>NC_050452.1:96409865-97609865 GCF_903995425.1 Onychomys torridus | reverse complement strand
GAATGCTGACGAATATTATCAAAATCTGTTTTCGCATTCACTATTCCCATATTCCATATATAATTATTACCTTTGTTATATTTCAGTCCTTTCTTAGTGATATTAATATTGCACACTGAGTTGAATTATGATCCCATGAGAAAGTTTTCCCACCTATTTCATTTTATCTTGAATCAATGAGTGTAGCCTCTCCCTTTCCCTCTCTCTCCCCCCAACCCCCCCCCCCCCCATGTGTGTATAGCATGCATGTGTGTGTCAAAGATGAGAGCTGGCCTCAAAGGTCAATGTTACAGCTTCCTATTGAGCCACTCTCAGTTGAATGAGTACAACATTCGGTTAGGCATTGTTTGCTTTTTGGTTGTATCCTGTGTTAACTTACTTTGTTCTTCACACATCTTGTGATAGAAAAAAAAATTAAGAGTAAGTTAGAGGAAATATTTTAAATAAAGGAAAAAGAGTACTGTGGTATGACAACTGAGGACTCTTAGAAAAATAAGGTCCAAACAACTAATATGTGTCCACAGAGAAACAAGGTTAAGGTTAGTTATGAGAAAGGCCATCTAAATTGAGAGACAATTGTGGATAAGTAAAACCATAGGTAACTTGGGATTGGTGAAAGGAAACACACAGTAGATAGTGCAGCCAGAATTGAAGGTCGTAAAAGCAGCATCGAGAGAATTTAAATCATCGATGTGTGTACTTTTTTGCTCTTGGAATAAAAATGAGGTTCAGATGGTGATATGAGGCATAGGAAGAGCCAGACCATTGTAACTGGATACAATTTATTATTAAGTTACAATTAAAATCTGCTATATAAATCTTGGTTCTTGGTCAAATATTTTGTGAAACCATTCCATGGGCAGTGGTAAAAAAAATAGGATGCTATTATTATAAAAAAAATAAACAAACAAACAAAAAACCTTGGCAGACATAGGGGTTAACAAAGGGTCCAGGGGTGTATTTGGCTATTCTTGTTCAGTTAGTTCTACTTTGGAAGTTTTCCCAACTTGCTTAAGGAAAAGACATGGAAGTTCAGTCAATAGCCCTAGCCTTCAAGCAACAGCCACAGAACTATGGAGTTCAGAAGACATAGCTTTCTGAGCCTCTGGTACCTGCAGCCATGTCACTCAAAGGCTCAGTGAAGCTACCCAGACCTAGCACTTGAATATCAGGCTGAGTCTCCCATAATACAACATGTCAGAATATTTTCCCCTTTGCATCATATAATAAATACCATTTTTCACATTAGATATGGTAACACATAAAAGTTACCAGTTTAAAACAAACAAACAAAAACAACAACAACAAAAAACAACAACTTTCTCAATCTTGTACAAAACTGCCAGTGGAGGAGACTTCTGGGGGACCAAGTCATGCAGGGCTATCACTCAAATCAAGCACTCAGTTAATCACCATTTCTGGAGACATAAAGAAACTTAGATGGGAATTGATACAAAAGACATTTAAAAGGACTAAAAAGTCAGACATGTGCTAAAAAATAATGCCATTAAACTTTATTAGTTTTCAGGAATCATAAAGGAAGTCATTATTGGGAAACAGATTAAAAGCCAGGAAACCAGATAGACCTGACCTTGGAGCTCTATTTTCTTGTTGGTTGCAGCACCTGTTTTGAAATTGATAGCTTCCCTCTGGGTTATCTTTTTCCTGTTTTGAATTAATGATTGAGTCCTCTTACTACTTCAACATAAGTAAGAAAAAAATGAAGCTTCTACTGTTTCATTTTCAATTGTGTTTTATTTTACAATGTGCAGATATGGAGGGAGACCAGAAAGAAAACAGAGCTGCTTACTGACACCTTCTCACATATTTTATCTTGGGAAATCATCCTTCCCAGGGTAACCAGCTTTAGTATAATTCCTAGCTTAAAGATAGTACAAGGGAACTCCCATCTGGACCAGAGGTGAGTGCCTGGGGTTATAGCAAGAGAGGCAACTGCCCCTGGGTCCCACCACTGGACACAGGCCATCCCGGGAGGACCTGACCAACTTGGCCCCAGTTTCCGGCCAATTGGCTGGCCCTGCGGGAAGGCTCCCCTTTTCCAAGACTGCAGGCAGACCCTGCAGTCTCCACACAATGCCCCCCACACCCATCTGCCCTAGACCCCAGCCACTTCCTGAGAATCAGAGACCAGCCCTCAGCTTCCATCCTGCCCTGGAACTCCCATCTGGACCAGAGACCAGAGGAACTCCCATCTGGACAAGAGGAGCTCCCATCTGGACAAAATCAGGAGACCCCAGGGACTTCCCAAGACTCAGAGTCCAGCCCCCCAGCTCCTATCCAACCAGCACTCTCATCTGGACCAGCGCTCCCATCTGGCCCAGAGATTCCATCTGGACCAGAGAGAGGCTCTCTAAATCTGTCAGCTCTCTCTGGACCAAGTACACTGATAAGACCAAGAACGAACCCAAGAGGGCAGACATCAAGGCAGAAGTACATACAACAAAATAAAGAGCAATACAGCATCACCAGAACATATCCCCTTTCGAACAGCTAGACCTGAACATCACAGAATGGAAGAAGAAGAAGAAAACAACCTTATAAGTAACATTGTGAAGAGGCTAGAGCCTTATATAGAATAAATCAAAAATAAAGTAGAGGAACAGACAAACAAAAATGGGAAGAACGCTATAAAAAACTAGAGGAAAGGACAATTAAAGCAGAAGAAAACAAAAAGTCCTTGAAAGAAAATCATGAAAAAGCAAGGGAGACAGTCCAAGACCTGAAGAGGGAAACAGAAAAATGAAGAAGACACTAGCAGAAGGAATGCTGGAAATAGAAAATCTGAGTAAACAAACAGGAACTTCAGATGCAAGTATAACCAACAGAATGCAAGAGATGGAAGAGAGGATCTCTGGTGTTGAGGAAACATTAGAAGAAACAGATTCACCAGACAAAGAAAACACTAAAACCAACAAAGTCATGACCCAAAATGTCCAAGAAATTTGGGACACCATGAAAAGAGCAAACCTACAAATAACAGGGATAGAGGGAAGAGAAGAATACCAACTCAAAGGCACAGAAAATATATTTAACAAAATCATAGAAGAAAACTTTCCCAACTTAAAGAACAAATTGCCTATGAAGATACAAGAAGCCTATAGAACACCAAACAGACTAGACCCCCCCCCAAAAATCCCCTCACCACATAATAATTAAACAACTAAATGTACAGAATAAAGAAAGAATATTAAGGGCAGCAAAGGAAAAAGGCCAAGTGACTTATAAAGGCAAACCGATCAGAATAACACCCAATTTCTCAATGGAGACTTTGAAAGCCAGAAGGACCTGGACAAGATATAATGCAGACCATGAGACCATGAATGCCAGACTAGGCTAATATATGCAACAAAATTTTCAATCATCATAGATGGAGTGAACAAGACCTTCCAAGACAAAACCAGATTTAAACAATATTTACCCACAAACCCAGCCCTATAGAAAGCACTAGAAGGAAAATTCAAAACTAAGGAAGGCAGATACACCCATGAAAACACAGGCAATAGATAACACCACAGCCGTAAACCCCAAAGAAGAGAAGTACACACACACACACACACTACCACCAAAAAATAAAAATAACAACAGGAATGAACAGTCACTGGTCATTAATACCCCTGAATATCAATGGACTTAATTCACCTGTAAAAAGACACAGACTAACAGAATGGATATAAAAACAGAACCCATTTTTCTGCTGCATACAAGAAATACACCTCAAATTCAAAGACAGACACCTCCTAAGAATAAAAAACTGGGAAAAGACTTTCCAATCAAATGGTCTTAAGAAGAAAGCTGGTTTAGCCATCCTAATACCCAGCAAAATAGACTTCAAACTAAAATCAATCAAAAGAGATGATGAAGGACATTACATACTCATCACAGGAAAGATCCACCAAGATGAAGTTTCAATTCTGATCATCTATGCCCCAAACAAAAGAGCACCCACATATATAAAAGAAAAATTACTAAAGCTGAAATAACATATAAAACCCCACACATTAATAGTGGGAGACTTTAATACCCCACTTTCACCTCTGGACAGATCGGCCAAATTGAAACTTAACAGAGATATAATGGACTTAACTGATGTTGTGGCTCAAATGGACTTAATCAATATCTACAGAACATTTCACCCAAACAAAAAGGAATATACCTTCTTCTCAGCACCCCATGGATCCTTCCCTAAAATCGACCATATACTTGGCCACAAAGCAAATCTCAACAGATACAAAACAATTGGAATAAACTCCTGTGTTCTATCAGACCACCATGGTTTAAAGTTAGATTTCAACAACAGAAAAAACTACAGAAATCCTACAATCTCATGGAAACTGAATAATGCTCAACTGAATCAGCAATGGGTTAAGGAAGAAATAAAGAAAGAAATTAAAGACTTCCTAAAGATCAATGAAAATGAATATACCACATACCAAAACATATGGGATACTATGAAAGCTGTGCTAAGAGGGAAATTCATAGCACTGCATACCCACATAAAGAAGCTGGAGAAAACTCATGCTAGTGACTTGACAGCATACCTGAAAACCCTTGAACAGGAAGAAGCAAAGTCTCCCAGGAGGAACAGACGCCAGGAAATTATCAAATTGAGAGCTGAAATCAATAAAAGAGAAATAAAGAGAACAATACAAAGGATTAATGAAACAAAGAGTTGGTTCTTTGAGAAGATCAACAAGATACACAAGCCCTTATCCAAACTAACCAAAAGACAGAGAGAGAGCATCCAAATTAACAAAATCAGAAATGAAAAGGGGGACATAACAACCGACAATGAGGAAATCCAGAGAATCATCAGGTCATAGTTCAAAAATCTCTACTCCACAAAACTGGAAAATCTAAAAGAAATGGATAATTTTTTGGATAGGTACCACATACCTAAGATAAATCAAGACCAGATAAACCATTTAAATAATCCAATTACCCCTAAGGAAATAGAATCAATCATTAAAAGTCTCCCAACCAAAAAAAGCCTTGGACCAGATGGTTTCACTGCAGAATTCTACCATATATTCAAAGAAGACTTAATACCAATACTCTTTAAATTGTTCCACACAATAGAAGCAGAAGGTATATTACCAAACTCCTTCTATGAGGCTACAATTACCCTGATTCCTAAACCAAACAAAGATGCAACAAAGAAAGAGAACTACAGACTGATCTCCCTCATGAACATTGATGCAAAAATACTCAATAAAATACTGGCAATCAGACTCCAAGAACACATCTCCACCATGGTCAAGTAGGCTTCATCCCAGGGATGCAAGGGTGGTTCAACATAATGAAAGTCCGTCAATGTAATACACCATATAAACAAACTCAAAGAAAAAAAAAACACACCATCATATCAATAGATGCAGAAAAGTCATTTGACAAAATCCAATACCCCTTTATGATAAAGGTCTTGGAGTGATCAGGAATACAGGGAACATACCTAAACATAATAAAGGCAATTTACAGCAAGCCAACAGCCAACATCAAATTAAATGGAGAGAAATTCAAAGCAATACCACTAAAATCAGGAACAAGGCAAGGCTGTCCCCTCTCCCCTTACTAATTCAATATATTACTTAAAGTTCTAGCCAGAGTATAAGACAACATAAAGAGATTAAGGGGATACAAATTGGAAGGGAAGAAGTCAAGCTCTCCCTATTTGCAGATGACATGATGGTATACATGAGTGACCCCAAAAATTCAACCAAGGAACTGTTACAATTAAAAACCCTGATCTGATCTAGTCTGGTGATCAGATGACTATATACCCTAACAGTCGTCTTGGAACTCTCATCCAATAACTGATGGAAGTGGATGAAGAGATCCTCAGTCAGGCCCCTGGTGGAGCTCCAGGTGTCCAACTGTCGAGAAAGAGGAGGGAGTGTAAGAGCGTGAATTCTTGAGTCCAAGATTGCAAAAAGCACAGGGACAAATAGCCAATCAAATGGAAGCACATGAATTATGCACCAACAGCTGTGGAGCCCCCAGCTAGATCAGGCCCTCTGGATAAATGAGTCAATTGAATTGCTTGATCTGTTTGGGAGGCACCCAGGCTGTGGGACCAGGACCTGTCCTTAGTGCATGAGCTGGCTGTTTGGAACCTTGGGCTTACACAGGGACACATGCTCAGCCTGGAAGGATGGGACAGGACCTGCCTGTACTGAATCTACCAGGTTTAAATGAATCCCCAGGGCTGTCTTGGTCCTGGAGGACATGGGAATGGAGGGGCGGGGTTGGGGTGAATGTGGGGATGGGAATGGGAGGGGGGAGGATATGGGAACCCATGGCTGATGTATAAAATTAAAACTAATAACAATAATAATAATAATAATAATAATAATAAATAATAATAATAATAAAATAAAGAAAAAAAGTAAAATTTGAAAAAAAATATTTAGAATGAAATACACCTGAATCCATAGCACTGTGAATCCCAAATGCAGAGTGAGAGCAAAAAGTCACTGCATATCCCAATCATCGAGAACACTGGAAATGCACACAGGGACCCAGGCAATACATGTATGCAGTTTTCTGAGAACACTGAAACTGCACAAAATGAATATGGTGATATTTTATTTGTGCTGAAATGTGATTTTTATTTGTATGTTAATAAATAAAGTTACCTGGGGGTCAGAGCTAATAGCAAGCCATAGCAGAAGTCTGGCAGTTGTAGCACATGCCCTTAATCCCAATCACCTGACAGACAGATCTCTGTGTGTTCAAGGATACCACCAGCTTGGAGACACATGCCTTTAATCTCAATACCAACCATAGAAGACCTGGAGGTCTGCATAGACAGACAGTGATGGGGAGGCCATGTGGTTTGGTTTACAACCATTGAAAAGGCATAACTGAAAGTCAATAAAAAGACAGATACACAGGAAGTAGGTCTCTTTTGGAGGGGCAGACAGAAGTGGCAGCAAGGGGTAAGAAAGAGTTTTAGTCTCAGCTCTTAGCTACTGCTCTGACCTCTTGGGCTTTTAACTCTGAAAAAAAAAAAGATAACAGTACAGAGGCCTGGAGAATGCAAGGGACTGTACAAGGTCATTGCTTTGCAAGTTAGAGACATGTAACTAGACCAGTCAAACTTAACTTTAAAACCTTCTTCTTACTACACGAACTTTATTCTACTATGTTCACTAGGGCAATGAGTTGTTGTATTGTAATTTGTTTACACAGATATCCTTTTCAAATAAGTTATAGAAATTCCAGGTAAAGTTTCATAGAATGCAGACATAAGGATTCTCTTATTTTTCCGTGATAGAAATGGAGCCAACTTCAGGGCATGTGCACTCAGCATGCTGCCATTCATGAAGAAGGCTGTTGGTGCTAGGCCAACTATGTGTCAAGGTAGCTACACTTTCAAATCTTGGAATTTAAGTGCTATATTCTGAAAACATGTGCATGCTTGATCTAAGAAAAGCACAGAGGCATCTTGCTCTTGAAACAGATGCAGTGTAAAATGCAAACACTTTGTACCAGAGATGGCTTATGAATCAGTTGTCCACATAAATAAATGCTTTCATGTTAAACATGATAAAAATGGAGAAAATGCAATGTTTGCTTCACAAAGATGGTGAGGAAACACGAGACATAAAGCATCTGATAATCTGTTAAATCAAATGAAAGATACATTATCTAAAAGATAATCAGCATTCCAAGATGAGGAGGAAATCTTGAAAAAATAAAAAGAGCCTAGAAATGCAAGCAGGTTCTGAGACTGCAGCTCATCACAAAAGGGGCTTTGGAGATTTTGACCCTTTTGAAAGCATATTTTTACTATACAGTTATTAATCTTGAAGTATTAATTGTGTACAAGTAATTGACATTTCTTTGTAAAGCACTATTTTCAAAATAGAAAGCTATCAAATTTATCCAATTCTTTTTTTTTTTTCTTTTCTTTTTTGAAACAGGGTTTCTCTGTGTAGCTTTGCACCTTTCCTGGAACTCGCTTTGTAGACCAGGCTGGCCTCAACCTCACAGAGATCAGCCTGCCTCTGCCCTCTGAGTGCTGGGATTAAATGCATGCACCACCAGTGCCCAGCTCTTATACTGTCATTATCCAGTTCTTATACTGTCATTAATTCTTTTGGCAAACAAAAGATGGCTCAGTCAAACTGAGACATAGTATCAACATGACTTTAGTGTGTTTCTTATCACGTTTATAGTAAATTTTATTTTGGGGTCAAAAAAAGAAGAGTTCAGATATAAAAATTAGGTAGATTGATTATTGGCTGTGCTTGGAAATTTCTTAATGTATCTAGTATAACAATGTAAAATTATTCATTTGAATATGTTCTCAGAGGAAAGTGAGCTTCTCAGATTGCTCTTTTTTGAAAAGTAAGCATAGATGAATCTGCATTTTAAGATGTCTGTCTGTCTAGAAATCTGGGACTTTGTAACATAAGCAAAGGAATGAATTCCTTGGACACAAGAGTCCCCATGCCATTTCTCTACGACTTTATTTTTATAATTCATTTATAATGCCTTAGTACAGGAAATTATAAAACAAATCCTCTTGTGAAATCAAACTAACACTCCCATATTTATTAATATCATAATTAATTTTAGCAACCCATAAAAGATTTTATTAGAGTTTGTGCTAGATGGTCTCACATCCATGTTTACCAAGCCAGTTCAGTGAGGGAGAAAGCTGTGATTTGAAAAATACAAAAATACTGCTTTGTCTGATGATTGTCTACATCCACTAATTTAAATTCTTGAAGCATGATCCTTTTTAGGTGTCTACAATTAATATCTCACAGAGGCTAAGAACTGTCTCAAACACAGGACAGATCCTGGGTACTCACTGTTAGGAAGCCACCTGAGGATGACTCATCCACAGTAACAACTTTTGTAATGCATCTATCACCTTACCTAGCCTTGTAAGAATATGATTTATCCATTGGGAAAGCAAAATAAACACTATTTTTTATCCTATAAATAGGTTTACTATCTTGTGGTTTATGTTTTCAAATATAACATTTCTTCTAATGTTTGAGTATTCTTAAGGCAATTAAACATGTCACTATTAGAAACACAAATTACTTAAGAAAAATAATTCACATGCTTCCCTGGGTCTCAAACCAGCTTCGTGAACCTCTTAAATCTGAGCCACGGCAGGCACATATTACAATGTGTTTTCTGACGTCATTACACACTTACTGTATGGGTCTGAAGTATGGGGTTTTAAAAATGTTGCCAAACAGTTCTTTTTGTTTTAAGATTCATTTATTTTATTCATTAAATTACGTGTACACATGTGTCTGTGTGTAGGTTTGTCCACATGCATCCAGTGCTTGTTGAGGTCTGAAGAGGGTATATTATAGCTGAAGACATAGGTGGACGTGAGCAAAGAGAAGTGGGTGCTAGGCATTGAATTCTAGTACCCCACAACAGCAGTATGTACTGATTTTCACCTCTGCCTACTGATTTCTCTAGTGTGCAGACCACCTTTGATGTAACCGGTAGTGCCAGCATACATGGTAGTGGCTTGGTAGCAGAGTTTCTTTGTTTTAATGGTCTTGTGCTTTGTTGAAAATGTAACTGGGGGTAGGAACAGGTAAGAAATATTATGGAATTGGGGACAAGCATTGGACTTCAATAAGCAAAAGAAAGATTGATGTCTTAGAGGTGTTTAGCTTCTGGGATTTATGGAAAGATTTTTTAACTATATATTTATAGCTATATGAAATCCTTTCACTTAATGGATATTGTACAGGGACAAAAGACATTTTATTTTTTTTTTTTACTTTTAAGCTTCCTTATCCATTAATTCTTTTTCTACCAGTTTTATTAGAAAACACATATAAATGAAACTGTTACATTCATATTTTGATTTTGTATTTTGGGCTTTCTTTTAAAAAATGTTTGAAAATACATTCTTCTGTCATGCAATACATCCCAACCACAGTTTTCCCTCCCTCCAGTCCTCCCAGCTCTCCACCTATCTTCTCTCTCCCCCAGATCCACTTGGCCTACATTTCCTCTTCAGAAAAGAGTAGGCCTCCAAGAGAGGACAGCTAAACAGGAACTCTCATATTTCAGAAATGTTGTAGAACACTTTAATAGTCACCTATCAAAGAGATGCTTCTTATTTTCACTTCATAGACAAATGAACATGGCTTCAAAGAAGTTAATTAATTTTACCAAAATCACACAGCAAATAGTGAAGTCAACACACATCCCAGGCTATATGGCTCTGTGTCCAAGGAACTTTCTATACTCTCAAGCTACTTATATCAAAAGTGCATTTTCTTTGTTCTCTTTGAAAAGCACATTTGTGTCCTGTGTCCTTGCATCTGAACATCACTACATTCTTTAAAACTGTTGGGACAAGTGTTTTTCATCACATTTCTGTAGAAATCTGAAAAGTCATAAGGTGGAATTTGTGTGTGTGTGTGTGTGTGTGTGTGTGTGTGTTGATGTGTGCCTGTGAGACACACACACACACACACACCACACAAAAATACACACACACACACACAGACAGATAGAGACAAAGGGAGATCCATACAGGGAGATTTTGCGTATTATAAAGCGAATATGGAATGGTTATGTTGTAAGCAATATTCATCTAAATGATTTTCCATTATGTCACTCAAAAACTCTTTCCTAGTAATGTCTGCCTTGTAATGTATAATTTTCCAAATGGAAAGTGTGTGATATTAGATTAGTTATACAAACAAGTATTTTTCATTTAAAAAGCATATGTAAAACTTTAAGTAATCAGACACAAACTACAAAAAAGCTCTCAGATTTGGGCCTTCTGTGCTATCCCAATTAAGGTGGATTTTTTTTCCACTCTGGGAATTGCATTGTATAACTGATTACCAAGCACATCATGTAAATGGCTCTTAGAAACTGCAAACAGCCCATTATGGAGAATGCACCTTATTAACAAAGGTCATTTTAGAATCTCACCCTGGTAACTAATCCCGTCAAATGTACAGTACATCAATAGGTGTGTAGACTAGGAAGCAGTGTTTTCCAATTAAGTGAATCAGTTTGACCTTCTGAACTATAAATAAACTGCAGCAACAGCTCCTGATTAGGCTTAAGGATTCTGACTTCCATCGCAAACAAATGCCTCAGAATTAAAGCATACTTAGAAAGTTAATCCTGTAAAGAGTCAATGAACAGATTTAGTTTCAGCATTAATGCCTTGGACCTGAGTTTCCTGGAATTTTGCAGTGGAGGCAGAATGGTATTGTACCACTTTGAATAGATAAACAGGCTCTGAATTAGATCTCATACTCCCTTAGGATAACTAATTTAACAAAAGCAAACCCACTTTTAAAACAGAGTAAAATATTTGCTTCTCTGAATAATTAGAGGGCTTGGTTGGTTTACTGCTCCAATATGAATACACACAATTAACGCTACTCAGTGGAAGCTCGCACCACTTGTTAAGAAGAGATTTTGACTCCATTTTGCTGTTGTTTGATGTCTAGCCCAGAATTGTTACAAACCCCATTTACTCACTTTTGATCAGAAAGGAAAATCCATCCATTCCCTTAATCCAACAACCTCATGCTTTGTACTCATATCTGATATTGCTGATGCACCTTCAAGGAAATGTACAGGTGAGTGGTTTTCCAGTCTTGATAATGGCTTTCCATAGGTCTCAAGGTTGCTCTTACACAAGATTATGTGTCTGAACTAAATAAAGTTTAAGCATTTTTGTAGCTCTAAAATTTCCTGAACTCTAGAATTTTATAATTACAAAAGTCCAGGAATTGTTTAACCAGCCCAAAAAGAAGGGACTAATTTTCAGCAGTATCCACGGCTATTCTTTTCAGATTTCATGAAGAGATGAAATGAATATTAAGCCTAAATAAACTGCAGCTGGTTATTTTCCCACCAACAGGAAACATATTTAATAATTAGGGAAAGAAGAACCATATATGGAAGTCATTTTAGAAACTTTGTATGAAAATTTCAGCTTCTCAAGACATCTTTGAATACTATTGTAGACTTGGTTTATATGGAAATGCTGGCCTTGGTCATGACAGGGCTGGTAAGGACTTGGTTCCTTCAAGTGTACATAGGAACATTGGAAATCACACACTGTAGTTAGAAATATCTCATGTGAAATCTTATTATATGACTTCAAGAGTGACTGGTTTTCACTACTTCAGCAATGTTAGGGCAGAAGGGGGATTATCTTCTTGAACCATGATGATAGAGGTATGTATATTTTATTTGGAGAAGTTATGGTAAATTTGAGACTATAAAATAGTGAATTTTCAGGATAGTTAAAAAGGGTCTACTTATATTAACTTGAAAATTGAATACCTGACTAGGTCAGTGGTAGCAAAATTAAGCATACATATACAATTTTGGAAAAAAATGTCATCTTATGCAACATCCTCTTCAACTTGTGCAAATAAAAGTGGAAAGTACCTGACAACACAGGAATCACCTTTTTGCCTACCTTTCATTTATTTTTCTGTATCTCTGGAGACATTTCATTCTCTATTATCATAAAATTTCCCATCTCAGAAACAGAGCACACAATGGGTAGATCCACACAGAATCTCTTGCAACTTAATATGCCATATTTTCCAAAATAATTAATATTATTTAAAGTGAGAAATGGGACTTAATTTGAGTGACTGAGTCCCTTTTAATCATGTGCTACCTGAATCCACGGACTATTTCTACTCAGAGGATTTTCCCAGAAGGCTTACTCATTGTCTAACACAGAAGGTGGATATTATTCTCTCTTCACAGTGTGAGAAGGCACTGGATCCATGCATGCTTTACGAAGGTTTGTTTCTTTTGTTTACTATATGTACAGATGTCCTTCAGCACCTAGAACAGTGCCAGATGCAGAATAAGCCCTCAATATGTACTAAGTGCATGAGCCCTCCTATCTCTCACTATCAAAATGTAAATGTGTAAAAACAAGAGGACTATATAGATCTGGTTATGAAACATTATGGTTAATCCTTGATACCTTCAGAGAAATGATTCCAGGATTGATCCCAAAGGATATAAAAATCCAAGGATGATGAAATACCTTATGGAACATACAACTTTGCACAGAATACAAACTTCTTTAAATGATCTCTAGTATAATTCTCAAGATACTGGAATTACATTGTAAATAGTATACTGTGTTGTTTAGGTGTATAAAGACAAGAAACAACTATGTATGTTCAATATAGATCCATTTTTGTTTAAAATGTGGTTGGTTTGATCTTTAGTTATAGAAACTATGAGAACCTATGGATATGGACAACTGACTAAAATCTGGGGAGATGGGATTTAAGTAGAAATGGCTGCCAAACATTACAAGTTAATGTGGTGGAAATTGTGAAATGCTTATCAAAAATACTTTCTCTTCCTCCTGAGCCTAGCAAGCAGACTACACTTCCCAATTTCCTTTACACTTTGGAGTGACCATGTGTATTAGTTTGAGCCAACTCAAATGTGAGCTGAAGTGGCAGGAACTATTCTCAGAACTTATCAGAACCATCCACAAGTTCTTCTTTAACATGTTCTTTGCTCCCTTTTGTGTACTGGAGAAGAACTGTCAGAGTATTTGAAGCCCTAGAAAAGATGCCAGGAGACTGGAGTCTGATCCATGATGGAGAAGTTCCCTAGCGGAATTGGAATTGTGTATTCAATCTTACTTGGGAGAGATTGCATCAGAGAGAAGTAATGACAGCAGGGCAATAGAAATCAGGATGAAGAAACTGAAACATGGTTGTAAATATTAAGAGTTAAGCACATTTGTAAGATGAATTGCTAAATGGTCTTACTAATACAGAAAAAAAAAAACCCTCCCCAGAGCTAAATATTGGGGTGAAAACTGAGAGATCAGAGGAATAGGACAAGCCAAGCCACAAGTTCTTACCACTGGGAAATCCTCAGCCCAAGAGAGAGCTATTTCCTGTATATTCATGCCTATATATCTTTCTGTGCCCTGCCATCTTACTTCCTCTCTCTGCCCAGCTACATCACTTCCTCTTTATGCCCAGCTCTATCACTTCCTGTCTGTCTGTACAGACCTCCAGATCTCTATGGTTAACTAGTAGTGGGATTAAAGGTGTGTGCCACCACACCTGTGTCTGTTCCCAGTGAGGAATCTCTGCCTCCCGAATGCTAGGATCACTGCATGACCTCTGTGTTTAATATAGTGGCTAGCTTTTTCCTCTTATCCCAAGATAAGCTTTATTGGGGTGCACAAATAAAATATCACCATATTCACTCATATGACAATTAGCATTTAGTTCCGTAGTAGTTGATTATTAGTGACTAAATGACAATAAGCTAGTAAGAAGAAAATACTATCAGTGTGTCAACAAATAGATCCATGTAAAAGAAATATGGTAATGTCAAGCTGACATATGTCTTAAAACATTAAAAATCTTAAAGTTTCTGTTTCTTGATAAAAGGAATAAAACAATGGAACAAAATATAAAACTGACTTGGCCATCATCACATAAGAAATTCCCTTTTTCCCCTTAATCCTTGAAATTTCAGCAGTATGGGTTGTTCCAGGTGATGGAAATAGGCCTCCAGATCCTTGGGTACCAGGCTAGTGGTTTTGAATCACAAGAAGTTTTGGTGAGTTTGGCTCTGTATTCACACAACTGGGGTTCTATTCATTAAGTAACTATACTTGAATCAGAACATGAAACACAAGAGGTTATCTGACCTGTCAGGATTCAAGGACATGGAGAACTTCTCCAGTTTAGTGTTCACTTGTCACAGCTGGAAGCATTAGCTTTGTCATGGCAACTTTTTTCTTTTTTCTCAGTGTTTTAGGATTCTCCAAGGTTTATGGAGAGAGATTAGCAAGTTTCCTGGAACAGAGGAAGAAATTGTTTCAGCTAACTCTGTCTCACAGCAAATGTCCACTGAAGAACATTAATTAGTCTGGGGACATTAAAACTCTTCCCTTGTCCTAGCATCTAGTATGCATGACTAAAACTTACATTCTAATCAGGGGAGACAAAACACACCACACACATTTTCCTCTGAAGTCCAACCATCTTGATATGTGAATTGTTTTTAGAATTCCCACTGGTGGCTGCACATCTAATGTTATCTTAGAAAATGTACTAACAAGCTTGAACACATTGTGGCTTTTTATCACAACAAATGGTTTTGAAAAATGAAATCTGATGTTTCTTACTCAGAAAATAATGTGAAAGGAAAACAGTGCAAAGGAAATGGCAGGATTTATGCAGGATGGTGAGGCTGTCTTAATTTATTGTCTGCATGGACCATTTTCTTCTTTCACTGTGACATAAACTATTCTTATATTCTAACGCTTTTTTTTTTACATAAGAATTTTCACTTTTTAGAAGATCTTCTACACTCAAACTGATCTCTTGGGAGAAGGGCTTAGTTGGCTCATTAATAATGTGTGAAGACTTCTGACATTGCCTTCTAAAATGTAGCACATTATTAGGAATAATATTGAGGTGAAGCAATAAAATCCTAAGGAAATTTTGGAACTCTGGGGAAGATCAATGAATTAGAAATTAACTCATTATTCAGATACACAAGAGCCTGATAAAAAGTGAGCTTCCTGTAGAATATTGGCAATATTTACTATTAAGAGTTCTAAATGCATAAAACTTCAAAACTTTGGAAATTAGGGGATATTGAATACACTACTTGAAAGACTATACAGCTAAGCTATTGGATAATCCCATGCATTATATATATTCCTGGATTTCATTGAGACTTGTGGTATACAGTAAAGCATACAGTCTGAATGAGCCTTATACCTTTTAGAAACTTAACCCAAGAAACCACTAGGGTTTTGTGAATGAAGTGTCTGTGGAAGTCTAGTTGGGTACTAGGATTTAACTTGAATATCAGCTTGCTAAAAGCAATAATGTAATTCTTGTGTATCTCATACCTCCATTAGTTTTAAGAATGAAAAAAATATTTAAATGGATCTGATAGTTTTCTCCTTAATGTAGGTAATAAGAATTTATTATAAAGGCACAATGAGTGGTTATTTCTTAAAATTACTTATTATATTTTTTCCTGAGCCTGATCACAGTATCTCTTTCATCCCTCCTCTCCTCCCAGTCCCTCCCCCCAACTTCCCCTCTTCCTGTCCCACCCCTCCTCCTTCTCTTTAGAAAAGGGTAGACCTCCCATGTGTATCAGCCAGCCATTGGATACCAAGTTGCTGTAAGATGAGTGTAAACATCTTATCTTCTTAGCCTTGACTGTTCCCAGAGATGATGAAGGAAATAAATCACTATGAGAAATACTTGGGATGATTTCTGTTGGCTGGGATGGAGGGATGAATAGTGCATGCATTCTTAAACAAGGAAGCTTGTTAAGCTTCTCCTCAGTAGCAGACACCTACATGTGGTATACACGCTGTCAAATATTTCAGGGATACATTGGAATCAATCTGGGTAGTACTCAGTGGAAGGGAGTAGTAACAGAAGGAGGGATCACAGCTCCAGTTTTGATTTAAACAAGCAGTTCTAGTAGTTGATTGTACGAATAGCTATGCCAGTTTTGTAAGACTGAAGGGAACAGGAAGCAACCTTGAGAACGATATATAACCCACCTAGTCCATTCAGTTTTCCTTCTCTTTGTTTAAGGCTGACCATTTGGAGATTGGGGAATGTACCAGGGAACTTGCTCCTGAAGGAAATTGACTCTTCTGCTGTTGGCAGCCACTGATTGCCTGGAGCTTTTCCTATTGTTGCAGAATTAATAAACAATTCTCTTCTGAATTATGAAGGACAATTTATTTTGGTAACCAAGCTTACTGATCAAGTAAAATTTAAGCTACAAATGTCTGTATAGAAGAATTTTACTTTTATTTTCTTGAAGTTAAATATGAGCTTTATTGTGCATTGGACAATCCTATTATTATGCAGAGTCACTTAACATCATCTGTAGTTAAATTAATAAGACCAGCACTGTAGTATAGCTGGAGCTGTCTCCATTCCCGGCTGGGCCTGCAGCCACTCAGATTCAAATAAACACAGAGACACTTATATTATTTAAAAAGTTTGGCCTAATGGCTCAGGCTTTTTGCTATCTAGTTCTTATTATTAAATTAACCCATTTCTATAAATCTATACCTTGCCATGTGGCTTGTGGCTTACCAGTATACATGTTGCTTTTTGGAGGGTGGGCTGGTGTCTCCTTCCCTCAGCCTTCCACTTCCCAGAATTCTCCTCCCTGTTTGTCCCTCCTATCCTTCCTGCCTGGCTACTGGCCAGTCAGCATTTTATTTATCAATCAATCATCCACATCACTGTAGTTTGTTCACAATATAATATTCACATTATAATGGGTGTGAATCTTACTATTAAATGAATTCTTATGAAATAAATAATAGTTACTAAGTACCAGTAATCACAGGATAGGTATCACACATAAAATATTGTAATTCTCAAAATTAATTGAAAAATAATTATTCTGGTCAATTATTTGTTAAGAATTTTGGGGGCATTACATTATAGCTATTTTGCCAGAACAGAAATAATTTATTGTTAAATTTGATGGATATACCAGGTCTTATTCTTTGAAATTCTGACATATAAAATAACTTCTAATATAATATATATTATTTTCACCATATATCAGGATAAGAATATGACTTTTAGAAAGTAAAATGGAAAACCAATGTATGTAAAAGAATTTCTTCCATCATATGAATTTAAGGAAATATACAGACAACTATGAAAAGGAGAGTTCATTTTTAATATATTTAATAAAATATATGTTAATATTTTAAGTAGAGTACGGGACTGACATAGTGAAGAAGAATATGAATTGAACATTTACCTCCATGTCAAGCATAAACAATAAATTTCAAAATCAGACAATATGCATGAAGAATTCATTGTATTAAATTATATTCAATACTATTTTCAAAAGGTATAGGTATTTAATGCTTCAACTTTAATATTGAAAGTCAGAAAATGTTATCAACCTTAATGATAGAAGAGACTTTACAAATAGTAATAAATTATTCAAAATCACTAAAATATAATTGTTGCCAACTGCTATAAACCAAATTATGCATTGTTTTTTTGATATTGCAAATATGAGGGGTAGAACATGGTTATCAGAAAAGTGAGAATGGAAATACATGGCAGCATTTTTCAGACAGTCTTGGCAACATAATAAGCATGAAAATAATGTTAAATATCCAAAGCCAAAGTCTGAGAAGCCACAGAGATATTCTGAACAGTGAGAATGAGAATATTGGCCAAGACTTGCTGAGTAGATGTATGTACAGTTTATTTTTTGCCAAGAAAATGACTGGTATTTAGAGAATAATCCAGAAGGCTTATATCTCCTTTACTTTATCAAAAAGGAACATGCCAAGTTATTTCATCCAGTGTTTTGCTTGGCACTATGACATATTATAAGAATGATCACACCTTGTTATCAAAGTGCTTAAAGAAACACAAAATCAACTTCAATATAATTATAAAACATATGAAATATGAGAGATGCAAGAATGCTGCCAATGTTATCAAAGAGTGATGAACATTAAACCTTCAGAATAGTTTAAAGCATTTTACACAGTTTTCCTACACATTCTCTAAGTTCAATTGGAAGTTATAAGGCAAAAAGTTTTCTTGATCCAATATGTTTTAAATCCTTTTTCTTGAACAGATAAAGTACACTAAAATCCATTTAGCAGCATAAAATTGGGACCACTATCATAACAGGAATGAGAAGTTCAGTGTTAAAGTAATAATATCACTCTAAACCTCCTAAAAATTGGTGAATATTTATAGAAATCTAGATTCATTAGTGAACAAGAAATACTTAAAATATATGCCTTTAACATTTGTTTCTTCTTTATTAATCACTTTAGTAAAATAAATTGGAACAAAATTCATTTAAATAGGTGACTGCAAAATCATTTTAGAGATTATAAAGAATTTTAAAACAATGGGTAGATGTTTATGAAAATACTGTTGAGTTAAACATAGATTATATTGTTATTAGAAATAATTTACAACTTACTAGGAACGATTTTAGCTATCAACCTCACACTCAGCAACCTGTCATTCAAATGTAACTACAAAGTCACTTTTCCTCGCCAAATGCAATCCTTTTCATTGAATAAACACTATGTTAAAAGCAAAATTTACATCGCTTAAATTAATAATGCAACAATACTGCAGGGAAGTCCCAGTGATAAGAAGACTATTCTTAAAGAAGTAAAATGGCTCAATTTTATCAAAATTAGTAGTCTTATTATAGTTTTTGCAATATGTTCAGAAAAAAAATGTTACGTCAACATTTTAAAAATCACTTTTATTATCTTCTAATTATACTATTAGGGAAGGAAGGAAATGGACTCATAACTGTGTATAAACAAGGATAACCTGAAGAATCAGTAGCTTTCTTTTTGTGACTAGTCACTGTCAAAGCAAATGATGCCTGGAAGTGAAGAGGGAGGAATCATCCCAAAGATGAAAAGAATGATTGGATTCTAAAAGTGAGATTTATATTGCTATTGATCTGTGATTAAATTCTTTTTTTTTTTTTTTGGACAACTTGCAGATGGAATATTAGGGTAGTTTCTAGGAACTATACAGACTAAGATAAATGCCAGAAAGGGGATAGGAGATTGTAATTCCAATTTCCACCATGGTAATTTGGGTCTACAGAAAACAACATTACTAGATAGATTTATAGCTAGTTGCTAGTGTCCAAACATCAATGATGGATGGCTTGATTTCAAACTGGAGGGATAATTTTAGCACCGAAACAAAGAGCTTGCCTCTCACATTTTATAACAAATGGTCCATGTTTTATAGCATTGAGAGGGAGTACAGTTGTTTGAATTTGCAAATTTTATAAAACCAAGAAGGGAACTAAAATGTTGCACAGTGAAAACTAAATGTCAGTTTTGATAAATTTGATACTAACAAATAAAATATAAATCCACCCATGTTTTTTAAAACAGAAAACTGTCTCAAATATAGATTTAAGATGACTTGGGATGCAATGCATTTGGTTTTCATGTGGCTTCTTGTGAATCTACCTGCACCTTAGAGGCACATTATCTCATATTAGGTAATGTACTGTCTAATTCCATACACCTTACTTTCAAGTAGACTGAGGAGACAAGGGTAGGGTTGGGATAGGAATTTAGAGAAAGTGATCACTCGAGAGTAAGAAGATGAATGTTTATAAACCATGCCATATTCAGACAGGCCTCCTAGATTTAAAACTTTCAGGGTGAAAACTCAGTGTTCTTACTTAGTAGACACAGTCACTCTATAGAAACAGTGTTAGTGGATAGAATTGTGGAGCAACTGTTTTCTAATTGAATAAATATTAATATGTTACATAATCATAAGTACCAAAATAGAAGGCTCCTCATCAACCAAGGTCTTCATTACAAAGTAAGTTTGATAACTAGTGAGAACAATGTATATCATTGTTGTGTTAGTGCTACTTGTCAAAACATTACTTGCCACACATCATCTACTACCAATTATGAATGAAAATGCAATTGAGAGCCAGGTAGTGGTGATGCATGCCTTTAATCCCAGCACTCAGGAGGCAGAGCCAGGTGGATCTCTGTGAGTTCGAGGCCAGCCTGGGCTACAGAGTGAGTTCCAGGAAAGGCGCAAAGGTATATAGAGAAACCCTGTCTCAAAAAACCAACCAACCAACCAAACAAACAAACAACAGCAACAACAACAACAACAAAAAGAAACTGTAATTGAATATAAATGAAATACATATCAACATATAGAGGACCCTCATTATTTGCCTATCACACCAATTATCCGAAACTTGATGTTATTTTCCTTTTCTAAAAGTAATGAAACTCATAAGGTTAAGAGATCTTCTTTGCCTGTCAGCTTTGAAGTGGGCAAAAGAGTCTAGCTATCATGTAGCTGTCTCCTGAGTTAGCACCAAACATTAACATTTAGTTAATGAGAAACTCACCAAGGTGCCTACACCAAATATTGCATTTTTTTGCTAATGTGTCAGTCAAATAAAATATTTTAAACGTATAAGTTAACTGAAAAAGAGAATCTGAAATAATATTCTAAAACCCTTTAATATCTCTATTGTTAATATTTTATTGTGCAGACATGGCACACTTCTAATATATTACATCAGAATATACATACATACATACATATATATATAACATATGAAATAAAAGAATGCACTATGATCATTCAACTAGAAATATAGTTTGTAAAATACTTATTGAAGACGATTAAATCGTGATATTCAAAAGTCCTTAAAAATTAAAAACAAAAATCATTGTTTCAGAAGCTATTTTGTTTTCAACATTTTTGTTTATTTTCAGGCTGAAAACATTACACCAGACTCTGAAATATTATGCATAAACTTCCTCTGCAGCAGCTGTGGCTATGAAATAGGAATAATAATGTTTTCTCTTCTCTTACCTTGATGGGTTGTTTATGAGGATCAAATGAGAATGTGGAAACACTTTGGAACTGTAAAAATAACTGGAAATTCAGGGAAATTCTAAAATGATTAATGAGCATGTAAACTCGACCATGAAGGTATTTTCATTTTCTTTAATGATATTATCCAATGCTGTAATAAGATATGGAAACTCAGCCTATCTCCTAGGACATAGAGAATAATATTTTGGAGTCATTATCTTGAAATAGTCAGTAAGTCTGAGTAAAATATTCAAATATTAAACATTAACAATAAATATGCTGAATAAATTTCAATATACTGATTATTTACCTCCAAAATTATGATAATATCTGAAAGCACAATCAGGATATAGTGTCAATTGCTTGTTAAGATTGAAGATATTATATGCACTCATGTCTTCTGGATTCAAATCACACTTACACAACATACCTAGTTCATAAATTTGAACAAGTAACATGAACTTTCTAAGCAATTTAATTTATTATCTGTGAAATATAGGACTATTTACCTCTCAGGGTTGTTGAAAAAACAATATAGCTAGTATGAGACATAAGTAGCACAGTGACTTATCAACAGAAAATTTTCGAAAATGAAGGACACACACACACATACACTCCACATGGGATGGGAAAAGCAGAGAGTCAGACAGACACAGACACAGACACAGACACAGACACACACACACACACACACACACACACACACACACAGAGAGAGAGAGAGAGAGAGAGAGAGAGAGAGAGAGAGAGAGAGAGAGAAAACTTTACTTATAGTTCTATTCTATGCAGATTGTCTCTTGATTATATGTCACTGTAATCTCCCTTGCTAAGATACAGACTATCTTTTTATTTAAGCAGCAACATCTTTCATTCACTCTATTTTTGTTTTTTGGAAACAGATTCTTGCTATAGAGTTGAAGCTGGCTTCAGACGCAAGTTCCTCAATGCTCCCTCTTCTGCCTCCCAAGCTAGGGTTATAAGAGTAGCCCATCATATAGCACTTTATTATATTCCTTATTATACAAATCTTTGAAATATACATTTTTTCTGTTTATAATTTGTGTTGAAACTTTAGCTAGAGCCATATAATATATCATTAAATTGAAATTGGTTGAAATAAGGACTATTTTCTTTTCTTTTAGAAATGTGTGCTGGGGTTACTGTGTTCCAGAGATAACCACTCTGTGCTGCAGTGTTGAACCTCTAGGTTTGCCATTTGTTGTTTACCTTTGGGAGAAGAAATGTATTTCAGAATCCCAGTCTGTTACTTTGAACCACTTAGACAAAGGATCGTATATTGTGGAACATTGCTTTATATACTGTTTTAACCTTCTGATTGGTATAAAAAGAGTTGAATGGTCAATAGCCAGGAAAAAGAGAAAAGGCAGGACCTCCAGGGAGAGAGAGGAACTCTGGGAAGAAGAGAGGTGGGTTTAGCAAGCAAGACATGGAGCGAGGCAGTTGTGCAGAATGCAGGAGATAAAGAGCCATGTGGCAGAGCTAGATTAGTATAAATGGGTTACTTTAACTGATAAGGGCTAGTTGGGAATAAGCCTAAGCTAAGGCCAAGCTGTCATAACTAATAAGAAATTTCTGTGTCATTATTTTGGGACTGGTGTTTCAAGGGAATTCTGACTATAACAGTATATGAAGGAATCATTGCAACAAAGATAATGCAATTTAAAATATTTTGTAAAATTTAAGAACTGGATTATAGGAATAGCTACTTTGAAAAGTCTTCGCCTAACACCCCTGCTTTAAAAATGATTTCTACTGCAAATTTGTTTGGATGTTAACACTGATAATATTGCATACTACCCATGAGGCTATCCAAAGTATTGGGAGCATATAAAATGAGGCTTTTTAGGGAAACACAGGACTAGTCTATTATATGGTCAAAGCTGTCCTGAGAAAATGATGGTTAGATTGGTAATTTGGATGGGACTCCTTAGTTCCATATATGGCTTGAACGTCCTTCTAGTATCAAGTTAATGCATTGTACTTTCTAGGAGCTTGTCCAAATATGTGGCAGAAAAAGAGGTGAGGTAAAGTGAAGTCTATAATCAAACAACAGAGAAATTTGGACTACAAGCAAAAGGCTTTGTTATTTAACTGTCAATGCAAGTGGGATGGTATTGGTTAATGTCCCAGAGACTTCTCCTTTCTCTTCCTTGTTGATAAACTGGCCATCTACAATGAAGTTTTGATACGCAATGCAGATCTGGCAGAAAGTCTGATGGAGGGCCAGGAGGAATAGTTTTACTCTCTAATAAAAGAATGACACAAAAGCTAAATGATTCATTTCCTTATCATCAGGAGATTTGTGATTCAAAACCATAATGGAATAAAGTAATGAATTGATGTGTGACTCAGGAACATGTCAGCATGAATTCAAAATGCCATGTGTGTTCCAAAAATATTATGACACTTTTAGACAAAAAAAATTACAAAAATATTACATGTTTCAACAATAATTTTTTTTTCAGTAACAATGGCTGTCTCCTTGTAATCAAGAGGGCTAATTGTTCTTAACAAACCTTGGCTAATGAAAATTAGTTAACTGCTTGACATTATATACTATAACTTTTGGACTAGACACAACTGTAGTTGGAATCTTAATAGGTCTTATTAATTAAATCAAACCTGAGGCCAGTTATTGGGGTGAATGCTGGAAGATCAGAGAAGCAGAACAAACCACAGCTATCTCACCTTGCTAGTTTCTCAGGTGATCCTATTTCCTCAGGCTGGAAGCTTCTGAGTCCTCATTTCAATGGCTCTCAGCTGAACTGTGCTGCTCCAAAGCTTGAACAATAAACCAGCCAAATGCTTAAGCAGCTAAATGCTTAACTAACTCTGGTGCCTGGTTTTCATGCCTTACATAACTTTCTTTTTCTGCCCCCACTCCCTGGGATTAAAGACTCGCTTTCTGGGATTAAAGGCATGTGTCACCTTGCCTGGCTGTTTCCAATGTGGCCTTGAACTCACAGAGATCCACCAGACTCTGCCTCCCAAATGCTGGGATTAAAGGTGTGCACCACCACTGCCCAACTTCTGCTATGGCTTACTCTTCCCATCTTCTAGCCACCATTTGTGGCTCTGTATCTAGTGGCTGTCTGTTCTCCGACCTCAGATATGTTTATTTCGGGGAGCACACAATATTTTGGGGAACACAATACCACCACACACAACACTTCAAATAATTTGAGTAGTTATTGGGCATAATCATTTTGAGTACACTGATGTAAAGTTTGACTCCTTTACTATTATTTAAGCATTTAAATATGAGATGGTATCAATGGGGTTGAAGCTCAGTGGCACAGTGTTTATTTAGTGTTTCCTTAGCCTTTGGATTGGAGTAGACAGAATCAAATGACTCCTTAAGGGTGCCTTGCCAACTCCCCCCAAACTATGAATATATTACAAGACAAAGAGAATACTCAATGAGAGTAAGAGCGGTTTTCGTGATAAGTCTAATAGTCTTCAGTATTGTCCGTTGTTTGGATTCCCAGTCAGTATGCTCATGATTTTAACTCCTAAACCATAAACAAATAAAACTATACAAGACTAACCTAATATTTTTATTTCCAGCCTTGAGGTGGCATCATGGAGTTCTTCATTTTGAAAACTCTGGTAGTATTCCAACTAAACGTTGTCATCTACAATCTCTAGAAAGTGCAGTAGTAGTTGCAGCTTATCAGTGAAGTTACGTTGTGTTTACACATCTTTTCAATGGCTCTATGATTCCCCATGTGCATAGTGTACATCATCATGCTTATTTTTAGTGACATGAAGAAAAAATTAGTATTATTTTTTATGAAAGCCCCAATAATATCAGGAATTATCTATCCATCCTTTTTGTTATTTACATGATCCTACTGTAAACATTTATTTTTCTATTTGTTAATGGAAAAATTGGACCATGGACCAAATGTTTTAATTTTAGTGTTTGTAAATTCTTCAGATGTTAGAACTCTCCATTTTTTCCATGATCAGGGAATCTTCTTTCATTCTTCCCATTAATAGTTTTTTTTTTCCTGTGTGATATTTCAGTAAGGAATGGTAAGACCTGAAGTGTTATCTTATACAGATGCTTTGATAATGCAATTGCATAATACTAGTAGAGTTATGACTTATCATCATGTACCCTAAGGTTTTATTTCTGGTTTCTTGTCCTGATCACTTCAAACATCCTACAAAGTTTCTTTTGATTCAGCCCCATAAGGAGATATGGGCTGAACTATTCACTTTTTGCTTTTTTATGTTTTTCTATTTCTCAGAGTAGAGGGCAAACTTTCTGCAATAAATGCTCAGAAAACTACATACTTCCTTTCAAATAGATAAATAAGAAATGAAGCTAGTTCAGTTTTTCATGAGGAATCATGCCAGTTTCAGACCCTAGTTCTCAGCTTTTATCAAATGTTTATATATGTTTATTGTTATACAATGTTTAACAGAAACATTACCAGATTAAACTTATTTCTTAGACACACAGCTTTTGATGGTAATTTCATTGTGACAGTAAATCAGTGAGTTATTCTTTGTTTTAGAAATCATAAAATCATTGTGTTTCATCATCTGGCTCACTCAAAAGAAAAACCATAACCACTAACAATAAGATGAAGAAAACAGTAAACTATTACTTTAAAAAAAATTATAAGTCCTAAAAATTTAGCTTAGTTTTCCTAGATGTATTCTGAGAAATCTTTGAGAAAGTGACAAATTAAAAAAAATAAGTTTTTATCAAAGTTACTTGCCATGCCTAACTTTCCAGTATTTTTCCAGTAAGTACTAACTACTACATCTTTCTTATGTTTTTTTTCCTCTGTGTGTGCGTGTGTGTGTGTGTGTGTGTGTGTGTGTGTGTGTGTGTTTATTATGTGTTTTAATTTTATACATCAGCCATGGGTTACCCTGTCCTCCCCCTCCCTCCCCCCCCCCCACCTTCACCCCAGCCCCTCCCCTCCATTCCCATCTCCTCCAGGGCCAAGACACCCTGGGGACTCATTAAAACCCAGTGGATTCAGTACAGGCAGCTCCAGTCCCCTCCTTCCAGGCTGAGCATGTGTCCCCGTGTAAGCCCAAGGTTCCAAACAGCCAGCTCATACACCAAGGACAGTTCCTGGTCCCACAGCCTGGGTGCCTCCCAAACAGATCAAGCTATTCAATTGTCTCACTTATCCAGAGGGCCTGATCCAGCTGGGGGCTCCACAGCCGTTGGTTCATAATTCATGTGCTTCCATTCAATTGGCTATTTGTCCCTGTGCTTTTTGCAATCTTGGATTCAACAATTCATGCTCTTGCAATCCCTCCTCCTTCTCGACAGTTGGACACTTGGAGCTCCACCTGGAGCCTGGCCGAGGATCTCTGCATCCACTTCCATCAGTTATTGGATGAGAGTTCCAAGACGACTGATAGGGTGTTTAGTCATCTGATCACCAGACTAGGTCAGATCAGGCCCTCCCTCGACCACTACCAGCAGTCTACAGAGGATATATCATTGTGGATTTCTGGGGACCTCTCGAGCACTCTTCTTATTCCTGTTCTCATGTGGTCTTCATTTATCATGGTCTGTTATTCCTTGTTCTCCCTTTCTGTTCTTGATCCAGCTGGAATCTCCTGCTCCCCTAAGCTTTCTTTCCCTCAAATCTTGCCCTTCATTACTCCCACTGTTGTCCAGGTTGTTCATGTAGCCAACATCAAATTAAATGGAGAGAAACTCAAAGCAATACCACTAAAATGAGGAACAAGGCAAGGCTGTCCCCTCTCCCCATACTTATTTAATATAGTACTTGAAGTTCTAGCCAGAGCTATAAGACAACACAAAGAGGTTAAGGGGATACAAATTGGAAAGGAAGAAGTCAAGCTTTCCCTATTTGCAGATGACATGATAGTATACATGAGTGACCCCAAAAATTCAACCAAGGAACTGATACAGCTTATAAGCACCTTCAGCAACATAGCAGGATACAAGATAAACTAAAAAAAATCAATAGCCCTCCTATATACAATAGACAAACAGGCTGAGAAGGAAATCAGAGATACATCACCCTTTACAATAGCCACAAATGATATAAAATACCTTGGAGTTACTCTAACTAAGCATGTGAAGGACCTGTGTGTGTGTTTTAATGCTTGCCTTCATTTATCGAAGTACAATGTGTGTGTGTGCCTCATGTCTGCAGAGACCAGAAGAAAGTACTGGCTCTCCTAGAACCGGGATTATGATATTTGTGAGCTGCCATGCGAGTATTGGCTCCTCTGCAAGAATAGCCCGTGTCCCTAACCACTGAACATCCCTTCTAGCCCCTCCATTTTTTATTTCTTGACTTCTACAATAACTGTTATTATTATTTACATTTTGACTCAATTGTATACCAAAATAATCTATTTTTGGTATCTTGGTACAACATTAACCAATGAGGTTGATGGAAAAAATCTCCAGCTTGTTCAATTAATAAAATTTGTGATATAGCTAAAATTGTGCAGTTGACATGAGGTTAGCATATATGTGCTTAGAATTGATTTAGGGGACCAGTAAAAACATAAGTGAAAGACTGTAAATGCTAAGGAGTAGTTTGGCTCAGAAATTAGAATGCTCTGACAGGATAGAGCATATGACTTGGTGAAGAATGGTTTTGGAATTCAAATCCAGTCAATACAGTTTTGTTCCAATGCACAACTTACTAATGTTTTAGCACAATTTGTTACTTATATGCCTGTCTTTTCTGCAAGAAGATGCACATCTTATGTATTAATGGTATTTAATATTCTCCACTATGGATTTTATACTTTCTCAGGGAATATGGTTGTTTCTGTGTCTGGGAATTGGGAATGAAGTTATGGTGGTAGACAAGTAGTTTCAGATGGGAAAAGAAAAAACTCTGTGTCTAAGGAATAAGGTAGTTTTAGTACATTTTGTCCTCTGTTGCCATATAAAAACCACACACCAGAGAATGCTTACTATTTATTTAACATTCCTCAAAGAACAATGATTCCATTTTAAGGCAATAATTATTAAAATGATGTGTCCTAGAGGAAGGAAGCTTCTCTTCAGCCCCCTTCTACTGTTCTCTCATTGTTCATATTACCTTTTGTATGTGGGATTTCATTTTCTTTCCTCTTCCATGAGATATCTCCTAGTATACACTACCCTGAAACAGTGGCTTGCAAAACCACACTGACACTACAAAAGTTTGATGCCAACACTAATGAAAATAATACAAAACCAAAGAGACCCATTCAAAAGTTTTTATTGAGTCTGGTGTATCTAGTCACAAAAAATGTCCATACTTTAAATTTTTTTCAATGTTCTGTTCTTCATAATATTTAAAATATTGTGAAACTGGGTGGGAAGAAACTTGATATGCACAACCATTAGTTTGAGAAGCATTTCTCTTTCTTCACAGATATTTAAAACATTAAAGACTCTCATGTGCACCAGTCAGTTGGAAAGGAAACTGAGCATAATCAATATTTTTGGCCTTCTGAATAAGTATTGGTCTAAACATTAACAGTTTCTCTTTCTTCAAGAGCCTTCCCTTTGATTTCTGTAATCCTGAAAGACAGCTAAGAAACAAAGCTGGCAAAATCTTCATCTGATGGGAATATCAGGAGAGCTTATACAGCCAAAGCGAAAGCCATTCTCGGGCTCCTGAATCTAGAATGGAGGTGATAGAGATGGGAAATACTTATTATGTGAAATATTTTCTTTTAAAATCATTACAAAATATAAAGTTATTTGGCAGGAGAATGATTAATACATGAAATATATTTACATATATAATTTATTTCCTTATTCCCATTTTTGAAAATTTAGTTTATATTAGTTAATACTTGATATTTATCTAGAGGGATAAGGACAAGGTAGATAATGTTGCACTATTGGCTGTTCAGCTTTTTATTAGAACATTAGGTGTGTTAGACAGGCACAGCAACACAGTTTCACAGAGTGAATGAAACAAATGCATCATTAACCAAAGTAACGCACCTTAAAATAATATTCTACTACAGACATTTCTTTGGATCCTACATACTTTGCCCTCATAAATTTTCCATTATACAAGAATTATTTGCATTATTTAGGAAGGCATCAAAAATGACAGTGACTTTTGGTATAGTTATTACTATTTACACTTAACTTGTCCTTAGATTTCAAATATTATTCATACCCAATGCCTGTGATAAACTGATAATATTATGGAATGAATGGGCTTTATAAACACTCCCCCACTTCCATCTGCTTCTTACATGCCTCCTATCTACCAGCTCAGATACCATGGTTTTTCAGGCGGTTCCTGGGTTCACTTCAGCTATGTACTCTTCTTTGCAATCTGAATTTTCAAGTACCTGCTTATGATTTGTACCTTGAGTTACTGAAAAAAAAAATCAGTTTTGAAATAGGAACATGTGAAAGCCTCTTTTGCTTTGTGTTTGGTGAGGGTTTCGTGGTGGTCACATGGTGGAAGCCTGAGTGATAGACGAGACAGGAGGCCAGGGCACAGGGACAGCCAGACTTAGCATTTTATACCAATTTCCTCTCTGAAGAATCAACATAGGTTTCTGAAGTGGCACTCGAAGGTGAACCACTCTTTCAATATATGGACCTCTGATAGTCAACTTCCTTAGACATACTCCATGGGAAATCAAATGTGGATTTTTAAAAAAATTAATCACATTTTCATTCCTAATATAATATCTTGCTCTTTTGAGTGGCCATTAAGCTGACTAGCCACAGCACATGTCTTGTCACACAAAACAGAAAATTTTACTTTTTTCCTCTATCTGCAAAACAGATTAGTCAGCAAGTATTCTTGATTTCACCTCATGAGATTTTGTTTCTCATCTTTTGTCATTATTCCTCCATTTCAATTGGTCTTTAGTTTCTGCATTTAATCATTGATACTTCACTCTTCAATAGCATGTTTCCCCCCAGGGAAAACATGGATTCATGACAATCTTTCCTTAAAAAAAGCAGCAGAATGGTGGAGGCTGAATTGTGGGCTCAAGGCTAGCCTAAGACATAATAGCAAGACCCTATGAACACTAACAACCCAGAGTGCTACTGCTTGTAGAATAAGCCAAATTTAATGGTAATCCAAATCCCAGGGAGCTCAGGAGGTCCCTCATCTCTAGGATTTGCTATTTCATGTGTCTACCTCCAGGAGCACTTTCCTTTTTAGTAATTTTCTCCATTGGTCATTATTTCCTGATTTTCCCAGTTTCCGTGAAATACTGCCCTATTCTTGTATTTGTGGGTCTCTTGCCTGAAAAATACTGGACCTTGACTTGCTTCACTATTTCACTTTGTTTTCAATGACTGCACTGTCGTCTATCACGGATGCATTTAAGGTAGTGAGACCACCCATATATGTGCACAGAGCTTTGACTGTGTAGTTTTAGTGTACGTGTACTTGAGATATACTTGGAAAAATTTAATTCCCTGTTCATTGTGGATCTCACAAGCCTTGGATACATGTATATTGCTGTATGTTCTGATTTTTTTTTATAGTTTGGGAAGTTGTAGCAATTTCCTCCCATTTTAGCAGTTCTATGCCAATTATAAAAGGGGTTTTCTTCTTGAGTCTTTTCTTCTGTAGCTGTGCAGAGTTATTGAGAGATGTTTGTTTGTTTCTATGACATCTTCCAAGGATAGTTTATTTATTTATTTGTTCATTTTACTTATTAAGATTAATTTACTTATTTATTTGAGTGCTTTCCTGCATGTATGCATGCTCACTGCATACCTGCCTAGTGTAGGTACAAGGCCACAAGAGGGAGGGTATTGGATCCTCTGAAGGTGGAATCACTGACAGTTGTGAGCCACAACGTGGGTCCTGAGAATCGACTCCAGCCTGGTCCTCTGAAAAGCATGAAATGATCATAACTCCTCAGCTACCTCTCTCTCTCTCTCTCTCTCTCTCTCTCTCTCTCGTGCATGTGTGAGTTTTAGTGTAAAGCTGGCAGGACATAGTGGTCACATGTCTATTATCCTGGTACTCAGGAAATTGAGGTTGGAGAATCACATGCTTGAGGCCAGTTTGAGCAACATAGTAAATTCAAAGTCAACTGATGCAACTGGCAATCCCCTTCCGCAAGGAAGATGGTGCAGCGCTAGAGTGCTTCCTTTATTGCTTGGCCTGCATACATTCCTGCTTTGATATCTGGTGCTGAACAGAAAAAGCAGGTTTGCAAATCTTTGTGTTTTTAACTTTTAGTTTTAGGATTAGCAGCTCCCCCGGGAACAGAGAGTTATTTGCTTTTCTTCTAGCATCGCCATAATGCTCTGTTCACCATTTGATACATGATCTATCATTTGAATTTACTTAGGTTTTTACAACCAGAATGTACCTTGTATAGATGCCAGCAGTCTTAGGCAGTCCTCTAATTCTCCAGCTTGACTGCATTTGTGACCTGATAGCTGTTCAGTGTGTCTTTTTTTTTTTTTTTATCACTTTGTAGTGAGTTGAAAGAATTTGCAGGAAACCTTTACTAACTTTTTTTATGTATAAAATATCAGACTCTCCTAAAACAGTAAATAAAATGCTGTACCTGCCTGATTGGATTTGTTTGATGTTCAAGGAGAAAGTTCATGTCCGCAGTTGAAAGAATGAGAAAACTGAACCAAGGGTGTCAGAGCTATGATGAATTGGCCTCATGTGGGTTCAAACAAAAACATCATCGGAAACTGTGTATTAAAGGAATACTTAGCTTTTTATTCTGATGAAAAGGATATGGGGGTTTATTGCACTTACAGGAAAATACACATGCATACCTTACTTCAGTAATAGCAAAATCTCCTTTTCTGTGATGTTCTTACATTTTTACCTTTGCAGGAAAAGAAAACTTAGAATGATCTGTAAGTAGTAGCATTTCAATGTGACACTGGAGCCACTCTGGAGATTTCGTCTTTGATGTGATACTTTTCGTAAACTGACAAATGTAAGGCTGTGTTCACTCTCATCACCAACTTTGATCTTCCCTTCAGCAGAGCCAGACTCAGGGCTCTTGTCATTATCATCATTAAGCAATGCAAGAGTTTCCTGCTGTGTGTTTTCGATAGCCACAATATTTTTCATTTCAAGAAAGCCATGAATGAATTTATGCTTTCCTAGTTTTATTTCCTGTACCGAGTGTTTTTGGAGTTACAGGTTTTATATACATGTCTAAGAAAAACAAAATGTTAAACATACTTCAAAATTAAATATTGTCCTGGTAATATTTTCCTTGGCAGAAATGAAGTCCCTTAATTTAAAAATCATGTTGAATGTTTTATCTCAATGGTCATATATCAGTGAGATCTTAAAATTTATTATTGATAGACAAGTGCAGTAATTAACAGAAAGGTAGGAAGAAACAGGAAATTTATGTATTTTAGAGTGAAGCTTGATACCCTATCATTTTACTATGCAATGTCTGTTCCAGCTAAGTTGTTGAGAACACACTTATATTTAGTCATTAAAATATTTTGTTTTGCTTATTGGTAGAGTTTTTTAATATAATTTTAACATGAAAACTATTAAATCATTTCCTCCATGCAAAATATATGTGCTGTTTTGTGTCAATGTCAAAGAAATCTTACTGATGTTTAGACTGCTCTAGCGTGACAATGACTGAATAATTCATTGGCTGCTGAAAGGTCAGCTTGACTATTTCAACAAACATTTGAGAAGGCCATAGGCTTCAGCCACAGTGGGATTTCTGAAAAAAAAATGGTTATTTTATCTCTCACCATCCTCAGAAGTTATTAGGATGTACCTTAGCTACTATGATTCTGTGATTGGGGGAACTGAAGTATATGGATATTGATGAAAATTGTGGTTAAGCCAGTTAAAGTTACAGTCTAGGTCACAGACAAAGTAGAAACTGGAATTTACATACCTAAACCCCTGTGTTCTTTCATTGTTCAATCAAAGGAGGCAGATTATTTCTTAGATTTGTAGTTTGGAACAAAATGGAATCCTATATTTATATAGCACCATTAAATTTCATCTCATCCAGTCATTTAGCAAATATTTCTTTAGTGTGTGGTATGTGAAAAGTTCTATGATAGAACTGACATCATTTTTTTGTCATTCTCAAAGAACTTTATATGTACATTATATTCTACATAAGGCACAGAAGTGGAAAATATATATTAACTTTGGAAGATAGCACTAGAGAAAGGGACAAAGGGAATAAGTTGACTTATCTACTATGCACCCCTTAAATACTTTCCTACTTTGTCAAGTTTAGACTTAGACCTTGGGTCTGTGCCCATTTAGGTTGCTGAATAATTTGGTAAGCTTTATTTTATCCTTAATTAGATTATAGTTGCTTCATATCCTCCTTTTTCTCCCTCCAAACCTTCCTATATACATTACTCTTTGCTTTCTTTCAAGTTAATGGCCTCTTTCTTTTTAGTGTGTGTGTGTGTGTGTGTGTGTGTGTGTGTGTGTGTGTATGTGTGTATGTTTGTGTTCCTAAATATATAAATACAACCTGCCCAGTCTATATAATGTTATTTTTATGTATATGTTTTCAGGGCTTACTGTGTGGTATAGGATATGTAGTTGTTATACTCTTCCCTGATATGGTTGTTTGAAAGAAAATAGTTCCTAAAGGAGCACTATTAGAAGGTGTGCTTTGGTGAAGTAAATAGGGCCATGTTGGAGGAAGTATGTCACTGTGGAGGTACACTTTGAGGTCTTTGAGGTCTCATATATGCTCAAGTTAAGCCCAATGTTGCAGACCAGTTCCTGTTGTCTGTGAGTCAAGATGTAAGGACTCTCAGCTCCATTACCATGCCTGCCTGTACATTGCCAGGTCCCACATGATGATAATGGACTAAAACTCTGAAATTGTAAGTCACCCCATTAAATATTTTCCTTTGTAAGAGTTGCCATGATCATGGTGTCTCTTCACAGCAATAGAGACCTTAACTAAGTAAGGCACCTGGAGAAGACATTTTTTTCTCCAGCTCTCAGCATTCCTTATTTACCTGTAATTCTGTGTGTAGGGCTGAAGCCTCATTAGGTTTTCTCCACCTACGTTAGCAAGTCTATTTGCATCCTCCTTGTTCAGGTCTTGTTTAGGCATTTGGGTTGGTGAGACTTTTTACACATGGTGCTTCAAACATTTCTAGGAGACACAGCCTCATGGGAAAACTCATTCAGATGAATTCAAGTTCTTATAATCTTTCTGCCCCACCCCCTTTCTTCAGTAATACTTGAGCCTTGTATGAGCAAATTGTGATGTAGATTTATCATTTGGGACTAGGCTCCACAACCCTGCAGTTTGATTGTTTGTTTGCTTGTTTGTTTGTTTGTTTTTGTAATAGTCACTATGTGTTTCAAACAAAATTTTCCTTGATGAGTGTTGAAAATATGTCTATATTTAAAATATAGCTAAGTGTTGTTATTTTACAAAGTGGTTGTTCTAGATTCTACTCTAAGATCCATGATTTCATAGCCCTGTGTAGATGGCTAGATTTTCAGTATCAGACATGATTTCTCTGTTGTTGAGGGGTTATTAAGTCTACTTAGAAAACTTGCTTACTGCCAAGGTTTCTGTACCATTACTCACTTAGGCTTATGGTGTCATGCTGTTCTTTGTTGTGGTTCATAGGCCTCACAGCTGAGTAGTACTATTAGTTGCTTCCCTCCCTTAGAAGTTAAGTTTCTAAATTGATAATCCTTTTCTTAAATTTATTTATTTTACAGCCTCATTGCAGTTTCCCCTCCCTCCTTTCACCCCTATTCCCTTTCCTTACCCAGCCTCCATCCAGTCCTCCTCTGTGTCTGTTTGGAAAGGGGCAGGACTCACACGGATATCAACAAAACATAGCATATCAAGTTGCAGTAAGCAATCCAGTTTGAGAAATAGATTCACAAGAAACAGTCAAAAGAGGACAGTCCCTTGTTCCCATTATTAGGAATCCCACAAGAAGACCAAGCTACATAACTGTCATATAAATGTAGAGGGCCTGGTTGTTGGTTCTGACTCTGTGAGTTCCTATGAACATATTGTCGCGCCCGCCTCGACCAGCAAGGAAGACGCGACACCGGGATCCTTCTCATCACAGTTTATTCAGACCTTTGATTAATTGCATTGTGTCTCTCTCTCCTGGGGCAAGCCTCTCCCAGCACCTAAGTAGGGCTGGGCTGCCAACCCCAAGCAGCCACATGGGCACTGTCCACAGGTTCACGCATATGCCAGCAACACACGAATCCAGCCATAGCCAAATAAGGAGCTGTTTACCCTAAAGAGTGTTTGCCATCGGGAAGGCAGAGGGTAGAAGCCAGAGCCATCTTTAGGGTGCGGCTACACGCGGCTCTCTACAACATATTGTTTCTGTAGGTTTTCTTGTGATTTTCTTGACCTCTCTGGCTCCTACAATCGTTCTTCCTTCTCATCAGCAGGATTACCTGAATTTGAACTAATCTTTGCCTGTGGATCTATGCATCTATTTCCATCAGTTACTTGATAAAGGCTCTCTGATAACAGTTGGGGTAATCACCAATCTGATCACAGGAGATAGCCTGTTCAGGATATGTATCCACTAGTGCTAGGTGTCTTAGCTGGGGTCATCCTTGTAGATTCCCACAAATTTACCTTTTAGTAGGTTTCTACCTGACCCCAAAATGATGCCCCTATTCCAGTCATCTCTTTCAGTGCTCTCCCTCTCCATCTACCCCAACTTAATCCCTCAAGTTCCCATCCCATTCTGCCCCCAGTCCATCCAGGACATCTCTTCTATTTCCACTTCTTCTTGGACCCTCCTTGTTAGTTAGCTTCTCTGGGTCTGTGGATTGTAGCCTGGTTATCCTTTATTTTACAATGGAGATCCATTTATAAATGAGTACATACCATGCTTGACTTTCTCTGCCAGGGTTATCTCACTCAGAATGACTTTTTTTTTAGTTCCATTCATTTCCTGCAATTTTCCTAATGTCACTGTTTTTAACAGCCAAGTAATATTCCATTGGGTAAATGTACCACATTTTCTTCATCAGTTCTTCAGTTGAGGGACAGCTAGATTGTTTCTAGGGTCTGGCTTTTACAAATAAAACTGCAATGAACATACTTGAGCAAGTGTCCCCCTGTGTTATGGATTGAGCATCCTTTGGATATATGTCAAAGATGGGTATAGCTGGGTCTTGAGGTACATTAATACCCAATTTTTTGAGAAACCACCATTTTGATTTCCAAAGTGGCTGTATAAGCTTGCATTCCCACTAGCAATGGAGGAATATTTCTCTTGCTCCACATCCTCTCCAGTATAAGCTGTCATTAGTGTTTTCAATCTTAGCCATTCTGATAGATTTAAGATGAAATCTCTGAGTCGTTTTCATTTGTATTTCCCTGATTTTGAACAATTCTCTAAATGTTTCTTTGCCATTTGATATTTTTGTGTTGAGAATTCTCTGTCTAGATCTGAACCCCATTGTTAAATTGAAATTCTTTGATGTCTAATTTCTTGAGTTCTTTATATATTTTGGATATTAGCCCTCTGTCAGATGTGGGGTTGGTAAAAATCTTTGCCCATTCAGTAGGCTGCCTTTTTTGCTATTGACAGTGCCCTTTGTCTTACAGAAGCTTTTCAGTTTCATGAGGTCCCATGTGATAATTGTCAATCTTAGTGTCTGTGCTACTGGTGTTCTTTTCAGAAAGTTGTCTCATGTGGCAATTCATTCAAGGTTATTTCCCACTTTCTCTTCCATCAGCTACAGTGTAACTGGACTTATGTTGAGATCTTTGATCCACTTGGATTTGAGTTTTCTGCAGAATGATAGATATGGATCTATTTGCATTCTTCTACATGGTGACATCAAGTTGTGCCAGCACCATTTGTTGAAGATGCTTTCTTTTTTCCATTGTATAATTTCAACTTCTTTGTCAAAAATCAGATGTCCATAGATTAATGTCTGGGCCTTCAAATAAATTCTATTGATCCATGTATCCTTTTTTTGTGCCAATACCATGCTGTTTTTATTACTATAGCTCTGTAGTATAGTTAGAAATCAGCCATGGTGATATCTCCAGAAATGTTTTTATTGTACAGGATTGTTTTAACTATCCTGGGTATTTTGTTTGTCCATATCATGTTGAGGGTTGTTCTTTCAAGGTCTGTAAAGAGTTGTGTTGGAATTATGATGATGATTGCATTGAATCTGTAGATTGCTTTTGGTAAGACAACTGTTTTGTACTATGTTAATCCTATGGATCCATGAGCATGAGTTCTTTCCATTTTCTGATATCTTCTCTAATTTCAATCTTCAAAGACTTGAAGTTCTTGTCATACAGGTCGTTACTTGTTTGATAAGTGTTAACCTAAATATTTTATATTATTTGTCATGATTTTGAAGGGTGTTGTTTACCTGATTTCTTTCTTATCCCTTTTATCATTTTTGTATGTAAGAGGGCTACTGAGTTTTTTAAGTTAATTTTGTATCTAGCCAGTTCAGTAAAGGGGTTTATCAACTCTAGAATTTCTTTGTTAGAATTTTTGGATTCCTTAGGTATACTATCATGTCATCTGAAAATAACAATACTTTAACATCTTCTTTCCCAATTTGTATCCCCTTGATCTCCTTTTACTGTCTTATTACTCTACTAGAACTTTGAGTACTATATTGAATAGATATGGAGAGAGTGGACAGCCTTGACTTGTTCCTGATTTTAGTGAAATTGCTTGGAGTTTCTCTTCATTGAATTTGATGCTGGCTGTCAGCTTGCTGTTCATTGTTTTTATGATATTTGGCTATGTTCCTTGTATCTCATCTCTTTCCAAGACTTTTATCATGAATGGGTGATGGATTTTGTCAAAGGCTTGTTCAGCATCTAATGAGATGGTCATGTGTTTGTTTTATTTTTTCTTTTAGTTTACATGGTGGATTAAATTGCAGATTTTTGTATGTGGAACCATCCCTACATTTCTTGGTTGAAGCCTAATTGGTCATGGTGGATGATTTTGATGTGTTCTTGGATTCAGTTTGCCAGTATTGTTTAAAGTATTTTTGCATCAACATTCATGGCCATCACTCTGTTTCTTTGTTTAGTCTTTGGTTTGGGTATCAGGGTGACTGTTGCCTTATAAAATGAATTTGGTAATGTTTCTTCTGTTTCTATTTTGAGGAATAATTTGAGTATTGATATTAGGTCTTCTTTGAATGTCTGGTAGAATTGTTCATTAAAATCTGTTGGCACTGGGATTTTTTTGGGGGGGGATTTTAATGACTGTATTTCCTTGAGGGTTATATGTTTATTTAAATTGTTTATCTGATCTTGGTTTAACTTTGGCAAGTGGTATCTATTGAGAAAATTGTTCATTTGCTTGAGATTTTCCTATTTTGGGGAATATATGGTTTTGAAGTATGAACTAATAACCCACTCTTTGGATTTCATTGTTGTCTGTTGTTATGTCCCCTTTTCAGTTCTGCTTTTGTTAAGTTGGATATTCTTTGGGTATATAGCTCAGTAGAAGAGAATTAGACTGTTGTGTGCTTTTAAACAATAATCTTCAAAATAATTTTAAACCTAATTAATATGGTGTGTCATTGAGTCCTTTAAAATAATTTCATAGCAGGACATGTTCACTTATGTATTGTATCAAAACAAGGAAAAATTGAAAAACCAGCTACCAATAAATTGCTAATATATTAAAAGAAATTTTAAAAGATGTATGCTTTGGTAAATAATCAATGCAAATGGACTTCTTATAGTAACATTTCTAAACCCTCTAGCACAATGGATTTATCCATCAATATAGACAACTTTAAAACATAAATTTTTTCATTATATAAAAAGGAAGTAGCAATTTTGAAGTAGAATTTGGGGATTATGTGATTTTGAGCTTGACAGAAGCTGTTCATCCGTCTCTGAGTGTATGATGCTTTCTTTGTGAAGAACACTCAACAACCGTGCATTCCTTGTGCACCTTTTAGTTCATCTTACAGAATTCAGGGAAGAGTACAGTTCCTGTAACAGATAGGTCACTCACCCATTATGGCTGGTGTGGCATGGGCCTGCTTGGCAGCAGTCTTCTGGGGTTGGAGGAGGGCCCAAAAGAGGGGCCATGCATGGGTAGGCTGTGACAGCTTGGCCAGTAAGGACAGAATACAAGGAGGGATACAGCTCCACTGGCAGGCAGGTCACTCACCCATTCTGGCTGGTGTGGTCTCCACTAATAGGATAATGTTTAACTTTTTTTAGTATTTATATATTTGTTTGGATATAGTTATTTGTTTTCTTAATAAGTAGAAAGTGGTATCTTTTACTTATTATGTTAACATATGCAATTGCTTCAGTTCCTTTTAAGAAGTTTGTAGCACACCAAGCCTAGGTGAATCTGTTAAGTCTCACATGTGATATTTAATGTTTGAAATTTCATGTGTTCAGTATGATTTTTTCCCTTGAGCATTTGATTTTCACTGAGTTGGTGAAAAACTTTGGAATTTCAGGAGTTCCTAGTTTTCCCAGAATTGTTCTCTTGTGACAAATGAGTAGAGAAGCATATGTGGGTCTTAAAAATCACTATTACCTGATTTAAGAGAAATAGAAAAGACCAAATAAAACTGATCACTTAACATCTTGGAATTTATTCCATCACATTGTTTTAGTAAGCTATTATACAGCAGAATCACAAACATTTTCATCTGTTTCCTGAGAACTCAAAGGAGGAATCCCACAGGATTTAGTCCATCAATTAACTATTAGGTTTTGAGATTGGATAGAAGGACTGGATATGTTCCTTATCTGGAGGCGCAGTTCATTTTCTATTAGAAGCACTTTTAGTACCCATCATGGAACCTCTCCTGACAACTTTCTTACTGGGGCTAATTCACAGACAAAGGAAATTACCATTAAGTCCTATGAGGGAAGGGAGCAGACTAGACCTTCCAAATTCCTGAGACAGTCTGTAAGGCTGTAACTTTCACATTTTTAGTGATATGTTTAAGCTCACCCAGGCTATCAGCTATTACACCATGTTATTTAATTCTACAGGCAAATCAAAGAGATGGATCATGCGACTTTACATATGGTTGGCAGCTGTCCAGAATGTCTACTTTGTGGCCAGGAAGCTTCCTTTTAACACTTTCTTGTAGAAGCTATCTTCCTTCCTTTGGACACAACTTCTGTCTTTGCTGGTGAGTGGGCATATTGATCTTTTAGGTTTCCCACTTGCTTGAAATATTAGGAACTTGCTAGACTCTGTATCTGTGAAGGGCAGTGCACCCACTGCTTAGACACTGACTGAAGATTCCTGGTGCAACTGGGAATTCCATAGTGGGTTGGGAAGTGCCAGTGGGAGTTAGTAATTTCCATTTGTACTTGAAAAGAACACTGAGAAATTATACCTGACAGAATTCAGAATCATTCAAGACAGTAAGGACAAGTTACTGAATATAAAATTGCCTTGCTTATCTTTCTATTATTATGGACACTCTGCTCAAGCCATGCTTGCTTACCATATTTTCCTCTCTCTTTTATGCCTTCCTGCTTTCACAAGATGTTTCTTCAGTCTTGAATGGCCATTCTTATCTGTTTAACAGACTCATTCCTACCTGCTTGGTAAGAGGCCGGAGGGACAATTCTTCATCTATGAAATCTCCCTGACCTCCTGTCTCCCACTGACAGCCATTCTCACACTTTCAGGTGACTCTGTCACACTTAGTAAATACATCGCCACACTGAGAAAGGGCTCACATTAAATCTTGTGAGCAGCAGTAAGTATTGCAGCCAAAGACAGTACATGAGCTAGTTCACCTAGACTTATGAACCCGATACTTTTTCTGTTTTCCGTATATTAGCACTTACTGCAATGGCTGTTTTATTGAAGATATTCAATAATACTTGGAGTAATATATTTAAAAATATGTGATAGAAACTTTAATATAACTTTTTCTTTCTATTTCTTAAGTCAGTCTAAAATAAAAGGTCAATAAAATTATAGTAATCCATTCACAGGTACCAAAAACTGGTACCATATTCCTCCTACCAAACCAAGTGTAGGCCTTACTGTAATACTTAACTTGTGATGCTGTTTTCTTTCTAATACCTCTACAAAAAGGTGGGAGGCAAGAAATAAAGGGAGTGTCATCAGCGTCACTGGGGTCAAGAAAATTGGATGATGGATAGTGAGGTATTATACCCAGATAACCATTGGGTACTATCTTTTCAGTCAAGTGATGGGGATACCTACAAATAGCAACACACCTGTGTTATAGTGAGAGACTGGTATGTATCCCCTCATTTTAAATATACACCATGCATGTTTTTACTGTGTTTCTGCTCTTCTGAGAAGAGGATTAGAAAGAAGGAGCAGAGAAGAGTGTAGTAGCTGAAAAGCACTCTACCTTGGTCATTCTCATGGTACAGAGTTCTGAACATCCTTGGTGTCAAGTGCACACTGTCAAAGAAGGTAACTGAGTTTCTACCATCCAGGTAGGCAATAGCTCAGGAGAAGAGATGGTCCAAGAAGATGGATTTATAGAAAACAGACTCCTTAATGTAGGAGTTGAGAAGATCTCTGAGTAGGGGGATGGGTTTAAAAACCCATCTCCTGGCATTATGTAGTCTAACAGCTGTGCAGAGTGTGTGTGAGACTGAAGTGCCCAATTAGAGAAGCCCACTAGCAAGCAGAAGTCATTCATCACGTTGGCTGGAAAACAGCAACAACCACCACAGATAAAACCCATGTGGACCTAATTAATGCACCAGTGCTCATCATGTTCACTGCCCCTCTCTTTATTCTCATTGTTGTCAGAGCTACTTTCTAAAAGATGGAAGAAAGGAGAGCATTGAAAAAGAAAATATATCCATCTTCTAGTTCATTTTCTAAATCTTCAATGAAAGCCAACAATAGGGAAGAGTTAGCTTTCACATAAATCAGCATGTGGAATCTTGTGCTGAGTTGGAATATGAATACAAGTGTCCAGACAACTGTGGCACCTTTCTCTGATGCTCATTACCAATGTCTGTCTCCTGTGGGGAACAGAAACTCAAAAGAACATGTTGGCATGCCATGATTAAAGGAAAATAATCTATTTCATATTTTATAATACTACATTGGCCTTACCTTCAGAAAACCAGTTTATTTGAATGAAAGTAATGAATACTAGGAGGCAATAGGAGTTCACTAGGGGTTCATTATAAGACTATGACACCATTTTACTTTCTGAAAGTGTTCGTAGAGGTGTGGAAATACCAGATCTGATCAGGAGAAAGAAAGAGGTCTCAGAATAAGATTGGAGATAAAGAAACTTGCATTTGTACAAGAGTCTGGGGGAATAAAAATGTTAACTAGAGTGAAGTAAAGTTTATATTGCATTAGAAAAGGAAGCAGAAATAAATGTAAATGAAAGCCAGCTTTCACCTGGTTTTCTATGTCCTGGAAAGATGACGATGTGATAGGGGTTATGAATATCACTTTAAAGAGTCTCTAGTTTGGTCTGGATGTCAAACAGGCTTCCACCCTGTCAGTGAGAGCAGCTCTCAACTAGTCATGGGTGCTGTGTTTCTCATTTTGAATCATAAAACAGATTATGTGAACTTGTATGTGTTCATTGCATGCCACCTGACTCAGAATTAACCCTAATAAATGTGTTCTTTTTTCCCTCCTAGAGAAGTATTTTATTGTAATGAAGAAGGTATTAGTTCCACACATTTTATTCAATCAGTTGAGGCATTCTTCAAACTTGTCACTCAACAAGTCCTACATTACTATTAGAACAAACCAGGACTCTGTTATTACAATATAGGTTTGTTTGGAGACTCCAGAATTATGGCTTGAGAAGATCCAGAACTTTGTGCTGAGCTAATGAATTATTATCCCTTTTGTTTTGTTATTCACATCCTGACTTGATTCGTTAATGCCTGACTGGATTTTGGTAATATGATAAACTAATGTCTTCTGGATTAGCAAATCTGAAGGTCAGTCCTTGGAAAAAAGTGACCTCTTGAAGGAGTGGCTTGCTACAATCTACGGACCAGGACATCTTCATACATCACATTGTTTAACGTTATATGGACTCATATTTAAAATATAATCATCTATTGCTTAGTGCCAGACATTGGTAAACCTCCTTATGAGTTATTGGTCAGAGAAGTAGCAAAGTCTTCCCAAACAACACAAGCTATTCCCATTGTTCTTGGTTGTCCACCATAACTAGATGGCAAGGTCTGTTGCTGAATATGTAAAACACTTGATTGTAGGTCATAGATCAAGCTGGAACTGACTTAGAAAATTCTTCTCTACTGGCAATATTTCATGGTGCCACAACATGCTCTGTAGTCCACCAGAAAGCAAAGTCATCAATGCACAGGTCTTAGTGGGGAATTTACTGCTATTCTTAGGATAAATAGATGTTTATACCCCTTATAATCATTGATTTTTGCTGAGAAGCTTCTTTTTGCAGTGGTTGGTGAAGATATTCATAACTGGTCCAAGTAGTGAGAGTGAAAGCGACTATTGAGTGCTCAGCCCTAAATAAGAAGTCAGCTCCCATGAGACTCAGAGAACATCACAGAAGGGGCAGAAAGAATGCAAATTCTGGAGAATGGAGAGGATTCTTGTGAAACACTGTTTTCTGGACATGACATGGCTAATGCACTCCTGAATTCATAGCAGCTATAGTAACCTGTGCAATATCAAGGAAGTCAGTAATCCAGCATGGATGGGAGAGGGGTTTATCAGACTCTACATTTAGCTAAGAACGCAGCTGATGGCTACTAGCTTTTGGCAAAGGAGATCTTTTATTTTCAGTGGTGGAACAACTTAATAAAGTTACAGTATTCTAGTGGATGGTCCCACACCCATGTTCATGAAGGCATCAGGAAATGGGATCTATTCCCTTAAAAAATGAGGACAATAAGTGGAATGTGGAAGTAGTAGCAGTATCTAGGTGAAATGGGAAGAGGCATTTATGTTGGATGTGACCAAGACACAGGAAAGAAAAGTATAGGCAGTTTTAGAATCAAAGTACTTCTTGAATGTGTCTTGAAACTGCAGCTTTAACACAGGTACACAAGAAACAGCAAGCTCATCACACAGCCACAGTTAGGCAGCTCAAACAGCAGGTGTACTCTGCTCCTCAGTGCAGAAAATGACATGAAATCTCACGCAGGCATTAAGGGAAAAGGTTTGGGGTGTTAAAAATTGTTAGCCACCTGCCAGTACAGCACAACAGCAGGTGCATATGTTAAATATCTACAGTCAAAATGACTTTAAAGCTTTTGCATGGTTGTAATGTCACTCTTTGCCCTTCGAAAACCTCAAAGCAAATAAAACAATGCACAGTGCATTATGTGTTGCAAAACTTATTCAGAAGAAACTGTAATTTTACTTCTTAAAATGGTTAAAATGAACATAACATGTAAAAACATAATTCTCAAATAAATCCAAGTGCATATATATTTTACAATAAAATTTTAAAATTTAATGCTTTTTCTAACATAGCATTCTAAGACTAAGAGAAGTCACTGGCTAGTTTATTATTAATTTCTTCAGGTTTATATATAATCCAGGGTTAATTATAACTATTAAGATAGGTAATAAAAATATTCTTTGTGTTTTTTGGTGGTGACAAACATTGTAAATATTGTCTGCAAAGTGGTTTTCAGTAAATATTATGAAATAAATTACTTTTTATGTATTTTGCAAGAGTTTACTTTACATTCAGTTAAGAAATTATTATGTTTCAGTAATAAATAATATTTTCAGTCAATCATGAGTTAAGTTTTACTGTTTGGCATCAACAAACACTGTGACTTGTAAAATAAAATTTTTAGGATCATTGGTGTTTGCTAAAGATTAAAAACATCTATTTCATTTTCTTCAATAATGATATCAATAACACAAGAGTAAAAAATGAAATGACTTGTAGAGTGTTATTAGATTATCATTCGAAGAAAACACATTCAAAATATTTCCCTATAGTGTATAATTTTCTGTTAAATAGGTTTATCCCATCAAGTAATTCAGTGTCCATTTATATAATTTAAAGTGCATTTTCATGTATTTGTGAATGATAGCTTTTTCTTCTGCCCTCTGTTGGAGATTTACGTTAGCTGAAGCACACAAAGGCTGATGTGTCAATCTAAAATTTTCTTTACTGCTGTCAGTAAGGTAATCTTTTATCATAAAGACTCTTCTCTCTTTAGAGCTAAAGTGAGTTACAGGATATATTCAATGCTACAAAAATAGGTCCCCTGCCTTAAGGTATAACAAGGGAGGACATTTGTCTGGTAATCCATTTGTTCCCTATGTTTTCCAGTCAAGTGGAACTATGTGACCAACACAGGCAAAAGGCTTGACAGAAGAAATAGCTATGTTCCAGTTCCAAGCTGAAGCAGTTCAGTCTGAAGTGCTCCAACACAGGTTGTGATAGCAAGCAGACCCTGGAGTCCACGTGTTGAGGACGTAGTGGCTGAGTGACTTCCTGTGTTACCTCAAGGAGAACTGCCTCTCTTCAATCTTACTGAGGGGGGAAAAGCTAAACTAATTTAAAATAAACAAAACTGAACTAAAACAAGCCCTTATCTCATTTGCAGGCATGGGGATTTCAGAGCTTATCTGATAGTGCTTTGCTGGGTCTATGGTATTCTGTTTGCCTTTTGGATTTTCATAATTATACATATCTTTCTATTTACAAATATCACCAGTCAGATACATTACTAACACAGTTGTAGGGGAGGAAGGCCACTGAGAAACTTGTGTTTGGAGATTCACACAAGTTTTAAGTATGGTAGCTTCCACTTAAAGCTGATTTAAACTGTTACTTCTTTTCCTATCATAATTTTTGGTCTCTAAAACCAGGCCAGAATTGAATCTGTAATGTGAAATTTCAGGTGTCAAAATATTCCACAAATAATAATCCACTAATAATCTATTTGATGTTGACTTAACTGCATATTAAAGGAAAATAAGTATATTGATTGTTTCAAAAATTCCTTGGTAATTTTTGAAGACTCTCTGTGCTAAGCAGTGTTTTTATTGGGGAGTTAGTTAATAAGTAGTTGCATAAATTAATTTAGTACTTGAAAGGGAGCTGTGATTTGAAAAAAAGAAAGAAAAATTAACTGGTAGTTTTGCTATAGCTTATGAAAGATGGATGGAGTCCAATTAAATTTTTCAACACTTATCAAGTAATTACAACATGCTGATCATGGTTTATTCAATTTATACCCACTATTAACTATTAATGGACACTACTAACAACTCTATGTTGTAGGTGCAATTAAGTCCATTTTATAGATGAAAAAAGTCATATAAGATGTCAGTTATTGCTTAAATATCCCCCCACTTAACTCCTGGTATAAGCTAGAATTTGAACTAATTTAAGTTTTCAAATTATTCATATCATTTTGGTGCATGATCTAGATGAAGCCCATGAGTCTTACTGGATGACAGGCTATATTAAGCCACATTAAAAATAAAAACTCTTTCCGAAGGAAAGAACTGGATAGAATGAATCGTTTCAAGGACTGGATATATTTGGGATATTTAACAAAAAAAAAAAAGATAGTGACGTTGTAATAACAAACAAGGATGTGGGGGTAAAAATAGAGGATGATGTAAAACTATATAAAGGCATATGGTACTTGAAAAATGACATGATTTTATTCTAAGTGTGTTGAATTTAAACCAGGAAATCCTGTTAAAGGATTTCCTGTTTATATAATATGAAGAGTAAGAAAAGAAGAAAAAGAGTAAGAAATGTTAATTGTATACAGAATATCCACACCCCTCTCCTTTTTCTCTCCTCCCTGCGTTACTTTATATGTATATAAAGTAGGACAGAGACCATGACATGGTCATTTCCAGCTTCATGATCAAACCCAATTTTATTTAAGCTACTTTATTAAAATCTGTTTCCTCACGCAGTGGAACTCAGTCCCTCAATTGAAAATAGAGATGAAGTAATGAGTTGTAAAATTAGTACATACAGGAAGTTACAATGGTTTGGTACAGTGGTGTGTAAGAAGATGGTCTATAAAAATAGTGCTGGCTTGGAGAACATATTCTATAAACATATATTTGAAGTAAACAATGATAAAACAATATTGAAGAGGTTAATTAAAACACTGTAAATTTCAACATCATATTTGTTATATATATATATTAATACACACATATAGTCATATATATATATATATCAAATCAATATATGAAACATTTAAGCCAGTTTTGTAGGAATATTTCTTTTTTAATTAAGATACTTAAATTAGAAAAATACTTCATTTAGCATCTTTCAGTGTCACCAATCACAGCTTCACTAGAAGGAAAAAATTAAACTCACCTCAGTTTTCTATGTGCAACACCTGAAAGACAGATTGACATTTAAGCTTGATCAGATGGGTGAAACTGTTCCCTTTTTGAACTTTAAGGAGACAGAGTCTTTAATCTTTCCTTTCAATCTTTACTTCTTTACATATGCCACGTTTGCTAGATCGGAACCTTTGGTTGGCACATTGAGAACATTGTAATCCCCCCCACCACCCCCCCCCGTGAGATCAGTGTAATCTGCCTCTACTGCCTGTTTTATACACGATGGGATTCTCTGAAGCCAGTGAAACTCAATAACAGTGGTGGCTGACTCGAAGGATAATTTAAAGATGCAGCCATCTGACAGCTGATTCTTCAGTGGCCCCACTTCTACTGACAGAGGTAAAAGAAAATGCTGAAGTTGTCAGTCCACTTCTATTTTTTATGAGCAAATTTTGTACTTTTTGGAGCAATGGGATGGAGGTGCACTGCAGGAATGAACTTCATGTGCCAATCTGCAAAGCAATCCTTGCTCTCCCTTATGTGAGAATGGCACTTATGGGGCATTTTTCACCTGAGGATGGCAGAGTGCCTCATTAAAATGGATTTATTAAGCCTTCAGGGCCCTGTGTAGAAGAAGGATGGTCAGTTGCTAGTTCATCAAGATGGAAAAACTGGGTAGAAAGTGTCCAAATGACTAGGTTATAGGATACCAAATTGGCAAATTTTATTCATTTTCTGCCCTGGTTTTATAAGTGAGGTCAGTTTAGTCATTCAGAATGTTGATTCTTTAAGCCCAATAATTGTATAAATTTAAAGCACAGGTCTTTGGACAATCAGCTTGTCTGACATTTTGGGTTAGCTGATTCTTCACTGTGAGATGGTGGGAGCTGTCTTAGGTATTAAAGTATGACCAACAGCACAGCTTTGCTGGTCTCTACCCACAAATACTAGAGCTATGCCTCCATTCTGACCACCAAAAACATATCTAGATTTGCTAAATATCCTCTGAGGGGAAATAGGCCATACTCCCCCACCCACCCACCCACTCACAACAAGAATTATCATCACTTATGTAAATTGAAAAGAGACCTACAATATACTTGAATTGTAGATCTGGAGCATTTCATAAGAACACAATTTCAAAACAAGAAAGTTGAAAGCAACATGTAAACACAGGCTGACAACAGCGGGAGTAATGAAGGGCAAGGTTCAAGGGAAAGAGAGCTTAGGGGAGCAGGAAATCCCAGCTAGATCAAGAACAGAAAGGGAGAATAAGGAATAACAGACCATGATAAATGATGACCACATGAGAACAGGAATAGGCAGAGTGCTGGAGAGGTCCCCTGAGGTCCACAGTGATACATCCTCTGTAGACTGCTGGCAATGGTCGAGAGAATGCCTGATCTGACCTAGTCTGGTGATCAGATGGTCAAACACCCAAATGGTCGTGCTGGAACTCTCATCCAATAACTGATGGAAATGGATGCAGAAATACTAGGGCAGGACCCAGGTGGAGCTCCAGGTGTCCAATTATCGAGAAAGTGGAGGGACTGTGGGAATGTGAATTGTTGAGACAAATAGCCAAATGAATGGAAGCACATGAGTTATGAACCAAAGGCTGTGGAACCCCCAGCTGGATCAGGCCCTCTGGATAAGTGAGACAACTGAATAGCTTGAACTGATTGGGAGGCACCCAGGCAGTGGGACCAGAACCTGTCCTTAGTGCATGAGCTGGCTGTTTGGAACCTTGGGCTTACACAGGGACACTTTGCTCAGCCTGGAAGGAGGGGACTGGACCTGGCTGTACTGAATCCATCAGGTTTAAATGAATCCCCAGGGGAGTCTTGGCCCTGGAGGAGATGGGAATGGAGGGGAGGGGATGGAGGGAAGGTGGGGATAGGGGTGGGAGGGGGGAGGACAGGGGAACCCATGGCTGATGTGTAAAATTAAAACACAAATATAATAAATTAAAAAAAAAAAGAAAATTGTATAGTAAGACACGAAGATTCAGTACCCAATATTTCTCTGGGTGAGAGTATTATAAAGCAATCAGTATAGGCAAAAGGATTTAACATGAGGGATCCATCCATTTAGCCAATGGGGAAGGAAGTTGGCAAGAGGCAATTCCATCTCAGAGCCTCATTGGAAAGATTGAGCTATAGACAGCATGTCAGAGCAGAAGCTATAGCCTAAAGCACATAGTAATAGACTGCATCCACAGATGAGGATTGCAGCTTTTCTGCTTCCTCTAGACTGCACCAGATGATGACTCTGGAGTTAAGTATACTCTCCATAATTTATGTTTGGAAGAAAGTGGTGGTGATCTGCTGGAGAAAGGCATCAATAATTATTGAAAGTAACTTTGAGAGCAGAAGCCATCCAGGAGGACCTCACCTTTTCATTAATCACCTATGTGTTGCCACATGTTAATTTATCCCCTGAGATGGCATTAAATCAATGCCTAAGCTATAATTACTACTAGAAGTAATAATTTCCTATATTTAAATATCATTTAGCAATTTCCTAATGCTAACACTGCCATCATTGATCTTGTCACCTAGTTTCTGAAAGGAAGATTTCCTCTTTGGAGCTGAGAATTCATTCTCTGTAATTAATCTTGATTTCCCTTTGCAAAGCATTGAAATTATTTTCCCTGAAGTAAAACATGTTCAAACCATCTTAGGCTTTATATGAAGCATATTAGTTCTACAATAGGCCCCCTTTCCTTAGTCCCTCTCTATCCATATACCCAGTGAATCTACAAACATCTTTTGAACATACACTGATGTTAGGCATGCATATAAATAAGGGACTTGCAAATATTCATAAGAGTGATTGCTGTTCTCAAGTAGATTTTAGTAAATTAACATATTTCATAACCATTTTAAATATATGCTGTGTCTATGTATTATAATCAGAACACAGGAAGACAGTTGTCATGGGCAGTGTTAGCTAAACCTACATAAGGATTATGAATAACCTCATTGAGCACTCAAAGAATCAGGAATTTTAGCTGGATACCTTTAAAGCAAATATGTTCATTGGCTGGGCACATATTGTGAAATGCTTACTCTGATGACATTGTGGAAGATGAACAAGACTCAAGAGAAAATGATAGTAAAGTGATCAAGAGAGAATGATAATCAGGCTACAGTGGTAGTATGTGTATATGACAAATGGTGATGGCCTGACCTGAAGCCTTGGTACTGGGATATATTGATATAGATTGGTCTGTGGTAGGTGTAGGTGGTAGACTGAAATGAGTAGATAATTACAATTGCTGTATATAATGATGTTGTACTTGAGGAACTAAAGTCTAGTACTAAATCTGCCTTGGATCAACATGGTCTACCCAAGAGCATCTTGGTGGCATCATGGGTATATGGGCATGCTTGCTTCAATCCCAACAGTTATCATGGACCTTCTGCACAGTTTTCTGCCTGATCTATTTTGTATTTTCATGCCTATTCTATCGTACTCTTGCCTCAAATTTCAGTGTGTGTGTGTGTGTGTGTGTGTGTGTGTGTGTGTGTGTGTATCTTTGCTTTTTTACTTTTTAGTGTTAATATTCTTTATGTTTTTATTCAGGTTCTTACTTCTTTTTCCTTTGCCTGTCTCCTATCTAGAACCACTAACTTCTCCCAACTCCTTGTACTTAAATTCTAAACACACACACACACACACACACACACACACACACACACACACGTACACACGTACACACATACACACACTATAACTATACACAAATTATCTTGATTAGCATCAGATAAATTTTATTGAAGAAGATATTTTAACTGAATATCTAGTTGTAACTATCTGGTTCTACTTACAACCTATTCTGAGAACTCAAGTATCATCACTACAGTACCATCCTAAGGAAGAGGGAGGGGAATCGAGATAGAAGGAGAAAGAAGAGAGAGGGACAAATCACACCAGGTTAGCCCAATAAAGCTTCAAAGAGCCTATTATCTTGTAAATATATACCAGGTAATATACATTTTCATATACATATTTTTTTTGTATACATATTATATATTTACATATCAAATATATCATGTACATGCATATATGATCTTTAGGATATATGTATCTTAAAGGAAATAAACAACTTGGGTTAACAATGCATTTCAACAAAAACTACAAACCAGAAACCAACAAATTTGAAATACCAGGTATGAGGGAGGGGACTTGGGAGGGGTTGTGGGCATGAAAGGGAAATTAGAGAAGAGTGTGACTTTATTTTAAATGTACTAATAAAGAGGATATTAGAAAACAAATATTTGAAGTCTGTGAAAACAATGAGAAAATCAGAAAACGAAAGAATTTGCTGGTAGAGCTAGGAAGAAAAACATACACTCAGGCTGTAAGAGGAAAAAACATTCTTAGAAGTTAATAGTTGCATCTAGGAATGATGGCATGTCTATTCAATTCCACTTACTTAGGAACCTGAGGCTAAGGCTGGAGGGTGGAAAAATGGAATGAATACTACCTCAGGAATACAGCAAGTTCAAGGAGTTCCACACTAAACAACTTAGTGAGATCCTGTGACATAAAGAGAAAAGCAAAGTGGTAAAGGTTCGTGATATAATTTATAGTAGAATGCTTGTCTGGCTATTGGATAAGGCCTCAGTGATTAAAAAAATAACTTACAAGTACCTTTGAGAGAAGAAGGACAAGGGATTTAAAAGCTATTTGGTTTAACTTGAGGCCCACACCAGGAGAGGGATCCTATCCCCTACACTGCTTGTATGGCTAGGAACCTGACACTGGATAGTCCATAGACCTAGGGTAGAACCAAACATAACTGGTAAAAAATGAACAATCAAATAACAAAGTCAGTGATATGATTCCTAATAATATTCTGCCTATACTCATAGATCAGTGTCTTGTCCAGTTGTCATTAGAGAGGTTTGTTCTGCAGCAGATGGGAGTGGAGGCAGAGACCCACAGCTGGGTATTATGCAGTCTGAATTGGAGGTCTATTGGGTACATCCTAGAGGAGATCTGGGAACCCCCCAGAAGAGGGAAGGAAAGATTTTCAGAGGAGTGGATGGAGGACATCAGGAGAACATTGCCCATTGGATCAACTAAGCAGAGCTCATATACAGTCACAGAGACAGAAGTGGCTACCACCAGGCCTGTATAGGTCTGCACCAGGTCCTCTATGTATATGCTATTGCTGATAGCTTGGTGTTCTTATGAGATTTCTAACAGTTGGATCAAGTGTGTCTCTAACTCTTTTGGCTGCTCTTGAGTCTCTTTTCCTGTTATAGGGCTGCTTTGTCAAGCCTTGACTTTTGCTTTGTCTTATTGCATCTTGTTTTGTCCTGTTTGCCTATTCCCTCTTGGAAGCCTGTTCTTTTTTGAAAAGGAAACAAACTGTGAGTAGATATGGGGGAGAGGGAAAGTTGGGGTAGGTGAGAAAAGTGGAAGGAGGAGGAACTGTGGTGGGGATGTATTGTATGAAACAAGAATTAATTTTCAATAAAAATAAAAGTTCACCATGAAATTTTGAAAGAAGTGATCAGATATAATAACACAAATTACTTTATTAAGTAATAAAGATGTATTTCTGGGTTAAGGAGGAGATGATGAGAAAAATGAAGAAAATAAAGTATGTTCTTTTAATAACTTTGAAAGAAGGATGAATTGCATATCTATTTGGTGATGAAAGTGAATGTATAATACACTCTGGAGAAAAGTGAAATCTATAAGAAAGGTAGGATACTATTGTCATCATAGATAGAGCTGTCAATCTTGGGCAAATTTGGGGCATGTCTTCTTTCCAACACAAAAGAAAAGATGATGTAGGAAAGGGAAGCTTACATATATATGGGAATATATAAGCTTGGAGGTTGTAAGAAAAAAATGACAGATGTATTTCTTACACTTAGGTTCTCAGAGGAGTGCAAAAGAAGGTAATTTCTAAAATTGGGAGAAAATTAGAAAATGGCTGAAAAAAATAAAATAAAGGTTTAGACTTAAAAAAAGAATACTTCCCCATTTATCATCAAACGTTTTTATTGGAAGATATTATTTCCATCTTATTGGAAAAGAAACTAAAATTGAGAGGTCACAGTGCTTCAGAGAAGGCTATAAGTTCTAAATAGTAGAAATAAGATTTTTAACCTCTACATGACTTATTTTATACCTAGTGCTTTTTTGATCAGAGTATTCTCAGTAAAAATTAGGAATTACTTAAAGTCCTTGGTCATGGGTCCAGATGGACTGAAGAAAGTAGGTGAAACATGGAGAGGACCTACTGAAAGAAGAGAACATGTAAGGGTCAAGGCAAAGGCTAATTAAAATTCACTGGAGTGCTAGTGGTACATTTGGAGTACGGTTAAAGACATGGATGTCTGTGACCAAATTTGGGAATTAGGAGATTAAGACTGCAAAGATAATGGGCATGCAGGTGATGGGGAGAGCTAATGTGCGATCCTGATAGTCCTTCTTTGAATTAAAAGTGAATTGTATTAATTTCAAAATTAATGAAACATAATGTTGAAACATCAAATTGAGCCCGTCAGGTCATCTCATGAAAACTGGAAGTAGAATTTACAGCAGACAGAGTTGGCAAGGAAGAACCCAGCCTACATAAGGAGAGACCAGAGAAACGGAGCCCAGACCCATTCTCATTTTTGGTCTTCAGAACTTTTTAAAAGTGAAGTGATACTCATTTTTATTATAGATCTTGTTATATGGTAAACTGTTTTACCTTTAAAATGTTAGGCTTAAAATGTTTGCTTAATCAGTATTTTTCTATGCAGAAAGTGATGTAAAAACAGTAAGCAAAAATCTAAAAATTAAAAACAAAACATTTTCTTGAGGAGCACTTACAGGAAGTTGCATGAAAAATTGTTCCTTTTATAAAATATATTAATTCATACATTTTTATATGACCATTATAAAATCATCATTTGTAATATATTGAGTTCTTGTATATTTTTCTAAAGTTACTGCTATAATAAAACTACATAACTAAAGGAAAATATACTATTGAAACAAAAGGAATACAGTGTGTTTTTAATGGAATGCTTACTTTCAGTCCTAGAAGAGCAGGGACCTGAATCCATGATGTAGACCATGCTGGTTTTGAACTCACAGAGAACCACCTCTACCACTTGAGTGCTGAGATGAAAAGTGTGCACCACCATGCCTATGGTCTTCAGAAATTTAATCTTCTCAAAGCACTGAAAGATGAAAGACTCAAGAAGAGTAGAGAAGATGGAACTCATTTTATAATCTGTAACCATTTCACTTTTGAAAAAAATCTATTCTTTGTTACTCATTTACTAAAGTGCTACAAAATTAAGCATTTTGTAACCCTCTAAAGGTTACTGGAACCTTTTTTCATCCAGAGTGACTTGTAAGTCTCTTTATTCAGCCTTAGTGGTAGTGGTTAGAACCCAATACTCACTCCACTGGAAAATTGGAAAGCTTGCTCAGCTGTCTTTTCCATTGGTCCCCCTCCATTGATGTGAAGAACAGAATAATAGAATAATAGATCAGTCCCACTCAATGTATAGTGCTGTGTTATTTACTAAAGTTTCCTTTTGTAAGTCACTTAAAATCATGTCTCAACACACCATAGATAAGTGATCTTATTATAGGGAATTTATGCCCTGTAAAATTCCTGGAAAAGTATAGTCTCTACTCTTGTTACCACAACACTTCCTGTTCCTAGAAGAGGGTTTCTCTAGTAAGTGCCAAGGATCTAAAACACACTTATAGTCTTAATAGAATTTAAAAACAAAAAAAAAAAAAACTCAAATCAATAGCAACAGTCTGTAAGTGGCTCTAAATAAAGCTTGCCAAGTGTGTTTAGGGTAGCCTGCAGCCACAGGTCAGATAGACACGCCCACATGCTTTACTGTCTCTGCATACAACTTTATCACAGTTATATTTTCACTATCATTTGCTAGGCCCTTCAGGAAGTTGGATCTTGCCAGAAGAACTAAAATTAGCACTGATAATGTGAAATTGGGCATTACAAATTCATTTGGCAAATGGCACTTGTAATAGGAGCAAAGTTTTGCCTTTTCAGTCAGAGAATACATCCATAGCATCTTTCCTAAGGCTGAAAGGACACTTTTAATCTCCAACCTCTTAATAATTTTGAGGCATGCCCTTCAGTTCATTTTGTATTTTAGATTTGGTCAATGCTGCTTTGATTTACTGATTGAATAAATGCACTTTTGTTTAATATGCTTTGCAAGGTTGTTATCATGGACCACTTATACTATAATTCTTGAAAATACTGCTTGTTCATGTTTTGTCTGATTCTTTCTGTGTTATTAATGATTGAGTTAGACAAAATAAAGCTATTTGCTAATTTAATCATCATAAGGTTAAGTTTAGAGATTTGTAACTTTCTTATATTATTATAAAATGGAAGGGAGATAAAAGCCAAGAATTGGAGTTGATAAATATGTAAAACAAAACTTTAATTTAAAAACTGCTATTATATATATATATATATATATATATATATATATTCTGGAGGTTGAATGTCCTCCAAAGTTACATGGTTTAAAGAGTTTGTGCTTTGGAAGTAGGAGAACAGTTGGAAATGAGACCTATTAGATGTTTGTAGTGCACTGCTGCAGTCTCCTGGAAGGTAGTTATGAAACCCTATATCTTCCGATTTATCTTTTGCTTCCCAGTTCAAGATGGAAGTGTATTTGCCTACCGTGTGCTTCATTTCTATCTTAGTTATTCACCCCAATGTGTGGGTCAAAGCAATTGTACCATTCCTTCATGACCTGGAGACTTTAAAACTGTGAGCTGAATAAACTCTTTTATGAGTTAACTTTCTTAGATTTTTGTTACAGTGAGAAAGCTGATAGAATGCACATTACCATTGTAAAATAGTTAAGCATGCAAAAGAAGAAAGTGGTAGTAGTTAAATAGAGTCTATAGAATATAACCAGGATAGTACTAGTCAAATCAAATATATGAGCACCCTCCTTTTGTTCCTCTTAACTATTTCATATTATTTTATGGTTATTTATGATTTTTTTCTGTTGTTAGTGAATGGTATATTGAAAACCACTTAAATATGTTGATATTTTTCTCTGCCAACCTTTCCTTTTCAGCAATTTGTGATTTGTGCATACTATATATTTAATAAATCTTTATTTGATAAGTGATGAATATTTGATTTGGTTACTATCATCATCTACCAACACTCAACTAATAAGGCAAAAAGCCAATTTTAGTGTCACATGGACGAGAATTTACTGACATCTGACCTATTTCTTTGGTAAGATCATTATTTAAGAACTGGTGTGACATTCATCAAGTTTGTTTTAATGTTTTTCAAAGGTTCACTTAAAAATTTGTATTTCTTGTCTTCTGTGGTCCATAATTAGAGCTATGTTTCCCTTGGTGTTTAACTGTAAAGGCCATAAAATCTTATCTCAATCTACTAATTTATACAAAATACTTAGAGTTATATAGGATTTTTATGTAGCCTCCAGAGCATTTTCATCTTTTCTGTCAGATATAATAGATTAATTTTTCAAAACAGTTATAAGTAAAGAAATAATTAATTTCTAATTACTAAAGATAACTTCATAGAATTCTATAATTTTGAGGAAAATTTTACTTCACTTATTATTTAAGTTAATTCTGTCACTTCAAATAAATAATATAATATTCCAAATTCATAAAAATAATTTCCCTAAGTAGCTTTGTCTGGGAGATGAAGTGTCCTTAAACAAGATCTAAGAGTCTTAAATCCTACTCTCCTAGGATTTTAAAAACACTAGACATTTTGTTTGTTTATTTTGTTTTGTTTGAGACAGGGTTTCTCTGTGTAGCCCTGACTGTCCTGGAACTAGCTCTGTAGACCAGGCTGGCCTTGAACTCAGAGATCCACCTGTCTCAGCCTCACAAGTACTGGGACTAAAGGCATGCGACAACACCACCTGACTAATCTTCGACATCTTAAAACAATTAAAGAACTAATTAAGAAAAAAAAAAAAGCTAACCTGTTTTTATTACGGTAGCTCTATAGTAGAGCTTGAGGTTGGGGATCTTGATGCCTCCAGAGGTTGTTTTATTGTACAGGATTCTTTTGGCTATCCTGAGTTTTTTGCTTTTCCATATGAAGTTGAGTATGATTTTTTTCCAGATTTGTGAAGAATTGTGTTGGTAATTTGATGGGGATTGTGTTGAATCTGTAAATTGCTTTTGGTAAGATCGCCATTTTTACTATATTAATCCTGCCTCTCCAGGAGCATGGGAGATCTTTCCCTTTTCTGACATCCTCTTCAATTTCTGTTTTCAGGGACTTAAAGTTCTTTTCATATAGGTCCTTCACATGCTTAGTTAGTGTAACCCCAAGGCATTTTATATCATTTGTGGCTATTGTAAAGGGTGATGTATCTCTGATTTCCTTCTCAGCCTGTTTGTCTACTGTATATAGAAGAGCTACTGATTTTTTTGAGTTGATCTTGTATCCTGCAATGTTGCTGAAGGTTTTTATTAGCTGTATCAGTTCCTTGGTTGAATGTTTGGGGTCACTCATGTATACTATCATGTCATCTGCAAATAGGGAAAACTTGACTTCTTCCTTTCCAATTTGTATCCCCTTAATCTTATGTTGTCTTACAGCTCTGGCTAGAACTTCAAGTATTATATTGAATAAGTATGGGGAGAGGGGATAGCCTTGTCTTGTTCCTGATTTTAGTGGTATTGCTTTTAGTTTCTCTCCATTTAATTTGATGTTGGCTGTTGGCTTGCTGTAGATTGCCTTTATTATGTTTAGGCATGTTCCCTGTATTCCTGATCACTCCATGACCTTTTTCATGAAGGGGTGTTGGATATTGTCAAATGCCTTTTCTGCATCTAGTGATATGATGGTGTGATTTTTTTCTTTGAGTTTGTTTATATGGTGTATTACATTGACAGACTTTCGTATGTTGAACCTCCCTTGCATCCCTGGGATGAAGCCTACTTGATCATGGTGGATAATTGTTTTGATGTGTTCTTGGAGTCTGTTTGCCAGAATTTTATTGAGTATTTTTGCGTCAATGTTCATGAGGGAGATCGGTCTGTAGTTCTCTTTCTTTGTTGCATCTTTGTTTGGTTTAGGAATCAGGGTAAGTGTAGCCTCATAGAAGGAGTTTGGTAATATTCCTTCTGCTTCTATTGTGTGGAACAATTTAAAGAGTATTGACATTAAGTCTTCTTTGAAGATCTGATAGAATTCTGCAGTGAAACCATCTGGTGCTGGGCTTTTTTTGGTTGGGAGACTTTTAATGACTGATTCTATTTCATTAGGGTTTATTGGACAATTTAAATGGTTTATCTGGTCTTGATTGAACTTAGGTATGTGGTACCTATCCAGAAAATTATCCATTTCTTTTAGATTTTCCAGTTTTGTGGAGTAGAGTTTTTTGAAGCATGACCTGATGATTCTCTGGATTTCCTCATTGTCTGTTGTTATGTCCCCCTTTTCATTTCTGATTTTGTTAATTTGGATGCTCTCTCTCTGTCTTTTGGTTAGTTTGTATAAAGGCTTGTCTATCTTTTTGATCTTCTCAAAGAACCAACTCTTTGTTTCATTAATCCTTTGTATTATTCTCTTTATTTCTATTTTATTGATTTCAGCTCTCAATTTCAGAGCTACCATAATAAAAACAGCTTGGTACTGGCATGAAAACTGACATGTGGACCAATGGAATCGAATTGAAGACCGTGACATTAACTCACACACCTATGAACATATAATTTTTGACAAAGAAGCCAAAAATGTGCAATGGAAAAAAGAAAGCATCCTCAACAAATGGTGCTGGCATAACTGGATGTCAATGTGTAGAAGGCTGCAAATAAATCCATATCTGTCACCATGCACAAAACTTAAGTCCAAATGGATCAAAGACCTCAACATAAATCCAGTTACTCTGAACCTGATAGAAAAGAAAGTAGGAAGTACTCTTGAATGCATTGGCACAGGAGATCACTTTCTAAATACAACACCAGTAGCACAGACACTGAGAGAAACAATCAATGGGACCTGTTGAAACTGAGAAGCTTTTGTAGAGCAAAGAGCATGGTCAACAAAACAAAGCAACAGCCTACAGAATGGGAAAAGGTCTTCACCAACCACACATCTGACAGAGGGCTGATATCCAGAATATATAAAGAACTCAAGAAATTAGACATCAAAATGCCCAACAGTCCATTTTAGAAATGGGCTATAGAACTAAACAGAGAATTCTCCACAGAGGAAGTTCAAATGGCTGAAAGACATTTAAGGAATTGCTCAACATCCCTAATTATCTGGGAAATGCAAATCAAAACAACACTGAGATACCACCTTACACCTGTCAGAATGGCTAAGATCAAAAACACAGAAGACAGCTTATGCTGGAGAGGATGTGGAGCAAGGGGAACTCTCTTCCGCTGCTGGTGGGAATGCAAGCTTGTGCAACCACTTTGGAAATCAATATGGCGCTTCGTTAGAAAATTGGGAATCCATCTCCCCCAAGACCCAGCTGTAGCACTCTTGGGCATATACCCAATGAATGCTCAATCATACCACAAGGGCATTTGCTCAGCTATGTTCATATCAGCTTTGTTTGTAATAGCCAAAACCTGGAAACAACCTAGATGCCCTTCAACTGAAGAATGGATAAATAAAATATGGCACATATACACAAAGGAGTACTACCCAGCAGAGAAAAATAATGACATCATGAGGTTTGCAGGCAAATGGATGGATCTAGAAAAAATCATCCTGAGTGAGGTAACCCAGACTCAGAAGGACAAACACGGTATGTACTCTCTCATAGGAGGATACTAGATGTAAAACAAAGATGACTAGACTGCTATACAACTCCAGGGAGGCTACCTGGAAAATGGGACCCTAGGAAAGACACAGGGTTCACCCAATGATAGAGAAATGGATGAGATCTATGTGAACATTCTGGACGACAGTGGGAGTAATGAAGTGCAGGATTTGAGGGAAGGGAGGCTTTGGGGAGCAGAAGATCCCCACTGTATCAGGAACAGAAAGGGAGAACAAGGAATGGTAGACCATGATGGATGAGGTCCACATGAGAACAGGAATAGGCAGAGTGCTGGAGAGGTCCCCTAAGGTCCACAGTGATGCATCCTCTGTAGACTGCTGGCAATGGTAGAGAGAAAGCCTGATCTGACCTTGTCTGGTGATGAGAAGGCCAAACACTCTCAAGGTCATGCTGGAACTCTCATCCAGTGACTGATGGAAGTGCATGCAGAGATCCTCAGCCAGGCCCCAGGTGGAGCTCCAGGTGTCCAGTTGTCGAGAAGGAGGAGGGACTGTGGAAGTGTGAATTGTTGAGCCCAGGATTGGAAAAAGCACGGGGACGAAATGCCAGATGATTGGAAGCACATGAATTGTGAACCAAAGGCTATGGAACCCCCAGCTGGATCAGGCCCTCTGGATATTTGAGATAGTTTAGTGGCTTGGACTGTTTGGGAAGCATCCAGGCTGTGGGACCTGGACCTGTCCTTAGTGCATGAGCTGGCTGTTTGGAACCTTGGGCTTACACAGGGACACATGCTCAGCCTGGAAGAAGGGGACTGGATCTGCCTGTACTGAATCCACCAAGTTTAAATGAATCCCCAGGGGAGTCTTGGCCCTGGAGGAGATGGGAATGGAGGGGAGGGGATGGAGTGAAGGTGGGGGTGGGAGGGGGGAGGACAGGGGAACCCATGGCTGATGTGTAAAATTAAAACACAAATATAATAAAAAAGGGGGGAATGGGAGGGGCAAATCCAAGAAAATCTCAAATTGGATATTTGAGAAATGTAATTCTATCACCTTAAAAATCTCAGGTAGATAAGAATAGAGGGGGCCACCATGCCCTAATAAAAATACGTTTTTCTTAGAAAAAAAAAGCTAACCATCCAAACAAATTAAATATATATATATATATAAAATGCATATGCATAGAAACAAGAAAACAAAACTAAAACTAAACCCCAACCGTGCATTTCCTTCTAAGAAAGCAGTGCAAAGAAATGAATACTGAATAGGCCTTTGGCAGGCTTTGCTCTCTGGAATCATCAAAGGTTAGATACAAACCATGGGGGAACAATAGTGACAGCCAAGCTCCACTCACAGCATCCAAAACTAACACTTCATGTGATGCTGTCTACAGGCTTTCTTGAGGAGCTGGTTCCAGCATGCTTGACATGCCTTTTATTTTCCTTTAAGAATTGTTTTACATACCAACTATTTGCAGACTTACTCCCCAGTGCCTTAACCTTTTAAACATAAGTCATTTTGGTCAATACTAACTCAGAGGTCTCAATCTTTGTGTGTTGCTTCTTTGCTGATATTCTTACCTTACAGGTTCTTTGTGGGGTTATGCAGTGAATTATCCACAAGTAGCTCAGTCTCCACCATGAAGTATTAATAAGGAGATGTTTTTAAAAAACAAAGCCTTTTCTAACATCCCTGAAAATACACTAACAAGGTGTAGACTTTCATCAAGTTAACTATCAGCTAGGAGATCAAATGGGTTTGCCTGGTTTTAGAGTCTGACACTACAGCTGCTATCATGAGTGAGGCCAACTGTTTGAGACTCCAATGGGAGTCTAAAGTTGTGGATAGTAGTTATTTGCCAAAGGGCTGCTCTGGATATTAGGAACAACTCTGCCTATGCTCATGTTACCACAATGCCAAAGGCTATCAGGCCCATACCTGCTGTAGTTTATTAATCAAAGATCAAAATAAGCAGGCAGCAGCATGCAAACTGGAACTTTTTTCACAGATTGGTCAGCATCTGGAGCTTTGAGACTCCTGCACTTGCATGCTTCCTCCAACAATCTCTGCTGAAGCCTTTGAACATTCCTCACTTTTCAATCCTCCTTACTACCATGAATGTAGAGTTTTCACAAGAAATATATGACAAAATTAGATGATAAGGACTTTTGAAAAAGCTGAATAGGAAAAGGGTCTGACAGCTTAGTTGTCAGGGAATCTTTCTGTGACTTTTTTAGCTGGATTTTATTTTTTGCCCCACTCCTTCCATAAGAACCTACTAAAATAAAATAGTGCTATGCAAATTATAATATCCCAAGGCAATGCCAAAATTCCAGTTTAGATTTATAGCCCTACTATTGATCAAAAGGGTAATAACTGAACAGAAATGTGTTGGGAAGATCAGCATGAAATACATGAAGATGGGTGGGGAAGTCATAGTCAGTGTACAATGATTAGTCTGGCTTGTAGACTTCACACAATGTGCAATCACCTGGGGAAAATGTTCCATCAGAAGATTACCTCGATTTCATTAGTCTAGCATCATGCCTGGTGGAAGATTATATTGATTGGGTTAATTGAGATGGGAAGACCTCCATACTGTTAGTGGCACCAGTCTCTGGAGAGGAGATCCTAAATTATTTTAAATCTTGGAGAAGGCAAGCTGAGCACAAATGTACACACAACTATGGCTCTCTGTTCTTGGCTCTGGATGCTTCAAGTTTCTATGACACTGACTTCCCTGAAATGATGGGCTGTAACCTGGAATTGTGAACTAAAATAAGTTCCTTTCCCCTAAGTTTCTATTCTACTACAGCAACAAGAAATGAAATTAAGACATAGGAGCTACCAAAATCACTCATAGAGGATGGCATTGCAGTCCCAATTAGCCAACTTTTCAGAGACCTTCAGTTGCTCTCACCATTAAGGTTCTTACCAGTCTCCCACAGCAGCCACAGACTGCCTGTGGTATATACAGGAAAAGGCCTCTTAGGATTTGCTGTTATGGATTTTTTTTTTCACAGAGGACACTGATCCTCTGATCATGGGGCAAACAAGAAGCACCACTGCTTCAGATGACTGAAACAGGAAAAAGCTCTGAGCTCCTTCTCCATCTCCTGTAGGAAGCTGTTAATGTGTACAACCTGATAACAAGGATCTTCACAAGTCTATTAGAAGTCATATAATCCAGACTAGTTCTATGAACACTTGATGAGTGTTTTTATGGGAAAGCCACTACATTAGCAAGATGGCTATATTAGATATGGGAATGATAAAAGGCAGTGAATCAATTTAAAGAAACCAATTTTTAAAAAGCTGTTAAATTATCCAGGAAGACAAGAGCTAGGAAGAAAGGAACAAAGAACATACCCCAAATCCATAAACAATTATGAAAATGGCATTAATAATCTTTAAATATTAATAACTTAAATATTGAATATAAACAGTTCAATTCTCTATTGAAAAACATAGTGGCAAAATTAATATCAAAATAAAAATCCAACTATCTGCTACTCATAAAAGACTCATCTTGTTTTAAGAAATTATGTAGACTGATAGTGAGTGCATGATAAAAAGATATCCAATGAAAATGAAATAAGGGGGCTAGCTACACCTACATCAGTCAAAGTACACAGTAAGTAAAAGGAGGTAAAATTGAATATTATATAATGATAAAGGAGTAAGTTCATCAGAAAGGGATATATATATATATATGGCACACACACACACACATATATATATATATACATATATATATATATATATATCACTTATAAACCTAAATACATAAATAGACTATTAAAACTGATGAGCATATAGACAAAATATAATGTAAGTGAAGGTTTTAATACTCTACATGAAATAATGGGTAAATAATTCACACAGAACATCAATAAATAATGTACTTGAAAAGTACATAGAGAAAATATCAGCAGACATAAGAAGCTTCCCATCTGACATCAATAGAATATACATTCTCTAAAGCACATGGGCATTCTTGAAGATAGATCACATATTGAGTCACAGAAAGCTTTTCATGTGTTTTGCTAAAGGAATATAATAATAAAGTTACTCTTAATGACATTCTGCTGTACCTATAGACCAGTATTTTCCTTAGCCAACATCAGAGAAGCTTCTTCTTGAAGTAGATGGGAACTAATGTAGAAATCCACAACTGGACAATGGTCAGAAATCTAGACACTTTCAAGCACTCAACCCTAAGCAGAATGTCTTCATCAAAACCCTCCTTTCAGGGTTAATGGAGCTATCTGAAAGAGGAGGTAGAAGGACCATAGGAGCCAGAAGGGATGGATGATTCCAAGGAAACAATGTCTTCTAGACACAACATGGATGTACATATGAAATATATACTCACAGAAATTTTGGCATCATGCGCACAGACTGCATAGGTTCAAGCCAGACTGCTGGACCCAATAGAGAATAGGGAAAGTGAATAGAATTGCCTATCTCCAACGAAGAATCTACTTCCAATTGACATCCGCTTGCAAAGGAAAAACTTGTTTTCCTTCAATAGAGTCTCACTGGTTGTAGTGATCATACTTAAGGATAGGCTCCATGTCTAGCAGATATGGTCAACAGTAAGTGAACTCAACCATACTGTGTCTTCTATTGCTCAGTTTGGGCATTTTTTGTCTTACTAGTCATTTGTTGGTGTATTTTGGTTTCCAATTTTGTGTTTGTAGGGATTTTGTTGTGTGTATGTATTTCTTGTGCATTTTCTTTTTTAAAGTATATTTTAATTATGGTTTGCTTGTTTGTTTTTGTTAACTATTTTCTAAAGATAGAGATTAAAAAGGGCATGTAGTTGATGTGTGAATAGGTGTGGAGGATCTGAGAGGCATTGTGGGAGGGAAAACTGTGGTCAGCATATATTGTGTGAAAAAATATTTTTAACCGTGCACACACACATGATAAGACTGGATACACAATTATTTATTCATCTATTTATTTTATTGTTACTTTTACCACAAAAACATGGGACAAGGAAAAGTTACTGCCACAGTGAGAAGAGCACAAAGTGTAGAAAAAAATAACAGAATAAAACACAACTTGTCAAGTTATCATTTCAAAGGCCTGTAGTGGGAAAACACTAAAGTTAGAGATTACAAAAGGGAAAACAAGGTCCTCAGACAGCCAAGTCAGTTTCAGGCCCATGACAAGTGTAGGGATCAGAGTCCCTTGTCCCTCCAGGTTTTCCAGACAGAAGAAATCTATGTGTAACCTTCATTCGGCTACTCTCAGTTGAAGGGAATGGGAAATAGCCTGTCTTTGCTGTCTCACAGTCCTCTGTTAATGGTTTTTAACATTTCCTCCCTCAAGATCGATATACTTAATTCATAAAAGAAAGGTCATTTGAAAAGGGAATGTCGTCAGCACAGAAGGAAGCTAGTTTGTCATGCTGTCACCTTACAGAACACTCAAGCTTCAATTGTGTCCTCCTCTTCACCCACCAAATGTTGAGGATTTCCATACCTTTGGTTCCTTCTTTTTCTGCCTTATATTTACAGATTGACAAATCTCAGATTTTAATATACTGGCATAATCTAGGGGTGTGGCCACTCCCAGGGAATCCTTTGTCATACATTATCTAATTGATGGAGATGGGGTAGTTTCTACTGATTAGAGACTTCTACATTAGAAGTGAATGTGAGCTCTCAGGTGCTTGCTTTTACTATGCTTCTGCTCATTGCTAAATAAATATCATCCCTATACCATGCTTTTAAGATCTGGTCATTAGTCTGCTAAATAAATAGTGTTCTTTGACAAATCTCAGCTTCATGCATACCAGGCTTTTTTTCATTTAGGACACCAGCTCCCAAATCATGAAACAGAGAATTATTATTAGCTATGAATTCTCAGCCTCGCTTAGGCTCTTTTAACTTAATTAGTCTGTTTCTTTTTTATCGACCTTTTGCCTCAGAGCTTTTTACTTTTCTTCCTGTATATCTTATTTCCACTGCTTCTCCTGTCTGGCTGGTGGTGGTTGCCTGGCTTCTGGCCCCAGGCATCTCCCTTGTTCTTTCCTCCTCTCATCTCTCTTCTCTCAATAGGTTCCTCCTCCTATTTATTCTCTCTGCCTGGCAGCTCTCCCATCCTTTTCCTGCATAGCTATTGGCTGTTCAGCTCTTTAGTAGACCAATTAGATGCCTTAGGCAGGCAAGGTGAAACAGATGCAACAAATCTTTACATAATTAAACGTCATTAAACAAATGAAGCATAAACAAAAGTAACACACCTTTATACTGTTAAAGTAATATTCTGCAACATAAACAAACATAACACTTCCTTGTCCAGGTAAAAATATTCTGCAGCACTCACAGAATGTGATTAACTGAGTCAGGTACATGAATAGCACACAATGAAAACAGGCTTATACCATGTTTGCAAAGCTGCAAATGTTTTGCAGCTAATTATTATATTATTTTACCCATTCTGTTCTTTAGGATATCGTTTTCATAAATCACCATTTTTTTTTAAATCAGATACTCCAAAACAGGTGGTCACCATCTTCTTTAGAGTTAAATATCTATTTCCCCAATTCAGGTTAAAAAACAAAAACAAATTCAGCTATTGACTTACAAAGAAAAGTAGAGTAGGTAAACTCAGCCATAGAATCAACTAACTGACCTGAGATACATGCTGTAATTCAGAAACTTCATTTCTAGCAACAGAATATGGTATTTTCATGAAAAAGATTGTTCTAGGAGTACAGCTTCAGGAAAAAGGCATGTTTGGCATTTATAGTACCAACATGGAGTGGATGCTTTGGAACCATTTCAAAGCAATCCATGTCTTGTAAAGGGAAGCCCTGCTCAACTCACCAGCAAAATATTTTCACCCAGGAGCCTGTAAATCTTCAAGGTTTAGCAATCTATGAGACATTCCAAATTGGAATTTAGCTACGTGCTGAATCTTCCCATGATATGAGTCTTCTCAATTCTCTCAATCCTGATAAAGATAAACATTTAGATGCTATGGATTTGAAGAGCTAGCCAGTAACCAGTCCATGGGCATCTGTATCAGATCCTGAACCCAGGATCCTGCCCTAACGTTCTTCAATGACAGACTATGCTGTGGAGGTCTAATCCAAATAAACTGTATTTTTCCCCCAACTTGTATTTGGTCATGGTATTTCATCACAGCAGTAGTAAGCCTAATTAGGATAATACTACAGCAGTCTTAAAGCACAGATTTCTAATTTTGACTTATCAAATATAGTCTGAGGAGTTATGGCTCCATCCTGTGTACAAAATGTGATAGTCTGATTAGATAGTACCCCACAGGTCATGACAAGGCAAGGAGTGTAATTCAGAAACAATCTGAAGTTGCCAGACTTCACTGGCGAAAGTGATGCTTGGCAACTTTACTTTAGCCTTTGGCCTTTTAGAAGCTTTACAGCCACCCAGGGCTGCTATATCATTAACAAGTGAGTTTGTTAAATTACCTCATCTTCCTACTCTAGCCAGATTAATTGGAATCACAGACTCTGAGTCCTTCCTGTGATAAAAAGCTACATGTCTCTTGATCCTCCCAGCTTTAAAAACTGGTAAGTTTTAAAAGGCTGTTAAGCTCCTTATAGACAATGAGAACATTTGGTGAACCTTGATATTGAAGTCGACAGAAATTCAGACAACACAGAAAAGAGTATTTCCAGTTCTTTCAATCAGTTTCCAGATGCACCTTTGCAGAGATAGTGAGGGCAGAAAAGTGGAGCAAAGGAGGAACAGTGAGTGGGAACACATCATGATAGGGACTCCACTACAGTGCCTGCAAGAAACTCCTTTAGTTATGCCTCCAGATGCAAAAGATCTCTTTCTACTAAAGAAGTGAGCAAGCATAATTGATTTATCTGTTCCTTTTTCTAAGTAGCTCGTTACTCACATGTAGTAACCATTAGACAATGTCTCTTACTAGTGCTTTCCATTTTCTTAACCTGCAGACAAGGCACAGTTTTGATTACTATCCAATTATCTTTTCTGTTTCTATGTCTTCTCTCATGCTATACTGTTTGTTATTCTGCCTTTCCCCCAGCCATCAGACTCTGGCTACAAAGCTATGTCTTTTCTTAAGTCTCATTTATTATTACCAGAAAAAAATATCCCTCCACTGAACTCTCTTTTGAATTTGTAGATTCTGATAAAATTAATATTTCACTTTATATTTTGACTATCTCATATATCTTATCTGTATTCTTAAAATTCTCAACAGTCTCATTGTATCATAAAATAATTTTATTAGTCTAGTTATAATTTATGTACTATCAATAGATAACAGTATGGTAAAAATAGAGATTATTGTCAGTTATCATTTTTGTTTAGTATATTTTACACTGCACAGAAATATTGTATAATGATATTCTGAAGGAAGTATTTAACAATTACTGATTAAATAAGAGGTTTAAATGGAGGGAGTATACAATCATTCTTCAATATACTAATTATTAATTTAATTGAAGAAGGAAAGCATAACATTTATAAACATAACTTGGAAATTATAAATTCACAGAGAAATAATGTAGACAAATATTTCCAACAATCATGCAATATTGATGGTGTTATATGATTATTTCAACTTATGTATAATGAAATCAAAGTCCACAATGTATTGGTTGTTCAAAGGGATAGCTTATAAATCTGACCAAACTGGTTGAACCTGGCATGAGAACTCCCAATCTTCAAAGTTCTCAAATAAAATCTCAGTAGGAGATAATGACAGGAAAGCTTGTGACAAAATGTATTCCTGACTCATTTATCAATGGAACAATTGATTAATTTACTTGAAATATTTTTGAGTCCTATTTACATACTGACCCAAAAGTTGTTACATATCACCGAACAGAGTTACATACGGGAAAAAATAGTTACTGAATATGAGGATCTCATTTAATTTCTAGACTAATAACAATTGAAAGGTCAAGGGCCTATGCCGGTCTTCCCACTTTAGTGAAATTTTGCTGGATATTACAGCTTTCTTCTAGCCAAGTTACGGATGAGTGCTCACATGGCTGCCTTTAACTATAAGGCTGGAGGAGGTAGTTTTGCATTATTCATGTTAATAATTAAGCAAATTAAAAATTCATGTATGGAAAAAAGGAGTGCAGGCTGTTAGATAGGTGACTATGATTCCAACAACCTCCAACCCACTGTCCACATTGTATCCTGACTGACTTTCAGCTGTGAGAACTGTCAGAATGGAAACAGATTTATCTCAGGACTGAAAAAGAGCCCCCTGCTCACAGCCCAGCTTCTTGCCTGTCCTCTGTATGCTTCTCATCTGTTTCCTCCATTAGTTTCCTTCAAATGTACTATAACCACACAGAGAATATGGCCATTTTACTTAGCTCCAAATTCTCTTTTGGAGTCAAATATTTCATGCATAATTTATGCATAAATAAGTTTCAGCATAATGGATGGAAAAATCAATGACTGTGTAAGTACATAATATGTATATTAATTATGAGAGAAGGAAACTAAAAGAAAAAAACAATCAAAACGGATGCAGAAATGAAGGACTCTATTAAAGTTATGTAGTAGCAACAGGATAAGAGTTCCATTTATTGTTCAGGACATAGAGAGAATTAGAAGAAAATAACTCTCAATATAGTAACAAACTCCTCCTTTTTAAAGACAGGCTAAATAAAGAATTTTCTCCTTTCATGTATTATTCTTCACTCAGTAGGGGAGATTGGCTTGGACAGTGACAAGAGCCAAAAGGAAGTCCGCTTGAAAGTGAATGACATAGTAACCCTTTCTGAATAAGAAACTTTGAAATGTTTTCTTTTGGATGTTGGAGTTAATGCCTCTTAGTGGTTACTTCACTCTCTTTTCAGGAATCCTAGAAGGACTTTGGTTTAAAAGAAAAAACAAAGAAGAAAAATAGAAGCAAACAGACAAGATGTGCTGATCCTTAACAGCCAGCTTTGGATTGTACTATGAAATTTAAAATGAATTTAATTAAGACAGTGGAGCAATGTTCCTTAGGTCTTCCTAATTAGCCAATGAGGCCTTCATCATTTCAAATTGTCTTGAACAGAGACAATGATTACAGAAACGAAATGCTAGCTGCTGTAAGGAAATTTTGTTTCTTAAAATTATCTTCAATTGGACAATGTAAACAAGAATAAAGTGACTCATATGGGCTTCTATATAATTTGCTGTAATTTGGGCAAAGAATAAACAACATAAATAGAAAGAAATGATTAATGAAGAGTGATGAGAATATTACATAAATGTGTGTACAGAAATAAGCTCACATAGGCATAGTCATACTAAACATTTATAATCAATTGCTTGGCTAATTATTATTTTTTAGTTAATTATTCCATTTCAAAAATAAAAAGAGACCTCAATGGTTTCTGAATCAATATGAAAAGTGCATTAAGGTAAATTAGAAGTGATTGTGAAAAGCAAATGTTAGAGGCCATAAACTGAATCAAAAGTGGTTGTTGAAAGCATTTTATGGATACATCCTTGCTAGCAACTGATATTAGAAATGGTTCCAGCCAGTACATAGAGGAAATCTGGTTCTGAACAATTTATTCTATCTATAAATGAACAATAATTCAACATTTTAGGAAAAGAATAACTACAATTATTTCTAAACTCAGATATGAATTCATTTTGAGGGCTATTGTAAAGATTTTATGTTTAACAAGACTAGTGGCTTCTTTATGGACATAATTAGGACATTTTGGAAATAAATTCCCACACCTTTTTATGGGCTCTCTTACATCATAGTTTAATAATCTAGAATTAATGAAATGTCTGTGTTCCAGCTTTGCAGATGTTTATCTTAATCCAGGGCTATATTTTAGATGATTTAAGGAGGAATGAGCAGCACTGAAGAAAATCCACCTACTGATGCTATTTTTCACTCTATTGATTTCCTGTATGTATAATTACATAATTATTCATTGGCAATAAACAAAGGAGTACATTTCTGAATTACAAGTTAATCCATTGCCTAGTGTTTTCTTTGTGATGTAGGATTCTTTAGTGAATGGAAAAACAATGGACTTGGTGACTAGCCTTTGGGGAAAGGTTTGGTAAAACACACCTGTTCTAAAAGCTGCCAAAAGTAAGAGGGATCGTGATACAATGCACCTTTCATGTATAAAGAAAAACCACTAATTTTCTAACTACAAATAGATAACAACAGTTTCAAAAAGCACAGATATTTTAATGGTATTTGAATGAAATGCTGGATTTTAGGAAATTTCACTATTATAAAGGAGTGAAAGATAGAACCAATCTGGATAATTTTAGATCCTATAACAGATATAAACCTGGAATAATAAATAAAGACTGAAATAGGTAAACATGAAATGACAGCATAGCTAGAAGAGCCACAGTTTATGTTGACACAAAGGCACAGGCTTGTCTCATGGTTATAACCTTGAGAAGAGCACATTTGCTGTTAGATGTGTGAGATTCTAATGATAGACTCCATGGATAATAGTATAGGGTTCTTCAAATTGACAATATAGCTACCATATAATCCAGATATTTCAGTTGATACACACACACACACACACACACACACACACACACACACATACATTGTGTGTGTGAAATGAGGTTAGCATACCAAATTGATATTGGCACACATGTTTATTGTGGTAGTATTTATAAAAGCTAATATATGGATTCAATCTCTCCACATAAATAGATGTATGAAGAAAATGTGATACACACACATACATAGATGTATATGTATATGGTGTGTGTGTGTGTGTGTGTGTGTGTGTGTGTGTGTGTGTGTGTGTTGGTTTCTAATAATGTGATAAAACAATATGACCAAAAGCAACTTGGGGAGAAAAGATTATATTCCACATATACTTCCAGGCAACAGTCCATCACTGAGGGTAAGCCAGGGCAGGAAATCAAACAGTGCAGGAACCTGGAGTCAGGAAATAATGCAAAGACAATAGAGGAATGGTAGATACGGGCTTGATCTAATGGCTTGCTCAGCCTGTTTTCCTATACAACTAGGACCACCAGCCCAGGGATGACACCACTTACAATTTCTGGACCCTTTCCCACTAATCACTAATCAAGAAAATGCCCTACAGGATTGCCCACAGCCTGATCTTGGGGAGACATTTTCTCAATTGAGGTTCCCTCTTTTCATAGGACTGTAGTTTGTGTCAGGTTGATGTAGAACTAGCCAGCACAACACATGCATGCGTGTGTGCCCATGCATGCATACTGGGATATTACTCAGTGGTGAAAAATATAACAAGATCCTCTCATTCGGATCAAAATGGATATAATTGAATAATATTAAGAGAAATAAACTAAACACAAAAAGTAAAATAATTCCTGTGTTTTACTTATTTGTGGGCATTGATCTGAATGCAAGATAATGATTATGAGAGGCCGAGCACGGCAAAAAGAAGCAGAATATGCACAAAAGTAGTTGCCTTCACTCTTTGTATTTTTGTATGTCTGTATTGAAACATTACACTGAACTCCATTAATATATATTTAGTGAGTGTCAATCAAAACTAAAATAAAAAGGATAGTCTATGTGTAAAATCAAGTAAATATATTATTTCAGTTATAGTCTGTAATCAGATTACTACTATATATCTATAACTGAAAATACCATTCACCTGTGTGAATGCTGCTAAAGATGCTCTAGGAGAAACCAACACAGGAGCTTTGAAACACAATTAAATACTCTTTCTCCTTTATTATGTCTTGGAGGAAAATGTATTACTTATTATGTCTTATAAAAATCCATGTTGGTGGTAATTAAATAAACTTAAAACAAATTATTGAAATGTTATATAATTAAAACATCCAGGGACAGGGCTAACTTCAGGATTCAGGTTGAAGAACCCCTACACATTACCTTGTTTTTCTTGGCTTGTAATTCTTTATTATGCATATTGCGGCCATACATTGCAAATCTAGCCCAATGTAGCTCTAGAAATCTATTCAGCAGAACAGCAATAGCATATGACTGGGTCTCTGAAAGGTAGTAATTTTTAAACAATTCCTACATACTTCTAAGTTTTTGCTTCACTCAAAAGTTAGTTTTTCAATTGTTGTGTCCAAAAAAGTGCTTTGTAAGGGCTCTTACTAGCATACTAATACAGGACTGCTGGATTCCTTACTGACTCTCTATAGCAGTGGTTATCAACCTTTAATACAGTTCATGTTGTGGTGACACCCCCCCCCCCGACTTCAACCATAAGACCATTTTCCTTGATGCTTCATAACTGTAATTCTGCTACTGTTATGAATTGTAATGTAAACATCTGATAGTCTGCATACATGATACCCAAAGGGGTAGTGACTCACAGGTTGAGAACCACTGCTCTACAGCTTCTGATGACTAAAGGGATGGGGAGAGGTTCTCACCCAATCAACCTTAGGGCAGATTACAATTGCAGCACAAATACAGGCATTGGGGACTTTGAATGTGGTATTAATCTAACAGTAGGATTCAGTTTATCATGCTTGCTGGAGTGGCGTGCAGCAAACTTCTGGATTCTGCTGTGGGATGTTCTGTTTGGCAAATATGTTGCTCTGATTGGTTAGTAAATAAAACACTGATTGGCCAGTAGCCAAGCAGGAAGTATAGGCGGGACAAGCAGAGAGGAAAATTCTGGGAAGTGGAAGGCTGAGGGGAGAGATCTGCCAGCTGCTGCCATGACAAGCACGATGTAAGGTACCAGTAAGTCATGAGCCATGTGGCTATTTATAGATTAATAGAAATGGGTTAATTTAAGATATAAGAGCAGTTAGCAAGAAGCCTGAGCCACGAGGCCAAACAGTTTAAATAATGTAAGCGTCTGTGTGTTTATTTTATAAGTGGGCTGTTGTACTGCTGGGGCTTGGTGGGACATGAAGGAAAGCTCTAGCTACAGGAGTCAGCTGAAGACCTAAGACTATGAATATTGTAGTTTAATGAGACCCAGGTTTCTCTGCTTGTATGCCCATAATAATTAAGGGCAAGAATGCCATTTAAGACTCTTCTGTGCAAACCTAGACAGCTTGAAAACTACTAATATGCTAATAATAATCCATTTCTGATTATTTATTATGTTCACTAACTAGCTAGTGATCTTAAATGTAAAAAGCCAAGTTAGTTTGTTATTATGCTAATTAACAACCTTCTAGTATTGGCTGGAGATAAAGATAGTTAAATGTTACCACCAGCTGTCTTCAGTGACTGTGATACAGTTTACTTTTTTTTGTGCTAATTACCCTTCTACACATACATAAATAACATTGTATTGAACTGCAGGGATGTTTTGAATTGAGATTTTTTTTTATAGTTTAAATATGTTTAAATCAACTTTTTAAACTTGTAAAGTCATCTAGATTTTTATTTTAGAAAATAAAATTAATTTCACTTGTGTGTGAGTATGCTTGGGGTAGGGGGTAATTTGACCATATTGTAATTGCCTAGTCTGACACCATAGATTTTGTTATTAAGACTTTAAAATACATGCAAGATTTTTTAGAAAATTATATCACCTCTCTTTCTTGAGAACTTACCCATGGGTCAAAAGACCCTATTTCTTAGCTACTGTTTCTTCTTCTGATTTGTGAAAGAAATTGTGTGTGTGTGTGTGTGTGTGTGTGTGTGTGATAAAATATAATTAATTTAAATATAGTAGATTTATGTACATTTTAACTTTTTATTAACTTATATAAAGAAATAATTATTAAACAATAAATTCTTCATATGAAGTACTCAAAATATATCTTTAACATTTGAATACTTTATACCAATTTAAAGCTAAACTTTTCAAGCATTGAAAGTTTTGACTTTTGGTGTTTTTCTTTTGAAATGAGAGAGAGGGAGGTAGGGGGAGAGAGTGAGAGAGCATTAATTCAGATAGGGAAATGGGGAAATTCTGGAGGAGTTGAGGGAGGAGAAAATAAAATAAAATCTATTGTATGAAAACAATTTAATTAGAGACTCATTTTTTAAATTTAGTTTTCCTTCCAATAACTATTCATAAATGTGATTGTTTTAATTTTAATTTATTTCTCTTAGTACACTAAACAATGGGTTTGTTAGGATATTTGTATACAAACTGATCTATACTCTGGTCACATCCATCTCTACTAGTCACTCCCTGGGTTTCTCCTTCTTCCCCCTTGCTGGCCTATTCCCTCCCTCCAAATAGTCTTTCTAGTTTTATTGTCATATAATTGCATGTGAATTTAAATCTTGATTTTGCATATGAGCGAAAACCTGGTACTTTGTCTTTCTCCTTTTTCCTTACTCTCTCTCATTCCCCCTCTCCTCTTTTAGAGCTCATTCCCTCTCACTGTCACCTTCTCCTTTCCCAAGATTTATATTTATCTTTAAGCTTTGTTTCCACACGTAGAAGACATGTGATACTTATCTATTTGAATCTGATCCAAATTGCATTTCCGAGATGCTGTCTAGCTCCAGCCATTTTCCTGTAAATGGCACAAGTTTGTTGTTTCAGCCAAATAAAATTTCATGTTGTATTTGGATTGCACTTTCTTAATCCATTAACCTGTTGATGGGCATGTTGTTCATGTTGTTCACAATAGCCAACATAAAGAATCAGCTTCCATGAGTATGAGACATTTTTAAATTGTGTATGTGTTGAGGAGCTGCCACAATCCATACATGGGGATTAGAGGATGATATACGGGGTTAGTCCTTTCCATCCACATGGATCTTTGGGGTCAAACTCACTTGTCAGGCTTAGCAGCAAGTGGTTTACTCACTGAGCCACCTCACTGGTCAGGAAAAAGACTTTAAATGCCACCCTCTTCCCAATAAATTCTTATCATGTTGTACGACTATTAAAACACATTGTGGGGAAAAAAACTCTCGGTAAGCTAACATTGTCTTAAGTATCAATGTAGAAATCAACTGGCACCTATGTTAAATGTTAATACATATCAATAATTATTTTTAGAGTAGAGTTCTTTAAATAAACTCTCCTCTCGGGGTTTTCCAAAACTTGTCTTAAACTGAGGAGATAATAACTCATTTCTATAAATTCTTGGAGTCTTCAATGTCCTACTGTTAATGATAAACTGAGTTCAAATGGGGGAAAATCTTTTTATAGACATTTATATTTTGGATCTGAAATGTGACTTTTAATTTATCAAGGTAAACATTCTGAGCTCTAATTGCATTGATTCTTCACCTCTTTGAGTTGTACCCACTTCTCTTGCTACTTTTAGACCAGACATGTTAGTATGTTTCTTTAAAGGATAAAAATCAATGATCAATCGCAACTATTCTTCAAAAACAGTGTTCTTTATTTTCTTCCCATGTCCTTCATGTGCCTGATTTAGCAAATGTTCATGGCTTTTAAAACACTTCAGGAATCACAGCCATGCTCCTTCTCACAGAACCTATCTGATCCACCACATCAGGCCACTTATCTCCACTACTTTCTGAGATAAGCCCTTACTCTCTGTTCCTGTCAGTTATCAGAGTCCTACTGCCAGGGATGGGGAGCCAAGGTGTGTTTCTGTGTAAATTTTTCTCCATCAAATTATCTTTGATTATGGATATTTGAAAATACATTTTCCATCCAAGTACATCCTGTAATCACATACCATAATACATAAATCACTACAGAGGACAAAGTAATGAAAATAATAAAGGTACCAAACCAGATCGATGAAAGATAGGGGCTATTGCATCTATCTCTTGATACCCAAAGAACTTACCTGCTGGAGACTCCTGCATCTTTGGAGTATACCATTATATTCATATCAGGCACTCTGACTTGAGGAAAGTTCCTGAGGCAAACGCACAAGGCTTGAGATAATGGTTCAAAATTAAATAGTTGAACTTACAGATCTTTGGAAACTTGGTTGACAAGTAGAAGACAATAGGAACATCTATGAATATATAATAACTATTATATATTAATATAAAAGTTAGATAACTACATGAAATACAAAGGACTAAGAAAATACATATTTAAGATGATCCAGTTTTATATTTCTTTTGATATTTTGAATAAGATATATTATAAACCTTTTATCAGCATCTCTGTTTTGCTCCCTCTAGTGTCTAATCTTATCGACTCAAGAAATTCATTTCTTAGCTGGGTGGTGGTGGTGCATATCTTTAATCCCAGCATTCAGGTGGCAGATGCAGGTAGATCTCTGTGAGTTCAAGGCCAGTCTGGTCTACAGAGTGAGATCCAGGACAGGCACCAAAAATACACAGAAAAATCCTGTCTCAAAATAAACCACAAAGAAAGAAAGAAAGAAAGGAAGAGCTAAATAAATAAATAAATTCATTTCTTGCTATTTTATTTTACTATAATTTGGTAATACCTTTGTCTTTGCATTTTCAGAATTAATATTTAAGTAAACTCATAGTGAACTAGTTGATAAGATTGATGCATTAAAAACAGTATTATGATAATGCAATTGATATCAAAACTGTGTTGGTTAGTTTTGTAAACTTGACACAGAATCCCCTAGAGGAGAGAACTTCAATTGTTATCTCCATAAGATTTGCCTGTAGACATGTCTGATCCACATTTTCTTGATTGTGGACTGATATGGGCAAGTGTTACCCACTGTGGATGATACTACACAAGGGCAAGTGATACAGAGGTGTATAAGTAAGATATCTAAATGTGAACCTGAAAACAAGCCTATAAGCAGCTTACCTCCATGATTTCTGCCTCTGTTCCAGGTTGAGTTATTTTTCAACTTCCTCAATGATCTAATGTTATGGGAACATGTAATTCAGATAAACTCTTTCATCCAAAATTTCTTTCAGTCTTGGTGTTGGTCACAGCAAACGAAAACTGAATAGGACAGAAATAATATTAGTACAATCTGAAGGATTTTTCATACAGTCTAAAATAATATAGTTGAAGAACAAGTTCACCTTTAATATCAACAAAGATATTCTTCTAGGTATCAAGATAATAACAATATGACATTTAAGCTACTTAAAATAATAGCTCCTTTACCCAGAAGGATTATATGCTAAGAAATAATCACACTGAGTGATGAATTCAATAAAATAGAAACAAAGAGAACAGTACAAAGAATCAATGAAACAAAGAGTTGGTCCTTTGAGAAAATCAATATGATAGACAAACCCTTATCCAAACTAAACAAAAGCTAGAGAGAGAATGTCTAAATTAACAAAATCAGAAATGAATAGAGAGACATAACAACAGACAATGAGGAAATCCAGAGAATCATCAGGTCATACTTCAAAAACCTGTACTCCACAAAATTGCAAAATCTGAAAGAAATGAACTATTTTCAGGATTGGTACCACATATGAAAATTAAATCAAAACCAGATAAACAATTTAAATATAACTATAGCCCTTCTGGAAATAGAAGTAGTCCTTAAAAGTCTCCCAACAACAACAACAACAAAAATCCAAGGTCAGATGGTTTCGGTGCAGAATTCTACCAGAATTTCAAAAAAGAGGTAATACCAATACTCCTCAAATTGTTCCACACAATAGAAACAGAAGGAACATTGACAATCTATTTCTTTGAAGCTACAGTTACTTTTATACCAAAACCACACAAAGATGCAACAAAGAAAGAGAATTACAGACCAATCTTCCTCATAAACATTGATGCAAAAACACTCAAAAAATACTAGAAACCTGAATCAAAAAAACACATAAAAAATCATCTACCATGATCAAGTAGGCATCATCCCAGAGATGCATGTATGGTTCAATATATGATAATATGTCAATGTAATCGACCATATAAACAAACTGGATGAATAAAGAACCACAAGGTCATCTCATTAGATGCTGAAAAAGTCTTTGACAAAATCCAACACCCCTTCATGATAAAGGTCTTGAAGAGATCAGGAATACAAGAACATACTTAAACATAATAAAGGCAATTTACAGTTAATTGGAGGCTAACTTAAAGCAATTTCAAGGCTCTCCACTCCCCCCATATCTATTCAATTCAGTACTTGAGGTTTTAGGTAGATAAATAACACAACAACAACAAAAAATCATGGGGATACAAATTGGAAAAGAAGAAGTCAAACTTTTGCTATTTACAGATGATATGATAGTAAACAAAAGTGACCCCAAAATTCTACCAGGGAACTCCTACAACTGATAAAGACCTTCTGTAGTATGGCAGGATAAAGATCAACTAAAAAAAAAAATCAGTAGCCCTCCTATACGCAAATGATAAATGGGTCAAGAAGGAAATCAGAGAAAAATCACCCTTCACAATAGCCATAAATATTATAAAATACCTTGGAATAACTCTAGCCAAGTGAAAGACCTATTTGACAAAAACTGTAAGTCCTTGAGGAAAGAAATAGAAGAAAATATCAGAAAATGGGAAAATCTCGCATTCTCATGGATAGGTAGAACCAACATAATAAAACTGACTATCTTACCAAAATCAATCTGCAGATTCAATGCAATTCCCATCAAAATCCCAACACAATTCTTCACAGACTTTGAAAGAACAATATTCTACTTCATATGGAAAAATGAAAAACCTAGGAGAGCTAAAACAATCCTTTACAATAAAGCAAATTCTGGAGGCATCACCACCCCTTACTTTAAGCTCTATTATAAAGATATAGCAATAAAATCAGCTTGGTATTAGCATAAAAACTGACATGTGGACCAATGGAATCGAATTGAAGACCCTAACATTAATTTTCATACCTATGAACACTGAGTTTTGACAAAGATGCCAAAGCTGTACAATAGGAAACAGAAAGCATCATGAACAAATGGTGCTGGCATAACTGGATGTCAACGTGTAGAAGACTGCAAATAGATCCATATGTATTGCTAGGCACAAAACTCAAGTCCAACCAGAGACCTTAACATAAATCCAGCTACACTGAACCTGATAAAAGAGAAAGTAGAAAGTAGGCTAGAATGCAGGAGACCACTTCCTAAATATAACACCAGTAGCACAGACAATGAGAGCAACAATTCACAGATGAGACCTCCTGAAACTGAGATACTAGTGTAAAGGCAAAGGGCATGGTCAATAAGACAAAATGACATCCTACAGAATGGGAAAAGATCTTAACCAATACCACATCTGACAGAGGGCTGATCTCCAAAATATATAAAGAACTCAAGAAACTAGACATCAAAATACCAAACAATTCCATTAAAAAATGGGCTACAGATCTAAATAGAGAATTCTCAACAGAAGAAACTCAAATGGCTGAAAAGCATTAAAGGAATTTCCCAACATTCTTAGTCATCAGGAAATGCAAATCAAAATGACTCTGAGATACCATCTTACACCTGTCAGAATGGCTAAGATCAAAAACACTGAAGACAGCTTATGTTGGAAAGAATGTGGAGTAAGGGGAATACTCCTCCATTGTTGTTGGGAGTGCAAACTTGTACAGCCATTTTTGAAAATTAGTATGGTGACTTCTTGAAAAATTGGGACTCAGTCTGCCTCAAGACTCAATGACACCACTTTTGAGCATATACCCAAGGAATACTCAATCATACCACAAGGATACTTTCCCAACTATGTTCATAGCATCATTATATGTAATAGCCAGAACCTGTGTAAATAAACTAGATGCCCCTCAACTGAAGAATGGATAAAGAAAATGTGGTATATATACACAATACGGTATCATTCAGCTGTAAAAAATGACACTATGAAATTTGCAGGCAAATGGATATGACTAGAAAATATTATCCTTAGTGACATAGCCCAGGCTCAGAAACACAATCAAGGTATATACTAACACATAAGTGGATACTTGAAGTAAAGCAAAGGATAATCAGACTACAACCCATAGCTCCAGAGAAGCTAGGAAACAAGGAGTATCCTAAGAAGGACACATGGGATTTCCATGAGTAAATTGGGATGAGGAGGATAATAGAGGGGAGAGGATGGAGGATGAGAACATGAGGGAACAGGATAGTTGATCTTGGGGAAGGGGACAGATTGGGGGAGCAAAGAAAGAAATGTCTTGATAGAGAGTGACTATCTTGATAGAGAGTGACATTATGGGGTAAGGGAGAAACCTGGTGCTAGAGAAATTTCTAGGAATCAACAAGGATAGCCCCATATTAGACTGCTAGCATAGTGGAGAGGGTGCCTCAGATTGGTGAATACCCTAACTGTCATCACAGATCCTTCATCCAGTAACTAATGGAAGCAGATGCAGTGATCCACAGCCAAGCACTAGGTCAAGCTCCAGGAGTCCATTTGAAGAGAGGGAAGAGGGATTCTATGAGGCAGGGAAGCAAGACCATTATGGGAAAAATCTACAGAGACTACTGAACCAAGCTTGTAGGAATTAATGAACTTTATACCAACAGTTGTGGAACCTACATGGGAATGGACTAGGCCCTGTGCATATGGAAGACAGTTGTACAACTTGGTCTCTTTGAGGTGCCCCTGGCAGTGGGATCAGGATCTATCCCTGGTGCATGAGCTTAGTTTCTAGAACCCATTACCTATGGTTAGAAACCTTGTTCAGTCTTGATGCAGCTGCTGGGGGTGTGGTGGTGCTCGGTCCTGCCTCAACTTAATGTACCAGGCTTTGCTGACTCCCCATTGGAGGCCTTATCCTTTTGGAGGAGGAGATGGGGGGTGGGTTGTGGTGGGGAGGCTCAGGGGGATTGGAAGGAGAGATGAGAGGGGGATCAGTGGTTGGTAGGTAAAATGAATAATAAATATTTTAAATAAAAGATTACTAGCTCCTTACAAATATGTTCTGACATTGAGCATCAATACCTATGATTAATAAATGACTGAATGTACTTACAATGATTTTCTGTCAGTGCAGCTATTAACACTGAAGAATTATGAGTTTATACATAATGAAATGCACCTAGATTTTAAAAAATCTAGAAAGACTAGAAATTATTATTTGGAAGAAAGAATTCCAATATTTTTATTTTTATTTTTTTGCTGAAATCACTAAAATCTTTGTTAGTATATTAGTTTGCAACTTTTTATTTTTAAAATAAAGATTTGATAATCATACACAAATGCCTCTTACTTTATTTATAAGATACCTTGGGGGAAAATCCCTCAATGAATATGTATGTTGGATCCATTCTGAAAAAGAAAAATATCTAATGACAGATACTATACCCCAAATGAGCATTCTGTGGTATTCACTTGGTTAGGGTCACCATGATTGTGTCCTACAGGGTGAAGTTCACATTCTACTTCAGTTCTCGCATTCTTCCATTTTCATTTTCTTCCTCCCACTCCCTCTCATCAACCTCATTTCCTTAACTTGTTCTCTTACTACAGTCACAGTTCACTCATCAATTTCAAGGAAATTACTACTATCTTGGTAAAATTGTTTATTTATATTATTCCTAATGCTTAGGACCTGCTCTCTCTCTTTCCTTTTTGCTGACTTCCCCGCAGTCTTCCAGTTCTTCCTATGACAGGTGCTTGTCAAAATGTGATCCCAAGAGGAGCAGCACTAACATCACCTGAGACCAAATTAGAAGTGCAGAATTCTTAGATCCCATACACAGCTGCGGCACCCTCCTTCTCCTCCTTCATCTCTTTGAAGAATGTAATGGATATTAGCATTTTATCAATTCTTCCAGGTTTTTTTTTTTTAACCAATTCTACCAGGAAACTGAGGAACAGTATTACAAAGCAACACAGAAAAATTTGGTGACAAAAATCCATCCCATTGCCTCTATGAACATTGAAGAAAAGGTCACTTGGATTTCTGTATTCAGCAACTGGTCTACTGATTGACAAGCCTGTACTATAGAACCCTGTAAGGAGAAGACCTTCAAACCTGTTTCTGGTTAGAGATTCCCACCTTGGAAAAAACCCTCTAACTGGGATGAGTGTTCTAATGTGCAGGTAATTCTGTGAGTGACTGCTTTCTCAATTCTACTATGTTGCAATGACCACCACAGATCCATTGCCACTGGAACAAGATTCAATTCTGATGCTAACCTAGCTGTTTCCTGCTACATACATTTTTATTTCAATTATCTCTGAGTTTCCTGCTACTTCAACTTTTGTCATGAGGTCTCAAGGCTTTGTATTCAAAGATTTCTTCAGAATATAGTATGGAATGCTCACTTAAAAAATACCCAACATCAATTTTTATTCTATATATTTATTTATATTATATATGTGTGTGTGTATGTGTGTGCGTATAAAATGTATAAATATTATCATATACACCCCTTCTTTCCCCCTGTGTCCAACTCTCCATCTCTTTCTTTTAAAAATGAATTCATTGAGCCAACTTATTATTGGTTATATGTGTATGTGTGTGGGTCCATAGTTTCAGGAATTTCCTAGGGCCACACCCCAAAGAACAAGGATTCTCCCTTCTCTAGCTGTTGTTTTCTACCAATCGTTGAGGCTGAGGCTCTGTGGGTTCCTCCCCTATGGGTGTGAAAACACTGATTGCCATGATCTTGTGAGGTACTTGATGGATAATCCCAGCAGCCATGAGTTCATGAGTACAATAGCCAAAGTTTGATTTCTCTTAGATCTGACCATCTAGTTTCTATCACAGGCTCTTCAAGATATGCAGAAGTGGGTAGTCATGTAACATAAGATGCTTTTAAGTAAAAAGGAGCTATTTTAAATTCTTTTCTGTGTATGGCTGGCATGACAGATGGTTGCTTTAATTATGATATCTTCTTTAATGCCAACATTGATGCCAAATACTAATGCTTATCAGAAAACATTTTCTAGGCCGTTTATACTTTATCCTTATTTTGATGTTTAAGTAAAGTGCATTGCATTGCAAATTTTTATCAGTATCTCCTTTTATGTTTTTTGATAAATTATAATCTTGATACTAGGATGTATTTTCTTGCTATCTTACCTGTTTTTTGTTTTTGTTTTTCTTTTTTAACAATCTCTCTTAAACTGCTTGCCCATGCCATACTGAGAGAGCTATGTCGAAGATAAAATGTTCTTAAAAATAAATGTCAAATGGATTCAGAAACAAATTCTTTCCTCATATTTTTAGACCAACAAGGGGGCAAAAGTATTACAATGTGTGATGAAATCACATATATCAGTTACTGGGTCATTTGTTACTATATATTCTTAAAGATTTATTTATTTCTATTTTACATGTATGAGTATTTTGCTTGCTTGTATCTATATCCACCAAGTGCATGTTTGTTGCCTACAGAGGCAGTCTGATCCCCTAAGATTAGGGTAATAGATAGTTGTGATCTACCACTGGATGTTGGAAAGTGTTGTGGTATTGTGTTTCCCGAAATATTGTGCACTCTAATAAACTTATTTGGGGTCAGAGACAGAACAGCCACAATATTAAACATAGAGGTGCTAGCACATGCCTTTAATCCTAGCATTCCAGATGCAGAGATCTACCTAGGATACAATCAAGCATGGTGACTCACGCCTTTAATCCCAGAAAGTGAGCCTTTAATCACAGGGAGTGATGGTAGAAAGCAGAAAGGTATATAAGGCGTGAAGACCATTTGGCTAGTTAAGCTTTGAGGCTTCTAGCAGTAGTTCACTTGAGATCCATTCAGATATGAGGACTCAGAGGCTTCCAGTCTGAGGAAACAGGATCAGTTGAGGAACTGGCAAGGTGAGGAAGCTATTGCTTATTCTGCTTCTCTGATCTTCCAGCATTCACCCCAACACCTGGCTTGAGTTTGTTTTTATTAATAAGACATTTTAAGACTCATGCTACAGTGAAGCAGATCTAGGTTGCCTGCAGAGCAGTCAGTGCTCTTAATTGAGGGAGAGACCATTTCTCCAAGTCTGTTACTATTTTTAATATGAAGGTTACTAATCCTAGAAGCTTATTTAAAAGGAAAGCCCTTAGGCGCCATGCCAAATCAACTGCATCTGAATCTGTTTCTAAGGAGATTAGAGAGAATTTGCATCGACTTTGAAATTTAAGAAAAAAATTCTCAATAAAAAAACTGAAAAAATTAAATTTCAGAAGCATGTTTTACAAGCTTAAGTCTCAAAAGCATCATTTTGATTAAAGCCATACATTGGCTTCTTTATACGTATATGTGTTGACTTTCAACATATATTTTAATAAGTGCCACTTCATATAATTTATTTATTTATTTCTGATTTTCTGCTAAAACATTGTCCAATCAATAAAGAGCAAGTAACTCTGAGCTTTGGTAAATGTGGTTCATTGTGTATGTATTTGAGTATCTTCATTTAATACAATTTCTCTTTGAGTTTCTCTCTCTTGTTTCATTCTTTCCATATCTGTAAAGCTATTAAACAGATCATTGGCTGTATTATGAAACTGGTATTCCTATTAAATATCCTCTAGGTTGTGCCTATAGAGAAAGAGTCTCACCTAGTGCCTCTACATGACTCTACAGACCAGCCGCAGTCTGGACCCAGTTATGGTGGAAGGATTATTTTTCCTTCCAGAAAACACAGGTCATCATCTTGGAGCAGCCACACAGGCCTTTCTCCCAGTCTCTCTTTATCTTGGGGAGACCCTTCTCTTGCAGGAGGTTGCCATGCATCAATATGGAATTGGTGGCCCCATAATAGGGCTAATTTGGTCCCTTCTATTTGTCATCCTGCTAGGGAGTTAAGCGAGCTGACACCATATTGATTTTGCTACATGAGCTGGTAAGTAATAAACTGTCAGAATTAGTCAAGGGTCATTGTGGCCTTATCCACTCAGTCCATAGTGGAGGGAAAGGACAGACCAGCAGCAGCTATTCTTTGCAAACTGCTCAACTTCTTTGGGATATTACCACATTGATTTTTTTTTTTCATTTTATATATCACTTAAAATGTTTCTAGGTAGTTTTTGCCAGTATTATTCTTTAGAAGAAATAAGCACATTAATGATTTTTGGATGAACACACAAAAATCAAGGTATATTTTATGTTAAGAAACATTGATTTCAACTCTAGCCCAAACTAAATTTTCTGGTAAAACAATTAGAAAATTTCCATATAATAATTCTGGGGATAATTATCAGCAACTATTATTGATAAGACAAAAAAAAATGAAGTTGAAGTCACTCTCCTCATTTTCTTCCCCATGTGTTTGACCTTCTGAGTGTGTCTCCTCTGAAATTCCTTCAAATTCAGCTATTTACTATTAAGACATATGAGGTTTACATGGCTCAGGTGCTTGTATAGTTCAGACACATGTATATCTTAATAAGGAATAACTGTAGAAACCAAAAAAACATTGTCCTTTTGTAACGACTTTTATGCTATAAGCAAAGACAACCAGATAATATAATCTGTAATATAATTACTTTCATTTTACACGTTTGCTTCATCTATTGCTAAGATTATATTTACACATTATAGTTTATTGTACATTAACTTATACTTCAAAATTCTTGCTTTTCATATTTCTATGTTTTTATAGCAACTCAACAATGTTCATTTATGTAAACTCACCTGTTTTAACATATTTAATTACTTTGGGTTATAATACTTTATTGACATATTTTGCTTAATAGACACTTTTATCCCTGGGGAAATTATTTTCTTGGGGCTAATTGAAGGGAAGTGAGTTGATGTTTGGCCTTTCAGAAACTTTGTACATTATAGGAGGAATAAACAGGACCAAACCTGCTTGACTTGGCTTACTTGGGATTTATATAGATTAGTATGTATTATTCTCACTACGTTCTCAGTCAATTATGAATATCTATTAGATACAGTCATTGCAACACTATTTATTACCAAATTTCTATTTCTATTTCAACTGCTACTTATTGTTTCACTCAAACCATGGCAACACTAGGTACCATTATTTTTAAAATAAATCTGTACAGAAAAGTTGATAACTACCATTTGTAAATGATATCCTGTGTTGTTTTAATGCCATTTCCTACAGTAAGTGAAAATCAATATCTTTATGTATGTGCACTTGCCATTTTACATCCACTTTTGTGAGTTAGCATTTTATTTGCTGATTTCATTTATTGGTTGATATTTTCTTGCAAGCATAGAAGTGCCATATCTGTGTTATCCAATGAACTTACTAGTGATGTTACTTCATATTTTATGTTACTAGTTGTGTTATTTCATCTTCCGTGTTTTTCCCTTTGTGGCTTTGAGCCACACAGTGTTGTCTCCAATAATTGTTTACATCTTATGAATTCCTGTTGTGGATTAAGTATCAAGAGTTAGCCTGTCACTTAATCCATTTGTCTCATTGAACCACTTAAAGAAAGTGACTTGAAATTTACTCTGGGTGTAGGGGCTTAGGGTTTTCCTTTTTTACTTCTGTTTATAATCATATGAAATAATTGTATGACAGGGTATTTAAAACATGAATTATATTGCTATGTATAAAACAAAACATGATATGAGTTAATTCAAAAGGTAATATATAAATCTAATATGTACTTGGAAGGATGACATACAAGAGGAAAAAGAAGCTGCTCTCCCAAGGATAACCAAGGACGAATGAGTTTCAAAATGAAAGGAACATATTTTCCTTTTCAAATTTTCAGCCAATATCAGAAATGCCATTACAATTTATTACACTAACACACTACCAATATATGTAGGTCTATCTCTGATAAAGAGATTGCAGAGGGGATTCAAGTGTCTGATGACTGATTTGTGTAGATGACTTGTAGAGTTTATTCCAACACAGAAATCCCTTGGCATAATCAATCTTGCTGCTTCATCTTCTTTTACATTTCTCCACTTATTTGTCAATGGACAACATTATGCATCCTTATTTGTTTCTTTTTTATGTATATTTTCTCAATTTGAATCTAAGTTTCTTAAGGGTAGGGACTAAATGATAGGGTCTTGTGTATACTTATTATGTTGTATATCACCTAATACTAAATAATAGATGAATATATTTTGAAAGCTTAAAATAAAGTATTTCAGTGAAGTATCTGTGGATACTTTACTGAGTGTAGGCAGTTTTTATGACTGCCCTGCAGTCTCACTGATTAATGACTTAGATAATGAAAATATGTTGCATATGGTTTTTGTTGCATGTATTGTATGCTGCTTTGTATATGAAATTCAGTATATAGGAAACAAAACCAATGCCTGACAAAACACTTGTGATTCAGCTTTCTTGTAAAAACAGTTCTAAAAAGAATGAACTGTGAAAAATCTCCCATGCCACCCTTGATAACATCTCTCAAAATAATGAACATGGAATGCATTACTTTTCTGTTGTTGTCATAAACAGCAGGACCAAGGAAACTTATAGAAGGAAGACTTATGTGGGTCCAGAGGGTTAGAGTCAATAATGGCAAGGGCAGTATGGCAACAGGCAGCAGGCATTGTGGCCAGAAAAGCGGGGGACTTACATACATAGTGACTCTCAAACACAAAACTTAGAGTAAACTTGAAGTAGGCTGGGCTTTTTATATTTTAATCCCATTCCCACTGACACTTAAACCACCCAAACATCCTCAAACAGCGCCACCAACTAGGGACAAAGTACACCAGACTATGAGGGACATTTCTCATGTAGACTTCCACAAAATGTTTGGTAAAAATCATAGTATACAAAGCTATAAAATTCGACCTATAAGGAAATTTCAGTGTGTGATAAAAAAGCAAAGATTAAATATTATTGTATTCTAATCTAGAATACTATACTGGTGGCATAGAATACTGGAACTGTTCTTACAAAAATCCTGAATGAAATAGTTAACATACTACCCAGAGAGGAACTGGATTCCTAAGCTGCAGAAAGCCACCTCACTCAGAGCTGTAGCCCATGAAACTTCTCTCATTCCATTATCATGTCTTGTAGGAAACATAAAGACTGGGCAATAGTAGTTCAAGAATAGTAAACTCAGCAGTTCTAGCTTCAAACCTTTTTGTAGGATTGCTCATGGTTGTTATGGCCACTTTACAGCTCACATTCTTTTTCTGTTCTGCTCTGATAATTTTCCTTCCTTTTAATTTTTTAACATTTTTAACATCCTGAGGATTAGGAGATTGAGATAGCAAAATCTCAAGTTTGAGGCTAGCCTGTCATAAAACAGGAAAACCAAGTAAACAAAAACTTTGTACACATGAAACTTCTTACTTTCCTATCTCAGAGACCACAATCAACAAGAGAAGTCAATACCGTTTTTGTATGACACCTTAAAAAATCCTGTAGTCTCAGTGCTAGAGGAGTAAAGGTATAGAAATTTTGAGTTCGAGCAAGCCTGTGTTGCAATAGTGAGCTCCAGGTTAGCCTAAACCTTATCTAAATAACCCAAGAATAATAAATAAATGGATAGACAGCCAGACAGCCAAATGACAAATAGATAAGTAAATAAATCAGGTTGTTACGGTGGTGAACTTGTGTTCTCTTTTATTGCATTAGGGATCCAGTAACATAACTGCATGCATTACCAACATCCACCCATTCTTACTTAACAGGGTAGCCTGGGTCATGCTACCTAACCAATTTCTAGTGAAAGATACTTATGTGATTGTTGAGTTTTTGGATACTCTTGCTATGAAATATTTCTTTTGATAATATCTTCCTCTGTTCTTCAACATGTGTCTGGAAGAAGGAAAATATTCAGACTTCTCATGAGATATTTTATTCTGTCCTTTTATATGCTTTAGTGTGAAGTTGGTTGGGATTACGTGAACTCATTTAAAAGAAACAATTATCTAACAAATCTCACTTTAATATCCTATGATGCCAGTGTTGCTTTTCTGTACTTAGTTTTAAAGGACATTGTCTATATAGTTTTTATGGTCTTGGGAAAGATTGATAAAATATTGTCATAGGCTACATTTCTTTTGTAATGTTCTTTTTGTTGTTTATAAAAGGTACAGTTTTAAGACAGCATTATGGGTGGGACCATGACCTGTCCTTAGTGCATAAGCTGGCTCTTTGGAGCCTGGGGCCTATGCTGGGACACTTTGCTCAGCTTGGGTGAAGGAAGGAGGAGACTGGACCTGCCTCGACTGAATCTACCAGACTGAGCTGAATCCCCAGGGAAGTCCTTGCCCTGGAGGAGATGGGAATGGGGGCTGGATTGGGAGGAGGGCAGTGGGGACAGGAGGAGGGAGGACATGGAAATTTGTGGCTGATATGAAAATTAAATTAATTATAAAATTAAAATAAATAAATAAATATAATAAAGAAGATTTAATATTGAAATTCTTTGTGTCTCTTCTAGCTTCAGAGTAGGGAGATGCATGCCTTCTGGTCAACTGCTCTTCTGTAGGGCACTGTGTCCATTTGCAAGACAGTATGAAAAAGATCTGGGAAGTCTCCTCTCTTGTCAGTACCTCCAGTCACTCTGGCTACAGCTGTGCAGTGATACATTGTATACTCTATTAAAACTTGCCTGAGGATCAGAGAACAGAATAAGCCACTAGATTAAACATAGAGGAAAAGCAGTGGTGGCACACACCTTTAATCCTAGCCCTTGGGAGGCAGAGATCTATCTGGATTTCTGTGAGTTCAAACACATACTGGATTACATGAGATTGATTTAGTGTAGAAGAGAAACAGAGCCAGGCAGTGGTGGCACACATCTTTAATGCCAGCACTAGGAAGGAAGTAATATGGCTGGGTGGAGAAAGATATATAAGTTGTGAGGACACAGGAACTAAACCCTTTTCGGCTGGACCCCTTTCAGCTGAGGACTCTGACTGAGGACTGAATGCTCAGTCAGAGCATTCATGGAGTTGTCAAGGTGAGACATGATTGTGGCTTGTTCCTTTGTCTCTCTGATCGTTCTACATTTACCCCAATATCTGGTTCTGGGTTTTTTATTAGAAGACCATTTTAGGAATTCATGTTACACTTATCCAGCCTCCCTACAAATTCCTCGTGCTGAGTTTTGTGGAGATTTCTGTGAACAGTGTCTTCAGCTATTCCAATATGATTTCCTTCAACAGTAATTGAAATACCTGTCATTGTGTTTCCAGGTCTCTACATATCCTTCATTAGGTAATCCTGTTCCACCATACACTCTCCATTGAGAATTTGCCTTCTCTGGCTGTCTCACTTGGGGTTTTGATTGCTGTGATAAAACATCATGACCAAATATAATTTGAGTGAAGAAAATGTTTATTTCACTTCACAACTATCATGCCACACTCTATCATGGAGGAAAGTCAGGAAGGGAAGCAGAACCAATGCAGATGGCATGGAGTAATACCACTTACTGACTTGACAGCTCACCAAAGATTCCTTAGCATGCTTTCTCATACCCCTCAGGCCAGCTGCCCAGGGGTGGCACCACCCAAAATAGTCTGGGCCCTACCATACCAATCATTAACTAAGAAAATGCACCAAAGGGCAACTGGGTGGTAACATTTTTCTCAACTGAGGTTCCCTTTTCCCAAATGACTAGCTCATGTTAAGCTGCCATAAGATGAGTTATCATATCCACAATGCTGTTTCATTGAGATGTGTGTTATTATTGTTAATATATCCCGTTTGATTGTTCAAGCAGGGAGCTTATTAGTCAAGAATGACAAAAAGATATGTCCTCTCATCTATGGATTGCTGGCTTTCAACATAATGGAAAACAGGTATTTTCAAATGAGTCATTTTTCAATAGGGAATGCTAGAACTTTCACTTAAAAGTAGGGCTTCCCCTTGAAATAAGAAGTGATGACAGAACACCCATATTCCCAGGGTACAATGGTTGCTTGAGACTAGTACTAGATGACCCTTGAAGGAAACCTTATCTAATCTGCTTCTTCACAATATTCACCATTCCCTCTGCTCCCCATGTGTCTTAGTTGGACATTCAATCTCCCTTTACTGTCTTATAATTAACCTTCTTTCATTTAATGAAATTTACTTCTGGGCATTGTATACATTTGAGTTTCAGTCTTTTACCCAAACCTCATTTTCCATCACTCCATGAAAATACCATTTGTATCTCCCAAGTTATAGTAATTTTATCTTTTAATGTCCAAAATATATTGATATATTTTTGCTATTTAAAATATACTATACTATAGTCTTTGCTGTTTTTCAAACTTTGTCCTGAAAACAATTTATTCAACTAGTTATTAAATAATTTAGTTCAATAGACCAGATGAAAGCAATGTATAAAATAAAGACAAATGGAAGTGAGTAGGGTTCCAAATGGAATTTCATTCACTGCTCTGCAATATGGCACTCTTAGAAAAAGAAACAGCCTGTAGAATTCTTGTACTTACTGAAACATTATTTTCATGGATCCTTAAGGTAAAAGAATTTGGGTCCTCTAATATAACTCTTTATTTCACAGGTGAGAGCCTCCAGTTTGAGAAGAATAAGGTATGTCTTTCCATGCTTATATTTGTTATAAAACTGACTTCTTTTCTGATTATCTCTATCCTATACTCTCCAGTGTGGTGATATTTTATTTGTGCTGAAATGTGATATTTTATTTGTATGTTAATAAAGTTGCCTGGAGATCAGATGTAAAAGTGAGCCATAAACAGAAGTCAGGCGGTAGTAGCACAGACCCTTAATCTGATCACATGGCAGGCAGAATCTCTGTGTGGTCAAGGACACAGCCAAGTGTGGTGACATGAGGCTTTAATCCCAGTACCAACCATAGAGACCTAGATGTATGTATAGATAGGCAGTGATGAGGAAGTCATGTGGCTGGGCTTAGAGCCAGTGAGAAGGCAGAACAAGAAGGCAGTAAAAACACAGGTTAGATGGGAAGATGCTCTTTTTGTGGAAGCTACTCTGTGGTGGTAAGCTAAGGCTAGTCATGGCTATTCGCTCTGATCTCTTCCGCTATTACCTCTGTTTGGCTCTGTGTTTCTTATTTAATAAGACTATTTAGAAATTCATCTACACTCCACTGCAAGTTCACTGTTCTCCCCTCCCCCCTGACCCCTTTTCAAGCCTCATTTTGACAGAAGCCTTATTTGGCTAGCTAACCTAACTGGGCAGGTGCCAGCTATTTTAACAATATTCTCCTAACATATTTAAAGAATGATTTCCAGCTACTGTGGTTTTGAGGGGGAAGAAAGGTTACTTATATAATCATAAAGCATTTTGGATGTCTAAAGGTATTAAAAAATGGCATAGGCTCTGCCCTTGAATCATATACTAGGCTATTCATTTCTGAGGATTCCAGTTTTCTTGAGGATAAGTAGCCACGGACACTTTCATTCATTGTTTACTATTACTATATGTATTTTTCATTAAATGAATTTTGATCAGAGATGTTGAATTTCCTTTTTCTTAAAATTAGGGTCTTTGAATCATCTATCCCTTCCTAATAAAACATACAATATAATGTATAGCAGACAGGAATTTAAGGATGTACATTCAACTGGAGAATCAGCATTCAATCTATATTTGATTTCAAAATTTGCACTAAACAGCAAACCTGTGTTTTCTTTTTTGGAAACAGGTATTTTAAGGACTATATCAGAGAACAAATAAAATGTTCACTATCAAGTAGTTTCTTCACTCTAGTACTTAGGACAATCAAGGGAGTGAGCCTGCGTCATTTCTCTTGGGAGGAAGAAGCTGAGATCAGGGTAGTTCTTCCCTGAGAAGGTACTGTTACTGGCTGGGGTGCTATTTGTACCATAAATGATGAGTTGTTTCTGTAGTGGTTCTGCATCGAGGATGGGGTCTTTCTTTTCTCTAGCACTATGTATCACTCCCATGCCTGTGCCAGAGAATGTGCTGGAACCTACATATTATAGAGTGGGTGCTACTCTGTTATTTACTTCTTCCAAAGAGAATCATTGATCAAATTCAGCATATCTATACCCGGGATTTATTACTCTCTTTTATTTTTCTTACATGAGGATTAATGATTGAGGAAAAGCCTGATTGACCATTACACACACACACACAAGTTTGTAACTTGTTTGTTTTATAAATCCAAATGAATGTTATTTATTGAATGCTGCACTGCTTTAGGATACCCTAGAGCCAAGAATTCCAAGCTTCCACCAAATGTTTTGGGTTTGGTTGAAGGGTATTTTCTGTTGTTTTCCCTTCCATTCTTTTACATTCCTTTCCCTTCTCTTTCCATCACTTCTTTTATTCAAGTAGACAGAATATTTTAAACCACTAAAATCATTTCTGAAGATTATAAATTAGTCATGGTAATGTATATAATCTAGTAAATAAATATGGGGAGACTTTGACAAAAGAGAAAATAATAGTTTCCACAAGAAAAAGAAAAGAAACCAGTGGCCTGGGACCACTGGGAAGCCTCACTCTTTCTTGCAAATTGAGCTCATCCTTCTTCATCCAAGTGATCCTAATCCCTGTAATAAGAAAATAAACTGGATCCTTCCTGTCTGCTAGGCTTTATATGTACCTAAGCACTCAGTGGGTCTTGAGTTCACCTTGCTATTTAGGAAACAGTCCCTAATGTATCAAGTTTGAGATAATAAAGTCAGTTAAAGCTGCCTAGACTTATTGTCAATTCTCAGTTGAATGATTGGGCTATGCAAGTTGAAATTGTCAGAAATTGTGCCATATCTGTGTTGAATATTCTACAAAGCTAATTGACTGATGAGAACTTAGGTAATATGTGGAAAAGTAGTTTCTGATCCAGAGGCAAATAATCATGGGTGTGGGAGAACAAGACCTGAACCTAGAACTCCTGATAATTTCTTTGCCTTTATCTTTTGGATTACCACACTGTATTGCTGATGCATGGATTCTGCTATTGCTACTTTTTTTTTTTTTTGTATTGGAAGAGTCCTCCTATTTTCATCACACACAAAAAAATTCTCAGCCGGGTGGTGGTGGCACACGCCTGTGGTCCCAGCACTTGGGAGGCAGAGGCAGGTGGATCTCTGTGAGTTCGAGGCCAACCTGGGCTACCAAGTGAGTTACAGGAAAGGTGCAAAGCTACACAGGGAAACCCTGTCTCGAAAAACCAAAAAAAAAAAAAAAAATCCTCAAGCCTTTTCATACAACATAAGTAATGAATAGAAAGCATTTCAAGACTCTAGATCTCCTGAACCCACTCCACACTGCAGCCAAAACACTCATGCTGAGACCTAGAAATCTACATTTGAAGCTCCATCGCTGATATGGACACACAGATGGTTTGAAACCCCTGCTATACACTCTCTTAATTCATCTCATCTAGTTTCCTCATGATTGCTGCCAACTATATTCTGTATGTCTTGCCAGTATATGTTCCCTAGTAAAATATATCTTTTTCCCCCAGTTTTCTCTGCTGTTAAATTTCTTGCTATTTGCTGGGCAAATGGCTCACAGATTATCTTTCCTGTGAAGCTCTTGTATAAGCATAAGCCAACAGTCAAATTTTCTCTCTTTAATTTCCTTTGAATGAAAGATGATACTTCAGACTCTGGTCATGGTACTTGTAGCCCAAGAAAATGTGTTCTCTGTATTTTCTCATTCTTTATAGTACCCTCTATCTGAGTACATTAGTCCCTTCTGTGTACATGGGCTGTCTCTTGTCTTTTGATTTTATGCTGCTATACTGGAGAATGAGTATGTTTTTAACATTATATTCTGTTTTATCTTTCATAAAATTCATACTAGCTCAAAACTGAAATGCCGTTCACTATGAAACCTTTATCAAAGTCAAGGAAAATCCAGTAACTTGGCTTTGGATTGCGTGAACTGTTAACTAAGTTAATGTCTTTTCTTTATAAAGTTGCATAGCTTCACATATTTTATTCTGTTGCCATGCAATATATATCAGATTTTATAATATTTCAATGATATAGTATAATAGAAGTTAATACATTACTCATTTCTGAAAATCTTTATTAACTTAAATTTTCCATTTGCTACAATGCTGATTAGTGTGACTCCTCTATATTGCCTATGCATACAGTTAAATAATATTGTCAGCATTTGTTTTGTTTGGTTTTGTTTTTTAAAACAGGGTTTCTCTGTGTAGTTCTCACTCTGTAGCCATGGCTGGCCTTGAACTCACAGAGATCTGCCAGCCTCTGCCTCTGAGTCCTAGGATTAAAGGTGTGTGCTACAACTGCCCAGCAATTGTAAGCATTTTTATGGTCTTTTGTTCATCAGACAAAATGACAGAGTATCATTTATAATATTATACATTTTACAATCACTGTCTCCTAAACTTCAATAGGTTTAGCAAATAGTGAAGTATTTTGAGAATAATTAATTAGTAAAGAAATACTATTGTCATTCTTAGTAACAACAGCTTTTTGCAAAATGCTTCATAAGTAATCAGTATGGAGTAGCTGTTTTTTCTAGACCTTACTCTGCATATGCAGTTAATGTTATGATTCTGACTTTTAGGTGAAAAAGCAGGAGTTTAAAGTATTTTCCAGAGTACATAAACGTATGACAAAGCTATGTTTTGAAACCATGTGTGTCTCCATGGCTAATCCTTTTCTAGGATATTTTGCAGAAACTTCTTTGGTGCACAAATTGTCTTTGACCTTAGAAATTTGGCACTTCTGATAATATTCTAGTTCTGGTAAACATGAATGCTTCACCCAAATCAAAGGTTACATGACTATTTGTGGTGATATATTGTGTACCCTAATAAATTTGCCTAAAGATCAGAGAACAGAACAAGCCACTAGATTAAACTTAGAAACCAGGCAGTGGTTGCACACACTTTTAATCCTAGCTCTCCTGAGGCAGAGATCTGTTTGGATCTCTATGAGTTCAAATCCACCCTGGACTACATGAGGATGACTCGTTCTAGGAGAGAAACAGAGACAGGCAGTGCTGGCACATATCTTTAATCCCAATACTTGGGAGTCACACATCTTTAATCCCAGCACTAGGAAAGCTGAGACAGGAAATTATATTGGTGGACAGAGAAGAATATATATGGTGTGAGAAGACAGGACCCAAAGTCTTTCGACTGAGGAAAGCTTTTCAGGCTGAGGAGTCCTAGAGGTAAAAGGTGGCTTGTTCCTTTGTCTCTCTGATCTTCAGGCAAATTTATTTAGGGAACATAGTATATCACAACAACTATTGTGTATACCCCTTCATAACTTCTTCTTTGATCATTGCAAAATTACTGCCTGTTGTTAGACTAGTGTGCATCAATTTGCTCTAACCCTAACTCCTACCCCATTGAACTCAAAAGATGACATTTCTGACATTTGGATGTAAACTGGAACTGAATCTCTGTAACCTAAGACATTGCTAAACAGTTTGCTGGCTTCTTTATTTGAGATTAAACTTTGTTTAGGCCAGTTTCTCAGACTCAGTTGAACAAGGCTTTGGTTCATGTGTCTTTCCTGGTGGACCATACAATTGATTTTTCAATGGTAAGGGTAGAATTTGGAATGTAAGATGATGAAACACTACAGAAGAATAGTAAGTGAAAGTTAAGGAAATTTGGAGACACAGCCTTTTGTTTTGGCTCCTGATAGTATGTGGAGATATATTCCTATATTAAATGAACTTTCAGTTAGTCTAATTTTATTTTATTCTTTGCAGTATAATTTTATATATGCAAGTGTTTTACCTCTAGAAAAAGTAAATGATAGCAATGGTAATATATTTTGTAGCTTTTTTAAAAAAATTGCTTCCAAATACATGCTATGAGGCTATTATCAAGACAAGAAAACCAGACAGGACACAAAAGAAAAGAGAATTCTAGGCCAATATCTTTAATGAAAGTAGATATAAGAACCCGTAAGACAGAGCAAACAAAGTAAGAGTGGCCATAAACAAGGAGCATTATTCACTGTGATGAAACAGGATTCATTCCATGCATGTAAGAATGGCCAGCTGGGTGGTGGTGGCACATGCCTTTAATCAGGAGGCAGAGCCAGGCAGATCCCTGTGAGTTCGAGGCCAGCCTGGGCTACTAAGTGAGTTCCCGGAAGGGCGCAAAGCTACACAGAGAAACCCTGTCTCAAAAAACCAAAAAAAAAAAAATAATAATAATAATAAACCAAATGTCCCACATATAGTCAATTAATATGATACACAACATCAAATGAATGAAGGCCTAAATCCATTTAAAAATAGTGAAGATATTGTATATAAATTCTATAAGGGCCTGATATAGTAAGCTAGCATCTAACATTATACTGAAAGGAAAAAAAGCTGAAAGATTTTTCATAAATTAAGTCAAAGATGCCTACTTTCTCTACTTTATTCAGCACAATACTAGAAATTATATACAAAGAAATTAGTCCAGATAATGAAAAGAAGAAGGATGGAAATTGTAAAAAGAAGTAAAACTGACTCCATTTGCAAATGACATGATCTTTTTAATGTACAGACATCCTCTAAGGTGTCATCAAAACTTAAACATTTCTGAAAATTATATAAAGCAGCATTAACAGGTAAATTAGGAACATTGCTATTTGGTAACATTTAATTCCTTAAACAGTGAGCTGTATAGCAATGCAATTAATAGTAACAAAATACAATGCCAAAAAAACATTTTAACCAAAGAGGTGAAAGACTTCAACAATAAAACTAGTGAAATTTTGATTAATAATTGAAGACAACATGCAAATAAACAAGCAAACATTCTGAAAAGACAGCATGTGTGTGGATTAGAAAAAAAAAAATCAGCGTTGTTAAATGTTTACATAAAACAAAGCATTCTATAGATTCAATGCAAGCTATTTAAACATACCAGTAACATTTTCCAAAGATCTAGGAAAAATAATCCTAAAGTATGTATAAAAAACCTGAATAATCTAAGCATTCTTGAATAAAAGGAACAAAGCCTGAGTGATTACTCTGTCTGACTTTAGGATACACTGCATAGATATATCGATACACACAGCATTATTTAGCATAAAACAGACATAGACTGATGGAATAGCACAGAAAGCTAGAAGCAACCCATGCATTTCCAATAAAAAAGATTTTCATAATGGTGCAAAGAATGTGCATCAGAGAATAGGCAGCCTTTTCAGTAAATGGTGCTGGCAAAATTTAACATGCAGAGAAAGAAGAATATAATTAGACTCCTATTTCTCATAAGCTACAAAAAACCCTCAAAATTGATTAAAGACTTAAATGTAATACCAGAGATTATGAAAATATTAGAGGCAACATATAAGAGAGATGCTTCAAAATACAGTAATGGACAAAGGTATTTTACAAGACATCAAAAGCAGGGGGGGAAAAAACAAAAGTAAGTAAGTGGCAATTAACAAATTAAAAACATTCTTATGCATACCAAAATGGACAGAGTGAGTGGATTTACAGGATGGAAAAAAAATAATAAATAATAAAGAATGTATCTGATAAAGCTTTAATAGCTAGCTAATGCAAAACCCCAGAAATTTAATGAACATAAAACCCAAACCCAAATTAATCCAATTAAAAATGTCCAGTATGCCTCAAAAGAAGACACAGGAACTGTGAATATATATATATATATATATATATATATATATATATACACACACACACACATATATACATATACATATGTATATATATATGTATAAATATATATGTGTTTGTGCATTAAAAGATCAATATTCTCATCAGTAGCCAAATAAAAAACAAACCTGCAGTGAAATTTTTCACCCCAGCAAGAACAACAGTCAAAAATTCAAGATAACAAGCACTAGGAAAGATATGGAGCACAAGGAACAGTGTGCAAGGTAGACTATAGGTGGAAGCGTTATTTAGTGTACCATGATGTAAGACACAAGAAATTTCCTCAAAACAAAAAGGAAATCAGTACAACAAAGAGACACCTGCATTCCCATGTTGTTGCTGCAGTATTCTTTTTGTTTGTTTGTTTTGTTGTGTTTTGTTTTGTTTTGTTTTGTTTTGTTTTGTTTTGTTTTGTTTTTTCGAGACAGGGTATCTCTGTAGCTTTGGAGGCTGTCCTGGAACTTGCTTTGTAGACCAGGCTGGCCTCGAACTCACAGAGATCCACCTGCCTCTGTCTCCCAAGCATTGGGATTACAGGCATGTGTCACCACCACCCGGCTTTGCAGTATTCTTAACAGCTAAGAAATGAGAAAAACTGAAGTGCCCAACTACTGATAAATAGATTTAAAAAAAATTACATGCATACAACAGAATACTATTCAAGCATAAAAGTAATGAAATCTAGTCATTAGCAAAAATATGGATGGAACTGAAGATCTTTATACTAAATGTAATAAGTCAGAAATGGGACCCATCACATGTGATCTCACACATGTGGAATATTAAAATGTGGATGTGCTGGTGAGTGCCTGCCATTCAATCTTTTAGGTGACTGATGCAGGAGGACCATTCTTTTGGGCCAGCCTGAGCTTCAGTGTGATGCTTCTTTCAAAATACAAGATGACAAAAATAAAAAAAATAAAAACTAAAAATTCCATGTCATGAAAATTGAGAGTATACTAGTGGCTATCAGAGGTGAGCAGGAGGAAAGGAGTAATGGGGAAGGATTGATTATTGGGTGCCAAGTTATAGACAGAACTATGAGGTACAGGTGTGCTAATGTATAGTAAGCAGATTCCAATGAAATGATATTTCAAAAAGCATAGATATGAATTGGATGTTTTTACATTAAAGAAATGGCAACTATTAGAACAGAGAGAGAAATCCAACTCAAATTAAGCAATTTACATGTACCAAAATTTCAGATGGTACTTCATTCATATAAGAGTAGTTTTAAATTATTTTTAAAGAATTTGTTTTAAAAATGTGTTTGTATTTTTTGGCCCATGTGAGTTTCTGTACTTACACATGTGCACTCAGTTGCCCACAGAGGCCAGAAGACATCAGGTCTCTTGGAACTGGAGTTACACGTAGATGTGAGCTACCTTGCAAGTGCTAAGAACATAACCTTGGTCTTCTTCAAGTGTAGCAAGTGCTCTTAATCACTGAGCTATCGTTGCAGTCTCTAAAAATAAATAAATAAATAAATAAACCCCAAAACCTTTCTTGCTGACCAATAGGAAAAAATTGGTCATATTCATAATTATAAGTCCAGAATAAACAGTTGGAATAATTTCTAACTATGGTGTAAGGTCTGCCCCTAAGCCCTTTCAGGACAAGGATATAGAATAAGGGATATAGTTATGGTTTTATTTCTACTCCTTTTCTTTTAAACAAAATTATTTCTAGGATTTAGAAGTACTGTTAGGTGATTTCTAGAAGATAATCTCATGAAATTCAAGAAATATTAACATCAGCAAGTTTCACATTTAGTATGAAAGCTCTCAAGACAGCTATCAGTCCTGGAACATCAGGCAACCTTAAGGGCAATGCCCAGATGAGGTCTCCTCCTGAGACATTTCTCGGGGTGGGAGAGGGGAGAAGAATTAACACACAAACAACCAGCACTGATCCCTGTATGTTACAGAAAATTGTACTTAATTTTTTAGTCCACAATATCTGCTTTTGGGATAAGATAATTTTATCTAAGTTTTTTTTTTTTCTTTCTCGTGTATGAATGAATAACTACTACTTATATTTGTATCTTGAGATAGCTCCTTTTTTCTTTTTTTCATTAGTTGCCATATCCATGTACATTTAATGGGAGAGAATAATTAGTTTCAGATAAGATAACTTTGATGCTAGTGTGTGCACTGGATAATATAGCTTCTAAAATTAACAGCTTCAAGCTAACATTCAAGGCTGTCCAAAACTATGCTATCACTCAATTCTCCAATATCTCACATATTTGCATTCTAATTAAGGAAATCTCTGCAGACAGCAACATTACGTATTGCCATATTTTTGCCTGCGAGATCATCTTACTTTTCTATAATATGCATTTTTTTTTTTTTTTTACTTTTTAAAAAACCAAGTGTCTATTGGTTGTCCTATCAATACTTATTCTCTCCTGTTCCTTTAAAATAACTTTGTTTCTACTTAAGAAACATAGACCTGTGTCTTATTCAGCTATTGTCAGACACGCTTCCTCCTGAAGCAGATGGGAACAAATACAGAGACTTACAGCCAGGCATTATGGAGAGAGAGAGAGAGCGAGAGAGAGAGAGAGAGAGAGAGAGAGAGAGAGAGAGAGAGAGATTGAACACACAGCTCTTAATGAGGTATCTCCACCAAATTCTTCCTCTCAGAACTCAGGGAATTCCATGGAAGAAGTGATGAAAAGAGTGTATGAGCCAGTGGGGATGTGGATGTGGGGAAGAATTGGAAGATGTAGGGGGAGTAGAAACTGTAGTCTAGATATATTCTATGAGAAAATATCTATTTACAATAAAAGGGAGGACAGTTGTTTTTGAATAATTTAACTTCCATCCCAACAGCATGATGGAGGGCATGAAACTACCTGCCCTAGACACAGTAACTTGTACAGAATATATAGCAGCAAAGCTGGTCTTCTGGAATGTGAGTGTGAACAAGGTCTTAATTACTGCCGGTATGTGAAAGCAGATGTCTGAGTATGTGACCATCACATTGTAGGCAGCAGGTATGAAGGATTTCAAGGAGCCAGAACCCTGACAACATTTTGTACCACAGGATTGTGGTGATATATTGTGTACCCTCATAAAATTTGCCTAATGGTTAGAGAACAGAACAGGCCACTAGATTAAACATAGATGCCAGACAGTGGTGGCACACACTTTTAATCATAGCATTCAGGAGACAGAGATCTGTCTGGATCTCTGTGAGTTCAAAGCCACCCTAGACTACATGAGATTGATTCAGTCTAGGAGAGAAACAGAGTTAGTCAGTATGGTACATATTTTTAATCCCAATACTTGGGAGTCATATGATGTCTTTAATCCCAGCACTTGAGATCTCACAACTTTAATCCCAGTATTTTGGAAGCACACATGCCATTAAGCCTAGTACTAGGAAGGAAGTGATATGGCTGGGCAAAGAAAGGTATATAAGGCATGAGGAGACAGAAACTAAAGGGTTTTTGGCTGGAGAGCCTTTTCAGGCTGAGGCATCCTAGAGGTAAGAAGTTGCTGTGGCTTGTTCTTTGTCTCTCTGATCTTTCAGCATTTACCCCATATCTGGCTACTTTTTAAAAAATAAAAATTAAAAGACCATTTAGATTTTGTATTACACAGGTAAAGCTTTTTCTAGAGTCAGATCTACATTTTCGTTTTTTTGTCACCAGAATCAACAAATGACTTTTATTTTATTTTTGTTTTTTTGAGACAGGGTTTCCTTGTGTAGCTTTGGTGCCTGTCCTGGATCTCACTCTGTAGACCAGGCTGGCCTTGAACTCACAGAGATCCTCCTGACTCTGCCTCCTGAGTGCTGGGATTAAAGGTGTGCGCTACTGCTGCTGGGCTAACTACCTTTTATTTCATATACAAGTTGGGCTTCCTTACTTGTAACAGGAAGAATGCTATTTATGACACATAGTACAAAGCACCTGGTCTTCAGGTCCACCTGTCTATTTGCTCACTACTCATCTTTTTTCATTTACTGAGTGCAATGTAGAAGGTAATCTGCAATAATTATCAGTGATGATATTTTCAATAGTAAGAAATTGATTTTAGTCCTTACTGTCCCTCATTAGAATCCATGCATATATAGGTATAATAAAAGTTTTCTCTTTATAACACTTACAACTTTAAATTATTGAATTTATTAATTTATAAATTATCATTTAATATTAACAATATTAATTCATGAATAATATTAATAATTACCAACAAATACAGTAAATGGGAAAAGATGAGCCTTTTATTTTAATTTTTTTTTTTTTATCTGAGGATCGAACCCAGGGCCTTGCGCTTGCTAGGCAAGCGCTCTACCACTGAGCTAAATCCCCAACCTGAAGATGAATCTTTTATATACAATGTATATCTCATGGTTAATAGATTATTTGGTGAACCTGAAACTTAACAACATTGAATTTGCCTTGTCTCGCTATGATTTCTTTTTTTACATGATGCTAAAAATCATAACTTTTTGATGTATAACCTTTTCTCAACTCATTAATATCATTGTTTTGACCGAATATTTCAGTGTCAACTTGCTTTTGTGGGACATTTAATAATAATGTATGTTACTATTAAGGACAAAACTATTTTGATGACTGAAATTTCTCCACCTATCTTCAAAAATATAGTAAAAGGCAATTGCAGTGAGATAAACCAAGTATTCACAGAAATTTTCATATATGGTTGTCTATCAATCAAATGTCAACTGTAGAAACTAAAAGAACTCTGAAATAAGCTCAGTACTTCAACTGTTTTATTGGCTACATCAGAGGACTAGGGAGATTGGGACTGCTGATCTATGGATCTATATTCCAGTGGAATCACAGCTACTCTTCTAATTTTCCTAGTATTCCATCTGGAATTATTGCAAGCATCAAATTAAAAACAGTGAATTGATTGCAGGGTTATTGCTTTCTTCAGGCCTTGATTGCTATTAACTATCCATCTGTAGTTTCAAGGGTGCTTAATGTGACCCGCTCATTAAATATATTTTATCCACCAGAGACACCATCGAAATACTCCTTTGTTGCATTTGATTTTAATGATCATTACAACCTTCAAATACAAATATTATTTGCATTTATTGCTTTATAAGTGGTTCGTTTTGGATTTCAGCCATTGTGTAGCCTCAGTGAAAGCAAACAATGGACACTTGTCAAACATTGGGTATAAAGCTAATCCTGGACAGGGTTTCCTGTATCTTTGAAGACAGAAAAAAAAACAACAAATATCAGAACTGTTTTCCTGAATCAAGGCTTTTTCCAGTCAAGGTTATAAAAACATATCTTACAAAGGTGTTCAACAGAGAGCAACTCACTGTATTATCTAAATATGCACTACTACATTGTTAGACAGGATGGAAATGGCTAAGAGGCCACAGTCAGTGTAAGTGGAACATTATGGGGAAATCCTTTTTTTTTCAACATAGAATTTTAATTATTGTTCTTACCACATACTTGAAATGTCACAAAATATCAGAATTATATGAGCCAAACAAATTGAAAGCATCTTTAGAGAATAGCCATTTCTAGCATGAAGTCATATGTCCCTATTCCCCTAATGATTAATTGTTCAATAAATGCTAATGGATGATGATACAATAACATTTTACAAAGTTAATACTCATAGGCTTTCTCCTCCGAGAGAATGTGTGAAAAGTATACTTTAGTTTTTGGTTTTTTTGGTTTCTTTTCTTTTTTTTTTTTTTTTAAGCGCAGTAGGGAAATCTTTTAAAAACTGAAGAAGGTAGACACTTTCAAAGAAGAGATGAGCAATGCAGAAAATTCTAAGGCAACCACACGTGAGAGAATACAGTTAATATTGAAACTTGGAGAGTTTAGAACATCTGTGGTCAGCAGAGCAGGCTAAAAAAAATGTTCCTCACACTAACCAAGGCCAAAGAGAACAGAGTTTTGTTTCCTTGTTTGCATTTTCTCCATTCTATTAGCTTTCTGTCTTGGAAACTGCATCCAGGCTTTTATAAAGAACTACCACCCATGAGTATCAAAGCAAACTAAGGTAACATTTATAAGCAGTAGTTAGTTCCTTTCTTCCTGGCCTTGATTTTATTTACTCAATTAATTATTTAGTCTTAACAAGGAACACAGCCTCCCTCTGCTTTCCTCATCCCTTTGAAGTGATCAGCTGTGAAGGGAGGCACTGAAGTAAATGGACTCTGCTCACAAGGATAACAGAATTGCACACAGCTATTGTTTTAAGTGCCTCAAACATAACAGCAGCAGCTCAGTAATGATAATATAAGGTAATTATGAAAGGTTATTAAATTGAAAATGACTGTCATTTATTTTCTATGAAAGACAAGCACAGAAAATGATTATCATCATTTAAATATTAGTAGACTATGTTATATACAGAGATAGCTATATTTTCCCAGTTAGAGTTCACCACATAAATTCTTTATTCATCTCTTAATCACATTTAATTTGAAGTTTGTGTATGGATAAAGAATGAAGTCAAAGATTACCCTATAAGAAGATTATCATTACGATTGCTTCCTGCCCCCACCTGTTGTGAAACTTGCAACCATACAGATTTGATACTTAAAATAACACTTCACATTTAGGTAGTATTTTCTGACATTATCTCACTTTCTTCTTGAGATGGCTACTTGAATCTGTTTTTTTTTTTATTTTTTTTTCCTGTGGCCTCAATATATCCTGAGTGATTATGAGATCTGGTTACTGTCACACAGCTAATTAGCAATGGTAGAATAGGAGCTCAGAATGAGGCCTTTGGACACAAAGTCAATAATTAAATTGCAGCCTTGTCAGGGAGAGTTCCCTACTAATACTGTACCATGGCCCTCAAATCATAGCAGGTGAAATTGAGACCAGGGTAGCTAAAACAAGAAATTTTAAATAGCATCAGAGTTATAGTTTCCTTTCTTTAGCATAGGTTTTCCTGCCTGTAACTCTGCTGATGTCTCCTACACACATGATGGTTGTTATGGATACATGTATATTCTCCCACCTTATCTTCACAAGTCCAGTTAGCTGCCTGGAAACAAACATCTACTACCCCCTGCTCTATATTAGTGATGGGTTTCAATACCACCATCAAGGAATTCAAAGAGCTAACCCTACCTTTCCATTTCCAAAGAGACAATGTCTATTGCAGATGAAGGCTTTTGCAATAGTGTTGATGACTGGCTAGGAGGTTACAAATGCAGAGAAAATGATTTTGTAAGCAAGTTTTGTGATGGAAAAAACATTTTGCAGAAAAACAACTATACAGCTCCAAGGAATACTGCAGTCTCTAAAAAAGGTTCTCACCATTTTCTGACTCCCCTTTCCAAAAGACTGCAGCATAAACTCTTACTGAGATCATGTCAGAAGACAAGAATGCCCATTGCCTTGGATTACTAGTATTTGTACCTCTAAACACAGCCTTCCATGTAATAACAATTCCAATTTTTTATTGTATTTTTAAAAATTTTTAAATTTAATTTAATTTTACATATCAGCCACGGATTTCCCTGTCCTCCCGCCCCCTTCTCCCCAGCCCATGCCCCATTCCCATCAATGTTTTATTTACTTAGGTTTTTATCATGAAAAAGAACAGGCTTCTCTTTCATACAGAAAACTGTATTACCTGTTCTTGTCTTTGATATCATTTCTTTTCTAGTCAGTGTTCTTGCATGTAGCCTTCCAAATTCCTAACTTTATCATGTAGTGCATGAAAGTAGCCTTTAGAATAAAGCTACCTTTCTTTTAACATACACAATATAATCAGGCATGTTTTTCAGTAGGCATGTGCCAAATATGTTGTTACATTCCATTAAAAATCTCCAAAATTTTTTTCTTTCTTTTTTTTTTTTTTTTAGGATCTTTCACGTACAATCCTTCTACTCCTTTGCTGGTTATCACCCTCCCTCCATCAAGACCATCCTTCTGTCATTATGCCACTCATATTCTACAACCCCAATCGTCCTTTCTCTTTAGAGCTCTTTCTTGCTTTATCGCACATTTTATATACATACATACATATATATATATATATATATATATATATATGCATGTATGAATTTAACTATGGATTCTGTATGTAAGAGAAGACATATGATATTTGTCTTTCTGAGTCTGGCTTATTTTGTCCAACATAGTGGACTCCAGTTCCATTCATTTTCTGCAAATGTCATAATTTCATTCTACTTTAAGGTAAAAGACATCATTGTGCATACATACCACATTTTCTACTGTAATGAAACAATGAACATTGATTACTATGACCTGTATGGCTTTGAGATTAACCTGAGGGTAACAGGAAATAAAGAAATGACAGACCCATATACAGAAAAGCTGGGATCCAGTGGGCAATGCAATCTGATAGACAAGCACCAGAAGTACAAGAAACAGTGCATTTTTATTATAAACAGCTAAACAGGGAAGAGGGACCAGGCAAGTTTCTTATATATAGCTGAGGACAGAGAAGGGTTAACATATATTGGCAAGGGGCCTTTGTAAGGGACTAATCTTAGGTTGCAGTCATCCTGGAGGAGGAGGCTGTGGAGGATATGTGCTTCCATGCACTGTCAAAATCCATGCTCAGAATAGGAGAAGGCCCTGCCACTTCCAGGGGTCTCAGGCACTGGGGTCATTGACATGATTATGCTTATGTCAAAAATACACATTCACTCAGGACTTCATCCACTCCTAAAAATTGATGTGATTTGCTAACTTAGAATCACTTTTGACCAGTTCTTGTGATACATAATGCATTGATGTTTCTACTTAGAATTGTTTATATTTGTCTTTTCTTTCGTATGCATTTTAGGATTATTTTTATAGTTTTGTTAAGAATGTCCTTGGAATTTTGATGAAGATTGTATTGAATCTGTCTATTGCTTTTTGTAATATAACCATTTTCTTTCTTTTATTATTTTTTTCTGTAAAAATGAGAAGTCTTTCCATCTTCTAGTGCCTTCATCAGTTTCTTTATTTAGCATCTAAAAAATTACATTGTCCAGAATTTATAAGTCCTTGGTCAGATTTATTCCTATGCATTTTATTTTTGTGAAACTATTATGAATGGGATATTTTTCTTATTTGTCTTGGGAAGACTATCTATTGCTATCAAGAAAAGCTACTGATTTTTTTATGTATTTATCCTGCTATTCTTTTAGAAGTGTTTCTCAGCTATAAGAATTTGCTGCTGAAATCTTTATGGCCTTTAAAACATAAAAATCAAGTGGTCAACATGTAAGAATAGTGTAATTTCTTCCATGTGTAACCAGGCTACTTCTTTCTTGTGCCTTATTGCTATTGCTAAGCCTTTGAGCACTACATCAAATAAAAGCAGAGAAAGTGAGCACTTTTTTGTTGTTTGTTTGTTTGTTTGTTTGTTTTCCGAGACAGGGTTTCTCTGTGCAGCTTTGCCCCTTTCCTGGATCTCACTCTATAGACCAGGCTGGCTTCGAATTCACAAGGATCTGCTTGGCTCTGCCTCCCTAGTTCTGGGATTAAAGGCGTGCACAGTGAGCACTCTTTTTCATTCTTCTTTGTATAGGAAATGTTTTCATTTTCTCTATGTAATATACTAAACTTTGACATGTAAAACTTGTATTATACTTAAGTATGCACCTTATACTCCTAGTTTTTGCACAACTTTTTAATCATGAAGGGATCTTGAGCTTGGCTGTGGGTCTCGGTGTCTGCTTCATCAGTTTCTGAATGAAGGCTCTATGAGGACAATTAGGACACAGTTGTGTAGCTTGGTCTGCATGAACTGGATTTTTGGAACCTATTCTCTATGACAGGATACCTCTCTCAGTCTTGATTAACTGGGGTGGAGCTTGGTCCTGCCTCAACTTGATATGCCATGCTTTGTTGATTCCCATGGGAGACCTTAACCTTTCTGAATGGAGACCAGGAGGAGTGGATGGGGAAGGGGCAGTAGAAGGGAGGTGGGAGGAGGGAATGAGGGGAGAGGAGGGGGGAGAAACTGTGGTTGGTATGTAAAATAAATAAAAATATTAATAAAAAATTTCTCTGGAGCTGGCAGTATGGCTTAGTGGATACAGGCTCTTCAACTTGACTTAAGTTCCTTTATAATCAATGTGATAGAAGGAGATAATGGACTTCTACAAGTTGTTGCCTGACCTACACACTCCTCAAATGAATAAATAGCACTCTTGCATTCCCTAAATAAATAAATAATCACAAATAAATGTAGTTATTCGTTGGTGATAGAATGTTTTTGAGTATCTGAAAGAAGGCCTGGCAATAAATAATGATAGATTAGTGGGGATTCTGGATTATAGGATATAGTGTACTACATGACTTATGAAGAGAATATGTGGAAAGAAACATTAAACATCCATTAAGTTTATTCTTCATGCTGAATTACATCTTATTTAGATTTAATTTTGTTTCCTTATTATATAATTCATCAGTAAGAAGTCATAATAAATCACATCATTTATATTAATCCCTCTAAAAGTCTTTCTATAGTTGGTGACACGTTAATTAGAGTAATCGGACAGGAGAAATCAGGAAGTATTAGGAGAAGAACATAGTCTGTGAATGATATCAGGTCCTATGATACCTCTGTACTTTCACTATGCATGGCTTGTCTATATTTAGTTCTGCTTTAACTCTTACTTCTCATTAGCTTCTTCTCCCTTTGGGCTTCCTCTCTACACTTGGCTGTGTCCTGTTATGATTTCTTTTCTAAATATTGTCCTTTTGTGGAATCACAAAGACAGTTTATCTTCTAGAACCAAAAAGGAGAACTGTGTCTTATCACTAATGAATGAATACTTTGGCAATCACAAAGTTAGAAAACCCCAAGATATTGCAAATCCCCTCTGTATTCTGTTTTCTATCAACTCTACCAGAGCATTACACGTTTCTGGAGGTAACCAAACACCCATTCATGATATAAAAGACACTGCTGCCTGAACCTGACAACTTAGGGAAGAACAAATAGCTACAAAAAGTCATTTGCTAAGGAAAATTCCACTCTTCTGTTGTCACTGCCTCAGCCATTATTGTCTGTTCTGGAAGTTGCCCTCATTGCTTAGAGGAATTCTTTTTGTAAATGTGCTACAAGCTGATAAACTCCATCCTAGAGGCTTTTATTCTTTATGTTTGCAATTTCATTAGACAGCACAGTGACCTCTTTTTTCCTTTTTGCTTTATTCTTACTTTAGACTCTGATGGTGATAGCAACTCTCTCTCTCTCTCTCTCTCTCTCTCTCTCTCTCTCATTCAATTTAAGTATAATTGAACTTGAGATTAGTTGTTCACAGATGCTGGTAAACCTTGCCATGTGTTGCCTAAAAACAAATTCCAACTTCAATTTGAATAGCACCTTTCACATCAGTACCCCAAATTGCTTCAGCATAATACATCATCAATATTTCACAATGTGGCATCACTGAGTAGCATACACAATGAACAGGCGTCCTCTTAAACAAGCTAGAGAAGCTACCACCAGGGGGTACTGCATGTTGAAATAGGTTGAATCTTCTGTAAGTGATTTAGGCTCAAGCAGTGTTTTAGAACAGACTAGCAAGATGATAGAAAACTGCTCCTGGGGTACAGTTTATATTTGTGTCAGTAACTCAAAATTGAACAAATTAATGAACAATACATCTTGCTTTATATGTAAGTATATAATTTATGTCCAAGTAGTTCATGGATCTCATTTTCTAAATGAAGAATAACATTGTTTTCTTTTAGGGAATACATTTTTCTAAGCTGGAAATACAAGTGTTAATCCAGGTCTTCTCTTTATCCTCTTCACTACATCCAGTATCCACTTCAGTGTATCAAGAATTTATGTTAATGCTTTCCATATTATTATTATATTTTGTTCTCATCTTTTTCTTTCATGTTTTATTTTATTTTTATTTTTAATTCTTATTTCTGGGATTATAATTTGTTTACAGCATGCCTCCTTACCTTTCCTCACTCTAGACCCTTCCCTTTGACCCTCTCACTCTCCTTAACTTTATGGCCTCTATTTTCCTTTTTCCAGTATTTGTTATTGCATGCATTTATATATATGTGCACACATATTCATTGCTAATATATACATATATAAATAAATACAACCTATAATTGTCCTCATCTTTTATTTGGGTTATTTGAGCACCTTCCTAACATCAGCAGCAGCAGCATTATTATTAATTGTCATCATCATCATCAATTCTTTTACAATTTTATACCATGTGGTTTGAACATACTTCACTGTCTCTCCCCAAACTCTTCTCAGATCCACCTTTAATTCTCTACATATGTAAGTCTGTGTCCTTTTTTACTTAACCCATAGAGACCAATTTGTAATTCCCAAATAATATGGTAGTGTGACCTTCCAGTGGAACAATGAAGACTTATCAGGAGGTACAATATCAGAGAAAATTGACTCACCTAATTCAAGGATCCGATAATTGCCAATAGCTTTTTTTGCTGTGGTGGGACTTTGCTTTCAACTCACCTCTCTGTGATGAGATTTGCTCTGGTTTTGCCTTGCTCAGACTTTGTGCATGCTGTCATAATGGCTATGAGTTTATACATGTAGCTCTTCAAACACTTCAAAGACCTACAGAATATGGTATTTAAAATGTTTTAAAAACTTAGACTTTTCTGGACAATGAGACATCTGCTCCTAGCAGCACTGATTTACTTCAAAAAAGAAAGATGGGTGTCAAAGACACTCTGTGTGGAGTTTATCTTCTTGACACAAAATGGCCATTTGGTCAAGAAACTGCTTTTTCCAGGACTGCTGATAATATGTTATATAAACTGGACAAGCAGGACCCATAGGAAGGTAACCATTGAACTTTGCAAGACGAAATGGCCCTTCAGGTTCTTGCTTTGTAGATGAGGCTCCAAGACATTTTGTAGGACACAGGAAGAAGTGACTGAGAGACTCTAGAACTATGGGCTGAAGATGGATGCTCCAACATTGCAGAAGAACTTTGGGTGACTGTCTAGGCAGCCTGCTGTCTCTGTCATTTTAGATTTTTTGAAGTTGCTTACAATGTTCTTCCTTTTTACTTAGATAATATTATATCCTTCTGGGGTCTTTGATGTAGTTGAAGACTAGATAGTTATAATTATGGTTTTCCTTGGTTATGATAAAAGTAGATATGAAACCTTAGACTCACAAATATAGGATAGATAGGATATTTTCTTTAGTTTTGCTAAATACAAATAGACTAGATATTATAACTATAATTCTTGCTTGAAAACTGTTACATTATATGTAATTTTACCATGTTGAAGTTAAAAACCTTCCTTTTGAATAAGAAGAAAAGGGGAAATGATAAGTGATGTCGTTCTGTATGCTGTGAATATCTATTGCTCTGATTGGTTAATAAATAAAGCTGTTTGGCCAATGGTGAGGCAGAATAAGGTTAGATGGGTCATTCTAACTAGAGAGGAAGAAAGAGAAAGGAAGAACAGAGGAGATGCTGCCAGCTGTCACTATGAGAAGCAAGATATAAAGGTACCTGTAAGCCATAAGCCATGTGGCAAGGTATAGGTTTATAGAAATGGGTTAATTTAAGATGTAAGAGCTAGCTAGTGGGAAGCCTGAGCCATTAGGCCATACAATTTATAATTAACATGAGCCTCCATGTGTTCATTTGGGTCTGAGCAGCTGCAGAACTGTGGGTGTGTGGGAGCTGGGTGAGCACAGAAAAACTTCAGCTAGTGATAGGTATTATTGAAATCCATTTTTTTTTTCTAGGAATGTCTTGTGTACTCTGTCTATGGTGTTTGAAAGTTTTGCTGGGTATAGTAGTCTGGGCTAGTATCCTTTTTCTCTTAGTGTCTACATTACATCTGTCCAGGAACTTCTGGCTTTCAAAGTCTCCATTGAGAAGTAGGGTGTATTTGTGAGGTTATTTCTTTAGGATATGGTTATGTGAATCAATGGACCTGGAAAAAATATACCCTCATTATATGTGAGTACCATGCACCTGGCTGTGATCTCTAACATACCAACAAAATAAATACACAATAAAGAAACATTCTCTTTGCCTTTTTTCCCCTTGGAGGTTAGGGAACCTTTATTTTGTTCTTAAACATCAGAACTTCAGAGTTTCAGAGCATTAGACTTTCGGAGCCTTATCAGTAGTCCTGTGAGTTCTGATGCCTTTAGATTTGGAATGTAAATTACAACATCTACTTCTCTGGTTCTGAGGCATTCAGAAATGGAAGGATGTTACTGGCACTCAAGAAGCTCCAGATTGCTGATAAGCTGGCAAGGAACATTACAACCTTTGAACTCTGGTGATCCTATTATTCCCCTACTATTTGTCTATATATCTGCCTATCTATCTATCTATCTATCTATCTATCTATCTATCTATCTATCTAATCTATCTTCAATCAACCTATCATCTATTTATCAATCTATTATCAATTTATCTGTCTACATTTCTACCTACCAATTCATCTTCCTACCTATCTACTATCTGTCTATTTCTCTGAAGAACCATGGCATGTTACTGTTGTAGAATATTAGTTGAAAATGTGTTATATTTGTGTATGCCATGGAACATTTGTTTTAATGATGCAAAGATGTGCTGCATTATTTTCTGTTGCATTTGTTTAACTCTGTGAAGCTGTGTTACTTTGCTTGTCTAAAATACCTGATTAGTCTAATAAAAATCTGGATGGCCAATAGCAAGGCAGGAGAAAGGATATGTGGGGATGGCAGACAGAAAGAATAAATAGGAGGAAAAATTTGGGAAGAAAGGATCAAAGAGGACATCAGGGGCTATCCACCCAGCTACATAGTGAGCCGCAGAGTAAAAAGTATAGAAAATTATATAAAATAGAGAAAGATAAAGGCCCAGAGGCAAAAGGTAGATGTGATAATTTAAATTAAAAAAATCTGGCTAGAAATAAGCCAAGCTAAGACTGGGTGTTTAAAAAGAAAAAATAAACCTCCATTTGATGTATTTGGAATCTGGGTGATGGGCTTCCCAAAAGAACCAAAAGAGTAAAATGAACAACCATCAACATGTTACTGCTTTTTAAATCAAATTCAGACTTTTGAATATACAAGTCTTTTCAAAAACATAATTATTTGATTAGTTGGCAGTATTTTAGAAATGTTTTCCTCAAGTTTTAGTGTCCAACGCCTAATAATTATTTGTAAATTAAATTATGCTTTTATAAATAATCAATAAAGCTTTCATACCAGCCACATTGTTTAGTGGACAATGCTATATACAGGTTGAAATAAGAAAGATTAATAATTCTTAATATATTTAAAGGATATTTATCCCTTCTTTAATTTTTTAAAAATATTATAAACATTTTAGTAGAACAAGGTAGTCATTCTTATATATCAAGTTTTCCTCAAAGCTTTAAAAACTTAAGAATTATATTAAGTTCTATTAGAATTTGTGCTGCCAAAATCAAGTCATTTTTGTGTTGGATACACAACACTGAACAAGTTTTAAATTTTGCTAGATTTTTCTGCCTTACTTAAAGATCCATAGAGTTTTCAAATTGGCAAAGTAAACACTCTAAATACTAAAAGTTTAATGAAATTTCATGGCTAAAATTTGAAATATCTCTGCAACATTGAAAACACATGGCTTTACCTCTGATGTTAAACAAGACTTTTCAACGTGCATGTAGCCATTAGTTCCTGAACTTTATCATATCACTTTTGAGAGTTACTGTCTGACAAACTATTATCTCAGAGTTCTGATACAAATGTAAAAGAGCTTAGAGGTCAGCACACTGATTCTGGGAAAAGTTATGCATTGGAAAATAAATGAATGGCAACACTCTAAATGTTAAGATTGTATGGTGGCAAATAACCCTTTGGAGAAGTAGGGATTTGCAGAGTTATAACTGACATCTGCTTGCCTGTAGCTAATATTGCTAAAATCATGAACTATTAGAAATATTTCATTGGTCATTTTGATGAATTTCTGGATGTTGAATGGAAATGAGCACCCCCCCCCCAAAGAAAACCAAAACAACAACAACAACCACAAAAACCAACTAAGCAACTAAACAAGCAAAGAACCCCACAAGATTGAGAGATTCCTGTAGGTTGCAAAGCAGTGGCTTCCATTTCCTTGATATGTATCTGTAGGAATCATTTATGGTTCCATGGTAACACTCCAATAAATGTAGTTCTGGCGGAAAGCAGAGAAAGTTGTCTGTGGAACACATACAGACATTTTCTTTGTATTATGGTCTCATAATAAAAGTTCATATGCAAAAGCTCATTGTTTTGCTCTGTGTCATCAATTAGTGATCATAGCATGAAGCAAAATTATCTCTCTATATATTTTGATAATAAAATAGATAATGAGGCCTGTAGAGATGGCTCAGTGGTTAAGAATGTATACTGATCTTGCAGAGGAGCAAGTTTGGTTCCCAGCACCCATGTCAGGTGGATCACAACTGCTTATAACTCCATCTCCAGGGCATCTGACTCCAGTTTCTGGCCCCTACAGGTACCTGCTCCCACACATGCACCTAGTTAAAAATGAGATAAGACAAGGTACAAGGCAGAGTGAAGCTTATATAGTATAATAATTGTTGTCTGCATTCTGAGTAATTGTTGATAGTTTTGTTTTGATTGTCACTATAAAACTTCACATATTTTTTTTTTTTTTTTGGTTATAATTATGGTTTTTGTTGTTGCTGTGGTTGTTTTGTTTTTTGAGACAGGGTTTCTTTGTGTAGCTTTGTGCCATTCCTGGAACTCACTTTGTAGACCAGGCTGGCCTCAAACTCATAGAGATCCACCTGCCTCTGCCTTCCAAGTGCTGGAATTAAAGGCATGTGCCACCCGGCTTATAATTATGTTTTAAAATAAATGTTTATCCTAGGGTCCCATTTTCTAGGTAGCCTCCCTGGAGTTGTGTAGCAGTCTAGTCATTTTTGTTTTACATCTAGTATCCTCCTATGAGTGAGTACATACCATGTTTGTCCTTCTGAGTCTGGGTTACCTCACTCAGGATGATTTTTTCTAGATCCATCCATTTGCCTGCAAACCTCATGATGTCATAGTTTTTCTCTGCTGAGTAGTACTCCACTGTGTATATGTCCTTAGTGCATGAGCTGGCTGTTTGGAACCTTGGGCTTACACAGGGACACTTTGCTCAGCTTGGAAGGAGGGGACTGGACCTGCCTGTACTGAATCCACCAGGTTTAAATGAATCCCCAGGCGAGTCTTGGCCCTGGAGGAAATGGGAATGGAGGGGAGGGGCTGTGGGGAAGATGGGGTCAGGGGTGGGAGGGGGAGGACAGGGGAACCCATTGCTGATGTGTAAAATTAAAACACAGATGTAATAAATTTTAAAAAAGGGAAAAAACAGTAAAACAAAAATAAAATAAATGTTTATAAAATATAAGATTGTTAAATGAAAACTAAATATAAATTTTTTTTGACAGTTATAAAGAATACATTTCTGGGTACATTTCCTAAGAAATAATTTTTGAGCATAAAAAATGCAAGTTTTGAGCATAAAAGTGGCTAACCACAGTTATGATAAATACTTGAAGTGAAGGATAGGCTATTTACTCTGTTTTGATAATTATCTCTTATATTGTGACTAAAAATTATATGATAAGAATATATATATATATATATATTTGTATAGTGCAGCAATTAGTACTTTGGGTCATCTCAACATATACTGGGGGAATTCACAGAAACTTTGCTTTGGTTCACACAACAGACTCCACAAACAGAATGACATGAAAGTAATTTTTATTCACACAAAGAAATCTAATGCATAGATAAAGCAAATGTCCCTACCAAGTCCCATAATTGCTTGAGGATGAGATGGTGGTTGGTGGTAAGATTGGCTTACAAGAGTGATTGCTTTTGCTTGGATAATGGTCTTTTACAATTTAAACTAAGAACAAAGTTACTCTGTTGGCATAATTCCTTCTTTAACAGAGATGCCAGTCCTTTCCTACAGAGTTACCAGATGAATAGTTTGGAACCTGCCATTCTCAAGAGGAATCTGCATTACTCAAACTCAACAGATTTAAATGTTGATATTATTTAAAATAATGCCTTGATTATATTTATATGTGTGTGTGTGTTTATATATAATATTTATATTTCTTATATGTTGTGTTATCTTACATATTTATTGTTGGAGTCCACAGATGTTTCCTAGTGAAATCTGAGCTTGCTTTTCCCAGCCTTACTGCATAAGAGGAACACTGGACCATTGGCCTTGGTACCAGGTTTTTGGAAGGGTATACACTTGGTTGTATCTAGCAATGGGGGATTCTTTCACCTTGCTCCTTGGCATTGTTATAAAAAGCCCCTTTGAATGAAGTTCTGGGCTCTTGGGTATTGACCCAGGTCCTCCCAAAGCTGTCCTGTGTTTCTGTCTTTCCTCTCACTGTCTAGGTATCTCCTTCTATCTAAATTTTTCTCACTTTTCCTTCCTCAAGAGTTCCCTAGTCATAAATGTGGGAGCTAGTCCTGTACAATTTATAAATGTAAAATCTACATTTCAGACTTACTATGACCCTACAGTAGTATATGTCATAGTATTTATTTAAAAATAGATACATAGAGGAGTGGAGTAGAATAGAAAGCATATAGAACTAAATCTATATAAGTATAGTTAGCTTTTATTAAACAAATGTGCAAAAGTATCTCAAGGGAGAGTTGAGAGGCCAATCAACAGATTGCTCACAAAGATTAAATATCTGTTTTGGTTAAAAAGTTAGTCTATACATTTACCTTACTTGTTATACCAAAGTAAACTCCAAACTAATCCTTGTTCACTATTTAAAATGGGAAACCATGAATATTTTCTTCCATTATAGAAGCAAACAAAATAACATTTGCAAGACCTTAGGTTTTATATTGCCTGCTTAGCTATAGATTAAAACAAATATTTACAAAGAAAAACATAACATGGCAAATAGAACTTTACTAAAATTGAAAACTTCTGCTCTGCAAAATGAAAAGTTGGCAATATGATAATATAAGCCACAGATTGGGAGTAAATATTGCAAAGAACATATTTGGTGGGGGTTAGAAATATATGGTGGATGTGTAATGTGAATCTTTACAGTACAAATGTGTTAGTTCAATGAATTGTGATAGAACAGTGACAACCTATATAACTTTAGAAACAAGTAGTTTAAACAACCTTAAGAAAAGTACTATGATCATGAAATTACTTCCTATGGGTCTATATGTCAACAACTTGACTACTAAGTAAAAGATGTTAGGAGCCAATTTTCCACTATTGGAATAAGTGTTTATAAATAAGCAAATAGTGGAAACTAGAGCTAGTTAAGTGAGCATAGTTTACAGTTGAATAGATCAGATGAAGTGAAGATTTTGTTTAGTATGTAAATTACCACTACAGAATTATCAATAGAATCCATATGTATACATAGGGAACACACACAGATATATATTTGTTACCTTGAGCCTCTAGATTCGTCAGTCTGTTCAACATAATGAGACCCCATTTGTCCTCTAAAATATAAAGTTAAAGCACTGCATATAACCCCAAAAGTGCAATAAATATTCATGAGCCCATATTGATGTCCTAAAGAAGAAAGAAAATAATACTCCTTCCTTAACCATGAACTATACAATGTGAATTTCCTACAAAAGATGAGAAGGGATGAAATTATAACTTAGATGGGGAGAAATCAGAGAAACATGACCTTGACTAGAGTCATGTGACCAAGACCCACAGTAGAAATTAGTAACACTGACAACATGCAGCCTCAATACAGTGATGGGAATGGAACTATACCCCAGTAGTCCCCACAAATACTTCGCTCCATGTCTGATCTTGAAAATCATACTAGTCAAATGTCAAGAGAGGAATAGTATACCTTATGAAAGCATTATAAAAAACAAGGACCATTTGAGGAGCAGACACAGCAAAGATGACAGGACTTGAAAGACAAAATGATTTGTGGGATGATGGTTTGCTGTAATTTCTGGGATGAAAACTTAGAGGAGAGAAAGATCTTACATGAACCATGTGGTTGGAATAAGATGTGGGTTTGGGGACAAGTGTATGTGAAGAATAATGGAAATTGTGAGGCACATATATGAGCATTCTTTATTATCTATGTAATTTTCCAATATTCTCAAATTATCTAAAAAAGTAAAAATAACCTTGTATGACATTTCCCAAGATGTGTATATTATTTTCTATGGTTGAGTTCACTAACATTTTTCTTTGCTACTTAAAAATTAAACTCAGAGTAAGCAGTTTTTCTCACTGCCCTGCACAATCTGTTGAGATGAACTTGGCTAAAACATTAACACTGTGTTTTCTTTTGTGTATTGGATGAGCAAGCTTTTAGCAGAACTGGAATAAGACATCTGAGTAGTTGCTATCCTTTCTTTGTCCCAAATTAATGATAGCTACATGATTTTTATAAAAAAAACTTGTGGATCTCTATTCTCTAGAATGTTAGATGATTTATAACTTCTTACAATATCATACTTTCATATTCCCATACTTTAATCACCTAAGGCTGTGAGTTTTACATTTCACTTTTTCCAGGATTCATTGCTCTCTCTTTCAAGTTATTTTCTGAAGTACATTGTTTATGTTATGCACATATATTTTCTATGACATTTAATTATGAAATCTCAAAAGATACATATTTTTAGTTAGTTAATGTTAAACAATTTGTACAAAAGACAATCTAATATTCAGCACTACCCATAAATACATGTATGACTTCTATATGTCTGTCTTTCTCCTACTGGGATCTGAAAAGCAGCCTAGACATGTTCTGAGTGATGGCCAAAGCTGAAAGAAGGTAAGAACAATGAGGAAGACACCTTGAGTATTGGATTTGCAGTTAACAACCTCAGCCTTTCTTCTTTTCTAAAAATAAAGAGCTAAAAAAATTCTCCATCCAATGTGAGAGAGTCCCACATTCATTGAATGTGATAAGATAAAGACGGTAAAACATAGGTATGAAAATAAAATCAGTATTTTAACTCATATTTTCCTTCTCTTAATGCTTTACACACAAAAGACATTCTGTAAATTTCTACTGAATGGCAGATATATCACTCTCAGATTCTGTGATATAGAGATGGCATTCTACAATTTTTTATTATTTGATTTACAGTTTTTGTTTTGTTGTGTTTAATGTGATGATATGTTTAGTGTATATGTGTATGTATATACATGCTTCTTTAAAGTGTATGAGTGTGACTATGTGTAAAGACCACAGTGTTTCTACCTATTAGAGACAGGTCTTTATGCACTGTTATATATTCCTGTAGCTGGTTTGTGGATTTCCTAGAATTCTCCTATCACCACTTTCCATCTGTAGGCATACAGGGATTACAGATTATATATATATATACTTTTTTTTTACATGTTTTAAGTCTGTTTCTTATTTAAATTTTCCACTGACTTAGAATCATGTTGGTGATATTCTATCTTCATGATTTCCATATAAATCTTGAGAGCATCTACAAAATGTATCAAATTTCAAGTGTTGTATTTAGAAAAATATACAAAACATTACTTTTAAAATCACTTTTCTGCATTTTTTTTTAGCTTGGGGTACTGGTATGCTTGCCATTCATGTTTCATGTTTTCTTATATTTATTTGGCCTCGTTTTGTATTACTTAACTGCTTTAGAGAAAATTATTTCACCATTTAATTAGATGTCAGTTGGTAGAATTACAACGTTGATGTTTTTCTAAGAATCATTTGTTTCTATAGTCCTTGTTCCTTTCCTTTCTCTCTCTTTCAAGAGTGATAGCTCCATGGTCTGAGTCGCTCTGTCTTAAATTTCCTTTGAATTGCATTTTGAGATTTTGATAGAAAACATGTCACAGAAATCCAATCAATACATAAAAATGTCCTGATGCCTTTCAGAGCTGACAAAGATAAAAATGATTCTCAGGCACACTGGGTGATTTCTGAGGCAGTGTCCCTGTTTGGACTTTAAAATGAGGGAAGATTGAGGAACAAGGCTTTGATTGTGTTGTTACTGTTAGTGGAGACTGTGGAATATGTCCTTGGTCCTCTTCTCAGGACACAGAATTGTCATTCTTTTTTGGCTGATGACACATATTTGTCCCTTTTCACATATATCTTTTTTTTTTGTGCCATTACTTGTGCTTCCTCATTAAAGAAAAATATCTAATGACTGATTTATACTTAAGTGTGATACCTCTGAAATGCCACCACACTTCTAACATTCCTGTGAGACTGGCTGAGGCTTTTGCTATAGGTGATGATGGTGACCCTCACTGAATCCTCTTTTTGCTTTCTTCTCTCTTACCTAAACTGGTATTGTCTAGAACATGTCTTGATTAAATCTCCAGGACCCCAATCTGATCACAGAGTTGACATCCAGAGAACTTGGATTAGCAGGTCTCTGTGAGACTGAGTTCAGCTCACTTGTTTGGCTTGTACAACTTTTCCCTGCTGCCTTCCCTTCATTGTTAGGTCATATTTATTATACATACTGAAAGATAAATGGCGCTGATGGTAGCGCTGGTTCCCGAGTGGAAAGGTCACTGTCACGACAGAACCCAGTGTTAGCTTTCAGAGCTCTTTTAGGAGGGGAAGGGTGGGAGGGAAAAGAAGAGAGCCAGACCCAGAGAGAGAAAGATGGTGAGGTGGGGGAGTAAGGGAGCAGAGCAGAGTAGGGAGCAGAGAGAGAGCATAGGGGTCTGCATCCGGCTTTTTAAGCTGTGTGTGTAGTCGCCAGCACCCCCTGATAATGTAAGACACAAGACCCTGAGCTGTGCATGTACAGGAGTGAGGGCAGGATCCTAACACACACAGTGAATGGTCTCTTGAGAGTCACTTAACAGTGCAACTTCATGTCTGATGTAAACAGACTGTGGATGTTCACCAAGTAGTAAACAGTATGAAAAAGAATGCAATTTTGTACAGATTCTGCACAGTTCTAGGAGGTGTTCTCACCAGTGGGTTGCACAGGGCATGAGAGAAATGAGGCATCACCATATTAAGAACTAAACATGTAGACATCTGCCTTGATCATCAGGGATTCTGTAAGTTCTAAAAACAGCAACACCCAAAGAACAAATACTGCCAGAAATTTGAATTATTGAATGACAGCTGGAATGACATGACCAGTTATGAATTGTGATGACAATATTTGTTGATTTGTTTTTCTTCAGTGGTGATTCTTATCAATAATCACAGAACATTTGCTGTGAGAGTCAAGGGAAAACTCAGCAGAATTCCATAGGAAAAGACAAATGCTGTCTTGGTCATGAGTAATTATACTTACAAGACTGTGCTTCAGCCTTAAGCAGTTATAGAATGCATAGTATTTTCCTAAGGATGAATGTGCCTTTGAAAATGTGGAAACCATTGGCAGAACGAATCTTTAATCCTGTAGGATCTAGTTCAACAAACATTTTTCCCTATGTAAAACCATACATAACTGTTTGATGTAGCTTTGTAAACTTGTAAGAGAATAATTTATTATCATTTTTACTTATTTTAAAATGAAATGGTGGGTCTATGTGGTATTTTATAGAAATCAGTTCTACAGTGGTGACATTTTTTATGTCATTTAGTATAGAAGATAAGAGGAAGAAGTACAATGGCAGGTATAGCTTAACTGCAGAAACACAAGTATGTGTATACATTCATTTGTGTGCCATTACAGGCATAGTTGTGGGTGTGCATTTGAGAAAGTATGCATACATCAGTGCATATTTATGTATAGCTCTATGAGATACATGGAAGTTATGTGCTGTTAAGAAATTAATCAGTTCATACTAGGGTAATAGAAAGATGATTTCACATATTGCAAACTAGGATTAAATATTGATTTCACTGGAAGACAATGAATTAGAGAACAAAATGGCTCTTTTGCTCTCATATTAAAGTTTACGTATTATCATCAAGCTCTCAAACCTAAGGTTTTACACAAAGCTTTTCCTTTAATATGAAAAGGGATTGACCTTTCCTACAAAGGGTTGGTATTGTATCAGTCATAACCTCTCCCTCAAGTTCTTAGCAGAATGAATTTATACAATACTAGTTACTTTAAAGTGAGAAAAATGAATTATTTTTTATTTTTATGTGTATGGGTGTGTATGTGGGTAGTTGGATTTTCTTTGGCTTACCAGCTCCCAAATAATGACACAGAGACTTCCTCTTCTTTTTTTATACATATTTTCTTTATTGAGTCTTTGAGAATTTTACCCCAATTCTGCTCACCTTCAAGTCTCTGCACTTACCTCCACAGCATCCTCCACAAAGAAAATTAAAAACAAAAACAAAACAAAACATAGCAATCAAGTAAGCAAACCAAAACAAGAATAAAACAAAACACCTCTTCTCCATCTTTCTTACTTCTCTTATACCTTTTCATTGATCCTGCTGGCATTGGGAGAGGACAAGGGTTCTCCCAAAGGAATTTCAGTGAGGATGAAGTGATGATGGCATGTCAGAGGCTTGAACTAGACTAATGACATGGTGACTTCTTAGTAATTATGAAAACTTGACCTTAGGCTTGTTCCCAACTAGCTCTTATAACTTAAATTAACTTGTTTATATTAATCTATATTCTGCCATGTGGCTCATTATATCCCCTTAGTACTGCACATTCACCTTCCTCTGCATCACAATGGTGAACTCCTGCCTCTTAGATTCTTTCCCAGAGTTTCTCTCTTTCTCCAGGAGTCCTGCCTCTCCTCTCCTGCCTAGCTATTGGCAATTCAGCTCTTTATTAAACCAGTCAGAAGGTACCATAGGCAGGGGAGGTAAAACAGAGACTCTTCTTCACACAGTGTGGTCAAATATCCCACAACAGGGGTGCATTCCTGCTTGTGTGCACATGCATGGAATGCCAGAGGAGGATATTGGTTCTCATGCTCTATCACTGTCTGCTTTGTTCTTTTGAGGCAATGACTCTTGCTGAATATGGAGCTAATCTGGCAGCCAAGAAGCCCTGGGATATCTATGTCCTTCCAGACAGCACTGAGGTTATAAAGAAGTGCATAGCCACAGCTGACTTTTGAAGTGGGTGCTGAATCGGTTCCTCATGCCTGTAAACTAGACACTCTTACCCACTGAGTAATCACTACAAACCTAGAAAAAATAAATTGGATGTACCAGTCTAAGTTTGTTCCCTAGTTACTGGGAAATGGTTGAAAAGAGGCCACCTCATTCTTAGCTTTTATTTTCTGGGAGGGTTTACACTCACAGGGTAAAAGTGAAATGTAGTGGGTAGCCATTCCAGCATTGGCTTGGAAATTTCAACCCCCATTGAGGCTTCAGTAATGCCTCACAAGGTGGGGTGGATGAAGTGTAGATGTAACCAGCTTGTTAAATAAGAAACACAGAACCGATTGCAGAGTTAAAAACCACGAGGTTAGAGCAAAAGAGAAAAACCTTACCTTTCACTGCTTCTGCGGTTCCTCCTCTCCACAAGAGACCTACTTCTGTGCATCCTGTCTATTTAAAGACTTTCTGTTCTGTTTTCTCATTGGTTGTAAACCCAGCCATGTAGTGGATAGCCATCCTAGCATTGGCATGGAAGTTCCAACCTCCATTGAGGCTTCAGTAATGATCACGCCCACAAGGCGTGGCAGAGGAGGGAGCGGAAGACAGAGGAGCAGGAGGAGGTGGCTCTCTTGGTTCCGGGACGCCAGACGCTGGAGGTGGACAGAGCAGAGTTCTCCAGAGAACACCGCCGGACTACCCTATACCTTTGCCAGACCCTGCAACCTACCCCTTCATTTGTAAGTTACCCCACAAAATAAACCTCTCTTTTAACTACGTGGAGTGGCCTTAATAATTTCACCAATAGGAAAGTTTTCTAATATTTGTCTTTTATGATTATGAGTCATTTTAAACTAAACACTAGTGTTCCTTGGAAATTAACAGTTTTTATCTTTAAAATTAGATTCTATTAAAACAAGACTCATCAGTGAGGAGAGGCAAAGGGAAATCTAGTATTATTCACAGACCTGTTTTCCAAATGTAAAACTGGAAGAAAATGAAATACTATCAAAACTATGGGTCCAGGTTGGAAACAACCAAGATATCCTTCAAGAAAATATTACTTAGTAAGTGAAAAGAAGTGGACTACCATTTGTATCTATGGGTACAAGATATGAATTAACTGAAACACACTGAAATGAAGAATGCAAAGTGGTCTCAAATATCAACTATGAACTTCAGTAAATAATGTCTCAATATTGGTTCATTGGTTTTAAATAATAGGTCCCATTAATGTCAGATGCTACTGATAGAGGAATCCTCTTCCAGAGTGGGGAAGGGGTGCTTGGATGCTGCCTTTGCTCTGTGCTATTTTTTTTTCTGCAAATCTAATATTGCTCTAAAAATTAAGTGAAATTTTGTTTTAGAAAAGAGCAGGCCTCCCAGGGATATCAACCAAATATGGCATATCAAGTTGCAATAAAATTAGGCACCTCCTATCATATTAAGACTGATTAAGGTCCATCTGTACCAGAGGTGAGTGCCTGGGTTATAGTCAGAGAAACTTGGCCCCAGTTTCCTGCCAATCAGAGGGCCCTGCGGGAAGGCTCCCCTTTTCCAAGACTGCAGGCAGACTCTGCAGTCTCCACACCCTGCTCCCACACCCATTTGCCCTAGACCCCAGCCACTTCCTGAGACTCAGAGACCAGCCCCCAGCTTCCCTCCACCCCAGAACTCCTATCTGGACCAGAGTTGAGTGCCTGGGTTAAATTGTGTTTTATTTTAAAATGTGCAGATGTAGAAGGAGACTAGAAAGAAAACAGAGCTGCTTACTGACACCTTCTCACATATTTTATCTTGGAAAATCATCCTTCCTAGGGTAACCAGCTTTAGTATAATTCCTAGCTTAAAGATAATAGTACAGGGGAACTCCCATCTGGACCAGAGGTGAGTGCCTGGGGTTATAGCCAGAGAGGCAACTGCCCCTGGGTCCCACCGCTGGACACAGGCCATCACGGGAGGACCTGACCAACTTGGCCCCAGTTTCTGGCCAATTGGCTGGCCCTGTGGGAAGGCTCCACACAATGCCCCCACACCCATCTGCCCTAGACCCCAGCCACTTCCTGAGAATCAGAGACCAGCCCCCAGCTCCCATCTGCCCTGGAACTCCCATCTGGACCAGAGACCAGAGGAACTCCCATCTGGACAAAATGGAGAGGTGGGTGGAGGCAATGGGAGGAAAAGAAGGAGGGAAAACAAAACTTGGGATGTAATTTATGAGATAAAAATAAATAAATAATAAAAAGAACACACACACACACACACACACACACACACACACACACACACACACAATGAAAGTGAATGCTGGCCCCAGATTAGTCAACAGTCAAGAAGTTTATGAGTGCAAAGTGTAGACTAAAAGAAAACGGCAAGTAAATGATGAGGCTCACATAAGTTTTAAGACAACTACTGTTTAAAGAAAGATACTGAGCCCAGATGGTTAGTGATTCCAGTGAAGAAGAGTGAAGGGGCTAGACTTAAAGGTTCAGCTCTAGGAGGGGCTTCTCTTCAGCCATGTTTGAAGAATAACATCTTGGAAATGACAAAATCAGGAGACCCCAGGGACTTCCCAAGATTCAGAGTCCAGCCCCCCAGCTCCTATCCAGCCAGCACTCTCATCTGGACCAGCACTCCCATCTGGCCCAGATCTTCCATCTGGACCAGAGAGAGGCTCCCTAAATCTGTCAGTTCTCTCTGGACCAAGTACACTGATAAGACCAAGAACGAACCAACAAGGAGATGGGCAGACGTCAAGGAAGAAGTACATACAACAAAATAAAGAGCAATACAGCATCACCAGAACCTAGCCTTTCTTCAACAGCTAGACCTGAACATCACAGAATGGAAGAAGAACAAGAAGAAGAAAACAACCTTATAAGTAACATCATGAAGAGGCTAGAGCCCTATATAGAAGAAATCAAAAATAAAGTGGAGCAACAGACAAACAAAAAATGGGAAGAGCACTATAAAAAACTAGAGGAAAGGACAATTAAAGCAGAAGAAATCAATAAATCCTTGAATGAAAAAGCAAGGGAGATAATCCTAGACCTGAAGAGGGAAATAGAAAAAAATGAAGAAGACACTAGCAGAAGGAATGTTGGAAATAGAAAATCTGAGTAAACAAACAGGAAATTCATATGAAAGTATAACCAACAGAAGGCAAGAGATGGAAGAGAGGATCTCTGGTGTTGAAGATACATTAGAAGAAATAGATTCATCAGTCAAAGAAAACACTAAAACCAACAAAGTCATGACCCAAAATGTCCAAGAAATTTGGGACACCATGAAAAGACCAAACCTACAAATAACAGAGATAGAGGAAGGAGAAGAATACCAACTCAAAGGCACAGAAAATATATTTAACAAGATCATAGAAGAAAACTTTCCCAACTTAAAGAAGGAAATGCCTTTGAAGATACAAGAAGCCTACAGAACACCAAACAGACTAGACACCCTAAAAAGTCCGCTCGCCACATAATAATTAAACAACTAAACGTACAGAAAAAAAGAAAGAATATTATGAGCAACAAAGGAAAAAGGCCAAGTGAATTATAAAGGCAAACCCATCAGAATAACACCCAATTTCTCGATGGAGACTTTGAAAGCCAGAAGGACCTGGACAGATATAATGCAGACACTAAGAGACCATGGATGCCAGCCTAGAATAATATACCCAGCAAAACTTTCAATCATCATATATGGAGTAAACAAGACTTTCCAAGACAAAACCAGATTTAAACATACTTGTCCACAAACCCAGCCCTACAGAAAGCACTAGAAGGAAAATTCCAACCTAAGGAAGGCAGACACACACATGAAAACACAGGCAATAGATAACACCACAGCAGTAAACCCCAAAGAAGAGAAGTACATACACACTACCACCAAAAAATAAAAATAACAACAGGAATGAACAATCACTGGTCATTAATATCCCTGAATATCAATGGACTTAATTCACCTATAAAAAGACACAGACTAAACGAATGGATACGAAAACAGGACCCATCTTCCTGCTGCACACAAGAAACACACCTCAAATTCAAAGACAGATACCTCCTAAGAATAAAAGGCTGGGAAAGACTTTCCAATCAAATGGTCTTAAGAAGAAAGCTGGTGTAGCCATCCAAATTAATATCCAGCAAACTAGACTTCAAACTAAAATCAATCAAAAGAGAAGATGAAGGATATTATATACTCAGTGCAGGAAAGAACAACCAAGATGAAGCTTCAATTCTGAACATTTATGTCCCAAACACAAGGGTACCCACATATGTAAAAGAAACATAACTAAAGCTTAAGTCACATATAAAACCCCACACATTAATAGTGGGAGACTTCAACACTCCACTTTCACCTATGGACAGATTGACCAAATTGAAACTTAACAGAGACATAATGGACTTAACTGATGCTATGGCTCAAGTGGACTTAATCGATATCTACAGAACATTCCACCCAAACAAAAAAGAATATACCTTCTTCTCAGCAACCCATGGATCCTTCTCTAAAATCAACCACATACTTGGCCACAAAGCAAATCTCAACAGATACAAAACAATTGGAATAACCTCCATTGTTCTATCAGAGCACCATGGTTTAAAGTTAGATTTCAACAACAGAAAAAAGTACAGAAATCCTACAATCTCATGGAAACTGAATAATGCTCAACTGAATCAGCAATGGGGTAAGGAAGAAATAAAGAAAGAAATTAAATACTTCCTAGAGACCAATGAAAATGAATACACCACATACCCAAACTTATGGGATACCATGAAAGCAGTGCTAAGAGGGAAATTCATAACATTGAATGCCCACATAAAGAAGCTGGAGAAATCTCATGCTAGTGACTTGACAGCACACATACTTGGCCACAAAGCAAAGCACACCAGAGACACCTTGCACAAGAAGGAACAAAGTCTCCCAGGAGGAACAGATGCCAGGAAATTATCAAATTGAGAGCTGAAATCAATAAAATACAAACAAAGAGAACAATACAAAATAATGAAACAAAGAGTTGGTTCTTTGAGAAGATCAACAAGATAGACAAGCCCTTATCCAAACTAAACAAAAGACAGAGTGAGAACATCCAAATTAACAAAATCAGAAATGAAAAGGGGGACATAACAACAGACACTGAGGAAATCCAGAGAATCATCAGGTCATACTTCAAAAACCTCTACTCCACAAAACTGGAAAATCTAAAAGAAATGGATAATTTTCTGAATAGGTACAACATACCTAAGTTAAATCAAGACCAGATAAACCATTTAAATATTCCAATAACCACTAAGGAAATAGAATCAGTCATTAAAAGTCTCCCAACCAAAAAAATCCCTGGACCTGATGATATCACTGGAGAATTCTACCAGATCTTCAAAGAAGACTTAATGCCAACACTCTTTAAATTGTTCCACACAATAGAAGCAGAAGGTATATTACCAAACTCCTTCTATGAGGCTACAATTACCCTGATTCCTAAACCAAACAAAGATGCAACAAAGAAAGAGAACTACAGACCGATCTCCCTCATGAACATTGATGCAAAAATACTCAATAAAATTCTGGCAAACAGACTCCAAGAACACATCAAAACAATTATCCACCATGACCAAGTAGCCTTCATCCCAGGGATGCAAGAGTGGTTCAACATATGAAAGTCCATCAATGTAATACACCATATAAACAAACTCAAAGAAAAAAAGCACACCATCATCTCACTAGATGCAGAAAAGTCATTTGACAAAATGCAATACCCCTTCATGATAAAGGTCTTGGAGCGATCAGGAATACAGGGAACCTACCTAAACATAATAAAGGCAATCTACAGCAAGCCAACAGCCAACATCAAATTAAATGGAGAGAAACTCACAGCAATACCACTAAAATCAGGAACAAGGCAAGGCTGTCCCCTCTCCCCATACTTATTCAATATAGTACTTGAAGTTCTAGCCAGATCTATAAGACAACATAAAGAGATTAAGGGTATACAAATTGGAAAGGAAGAAGTCAAGCTCTCCCTATTTGCAGATGACATGTTAGTATACATGAGTGACCCCAAAAATTCAACCAAGGAACTGATACAACTAATAAAAACCTTCAGCAACATTGCAGGATACAAGATCAACTCAAAAAAATCAGTAGCTCTTCTATATACAGTAGACAAACAGGCTGAGAAGGAAATCAGAGATACATCACCCTTTACAATAGCCACAAATGATATAAAATGCCTTGGGGTTACACTAACTAAGCATGTGAAGGACCTATATGACAAGAACTTTAAGTCCCTGAAAAAAGAAATTGAAGAAAATGTCAGAAAAGGGAAAGATCTCCCATGCTCCTGGATAGGCAGGATTAATATAGTAAAAATGGCGATCTTACCAAAAGCTATCTACAGATTCAACACAATTCCCATCAAATTACCAACACAATTCTTCACAGATCTGGAAATAATAATACTCAACTTCATATGGAAAAACAAAAAACCCAGGATAGCCAAAAGAATCCTGTACAATAAAACAACCTTTGGAGGCATCACAATCCCCAACCTCAAGCTCTACTATAGAGCTACCATAATAAAAACAGCTTGCTACTGGCATAAAAACTGACATGTGGACCAATGGAATCGAATTTAAGACCCTGACATTAACCCACACACCTATGAACATATAATTTTTGACAAAGAAGGAAAAAATGTGCAATGGAAAAAAGAAAGCATCCTCAACAAATGGTGCTGGCATAACTGGATGTCAATATGTAGAAGGCTGCAAATAGACCCATATCTGTCACCATGCACAAAACTTAAATCCAAGTGGATCAAAGACCTCAACATAAATCCAGCTACTCTGAACCTGATAGTAGAGAAAATAGGAAGTACTCTTGAATGCAATGACATTGGAGATCACTTTCTCAATATAACACCAGTAGCACAGACACTGAGAGAAACAATCAATCAATGGGACCTGTTGAAACTGAGAAGCTTTTGTAGAGCAAAGGACACGGTCAACAAGACAAAGCAACAGCCTACAGAATGGGAAAAGTTCTTCACCAACCACACATCTGACAGAGGGCTGATATCCAGAATATATAAAGAACCCAAGAAATTAGACATCAAAATGCCCAACAGTCCAATTAAGAAATGAGCTATAGAACTAAACAGAGAATTCTCCACAGAGGAAGTTCAAATGGCTGAAAGACATTTAAGGAATTGCTCCACATCCCTAATTATCTGGGAAATGCAAATCAACACGACTCTGAGACACCACCTTACACCTGTCAGAATGGCTTAGATCAAAATCACAGAAGACAGCTCATGCTGGAGAGGATGTGGAGCAAGGGGAACTCTCTTCCGCTGCTGGTGGGAATGCAAGCTTGTACAGCCACTTTGGAAATTAATATGGCACTTCCTTAGAAAATCTCCCCCCAAGACCCAGCTATAGCACTCTTGGGCATATACCCAAGGAATGCTCAATCATACCACAAGGGCAATTGCTCAGCTATGTTTATATCAGCTTTGCTTGTAATAGCCAGAACCTGGAAACAACCTAGATGCCCTTCAACTGAATAAAGGTTGAAGAAAATATGTTACATATACACAATGGAGTACAACTCAGTAGAGAAAAACAGTGACATCATGAGGTTTGCAGGCAAATGGATGGGTCTAGCAAAAGTCATCCTGAGTGAGGTAACCCAGACTCAGAAGCACAAACATGGTATGTACTCACTCATAGGAGTATACTAGACCTAAAACAAAGATGACTAAACTGATGTACAACTCCAGGGAGGCTACCTAGAAAATGGGACCCTAGGAAAGACCCAAGGATCACCCAATGACAGAGAAATGGATGAGATCTACATGAACACACCTGGATGACAGTGGGAGTAATGAAGTCCAAGATTTGAAGGAAAGAAAGCTTAGGGGTGTAGAAAATCCCAGCTGGAACAAGAACAGAAAGGGAGAATGAGGAATAACAGACTATGATAAAGGAAGACCACATGAAACCTGAAATAGGCAGAGTGCTCGAGAGGTCCCCAGAAATCCACAATGATATTTCCTCTGTAGTCTGCTGGCAATGGTCGAGAGAAAGCCTGATCTGACCTAGTCTGGTGATCAGATGGCCAAACACCCTAACAGTCGTCTTGGAACTCTCATCCAATAACTGATGGAAGTGGATGAAGAGATCCTCAGCCAGGCCCCAGGTGGAGCTCCAGGTGTCCAACTCTCGAGAAAGAGGAGGGTCTGCAAGAGTGTGAATTGTTGAATCCAAGATTGGAAAAATCACAGGGACAAATAGCCAAACGAATGGAAGCACATGAATTATGAACCAAAGGCTGTGGAGCCCCCAGCTGGATCAGGCCCTCTGGATTAATGAGACCATTGAATAGCTTGATCTGTTTGGGAGGCACCCAGTCTGTGGGACCAGGATCTGTCCTTAGTGCATGAGCTGGCTGTTTGAAAACTTGGTCTTACACAGGGACACTTTGCTCAGTCTGGAAGGAGGGAAGAGGACCTGCCTGTACTGAATCCAACAGGTTTATATGAATCCCCAGGGGTCCCTTGATCCTGTAGGACATGGGAATGTAGGGGAGGGGCTGGGGGGAAGGTGGGGGTAGGCACAGGATGGGGGACGACAGGGGAACCCATGGCTGATGTATAAAATTTAAAACACATAATAATAAAGAAAAAAAATATTTAAAAAAAGACTGGATAAGGTGACTCAGTGTGAGGAAAGGGTAACAAAAGAAGGAAAAGGAGTCAGCCTTTCCTCATACTGGTATGAGTTGGATAAGAAGACCAGGCTAAACAATCATAACATATATGCAGAGGGCCTTGGTCAGACCCAAGACAGGCTCCCTGATTGTTGATTCAGTCTTTGTTGGCTCCTATGAAACCAGGTTATTTGACACTGTGGTTTTTCTTGTGATGTCCTTGTACCCCCTGGCTCCTACAATCCTTCCTCCCCATCTTCTGCAGGATTCTTGAGATCTGCCTGATGTTTGGCTGAGGATCACCATCTGTTTCCATCAGTTGCTGGGTGAAGTCCTTTAGATGATAATTATGCTAGGCTCCTGTCTATGAGTATAGCAGTATATCATTATGAATCATTTCATTGATTTTTTAGTTAATCTTGTGTATAGCCACTTCATTCAAGATGTTTATTGGTTGTAAGAGTTCCCTAGTATAATTTTTGGGTTGTTTTATATATACTACCATATCATCTGCAAATATCCATACTTTGAATTCTTCCTTTCCAATGTGTATGCCTTTGATCTCCTTTAGTTGTCTTATTTCTCTAGCTAGAACTTCAGGTACTATATTGAATAGGTATGGAGAGAGTATTCTGCCTTGTCTTATTCCTGATTTTAGTGGACTTGTTTTGTGTTTCTATCCATTTGATTTGATGTTGGCTGTAGGATTGCTGTAAATTGTCTTTACTATGTTTTGGCAAGTACTTGTATCTCTCATTTAACCTTAGTAAGTGGTATCTATCAAAAAATTGTCCATTTCTTTTAGGTTTTCTAGTTTTGTGGAGTACAGGTTTTTAAAGTATGACTTAATGTTTCTTTGGATTTCCTTGTCTGCTGTTAAGTCCTCCTTCTCATTTCTGATTTTGTTAATTTGGATATTCTCTCTCTGCCTGTTAGTTAGGTTAGATAAGAGTTTGTCTACCTTGTTGATTTTCTCAAGGAACCTACTCTGTTTCATCGATTCTTTGTGTTGTTCTCTTTGTTTTTATTTTGTTGAACAAGCCCTGAGTTTGATTATTTCACATTATTTCCTACCTCCCCTTGGGTGTGTTTTCTTTATTTTGTTATAGAGCTTTCAAGTGTGCTGTTAAGTTGCTAGAGTGAGATGTCTCCAATTTCTTCATGCAGGTACTTGGTGTATGAACTATCCTCTTATCACCATATTGATTGTATTTTATAAGTATGGTGCTGTGGGATGTTCTGTATGTCAAATGTGTTGATCTGATTGATTAAAATAAATAAAGTGCTGATTGGCCAGTTAGCCAGACAGGAAGGATAATATAGGTGGGACAAAAGAGAAGAGAATTCTGGGAGGTAGAAGGCTGGGGTGGACAGACACCTCCAGCTGCCGCCATGACAAGAAGGATGTAAGGTAATGACAAGCCACGAGTCACATGGCAATGTATAGATTTATAAAAATGGGTAAATTTAAGATAGAAGAAATAGATAACAAGAAGCCTGCCATGGCCATACAGTTTGTAAACAATATAAGTCTTTGTGTGCTTTCTTGGTTGGGTCTGAGCAAATGTGGGACTGGTGGGTAAGAGAGATTTGTCCTTACTGTGGGCCAGGCAGGAAATTCTAACTACAGTATGGGTATGTTATACGTTCATTTTCATTGAATTCTAGAAAACCCTTTAATTTCTTTCTTAATTTTTGCTTTGACCCAGCAGTCGTTCAGTAGTGACTTGTTCAGTTTCCATTAGTTTGTAGGCTTTCTGTTGATTCTGTTCTTGTTGAAATCAAACTTTAATCTGTGGTGGTCTGATAGTTCAATTTTCTTGTATTAGTTGAGACTTTGTTACTGCATATGTGGTCAATTTTGAAGAAAGTTCCATGAGGTGCTGAGAAGAAGATATATTCTTCTGTGTTTGAAGGGAATGCTCTGTAGACATCTGTTAGGTACATTTGAGTCATGATGTCTGTAATCTCCATTATTTCTTTTTAGTTTTTGTCTGGGTGACCTGTCCATTGGTGAGAGTGGATTTTTGAATTTTCCCACTATTATTGTATGGGATTCCTTGTGTGAGTTAAGCTTTAATAATATTTCTTTTACAGATGTGGTTGTCCTTGTATTTGGGATAAAAAAGAATGCATTACTTTTATAAAGCCATCTTTAAAATTTCTGATTATTAATATGCTTTCTCTGCTGTTGGGCTTATTTTATTTTAATATTTGTGCCTTTCACCTTTAAAATTCCCATTTATCATTTTAAAAAATATTTCTCCTCCTTATATATTTGAAGGAACATTTTCTTTCCTCTAACTTTAAATGCAATTTCTTTAGTTCTTCATATATAAGATGATGCTTAGAAGTCTTTATTTGCCATGTCTGATTTCTGGTCACCTTTACAGTCTAAAGTATTCTTCTCCATGGTTCACTGTTTCTTGGCATGCTTCACTCTCAAACAATTGAGTCTGACATGTTAGCTATTGCTGCAAATCTGGATACCAAATCTCCTATTTTCTCATACTTTGGCATTTGCTTTTTCTGTCAAGTTCCTTGGTTAGACTAATTTAGTGAATTATTATTATTATTATTATTATTATTATTATTATTATTATTGCAATGTGTTGCCTTAGAAATATCAGCTTATATTTTTCTTTCCATTTATCTGTAAGTCTGGGTGCATCTGGCTAGATCTTCTAGCAGAAAAAGGCATCTGCACCATGACAGACAACATTTGGAACCACATGATGGAAGGAGAGCACCAGCTTACACATTTTGTCCTCAGATCTCTATACACATGCTGTGTCAACTTTGCACAAGCATGCACACATAGAGATGAGAAAATAAATATTATCTATTTTGAAAGCTTAGAAGCTTAAGAGTTGCCCATAGGGTTGGCATTACACCATAGTCAATGTGTAGCAATAGAAAGACAGCTGCTGATGTGCACTGACGGTGAAATATATCCAGAATAGCTCTTCCATTTCAGGCACTCAAAGAATGTGGAACTTGTCTTTCTAGGTTCTGTAGATGCTGCACAAATGTAGTTTGAATTTCAGTTGTTATAAGCCTATTCATCAATCTCTAGAGACAGTGACTGATTAACTTTGTTAAATTTGACCAGTTGAAAAGATACCCTTCTGAGGAAGACATTTCTCGGAACTTTTCACATTGTCATTCGAGAAATCTCTAATCTGAAATCATTATATTTTACTTAAAATTTGCATATTAATTATTAAAAACATTAAATGAATCTGTTGTACATTTATCTAGCCTAGAAATAAACCATTTTTCATGATTTTGTTACTTTCATATTGTATTAATGACTCAAACCATCTTTAACATCTTGATATATCTCTAATCTAACTAGCACAATTCTATTTAAAGTTATCATATATTGTGTTCATTCATCCATTTTTGGTCACCTGTTATTACTACTATATTAAGAACAACCAATGTAAAATAGGAATCATTACAGTTGCCTGCTCAGTCTTTTCATGATTACTTATGGAACATACTATGTGATCCTGTTGTGGGTTTAGTTTTGTCCTTCTATGTCTCTATAGGTGAATAACCCATAGAGTTTCATCTCTTCTCTTTGGTATCTTTTAAATCTGTGTCTCTCAACTGTGGCATTTATTTAAGTTTATCTTTCTGCATGTAGACTGCCTATTTGTCCATAATGACTATCTTCCTTTCTCTTCATCAAATTTATTTGTTTTTCTAATCATGTTCAGGCATTCTGTGACAAAAAAGAAGAGCTCCAAGATCCCCTAAGTTGGACTAAGTGCCTCTTTTATGCTATGTTGGTTCCCAATTTAAAAAAAAAATATGTATCAGCAATTGGATTTTCTTATCCACAAAAGTTTATCCTTTGAGTTCTGTTAGACTGTGGCTCATCATGTTCTATGTTTCCAATCCCTTTCTGGTTTTTTACAGTTCTGAATGTGAACATTGAAATCCTTAAATTGACTGGCTGGCTCTGGGTAATCCATTATCTCTCCTTTTCAGGCCTTTGCAGATATTCCTCTTCACTTGGGAATGACCTTTGCTGTTCTATGCTCCCATTTCTGAACACACATGTACCCTATCCTTGTTAACTTTGGTCCTTTTCTTCTCTGACTTCAAATGTTCCTTCACCTGGAAGAAATTCCTTGAATTAAGTTAAATACCTTGTTTTCCATAAATCCTCTTTTTACTGCTTTTTTCCACAACATATTGTATGTTTAATGATTATTTGAGTCAGCCCTCACCTCACCCCTTGAAGGAAGATGTTAACATTGCAAAAAAGAATTGTATTTAATTTTGACTTTCTTATACCCATAATGTGTTGTTCATTGTTTGGCACTTAGAATACATTTAATATAATCAGGTTGTGTAAGCTCACAAATGGCCCAATGACTTTTATAATGACAAAATGTTCGGCTCAAACACCCTAGTGTTTCACAGGCTTTCAACTCTTCTTTGTAAACTGAAATTAATGTTCCATATAACTGATATTAATAAAATATTTAACAATGAAAAATGAAAGCATTTAAAAATATTCAGAACAAATCACATTTATATTCCTGTTTTCTACTGATTTTAATCACAATGAATTGTATTCCTTTCAGTATCTATGGCCTGTAATTTAGGTTGAAACATTGTATTCATACAGATTTATGAAAATATCAATGTTCCTTGCTCTTAGTGGAAATTGTACTGTGAATTCTTGGTGGGAGCCTTCCATGTTCCAAGTCACATTCAAACTAAACCACTTTGCTCCTCAGGTCTGCTTATGTGTTGCCCCTGCCTTCACAGGGTGCGACCCCGTGGATGACAATCCATTTCTCTCCAGTTTGTTGTTCACTTCTGTTGTCTGGCTCCTGTAGTGGAATGTGAACTCACTGGAGGAAGCACCTCTGTCAATTTACTGTCTGTCATTTCATCATCTTCCATTGTATCTAGCAGAAGTAGATTTCAAGTTAAAATTTATAGAGAGAATGAATCAAGTCATGAGTGTCTGCGAATCACTAAGTGCTTTGCATAGTAGAAAATACATTTGATGGTCCAACTTGGAGTGCCTAGATTTGAAAATCTTTTGCCTAATAATATATAAAAGCTTCAATATACTTAATAAATTTTCTTTCTACCTGATATGTTTTATATTTCACCTTTTGGTCTATTTATCATTCATTTATAAAATAGCACTAAGTGAGCTATCATCTTTTTCTGAAACACTTTTATTTATCTTTTCATAGAAATTTAAGTGTAAAATTAAGCACTGGAATAATTTACTAGAACTAAGAGAATATGATTCCAATTACATGATCAAAATAATGCTAGTGTCCTTAGATTTTACATAACTTCTTTTGAATTCTTAATCATAATTCATAAAGGAAAAAGAAATACCTAATTTGGCAGTCTATGTTTTGAAATGCACTTTTAGCAAAAGTTTTTTTAAAAAGTAAACTAATAAGTTAAGCAATAATGGAAACAACATTCTTATTACATAACAATTTTTAATTAAACATGTTAGAATTACTTTCTCTGGTTTGGATATTCTTCATATACCCAAATTTGGTCCCATCTTTGCTACACTGGGAGTTGATAAATTGAGTTTTCTTTCACATTTGATTTTGCAAGATAATTTTTCTCTCATTTTTTGAGATTATGACATAATTGCATAATCTCTCCTCTTTTCCCTCCCTTTAAGTCCTTCTGTCTTAGTCACTGTTCTATTACTATGAAATGTCATCATGACCAAGGCAACTCCTATGAAAGAAAGAATTTAATGGGGGTCACTTACAGTTTCAGAGATTTAGAACATTATTGTCAAGGAAGGGAGCATGCAGGCATGGAACTAGAGAAGTAGTTGAGAGCTACATCCTGATCTGCAGGCAGAGAGACAAGGGGCCCACCATGTGTATAAGGAGATGCCCCTAGAACAGTTCAAGGGTCAGAGGAAATTTGTCATCTTTGAGACTAGCACACACGGATTGAGATTGTTGGTAGGCAGTGGCAGAGATTACCTAGCCACTACTGTGTGTAGTTAGAAATACATCCAAGGCCAAGATGGCAGCCAAGGAAGAGGTTGTTCGTGTAACGTAGGAACTTGTTTATGTAAAGGAGCAATTACAACAAGAAATAGAAATGCAACTAGTATTCTCCTTGTGAGCCTCTGATTTGCCAAATAAATTAGATATATGAGAGGATGGGAGAGAGAAGGTGGAAAAATGATGGATATATCCCTTCAGGTCTGAACTTTACTAGAAAAAGAGGGAAAATATGCCATTCAAGATGCATATTGGGACCCTAACAATGGTCCCAAACATGAAGCTAGTGTAACCAGAAAATACTCAATATTTGCACTTCTAGAATTAGGGAAGACTTTTAAACTAACAATGGAGGAGTCTGTAGTAGTGGAGTGAGTTTTGTCATTCTGTAGGACATGGACTGGATGGGATCAGTTTGACTGCTGTAGACTTAGAAAACATAGTAATACAACTTCTTATCCCTCCTTAAAGCGACAGCTGCATGATTTGAGACAGTATCAGTGAAATCAGTATATGATGGGGTTATTAGACCAATTAGGACCACTTGACTAACTCTATTTGAGATCCCCATAAATATTTGAGAGTAGAGGAGGGAAAGGAACTATCGAGAGAACTAGGATAAGGAAAGCTGTGTTTGAACCCAGTTCACTGGGCCAGATAGGACTATGTTTATGGAGGAGATAGAAAAATTGATCCAGTAGGTCTTCAAGAATGAGAGAGAAACATTGATCCAATAGGGTCTTCATGGCTGGTGTGGACCTTTAGAGGATTTGCTGAGCACTTTGGTGGGACAAGATTTTTATAAAGTAGGACAGACTTTGCCAGATATCAGTGTACTTAGACAAGCATTTAAAGAGGTTCCATAAAGAGAGAGATCAACCTCGAGAAGAGGTGAAAAAGACAAAGGAGAGGAAGAGGTCTGTCTACATTTCTTGAAAACAAATGTGTCTGAATTTGTGTCATGAGGAAGTTCCTAAGGGGAAAAATTGGTAGAAAACAAAATTGTGTGCTAAGGAGCTTCTTGTGGAAATCCTGAGAAATTCACAAAAGACACTCAAGATAGAACAATATGGGTGAAGATCAAGTCTGTCCCAAAGATGGCTAATTATCCTCCCCAGTTTTGGAGATGAGGTAACATTTCTCTACAGCAATAGGTGGTTCTAAGTGTGGTGATGGTTTGCCCAGCCAGGAACTCCCATCAAACCAGATGTGGTGGATGGAGAAACAACAACTACCACTAAATCTGCAGCCAGTTTGAACCCAGGGCTCCTCTCACCCAGGGAATCGGCAGGTACAGCTAGGAATGGCAGGGTCTGTTTCCCTCCTGGCTCAGAGAAGACTGAACATATAAAGTCAGGCCCACTGAGTTTAGCAGGGGTAGAGAAATATAGCTAGGCTCCATGAAGAGCTCCAGGGTATGGAAATATAATGGCACAGAGAGAATGAATGAGGATTACTAATTAAGTTGGTGACTGCTGTTCATGCTTTGTTCCCATCCTTGATCTGTGGAGAAATCAATTGGTGCAAATGGATAGAACCTTTCCACGTTGTATTAGACCTTGTTTAAGTTTGACTTTAGTATTGTCTTAGTTGGGAGCTCCCATGATCATTTGATACTTGTTGAGAATACATGACAACAGGCTTTCCAACTGCTTCAACAAGGTTATCCTTATAACCTCATTATTGTTATGAGATGGTGGTTAAGGTTGTTGTCTAGTCTCCCATCTTTTGACAAAGGTTTTGTTATATAGTGTTAGCTTATGAGTGTTTTACAGATAAGAAAACCATTGGCGAGACAACCAGATACAATGGTCCTTACAACTCTACTGGAGATGGGTTAACTCAAAGGAAATAAAAACCCAAAAGGCACACTATGTGGTTGTAAAAGGACACTCCCAAAGGAGACAAGGTTACTGAAGGACAGTCTAAGTGTCAGAGCTGGGCAACATCCCTGTGAGTTGTTGACTAGGGGAGCTCCTGAGGCCCTACAAATCACAGTCTGTTGTTACTGAGGATGATTGCATGCCATAACTAGATAAGACTCTATTGCAGAGACACCTGGCATATACATGTTTGGACTATGGGACATTAAGAAATTAAGCTGGGACTGACCTGGAAACTCCCACCTTCTTGGCTGGATTTCAAAGTGCCAGAGGAGACCAGGAAGGGTGATGGTGGAGAATTGTCACCAACTCTGTTGTTGGGCTGTAGACACTTCATCTTTAAATATTTATGTGCTGGGCAGAATTTGCCTCCCTGTGCAATAGAAGCTTGGCTATCCTGGGTAAGACAAGCCTTCTGACAGGATTTAATGCTTGATCCCTAAGAGGAGTTCACATCTGGTACTGTAAACCAAGACAAAAATCTGTCATAGGGAATGTTGTAGGTCCCAGTGGGGAAACAACTTCTATCATTTTACTGGATGGATGTGAGTTTTGCCTGTCAAACTGCCCTCTAAACATGTGTGTTTAATCTTTTTGGTTTATGTCTATATTCAACTTGCAAATATTTTATTAATAATTTTTGAGTCTGTCTTCATCAGGACTACTGGCCTGTAGTTCTTTTTTTATTGAATCTTTACATGTTTTTGTGTTAGAATGATATTGGCCTCACAGAAGGAGTTTGTTAGTGTCCCTACTGTTTCCATTTTTTAAAAAATAATTTAAGAAGTATTGGCTGGAAATCTCTGAAGTCCTGGTAGAATTTGACTGTGAATCCATCTGGCCTTGGAATTTTTACCTGGAAGGTGTTGTGTTAATATTTCAATCTCATTATTTGTTATCAGCCTGTTTAGGTTTTTTACTTCTAGGTTTAATTTTGTTGGTTTGGCTGATTCTGGAAATTTATTCATTTCTTTTAGATTTTATGGCTTAATGGAATACTTTTTAAAGTGTTCCATTGCCGGGCAGTGATGGTGCATGCCTTTAATCCCAGGACTCGGGAGGCAGAGCCAGGCAGACCTCTGAGTTTGAGGCAAGCCTGGTCTACAGAGCAATATCCAGGACAGGCACCAAAACTACACAGAGAAACCTTGTCTAGAAAAAAATAAAAAAAAATTAAAATACAGTATTCCCTTATAATATTCGGAATTTCTTTGGTATCTGTGGTAAGGTTTTCTTGTTTATTTCTGATTCTATTAAATTGTAGGTCTGTCAGTCTTGTGCATTTTCTCAAAGAACTAGTTTTAACCTTGATTTTCTTTTTGTATTTTTGTTCTTCCTCCCATGTTATTAATTTCTGCTCTGATTTTTGTATTTCTTGTTGTCGAATGGGTTTGAATTTGGTCTCTGCTTTTTTCCAGCTTTTTGCCTTGCATCATTAGGTCATTTTTGTGCTCCTTCTGATTTGTTAATGCAGGTACAAAGGGTTACAAATTTCCCTCATAGGATTGTTTTAATGTGCTTTAGAGGTCCTGCTGTTTTGTGTTTTCATTTTCATTTAGTTCGAGGAAATTATTTATTTCTTGTTTTTTTTTCTTTTATCCATTCATGATTCAGTAATGAATTGTTTATTCTCCATGAATTTATGCATTCGCTAGAGACTTATTTGCTCTCAGTTTTGTTTCATTGCCTTGTGTTTGAATAGGATATAAGGAGTAATTTTAATATTTTTGGTTAAACATTTTTTGAATTTTTAAATATTTTTTGAAATTTTAAATATTCATTCTGTGTCCCTAAATGTGGTCTATTTTAGAATAGCTTCTACATACTGCTGAGTAGAATGTGTATTTTTTGATATTTGGGTGGAATAGTCTATAGATGCCTTTTAAGTCCATTTCAACTAATTCTGATGTTTCTCTGTTTATTCGTTGTCCAGATGACCTGCTCATTAGCGAAACTGAGATACTGAAACTACCTACTACTAATGTATTGATGTTAATCTGTATCTTTAAACACAATAGCACATGTTTTATTTTTGAAATTTGTCACCCCAGAGTTGGGTGCATATATGTTTATCATAGTAATGTCCTCTTGGTTAATTGTTCCCTTGATCAGAATGAAATTGCCTCTCTGTCTCTTCTGATTAGTTTTATTTTGAAGTCTATTTCATCATTTATTAGGATAGCAACACTTGCTTGCTCCCTGGTCCCATTTGATTGGAAGGATTTGTCCAGCATTTTACTCCAAGGCAGCACCTATCTTTAAAGCTCTGATGTGTTTCTTGTAGACAGCAGCTGGATTTTGATTCTTCATACACTCATGTAGTTAGAGTTTTCCTGCCTGGTCCACAGTCAGGACAAATCTCTCTCACCCGCCAGGCCCATTGATGCTCAGAACCAACCAAGTAAACACACAGAAACTTATATTGCTTACAAACTGTATGGCCGTGGCAGGCTTCTTGTTATCTACTTCTTCTATCTTAAATTAACCCATTTCTTTTAGTCTATACTTTGCCACATGGCTTGTGGCTTACCGGTGTCTTTACATGTTGCTTCTCATGGCAGCAGCTGGCAGTGTCTCTCTCCTCAGCCTTCCCGTTCTCAGCCTTCTCCTCTTCCTTGTCCCACCTACCCTATCTTTCCTGCCTGACTACTGGCCAATGAGCACTTTATTTATTTTAACCAATCGGAGCAACATATTTGCCATACAAAACATCCCACAGCACACTCAGTCACGCCTTTTGATTGGACAATTGAGGATTCTGATATTTAAAGTTACTATTGAATAGTATGTGGCAATTGTTATCACAGTGCTGTTATTGTTTGTATTCTTGGTGGTGCTTTGTGCTTTAATAATTATGGCTATGGCTTTCTTTCCACAATCTCTCTGCTATGCTTATTCCTCTAGTCAGGCCTAAATATTGCTTCTTATACTGTCTTTTAGTTTAATTTGTTGTTTGTATGGTTTTTTAAAGCAGTATATAGCATTTCTTTCTCCCTCAATAGTTATCAGACAGTTTTTCTGAGTGTATTAGTAATAGTATTTTAAGGCTTGGAATGCATTGCTCAAGACTCTTCCATTGAGAAGTCAGCTGTTATTCTGATGGGTTTTCCTTTGTGTGTGACTTGGAGTTTTTCTCTTGCATTTTCCAATGTATTTTCTTTGCTATGTGTATTTAGTGTTTTAACAATAATATGCCATGCAGATTTTACTCCCTGCTCTTGTCTATTTGGCCTTCTGTTTGCTTTTTATATTTACATGGGTGTGTTTTCACATAGGTTGGTAAAGTTTTTTATATGTCCTTGTTGAAGATCTGGTCTATGTTACTGGTGTGGGATTTTTCTCTTCCATCCATGCCCTTAATTTATAAATTTGTTTGTTTTTCATGGTATTCACATTTCCTTTAGTATCCATTCCTGTTTTTTTTTTTTTTTCATATTATTTACTTATTTGGTTTTGCCTCTATCTCTGAGCCCTGATATACTATTTTCTATTTGTTTCATTCCACTTATAAGACTTTCCCTTGAGTTTTCTACTTGATTGACTGGGCTTTTCAATTCAATCTTCATTTCATTTTGATTCCTCTTCAGTGTTCCTATATCCTCATTGAATTCTGGCTTCAAGTCCTGGATTGTCTTTTTCATTTCTATCAGCCTTATATTTGTGTTTTCCTGGGCATCATTTGGGGTTATTTTTCCTCTTTAAACTCTTTCTTTTAAATTTTGTGTCTAGGTTTCATCTAGGTAATTATCATTGACAAACATTCATACAGGACTGGTAGTTTTGAGAGAGGAGATAACCACTTGAACTTCCATGTTGTTTATTATGAGATATGGGCTTGTGGACTTTTCTTGTTAGTTCTAAGTCTTTGGTATAGAGCAGATTATGGCAGAACAGAGGATGGGTGGGTAGGTGGGACCCAGAGTTTAGAAATAATTTGGTGGAATGTACTCAGGTGGGCAGAGGGAACTGGTCTTATTTATAGATTTTGCCTCTTATTCCAATGCTGGAGTGTAAGAGTAGATCTGCTGTGTGGAAAGGTGGGATGTGGTGTGAGAGGGACTCTTCATTTGGGAGATAAGTAGAGAAGTTCCGGGATGAATTGGAGAGATCATTTGTGGTTTAGGCAAGGGTGGCTGGACTAGAACCAAGTTTAGAAGTGTGGGACTTGGACTAGTTCTATTGGGTTGTGGGAAGTTCATAAATATGTATAATTAGAAACCTCACTGTGCTATACATTAGGAAAAGTGTAGATGTAACTGAATTGTTAAATAAGATACACAGAACTGATTGCAGAGTTAAAAACCACGAGGTCAGAGCAAGAGCAGAAAAATCTTACCCTTCACTGCTTCTGCTGTTCTTCCTCTCCACAAGAGACCTACTTCTGTGTGTCCTGTCTATTTAAAGACTTTCTGTTCTGTTTTCTCATTGGTTGTAAACCCAGCCACATGACCTCCTCATCACTGCCTGTTTATACAGACCTCCAGGTCTTCTATGGTTGGTATTTGAGATTAAAGGCGTGTGTCTGCCATGCTGGCTGTGTCCTTGAACACACAGAGATCCGCCTAGCTCTGCCTCCCAAGTGCTGGGATTAAAGGCGTGCCCCACTACTGCTCAGCTTCTGCTCTGGCTTGCTCTGACCTCAAGGTAACTTTATTGACATACAAATAAAATCACATTTCAATACAAATAAAATATCACTATATTTCCCCTTTTCTATTTTAATAAAAAGAAAAAAAAGGAAAAAGTTATAACTAATATAAGAAAAACTATATACAAAAGTACAATAACTATATATACCATATATACAAACAATAAATACCTAACCAATGTCTAGTCCATTTGTATTTGACAAATTCAGAGAAAATAATTCCATTATGTATCCTATTTTAGTAAGTCCAGAATGTACCTGATTCACTTTTTATCCTAACTTATATTGCCAACGGAACTGTCTTATAACGTCTTTCAAATTTATACACTTACAGCTCTTAGTGAGTTTTTCAGAAATCCTTAACAAAGATAATTATAACTATAACTAACTGATCTTCAACTCCCTCAGAGACCCAAGAAGGAAATAATACTACCTAATAAAAAATAAAAACAGGAAGTGCATGCAAGCAGCTTCCAAAAAAATGTGAGTTGACAGAAACAGCCAGCTGCCTAGATAGGTCACCTGAGGTTTCTCCACAGTGTTGGGGCATCATCTTCAGCCTATAGGCTTAGTGTATCTGACAGACTCTTTTGTGAACTAGGATGTATACAAGGTCAAGAGTTTGACCTCACATTTGGTGAGAGCAGTCCAGGTACCAGAAACACCTGAATTCCATTAGTGTCATGTCATGATTCAGGATTTTAAATTCTGGAAATTATTGATGTTTTTTCAATTCAGCGGTCCATTTTTCTTGGCTGTGTATATGTGGCTTCATCTTGACATCCTGTTCTTCTCCACATCCCTCTATTAAACGCCAGTCTACTATTGAGAGGTGTGAGCTTAGTTATTCTTCAAGAATAACTGTTTGATCTGCTGTTCCATTGCACATCAGAAGCCATTGGCCCACTCCCTGTTCAGCTGCCTTTGAAGAAAAGGGCATGGTACCTTTTACACATTGCAAAGGTCACTCACTTCAGGGATGGTGCCATATTGTCCTGGCTTCAGAAGATGCCTTTTGTTAAAGCCACAATCACACTTGTTTTGGCAAGAATTAGTAGTCCTTGGTTTCATGTCCTGTCTGTCCTGTTTGTCAGCAGTTGATTCGAGGATACTTTGTTGTCCAGTGGCTAACTTTTGCCACAATGAAAGTTAACTCCATATGCAGTTTCTTCAATGCCCATATTTTCTCTGAAGCAGACTGGTACTGCCAGGAACTGACATGTATCATAGTCATAGCAAAAAAGAAAAATTCCTAAGTTATTAAAACACTTTAAATGCCATATTCTGTAGATTTCTGAAGGGTTTGAAGATGACCTTTCTATCTAAAATATATCTGTTTGATCTTGAAAACACACCTAATATGACTACATGTTCAATTATAATTATAATATCTCACCACTAATTTTCATTTCTATACATACTAATAGTTGGTAATACTAACATTCAAGGATTAGCAAATTACATTACATTGTTAAATGAATGGTATAAATACAATATCTTGAGCAAGATTAGAAATACGTGTATGGTATATTCTAACAATCTCAATCTCAATAATAATAATTTGTATACAATATAAAACAATCCAATCGAAAGTATTTAAAACTAGTAATTGTCTTTTTCATTTTTCTTTTTTTTTAACAAGCACCTTTTGCCTAGCCCTTTTCCTAACCCTTAACAACAACTTGTAACCAACCCCTCCTAAACAATGAAAACTATCCCAGACCCAATACCCATAAAAAGACCAAAAAACCACCCACCCCACACTAGCCCTTTGGGAATGTGGGCATCGTATTCTTAAAATTGCTTCCTGCTGGGTATGGGCGAAGTTATCTTTATTCAGAAAAGAAAAATTTTGGGTTAATTGACAAATTCTATGAAAGGTAATTATGTTCTTTGTTATCCATAATGCCAAAGTTCAGGGTTTATCTCAAGTCTTTATTCAAGCAGTCTTTGAAACTGGATCATCTCAGCTAGCCATCTCAGAATTGCTCTAAGCACTTTGTAGTCCAAAGCTGATCTGTAGATGATGTTTGTCAGCTTAGTGATATTATTTTCCACATGGAATTGCTGTTGTGGGGCCCCATCTTCTTCCTGGAGTTTTCAGTTGAGGTTAGGCCTGGCCGTGATTTCCTGCAGAAAACTGAAAAGAGACTCGACACAAAGACATGTATAGGCAGCTAATCGAAGCCTTTTCTCTAGAATTAATTAGTACTCTATATGACCATTATTATCTTAACAAAGTTTAAATATATATAGTAAATTTTGATATAAAATTCATACTTTAAGAAAAGTTTAAAGAATCAGAATAGAATCAAAGAATTGAGATTAGTAATAGAATAGTCCCTTAATTAATTTGGTTTTTCTCCTGTCCCATGTCAGAAGATGGCTCTTTCTTCTGGTATGATACAGGGAGTTTTCATTTTCCTTTTAACAACATGCTTGAGTTTAAAGGAGGAGAGAGCCATTCTCCAACTCCAAAATCAACTTGAGGCTTTAATTGAACTGGGACTACAAAAAGATCAAGAGTATTAATTTTTTAGAGAAGAGCAGAAACAAACATTTAGAAAGATTTATGAAATTTTGTAGATGATATACCAATAGGCCATTTTACTCTTTTTTCCTGGGACAGATGATTTGTCCTTTTTCTTCAGTTGTCTCATTTGTCCAGTGTTCTTCAGATTCCTTAGCCTTCATTCTCCTAAAAGACAAAAACAAAAACCCTTCCCCAAGACTAATTTTGGGGAGGTCCCCTTTTGGCAAGTTACATCTGATTAAATGAAAAGGCATGTATTAATGGTATAAGTGAGTTTAAACTGGATGGTCATGTTGGTTGTTAAACTATTACCTCCTCTTATTAAGAGGTCTCTCTTGTTCAAATAGAACCTTTATTAGTTTTGATGGTACTCACAGTTTATCTTCTCCTGAAGAAACAAAAGCAAAACCTCATCCCCAATGTAACACATACCCTGGTTTCCATTCTGAGGTCAGCACATCCTTGAAGTATATAGGCTGATTTAATTCTGTTGTTTTTTCTATTAACCAATGTCTCTCTGCAGCTGTTGTTCTTTTCCCATTAGCATTGAGAAAATTCAAAGTTAATAGAGCATTGTGCAGTCTATTTCTGGGGGTTTTTGTTACCCCTTTCTGTTTATTTATCATGTCCTTTAGAGTTATGTTGGATCTTTCTATAACTGCTTGGCCTGTAGGAGTACGTAGTATACCTGTAATATGTTTTATATTATAATAAGCAAAAAACTGTTTCATTATAATAGAGATATATGCTGGAGAATTGTCAGTTTTAATTTGTGCAGGTATACCCATGATGGCCATAACTTCTAGCAAATGAGTGATTACAGAATCAGCTTTTTCAGAACCCAAAGCAGTCGCCCATTGAAATCCTGAATAAGTATCAAGTTCTTGTATAGTATGGATGGCTGGTGACCACTCATTAGAATAATACCTTCTAATATTTCTCTCAGAAACATGTGCTAGTTTATTATTTATTTCTGAGGTTGGAGGGATGTTAATCTGAGTATTCCATTGTTGTAACAGGTCTCGACCCCACAGGTTCATGGCTATGTTAGCCACATATGGTTTTAATCTGCCTCTCTGTCCTTCCGGGCCTATACATTCGAGCCATCTTGCACTCTGTTTCACTTGAGATAATGTTCCAATTCCTAACAGTTGAACGTTTACCTCCTGAAGAGGCCAAGATGGCTGCCAAAATTCTGGTGCAATTATGGTCACATCAGCACCTGTGTCTACCAGACCAGACAACAAAACACCATTAAGTTTTATTGTTAATTTTGGTCTTTGTTCATTTATAGAAGTTTGCCAAAAAATTTTCTTTATGGTTTCTCCTGAATTTTCTGTTCTCTCTGTCTCAGTTGTTCCATTACTCTGAGTAGCCTGGATTATTCCAATAGGTATTTGGTTATTTAACTGCTCTGAGTAGGTGTCTCCTCTACAATTGCAGGAAAGGTCTGAACTGGATTCACTGTAGGGGCCTGCCTGAGGCCCCTCTGGGAGTTTCCCAAAGACTGAGGCAAAGTATTACCTTGTCTGTCCCTTGTTGATCTACATTCATTGGTCCAGTGTCTTCCCTTACCATACCTTCTACACACTCTGGAAGGAAGGGGAATTCTGTTGCCATTGTTCCTTGAAGAAACATTGTTTCTAGAAGTGCCCTGTTTACAGTCCCTTTTCAAATGTCCTTGTTTTCCACATCCAAAACATCTGACATTCCTCAAACCTCTTGAAATTGCTTCTCCTACCCATATATTATCATTATCATGAGCCTCAACATTAACCGTGTCTCTAATCTAATCTTCCAAGGGTGCAGATCTTGCCTTTAATGGCCTGATTATTCTCTTGCATGCTGCATTTGCATTCTCAAAAGCCAAAGATTCAATTATTATCTGGCTAGCTTCTGAATTTGGGACCATTCTCTTTACTGCTGAAATCAGTCTTTGTAAGAAATCTGTGAAAGATTCTTTTGGGCCCTGTATAACCTTTGTAAATGACTCAGTTTTCTTTCCTGGTTCCTCAACTCTGTCCCATGCATTCAAGGCTGCCATTTGATATAGAATTAGAGTTTGGATATCATATAAACATTGTGTTTCTACTGCAGCATATTGGCCTTCTCCAGCAAGGTGATCCTGGAAGATTTGTATACCTCTATCCCCACATTGTTTTGCTATGTTTTTAGCTTCCTCTTTGAACCACATTTGCCACTGGAGCTGCTGTCCGGGTTCCAGAAACACCTGTGCCAGCTCCCGCCAGTCCTGTGGTATAATCCTATTATAAGTTGACCAGGAGTTTAACATTTGCTTTACATATGGAGAATGCATGCCATAAGATACTATTGCTTCCTTAAACCTTTGTAGGTCTAACATTTCAACTGGAGTCCAAATATTTTGCTTCTTCACTTGACCAGGTTGCTGTTGTATGGTTACCAGATAAATTAAGGGTGATTCTGGGACAACAGGCTTTCTTTCTGTAACCTTATAATCCAATCCTGAAACAACTTCACTGTTAATTTCTTCTGTCTGAATCTGAATTTTTCTATAATTCATTTTAACATGTTTAACAAGTTTTTCTAAAATTTTTATCCTGGCACTTAAATTGACTGTCTTTTTAAATTGTAAAATAAGGATAAGAAGAATAATAATGTACATAATTCGATCAACATTAATCTTCTCATATAGTTGTTCCATTACCATACTGCCTAAAATTTCAAACAAAGCCCAATTTTCTTCCAATGTACACATAAAACCCATTTTTTTTTAATGTGGAAAAAATCTCTTTTAAATAGTTTCCTTTAAAATATCTGATATAAATGACTTACCAATTCTGTGTAGAACAGTAGAAATCCGAGGGAATTTCAAAACAGAGAGAGAGAGAGAGAGAGAGAGAGAGAGAGAGAGAGAGCAAGCAAGAAAGTGTAGCCACGTTCTGGCTAAAAGCTTGAATCCAACCGCTTCAATGTTCCGGTCTGAGCCAAGTCGAGCCTGGGCTCTGGCTTCCTTAAGCTCCGATGGACCACATGCGCTGGTCTTTCAGCCAAAAGCAGCCTATCTGCAGTTGCGTGTAGCTCCTGCAATTAGCAGTAGCTCCTGGGGGCCTGACTTGTTTGTAGCACCAGCTTTTTAAGCAAGTAACTCCAGCTGTGGCTGTAACCGCTTGTAGCTAAGGTAGGTTGGGCCTGAGTCCTAAGTTGAGCTAGGCCCAGGGTTAGGCCAGGGCTAGGCTGGGGCTAGGTAGGAGCTAGGGAGTCTGGCCTGCCCAGGCGGGAAGCCGGACCCACTGCCAAGGCAAGCGGTTTTTTAATGAATTCTTGCCACATTGGGCACCAAATGTAGATGTAACCGGCTTGTTAAATAAGATACACAGAACCCATTGCAGAGTTAAAAACCACGAGGTCAGAGCAAGAGCGGAAAACCTTACCCTTCACTGCTTCTGCTGTTCTTCCTCTCCACAAGAGACCTACTTCTGTGTGTCCTGTCTATTTAAAGACTTTCTGTTCTGTTTTCTCATTGGTTGTAAACCTAGCCACATGACCTCCTCATCACTGCCTGTTTGTACAGACCTCCAGGTCTTCTATGGTTGGTATTTGAGATTAAATGTGTGTGTCTGCCATGCTGGCTGTGTCCTTGAACACACAGAGATCCACCTAGCTCTGCCTCCCAAGTGCTGGGATTAAAGGTGTGCCCTACTACTGCTCAGCTTCTGCTCTGGCTTGCTCTGACCTCAAGGCAACTTTATTGACATACAAATAAAATCACATTTCAATACAAATAAAATATCACTATAGAAAAGATGTGATCAGTATGGTTGGTTGGGGAGTTTGGGTGAAGTCCAGAAAGAATCTGTGGGTGGTGACAGGTAGGATGGGTAAGAAGGATGTAGGAGATCTGGTTGGTTGGTGAAGTAGGATGTAACGCAGGAGGAACCAATGTTTGTGGCAAGTATGACCTGCCCTTGAAGAAGTATAAAAGTTTCTTACAGTGTAGACAGGGATGGCCAGATTAGGCCAGGAGAATCTTCAGCCTAAAGGTAAATTTCACACAATTCTGAACTTCTGAAAGTTGGTGGCACAATGTCTTTTTGACATTGATATCATATCAAAAAAGTGTAGTTTTAGAGTCAAAAGGAAGCAATTTTGTAGCATAATTTTCATGATCACCTTTAGCTGCTCTTGACATTGTAAACAGGAGCAAAATTTCTGATCCATATACTAATTCTGAAATTATTTTTTTAGACAGACTTATCAAACATTCCATTAAAATTATTTTTTGCTCAAATTAATTAATTGTTGTATACTTTGACCATCATACCCATTAAAAGTAGAAAAATATCCCAAGCACATAGACATTTGTCATTATTACCTGTAGTTGTATTTTTTTTTTTGTATATTAACTCACTATAGTGTGACATGTGAGTATGTTTCTAACAAATAAAGCATTTCTAATGACTGAGATGATTGAGCATGAAAGGGATGGTACAGTAAGGGTCATGATTGCACAATACATGGCATTTACAGATTCACTGAAGTGAAAAGTTTTTCTAGACTTCTTGCTACCTTCCATTCCTGTGGTGTAAGCTTGCAAAGGACAGCATTCAAAAGCATGCTACAGGGTTTGCACTTAGCAGCAGCAATAGCATCGTCATCACAACCATCAACACCACTATCATAATCATCACTACCATCATCTACTTCTAATGTGTGAATGATAAAACCCTATGTTGTGTTCCCATAGGCCCTTCTGTACAACCAGTTGCAGAGATAGGCTTGTTACAGAAGCAAAATAACAATATGGCAGTTAAATTACTCCCTTAGGAAGATTAGGTTTACTAAAAACATATCAATCAAAAATCTAAAGAGGTTACAGGACTATTTCCCATGCTCTGCTGGTTGACATTTCATCTTTAGGGACTTGTCATGTCCTCAATAGCAGACACAGAAGTAGAAGAACAGCCGCATGTTCAGGCATTGATATTAAATCCACAGGAGGATTTCTGCTCCACCTTGGAAAATGCCCAAATATCATTCTAAAAAGCTGCCTTCTTTGACCCTCTGTGATACCAGCAGGTGTATGCAATATGCTCTGGATATCCGTGACAGTAGCAGAATGGAGGCTGCATGCTTTTCGATGTCAAAATGTGTTTTCTAGCCCCATGTCAGAGTCCTTTAGCCCAGCAACATTTGTAATTTCTGAACAATTCTCATAAAACTTAGGCATTGTTGACCTGAACTGAACTCCCTATGGCCAGCAATGTCATTCTCTCCCTCTCGTTTCACTTTCCAGGTTGATAAAAATCAATAGTTCCTCTCATAGAATTCGGACTTTCCAAGTGGTGTACAGATTCATGTGAAACATGTGGCTCAGATAAAGGGACAGTACTATAATTCTATTTCCAGATTTCCTAAGTTTATCCAAAAAGGAAATAATGCTACTCTGAAATACTATATTAATAATATCATTAAAAACAATTACTTCAAAATTAGCTTTTGAATTTTTGGATGTAGTTAATGTAATTTTGAAATCATTTACTGTTGTTAAGATTGTATGGTTCAAACTATTGTTAGAATAACATCTCTGAGCCTATTGACCCATGACAAGTTTTAATTCAAATCATTGCTTCTTTGTTGATTCATTATTTTTTGATTTCGCTTAGATAGTCTTGGCCCATAGTTGGCCAGGTTGGCCTCTACAGAGTAGCCTAAGCTGGCCTTGAACTCACAACAATCCTCTTGCCTCAGTCTCTGTGTGTAAAGATTAAAACAGCTTTATTTTATTTTTTGTATGTTTTTAATTTTGGGGGAATAAAATGTAGTTATATATTTTCCTCAGTCCCTTCTCTCCCTCCAGCCCCTGCCATGCACACCCTTGCTCGCTTTCAAATTCATGGACTCTGCTTCTTTCATTGTTTTGACATATACACATTAGTTTTAAAATTAGCTTTCTTTTTTTGATTCTTTGTGTCTTTCATGTCATTGTGCCTGAGCCCACCCATCTTTCTGTCCCCCAGAATAAAACAAAATAAAATTCAAGATAAAAAAGGAAAAGAGAGAAAAAGAGAGAGAAAGGGAAAATATCATCGTGGATGTGGCAGTATGACACAGTGAGTCATGCAATAAACCCCTTTATCTATACATTTTTACATGCAGGCATTCATTGCAAAGGAACATTGGTCTGGTTCTGGTTTGAGGCCCCTGATCTCTGTGACACCATCAATGCTGGGCCCTCACTGGGACTCTTCCTGGGCATCCAGATGCCCTGGGTTGTGGAGATCCTGCTGCTCTAGGTCCACAGTACTGACCCCCCACCATCTCCTCACACCCATCTCCCCTGCCCCATGGTGTGGATATTGGGATGGGCCACCATGTAACCCTTGTTCTGTGCCTGAGTAGTTGCAGGGTTCATCGGCCTGCCAGCTCTCTCCTGTCTTTACCACCAGGTTGAACTCTCCTGAATTGCCCTAGCTAGTTGACCCCTTGCATGGATGAGCAAGGGGCAGGGCTAGTTCTCCCACTTTCCTGCCCTCAGGGTTGTGTGGTTGTATTGTGTTCCTCAAAATATTGTGCACCCTAATAAACTTATCTGAGGTCAGAGACAGAACAGCCACAATATTAAACATAGAGGTTAGGCAGTGGTAGCAAATGCCTTTAATCCTAGCATTCCAGAGGCAGAAATCCATCTCTTCAAGGATACAGCCAAGCATAGCAACTCATGCCTTTAATCCCAGGGAGTGAAGACAGAAAGTAGAAAGATATATAAGGCATGAGGACCAGAAACTAGAAACATTTGGCTGGTTAAGCTTTTAGGCTTTTGAGCAGCAGTTCAGCTGAGATTCATTTGGATAAGGACTCAGAGGCATCCAGTCTGAGGAAACAGGATCAGCTGAGGAACTGGTGAGGTGAGGTAGCTGTGGTTTGTTCTGCTTCTCTGATCTTTCAGCATTCACCCCAATACCTGGCTCAGGTTTGATTTTATTAATAAGAACTTTTTAAGATTCCTGCTACAGGGTTGTTTCTGCCACACCTTCTGTGCCAGCTCTACTATGTTGCCCAGGCAAGCTGTAGGGGCCACTCTCCTGAGTGCTACAGCTTATGAGGGCCAGGGACAGCTCTCCTGCTTTTATGACCGCAGGGTCAACTCTTCCACTTACCTGAGGCACTGATTGGCCTGGGGTGGGTCAGCATCCCCATCTGCCTCAGGCATTGATAGGCCTGGGAGAGAAGCACATGACTGTTTAAAAAATTGTTAAAAATAATGAAGTTTACTGCTACTGTATGGTTGTTTTTTGTTTGTTTTTTGTTTTTCATAAAACAGTAACTTGTCTACTTGTTTTACAATGCTAAAAATCAGAAGAAATCGAATTACAAATGACTTTTCATTATTACCTCTGTGGATAAAGTTCTTTATAGTATAAATTTTCTGAAATTAATGTAAATGGTATTTTAAAAACGGATCAATTAACTATCACTTTGGCTAATAAAAGACAAATTCATGTCTTCTGAGGGCTCTACTTCTCTGCAACTCTGTATGCCAACAGTTGGCAAATTTTCTGTAAGAGGCCAGCCTGTAAATATCTTAGGCTTTGCAGGCCATATGTTCTCCCTCATAACTATTCAGCTTCTGCCATTGTGGAATAAAAAAGAGTCACAGAGAGCATGCAAATGAATAGATGTGGCTGTATTCTGTGAAAATTTCATTCTTGCAATCAGGCCTTAGGCTGGGTTTGAACCACAGACAACAGTTTGTTTTAAGCTAAACCTTTTCAATTTGGGCAAACTTCATAATTATTTAGTAGGATTGACACTGACTTGAGTTGAGGTTCCATCCTCTAAAATAGACACATTTTAAACTATGTGTTTATTTGACTCACATATACAATATTACGTGAATGCAGTGTTTACATATTTAATATATGTTTTGTGTAAATCTTCTGGAATTCAAGGTATATATCAATGCTCCAGAAAATGTCATTTTTTTTAAAATTTCAGGCCATGTACTTTTAAACAAGGGACTCATTTGTTCCTAATTTCCACACTTTTTAGGAAATATTCCTGTGGAATTGTATCAGTATATTATATTTGTGTAACCTTTACTTGGAGACATAAGGCAATAAATGATTTTAGTAGTAGAAATCAATTTGTGGTGATAGTGTATGAAAGTACATTCTCATTCTTGTCTTCCTATGAAGTGAAGTCATATGAGCTTAGCTGAGAAATAACTTCATCAAGAACATAATCCTTCTGTTGTCAAGACACACTGTAGTAGGATTGCTCTGGAGTTCAGAATACATATAATGAATATCTGAATACTGATTGAAATCTGATGAATACATGCTTTGTACCAGGGCTTCTTTCCATGTCTATTACTACATTTAATTCTTACGTTAACCTCTTAATGTGGGCACCATTGTGACTTCTAACCATCCCTTTTCTTATATATAAGAAAGAAAACTGGTGTCTGAGCCAAACTCATTCAGCAAGTAAATTACAGAATCCAGATCTTTAGCTTCTGTTCAATGTATATTTTCTTATTAGGTATTAAGAATATATGAAAGAGAAAAAATCAACTGCAATGTAATATTCTTCAAAGAAAAATAAGAAAATAATATCAATGCAGAATTAGGTAACTTGTTTTTTAAAAGTAAAGCAACCAGATAACACTAAAGAAAGTTCAGGGGGAATTTAGCTTCCCAGAAAATCTCTTACTATGTTCTGATTAGAACTATTTAGAAAAGAAATGTTTATGGAGAATAATCTATCAGAGTATGAAATGTGAAGGAAAGTGCTACATGAGAAAAGCCTTTAATGAAAGAGATCCAAAGTGTTCGCAGCTTTTGTGATTTGAAAGAAAACAAACAAACAAGGCTACAATGGCTATACTCTAGTCGGATTCCTTCAATAAAGTGAACAGTGATTTCTAAATGAATCATATAAGCTTCTTGAGGTTCTTGGGAACTACCTGTTTGTGAAGTGGAAGTGATGATTCTCTTCTGCACTAGTGTTCACAAGACAGGCCTGTGAAATAGTAGTATCGGAAAGTGTGGGGATAAAATAAATCCAGCATTGGCATAGTAGAGAGAAGCACAGTCAACCTAAGGAAGCATTAGAGACATCGCTCACTTCCAGGATAGCCTTTGTATAAGACTGAGCTTCAAATGCACACCACAAAAAATGCACACCACAAAAAGTGCACAGCACCTTTTCTTGCTCTGCTCTTGCCTTGTTGCTTGTGCTTGAAGTAGTTTGAGAGTTTCTTTCCAGCTCCCCACCAAGCCCCAGCAGTCCTGCAGCCCACTTATAAAATAAACACACAGACTCTTATATTATTTAAACTGTTTGGCCTAATGGCTCAGGTTTCTAGCTATCTAGTTCTTACAACTTAAAGTAACCCATTTCTATAAATCTATGCCTTGCCACATGGCTCCTGGCTTACCAGTATCTTACATGTTGGTATTCATGGAGATCGCTGAGCATCTCCTCTCTCAGCCTTCCTGTTCCCAGAATTCTCTTCTTTGCTTGTCCCACCTATACTTCCTGCCTGGCTACTGGCCAATCAGCATTTTATTTATACACAGTGATATCCACAGCAGCTTGACACCTGAGTAGACAGGCACTAAGCACTGACAGAATGACTGAGGATCTATTTTCAAAGAGGATGGACTTTTCCAACAAATTGGAATGACAATTTTGGATTTTAAAGAACAAATAAAGCACAGAGTGTAACATCTGTAAAGATGTCACCAAAAACCACATTTGGCTCCTGTGTTACTGGAATTAAATGTCTGGTGCTGAAGATCTTCCAAACGTGCCCAGCTGCTTTATTTCCTTTATTAGCTTGATACAATTTTGTGGGCCTTAGGGAGAAGAGTCTAGAAAAGGCAGGACCACTATTTCAGTGTGGATACTGGCCTGCACTGATCTCTAGAACAGTGTGGGAATTTTACAATATTGTTTTTGTCTTTGCCATTCCTCTATTGCTATGAAGAGACACCATGGCCAATGCAACACTTATAAAGAGAAAGCATTTAGTTGGGGGCTTGCTTGCAGTTTTAGAGGGCTAGTCCATTATCATCATAGCAGGGAGCATGCCAGCGTGCATAGCAGTCATGATGCTGGAGAAGGAGCTGGGAATTCTACATCCTGATCTATAGGCAGTAGAAACATCAAAGCTCATCCCCAGTGATATACTTGCTCCAGCAAGGGCATACCTCCTAATCCTTCTAATTCTTTGAAAGAGTTCCACTTTCTGGTAACAAAGCATTTAAGTACAGGAGCCAAGGGGAGCCATTTTCATTCAAATCACTACAGTATTCTTAAACAGCACTATGAATTGTACACTATATTTCTTTGTTTATAGTTTTTCTCTTAATAAATCCTACAGATTATCCTAGTAGTACACAGAATAGGTTTCATTGCAATATTGCTGTGAAGATTCACTAATTTGCTTATCAGTTTGGTTTACAATGCCTTTTATACACATCACTATATTGCTGTCAGTTCATATATTTTGGCTATAGCCTTAGAAATGTAAATGCAAACCCATCAGATAATATTCATATGTTCATCTTGCTGGATATTGCCAAGACAGCTCTGTCTGAGAATGTTTTTGTGCAATGTCATAAAAGTAATAGGCTATTACATTTATATAGTTTTCAGTTTTATTTGGGGCAAATGAGGATTTTATTATATTTTTGGTGTGTAATTCTCTTATCACAAGATAATGATTGTCATTTATTTTTGTGAAGCATTTCTGATATTTCTGGCCACTGTGTTTTTCCAAGCTGTCTGTACATTAGCGATCAAGTAACTACAATTTTAGTTTCTCACTTATCTTTTTACTTTGCCTTTTCAGCAATTGTTTTGATATACAAAGTATTTTCTTTTTAAAATTTTTATATAATGAACATTGTACTCATTTAAATCATACCATAGTTCATAAAATTCTGTTTGCTCCCCAATACTGCATGCTCCAGATTCTTTATATTCAATTCCCTGATACAGCTTACTTTTATAAGATAAAACTATTCTAGTTGATCTTTTTAGTATGTTTTCTTTTTTCTATGCCCTTGTTACTATTGCCAGATATCTGGGATGCCTCCACAGCTGTTCTTTTAATACACAGTTTCATTATTCAAATAAAAATATTTCTATTAAGGTTCAGTCATTTGTTTCTCTGTTCAGGTACCACTAGGAGACTTTTGCTTTTGTTATTTTGAGGTTTTGTAAAGGACTTTAGTATTTAGTTGGGCTCTGAGACCCCTATCATTGCAACATTGTTTTTCAGTGCTTTACCTGCTTTTTCTCACTTGTTTACCTTCCCAGAAGTAATTTGGTAATTTAATTTATTCACAAAACACAAAGAATCAACAATAGGATGGAGAGTTTAGATTTGTAGTAGGTTTATAATATCCTTGTGATTATTCATCTATTCTGAGATCTTATTATTTCATTCTTATTCAAGTCTACATGTGTGTCTTTTGGAGTGATATTACAAATGTTTCCTGTTAAGATTATTTCTTGTGTCTGCTATTTAAAAATGACATAAATGACATCTTAGAAGACATTACACTTTTTTTTTTTTTTGAGACAGGGTTTCTCTGTGTAGTTTTGTTGCCTGATATGGATCTCGCTCTGTAGACCAGGCTGGCCTCGAACTCACAGAGATCTGCCTGGCTCTGCTTCCTGAGTGCTAGGATTAAAGGCATGCATTGCCACCACTTAGGGTCATCATAATTTCTAACACACACACACACACACACACACACACACACACACACACACACACACACACACACCTAAACACACAGCTCTCTATATAGCATATGTAGCACACACACGCGCACACACACATATATGCTATTAATTTTGGAGTATTAATTTTGAGTTATCAAAAAATATAAATAATTTCAAAATTGGTAAGGCAAAAGTATAATGTGCCTTTTCCCTAACATCTTGTTTTTATACATAAATCTATTCTTTGTCAAGCAAAATCATGTTTCTTAGTGCTCCATATACACTTTGTATATAATATGTGTCATCACTGTGGTTGTGACCATGAATTACCATTTCAAGACTTTCAACATGAATAAATATAGTATTCTCAAAAATATTTTACATAAGTATCTGAAATCTCATGTTGCTTGTCATATTACTTTTAGCATTTTCATCCTAATACCTCTGATTTCTGCAGTATACACTTAGGATTTAGTTCCTGGTGGTTTTACTTTTCCTATGATTATATTGTTCTAGCTTACCTAGACTCCCAACTCTACAAAATTAAATGCTATCATATATTTAACCAAATATGTATTGTGTATTTGTGTGTGTGTATATATATATAGATATATATATAGATATATATAGAGATATATATATGTGTGTGTGTGTGTGTGTGTGTGTGTGTGTGTGTGTGTGTGTGTGTGTGTATTTGCATACAGAAGCCAGAGTTCAAACACAGATATTATTTTACTTCAGGGACTGGATCTTGATCTTGAGATAGGATTTCTTACCTTTTTTTAATATTTATTTATTTATTATGTATACAATGTTTTGGCTGTATGTATATCTGCATGCCAGGAAAGGGCACCAGATCTCATTCGAGATGGTTGTGAGCCACCATGTAGTTGCTGGGAAGTGAACTCAGGACTTCTGGAAGTACAGCCTCTTAACCTCTGAGCCATCTCTCCAGCCCTAGGATTTCTTATCTTGGTCTAGAACTTGGGAGGACTTGCCTTGGAGTATGGGGGTATGTGGGATGGATTGCAGGGCAGAGGGCTAGGGAGGTGGAGGAAGAAGGGGAGGGGGACCTATGGTGGGTATGTAAAATGAATAGAAAATTTTGTAATAAAAACAAAAAGAGAAAACAAAACAAAACAAAAAATAAGCCCCATGATTTTCTAGTTTCTGCCTTCACTGTGCTGGGATTAAACACTCTGAAGTTTTTATGTGGCTTCCAGAGATCTACTCAGTTCCTCATACTTTCATGGCAATAACCCAGCTATGTTACCTCTGGCTTTACCTTGCATTGCCAGATTTATTGTATAATCTAGACTTTTGTGTATAGTGCTAGACATATAGATTTACTTGAATGTGTATTATTTTCCTTCAGTCACATGACAACTACCGTAAATAAGAATGGATGCTGTTTAGTCATTTACTTCTTGGTACACACATTGTACACACACACACACACACACACACACACACACACAGACAGACACACACACAGAGCAAGCGAGAGCCAGAGCGAGAGCAAGAGCGAGATACATAGAGCATATTCTCTGCCAGATACTAAGTAGTGTTTCCTGAATACAAATTCATTCCTAACTACTGTGTATGCATTATATTTTGCTAATGCAGAGACTGAGATTTAGGAAGCCTAAGTTGCTTGTCTGTTACTCTACAGCCACTGAGGGGACTGCATGGTCTAATTAGGACAGTTTGATTTCAGAGTCTTCTTTCTTAACTACCACACAATGAATTTTTCTGATTTCTCATGGAAATAAACTTGGAGTTTTCCTTGACTATTGTCTTTATCTTAAATCCCATGAATAATATTGTAGCATATTTTTATCTTTTAATATTGTTATAATAATGTAGATGAATCTTTCATCTTTCCTTAGAACATTTGGCTGTCTCACCTCCTTGTAAGCATTCTCTGTCTTAAGGAGTTACTCTTAGGAAACTCTGTTGCTTTATTTCCACTTTGACATCTTGTGTCTTAATTGAGTTCATTCACCATGGGAGGTTTTAATTTTGGTGGGAACTGCTACACTATACCATGTCTAAAATGAATTATCTTGTTGACTTCATCATTGTACAGACACATTCTTACTGCCCTTGAATGGACCAATCTATCTCCTATTATTTGAACTTTAATATTTATACTCTTTTTCTACTCAGTCCACACCATAAATGTGATATCTCCACAAGTCTCTCAATGAACTTCTTCACACCCTATATGAAACAGTCATTTTCTGAAAGAGTTCTTATATGAATTAAAAATTCCACTAACCTTGTTTTATTTTTACATTAGCCACCATTGTGTAAATAATGATAAATATATTTGTTTGGATGGTAGTTTTGAAATTTTTTGAATTTAATCTAATCAATTTTTTAACTGCTGTATTACCATTAATTGCAAAAGTGCTTGAGACAAAGTGGGTGTTGGAAATCCTTATTGAAAATCCTGGGCTTTTTCTTTATCCATATGAATTTGAGTGTTATTCTTTCCAGGTCTGTGAAGAATTGTGCTGGTACTTTGATGAGGATTGCATTGAATCTGTACATTGCTTTTGGTAAGATCGACAATTTTTACTATGTTAATCCTGCCTATCTATGATCATGGGAGATCATTCCATTTTCTGACATCTTCTTCAATCTCTTTTTTCAGGCACTTAAAGTTCTTGTCATATAGGTCCTTCACTTGCTTAGTTAGAGTAACCCTAAGGTATTTTATAACATTTGTGGCTATTGTAAAGGGTGATGTATCTCTGAATTCCTTCTAAGCCTGTTTGTCTATTGTATATAGGAGGGCTACTGATTTTTTTTTTTTTTAGTTGATCTTGTATCCTGCTATGTTACTGAAGGTGTTTATAAGCTTTATCAGTTCCTTGGTTGAAATTTTGGAGTCACTCATGTATACTAACATGTCATCTGCAAATAGGGAAAGCTTGACTTCTTCCTTCCAATTTGTATCCCCTTAATCTCCTTATGTTGTCTTATTGCTCTGGCTAGAGCTTCAAGTACTATATTGAATAAGTATGGGGAGAGGGGACAGCCTTGCCTTGTTCCTGTTTTTAGTGGAATTGCTTTGAGTTTCTCTCCATTTAATTTGATATTGGCTGTTGGCTTGCTGTAAATTGCCTTTATTATGTTTAGGTATGTTCTCTGTATTCCTGATCGCTCCAAGACTTTTATTATGAAGGGGTGTTGGATTTTGTCAAATGACTTTTCTGCCTCTAGTGAGATGATCATGTGTTTTTTTTCCTTTGAGTTTGTTTATCTGGTGTATTACAATGATGGACTTTCATATGTTAAATCACCCTTGCATCCCTGGGATGAAGCCTACTTGATCATGGTGGATAATTGTTTTGATGTGTTCTTGGAGTCTGTTTGCCAGAATTTTATTGAGTATTTTTGCATCAATGTTCATGAGGGAGATCGGTCTGTAGTTCTCTTTCTTTGTTGCATCTTTGTTTGGTTTAGGATCAGGGTAATTGTAGCCTCATAGAAGGAGTTTGGTAATATTCCTTTTGCTTCTATTGTGTGGAACAATTTAAAGAATATTGGTATTAACTCTTCTTTGAAGATCTGGTTGAATTCTGCACTGAAACCTCGGCTTTTTTTTTTTTTTTTTTTTTGGTTGGGAGACTTTTAATGTCGGGGAATTTTAATGACTGATTCTACTTACTTTGGGTTTATTGGAATATTTAAATGGTTTATCTGGTCTTGATTTAACTCTGGTATGTGGTACCTATCCAGAAAATTATCCATTTTTTTTTAGATTTTCCAGTTTTGTGGAGTAGAGGTTGTCTGTTGTTATGTCCCCCTTTTCATTTCTGATTTTGTTAATTTGGATGCTCTCTCTCTGTCTTTTGGTTAGTTTGGATAAGGGCTTGTCTATCTTGTTGATTTTCTCAAAGAACCAACTCTCTGTTTCATTAATTTTTTTGTATTGTTCTCTTTATTTCTATTTTATTGATTTCAGCTCTCAATTTGATAATTTCCTGGCATCTATTCTTCCTAGGAGACTTTGCTTCTTTTTGTTCTTGAGGTTAAGTCACTAGTGTGAGATTTCTCCAACTTCTTTATGTGGGCATTTAGTGCTATGAATTTTCCTCTTAGCACTGCTTTCATAGTGTTCCATAAGTTTGGGTATGGGGTGTATTCATTTTTGTTGATCTCTAGGAAGTCTTTTATTTCTTTCTTTATTTCTTCCTTAACCCATTGGTGATTCAGTTGAGCATTATTCAGTTTCCATGACATTGTAAATTTTCTGTAGTTTTTGTTGTTGTTGAAATCTAACTTTAAACCATGGTGGTCTGATAGAACACAGGAGGTTATTCCAATTGTTTTGTATCTGTTGAGATTTGCTTTGTGGCCAAGTATGTGGTCGATTTTAGAGAAGGTTCCATGGGGTGCTGAGAAGAAGGTGTATTCTTTTTTGTTAGAATGGAATGTTCTGTAGATAATGATTTGAGTTATAATGTCAGTTAAGTCCTTTATTTATCTGTTAAGTTTCAATTTGGCAGATCTGTCCAGAAGTGAAAGTGGGGTGTTGAAGTCTCCCACTATTAATGTGTGGTTTTATATGTGATTTAAGCTTCAGTAATGTTTCTTTTACATATGTGGGTGCCCTTGTGTTTGGGGCATAAATGTTCATAATTGAGACTTCATCTTGGTGGATCTTTCCTGCAATTAGTATGTAGTGTCCTTCTTGATCTCTTTTGATTAATTTTAGTTTGAAGTCTATTTTGCTGGATATTAGGATGTCTATACCCACTTGCTTCTTAAGACCATTTGGTTGGAAAGTCTTTTCCCAGTCTTTTATTCTTAGGTAGTGTCTATCTTTGAATTTAAAGTGTGTTTCTTGTATGTAGCAGAAAGATGGGTCCTGCTTTCATATCCATTCTGTTAGCCTGTGTCTTTTTATAGGTGAATTAAGTCCATTGATATTAAGGGATATCAATGACTAGTGATTGTTCATTCCTGTTATTATTAATGTTATTATTTATTTATTTATTTTTATTTATTTATTTATTTATTTATTGGTGGTAGTGTGTGTGTACTTCTCTTCTTTGGGGTTTACTTCTGTGGTGTTATCTATTGCCTGTGTTTTCATGGGTGTATCTTATTTCCTTAGGTTAGAATTTTCCTTCTAGTGCTTTCTGCAGGGCTAGGTTTGAGTATATGTATTGTATAAATCTGGCTTTGTCTTGGAAGGTCTTGTTCACTCCTTCTATGATGATTGAAAGTTTTGCTGTGTATATCAGTCTGGGCCGGCATCCATTATCTCTTAGTGTCTGCATTACATCTGTCCAGGTCCTTCTTGCTTTTAAGGTCTCCATTGAGAAGTCGGGTGTTCTTCTGATGGGTTTGCCTTTATAATTCACTTGGCCTTTTTCCTTTGCTGCTCTTAATATTCTTTCTTTATTCTGTAGTTTTAATTGTTTAATTATTATGTGGCGAAAGAACTTTTTTGGGGGGCCTAGTCTATTTGGTGTTGTATAAACTTCTTGTATCTTCACAGGCATTTCCTTTTTTAAGTTGGGAAAGTTTTCTTCCATGATCTTGTTGAATATATTTTCTGTACCTTTGAGTTGGTATTCTTCTTCTTTTATCCCTATTATTTGTAGGTTTGGTCTTTTCATGGTGTCCCAAATTTCTTGGACATTTTGGGTCATGACTTTGTTGGCTTTGGTGTTTTCTTTGACTGATGGATTTATTTCTTCTACCGTATCTTCAACACCAGAGATCTTTTCTTCCATCTCTTGCATTCTGTTGGTTATACTTGCATCTGAAGTTCCTGTTTGTTTACTCAGATTTTGTATTTCCAGCTTTCCTTCTGCTTGTGTTTTCTTCATTTTTTCTATTTCCACTTTTCAGGTCTTGGACTGTTTCCCTCATCTGTTTCATTGCTTTTCCATGATTTTCTTTCAGTAATTTATTGTTTTCTTTGTCCTTTCTTCCAGTTTTTTTTTTATAGCGTTCTTCCCATTTTTGTCTGTTCCTCCACTTCATTTTTTATTTCTTCTTTATAAGCCTCTAGCCTCTTCATGATGTTATTCATAAGGTTGTTTTCTTCTGCTTCTTCTATTTTGTGATGTTCAGGTCTAGCTGTTGGAGGAGGGCTAGGTTCTGGTGATGCCTAACAGCTTTTCTTATATGGCAGTTCATGATGATAATGTTCACAGAATACCAACTGAAAAATTCAGCTATGTAGTAGGCAATAGTGTTCTTTTCTTACCATGTTGAAAAGTAACACTGTCAATTTTGCTATGATGTTTGATGATATGAGGTTGATACTAAATTAACCCAGATTTCTCATGCCTCTGATTACTTATATATCAAATTCCTGCCTTAAACATCAAGAATATATTTAATATATTCTCACACAAACTTGGTGTGTGAGTTCCTTTTCCATTGCTGTGAAGACACCATGAGTAATGCAGCTTGTATAAAAGAGAACATTTAATTGGTAGCTTGTTTACAGTTTCAGAGGCTTAGTCTATTGTCATAGAAAGAAGCAAGGTGGTACATGGGTATTTCCACAAGCAGCAGGGAGAATGATAGGGCTTGGCACTAACTTTTAATACCTAAAACCCACCCTCAGTGAAACTCTTCCTCCCTCCAACAAGGCCACACCTCTTAGTGCTTCTAATCCTGTCAAAAAGTTCCAATATCTGGTGACTAAACATTCAAATAAATGAACCTATGTGGACCATTTTATTCAAATCACCATATTTGGTGTGTGGTACCTAAAAAGTTTCTCCTCATGCATGGGCTCCTCTCTTTCCCTCTTGTTTGTAAAATACTCACTAGTGTAGCTAAAACATGTCAATTTTTAAGGCACTGTTGATTTCAGTTGGAACTGAGTAATAGTGTGTTGATATGCTTTCAGTATTTCAGTTCAGGTTCAGGAGAAAATAGTGCATTTATTAAGTCATGATGGATAAATACAAAAAAAAGTATAAATGAGATCAGGGCTTGACCTCTGATTTAGAAGGTACCTTATTAAAAGAAAGTGATTCATTATATATTTTAGTTCTTCTTATTCTGTAACATAAAACATTGATTGTTTATTACACATAATGCAGACTCATATATTTGTTGTTGGTATAATTCTTCTTTGAATATTAATGAAACCCTTATTTGCATCCTGAGCGCAAAACTCATGTATTGGTTTCCTAGGCAACTTTCCCTCCTTTAAGAGTAAAAGACCATTAATCCACAAATATTGCTAGATGAGTCTTTCTGTGGCATCCAAATGTCAGTTGTTTAGATTTCACAAAATAGCGTTTTTCCAAGTTATCTTAGCTGAGGAAAGCATTTATGTCTTTTATACACATGCCTTTCTTCAACAAAATAAAAACAAGTTATGTTCTTCTGGAGGTTAACAGGTGTTATAAGACTCCTAAAAGTAGTTTATCAGACACTGATAAAATCCAGTATCTCTCTGTGAATTCTTGCTGAACTCACTGTAGGTCCACTTATTATCCCACTGAAGAAGCATGCTATAGACAGGAGTGTGGAAAGATGTAGGTGTGGAATTCAAGCTATTTTTTTCTTCCAAAGAAAAGATTCCACATGTTCTTCCCATTTTCCAAATAAAAACCTAGTATACCAAAGAACGCAATGGCACAAGGGTATTTCATTACAATCTCAATACTCAGGTTTTGTTTTGTAGGGTACTATTTGAAGAAGAATGTGAAAAAGACTGTTTCAAATTATTTCTTTCTGACTTCAGCATAAAAGTATATTTCTGTATGTGTGTAGGCATGTATGTGAATAATTAGTTTCTAATTTCCTTAATCTAATGGAGAGTATTCCCTTACTTCTATGTAAGCCCAAATATTCTTGTTCACAGACATTGATTTTATAATAAACCTGGGTTTAATTGTTCTCAACTAAAAAGGAAATTATATACACAATACCTAACTAATGTTTTTGTAATTAGTTGGTGATAGTTTGCTTACAGATTCCTCCTTTGTGTTAAATACATCATTTCAATTCTTCAGATCTGTCAGCTAAACCACTAGAACCCAGTCTAAAGGCTGTCTTATTTCCAAATAATAACCTTGATAAGTGTGCATATAGTGGGTAAGCGGTAGGGTACAGTATAAACCCCAAAGCAAGTGGAGTGTAGGAATCATAAAGAATTTTATATTAGTTGTTATATGCATTGAAACTCTAGCTTTGCAATGTATTACATTACTACTTTCCTAGTTTCATTTTATTTATCTCTAAAGTGGAGATAAAGATAGCCTGTTGTTTTGTAAAATAATGATTGACATATAAGGAAAAATCCAGAGATCACCCAATTGGAAACAGTTTGATTTGTTTTATTATTATTATTTCTTTAAATTTCAACTCACCATACACTCAGCCATCCTATGTATGAGCACCATGACATCCAGATCCAAGCTTAGACAAAACTCCATAGGAAGAGCATACCAAGGATACACAAATAGACTATTACAATACATTGGTTTTAGTTAACTTCCCACAAACTTCCCCAAGATATTCTTTCCCCTGTGCAAATGAGACTATGTTTACTCTTTGCTAAGAATTATTCCTTGCTTACCAGTTATTTGCCCTGAAGGATAACCTGACAATCAAATCATAATACAACTTCTGTTCCTTATTTCTTTCAACATTCTGGTTTATACATTTATTCATTGTGCATTTCAGAGAATACAGCACTAACATCTATTTCTATTTGTGTAATGCCTGTTCTTACCATTTGTGATGCCTTATTTTATTGGACTTATGATAAACTCATCTTACCTTAAGGGAAACTCTCTCCATGGAGTTTCCCCTGGTATATCCATCTAATTTAAGTTCTTCTTTAACATACCTAGTGTATTTTTTTTTTCCTATGACTTGACATAGATTGGCTCTGATAGAAGACAATGATGCAATTCTCTCCCAGGTTCTCATATTGCATATAAGAATCAAAACAAACTTATTTTTATCTAGAAGTAACTGTTTAGTACTTTTCTTCTATCTCAATTACAAGCTCTCAAGTGACAGGGACAACATTTGTTTTATTCACCATTGACATATGGCAAATATTTCAAGAGGCACCATTAATTGAGTTATGGATACAGCATCTTTTCAATTCTGAGGAAAATTGCTAAGTAAGTTTGACACAATGAGAGAATGATTTTCTTTTTAAAGTGAATGAGGCACAATGAACACAGAAAACAAAACCCCACAAGTATCTTCTTCATGCTGTCACTGACAAAGCATGTAACAACTGTGTTACAAAGTGAGAAAAATAGGAAAGTTTCTCCTTTGGAAACATTTGAAAAATTTTATCATGTTATGAATAACGTTTAACTATGAAATGTTGCCATTCATTCATCCTTGTAAACCACCTTCTATTGTTAAGAAATAACATCTATCTGGAGGTATTAGGCTCAATACATTTGAACTGGGAAACAAAAGCTTATTCCCCTAAAATTGATCTCTTTTCACCTAAATGAGAGGTCTTCTGTGTCCATTGCTTATGTACTCACATCCAAAATTATGAACTAATTAGAGAGTAGTGATCACTATAGGGTTAGCCCTTAATATTACTGAAGTATAACCACTTAATATGGAACTGCCTTAAGCAATATATGAATGCAACAGACTCAACTGTCTTTTCCTTGGAATTCACCAAATCATCCTTCTATAGCTACAGGCAAGGCCCTTCCCTCAATTAGGGTTTAATCATCATGGGGAGCAGCTGAGCATTTCAATCATCATTTTTTCTCAAGGTCCTATTAATCTTGTCTATTTAAGAAATTTGATTTTTCCATTTATGTAAAAATATTAAGACTTTCAGTGAAGAAAATGATGGGGTAAATAAAGTAAAGGAAACTAATATATCCACAATATTTAAATTGAACTAAACTATTTTATTATAGGTATAGAGTACTACCCCAGGGACAGCAAGAGGCCCTTCACATGATATCTTTTCTTTCTTATGCTCCTCATAGTCATTTAGGACTATATTTGCCATATAGACCTGGAGACAGCATCCATGAGTTCAGGGACACATAGTTCTTGTTTGGAGTCCCCGTCTGTCATTTGCAACTCTCATGGTCTTTATTCAAAGCTACCTTTATGACATAGTTTTCTCATACGTAACAAGAAATTATAGTAGCTGGGTTAGATAAAGATTTTTAAGATTAACTCAGCAAATGATCTTGAGTACCTGGATCAGTTCTTGGAAGATAGGCTTATTTAAAACATTAGCAGTATTCAGTTTATCTAATATTCTATATTATTTAGCAACTTATTTTCTACCTCTTGTGATACATTTAGGTCAACACAATAGGTTGGCTTTCTTAAAATGAATATTCGTATGAGATCATCTGGAATTATTTGTCATTCTCAGTTTTTTGAAGTCATATATATATATATATATATATATATATATATATATATATATATATATAATTTAGAAATAGCTTTGAAAATCACTAAAGAGAGAGGAAACTTTTTTATCTTTGAATATTTATAAATTCAATTCTGTGCAATTGTTAAACATATTTACAGACATACAATTAGTTATTTATCACCTCAATGAATAGAACTATCCCTTTGATTTTTATTCTATTTTTGTTTTGTGGTACTGCTGTGTGAAAAGTAATTTCAAGTGAAATTCTTACATCAACTCACCAATACTATCACTTTAAACTTTAAAGTAAGACTGTAAGTACCTTGAACAACTTTTCTCTATTCTTTCACAACACTTTATTTTAGTTTGACTAGAAGCATGAAATTTTTTGCCCTGAGATTGTGTTTCTATCATGATCCCTCAATGGTAGGGGCCACTGGATTCATCTTTAGATTCGAAAAGACTTCAAGCAGAATGTGTAGCAGATGCTTAATTGCCATTTACTAGATAAAGACACATACTATGGGTGAATGGGCAATCCCCCGCTGTCAGGTCAAATGAGAACTTTATCCTTGTGCTCAGTGGATCCTGGATCCTGGTTATTTTAAAGGCACAAGCAAAAAGCATTTCAGAAAACTTTCCAACTGTGTATTCAATCATCTTTTTTTTTCTTTTGTCAGTCAAACTGCGTGTGCTATGGACTTTATTACATTTAAAGTTATTGATAGCAGTAATAACTACTAGTGCACATTGTATAGTACAGATAAGACACTTCCCACGTATTTATGATGTATCAATTGTTTAATCTTATAGCACTCTTGTGAGAGTTATCCTATTTGACATATTGGGAAGCTGGGGTAGCAGGGTTCAAAAACTGAGCTCTTTATTTGCAGCATTCCTAGGAAACAGTCACTAGCTCTGAGCTTGGCAGATGCAAATCAATAGGCTTTATGATGAAATAAACAGATTGGTGAATATAATACTATAAACTTATCTTTGTGTGTGCATTTATACACATGTACATTCACACATGAATGTGCATGTGTGTGGAAGTTAGAGGTCAACATCTCATAGTGTCTTGATTGCTTTCACCTTATTTATTGAGGTAGAATCTCTCATTGGGTGTGGAGCTCAGCAACTTTACTAGCAAGTTCCATGGATCCACCTATCTCTACTTCTCTAGCATTGGCATAGAGATGATTAATTAGTTCTTGGATTCTTTTTGTGGGTCCTGGGGACCAAACTGAAGGCTTTTTTATGCTAGTTTATTGAATACCATCAACTCAATACTTAGAAATTTATCATTGGCCTTTGCACACATGCAACAAAAATTACATTTTAATTTAATTATTTTAATAATTAAATTGAAGAAAGGGACTTTATGGAAATAATTTTAATTTAAATTAGTAGCACTAATTAATTTAATTTGAATTCATAGCACTAAATTAATTTTATTTAGTAGTCAAATGGGTAATTACCCCACAAGGCTCTGAAGAATTGATGTTATAGTATGAATATGTTACTCACAATTTATTTGCTTGAAACTTAGTCTCCAGTTCAGTAATGCTATGACATGGAAACTAAAGGGATCATGTTAAGTCATGAGGGTACTACTCCAAGTACTTTGTTGCCACTATTTAAAGGGCATATAAGTACCTTTTTGTGTATGCTGCCATGAGAAAGCACTGTAAGAAAGATTTGGCTGGATTCTTACAACAGGATCTTGAAAATACAAGCTTCCAGGTTTATGAGAAATACAATTCAATCATAATGAATATCCTGGTCTCTAGTATTATGTTATAGTATCACTGAGTGGACTTAGACAGTTGGGGATATACTTCACATTTAGAAGGTTAGGTTGGGTACTTAAGTCATCAAATAAGGACAACAAAATCCCCTTCACTTCTTTAGAGGCTGCTGGGAAGGGAGAATAAATATTTGAGTTAGATAATTCTTTAATGATTATTTTATTTCCTTTGAATAACAAATTAAGAAGAAATAGAGTTGAATAATGAGTTAAATGATAGATGGTAATGGAAAAATAGAAATAAAGTTACTGTTGAATTTCTCTATTAGAAAACAGGCATATACCAGGTGACAGTGGTGGTGCATGCCTTTAATCCCAGCACTGGGAGGCAGAGACAGGTGGATCTCTGTGAGTTCAAGGCAGCCTGGTCTACAGGGCGAGATGCAGGACAGGCACCAAAACTACACATAGAAATCCTGTCTCAAAAAAAAAGAAAGAAAGAAAGGAAGGAAGGAAGGAAGGAAGGAAGGAAGGAAGGAAGGAAAAAAGAAAGAAAGAAAGAAAGAAAGAAAGAAAGAAAGAAAGAAAGAAAGAAAAGGAAAAGAAAACAGGCATACAGAAAAAAGAAACCAATATCAAATGGTACTTTGGACTTTAAATCAGTCTTGTTTTTCTGGCCCATCAATGGTGATTGGAGAATTAAACATACTTTGCAATTGTTTTCTTCCTCGCTTATACATCTTTATACCATGTATTGTGGGGATTTCTTACAAATAGAATAAAAACATGTAAGCATTAATACAGGAAAAGGCTTTTTCATTTAGAGTTCCAAGCTTTAAGTTACAGCATATTGATTAAATGAAAATGTTAGAAATATTCACCTTACGATGCTCTCTCAAGTGGAATGATAATCCAAACCAGACATGGTCAGATAACTTGCTGGTTTGATTGTATCAATAGTTTGGCCAGAAAAAATAACTCTCCTCTCCCCTACCAACTGTACCACTTTTTAAAATTGCTTCTTTAATACTTTAGCACAGTTCAGCATCCTAGGAGAGTACATATGTATTTTACAGATTTTGTGGGTCAGCAGTCAGTAGTTGTAGAGCACCAGAGGCTATAGCTCAGCAACTTACAAAGCTACAACAAGATATTGGCAGCCTTCATTCTTATTTAAAGATGGATAATTTATTTTCAAGATCACTAAGGCTATTGATAAGATTCAGCTTTATGTGGATATACACCAAAAGCCATTGTTTTGGGTGTTTGTCTTCTACAGGCATCTTTGAACTCCTGGAACCTGGCCATAGTTCACAGAGGTTGTCCCTAATTCCTTGCCACATGACTCCTCCCAAATAGAGATGCCATTATCAAGCCAGTAAAGGGACTCTTTGGAAAAAGTCTGTAAGAAGGACATTGTCTTATATGCCATAATGTTATCAGAGGAATAATAGTTTGTCAGTATTATCAATTCCCCAGGGATTCAAGGGGTCTTTGCGATATCCGGCATGGGATCTGAGGGGAAAAGAAAAATCTATGTACACTATAATATTATGTCTGTTAGCTTTATTCCTCTAAGACAAAATTCTATCAATTCAGCTATAGACATTCTATGCAGGAATAACTCTAGATACCAAGCTTTATATCCATCTACTTTATTTCTCTGGAATGAAATTGTCTCCATAACTGCAGTTCCATCCAGGTCCCTAGCTCATAGTCCTGCTAACAACTAAACTCCTATGTTTCCAGCCTCATCTTCATCCTTTGTGTCCTCTTTCTCCATCTCTGCTGCTCTCTACTCCTGGCACTCAGAAAACTCTACTCAAGATCTGCTTACCCTCTGTGGAACCTCTGTCATCCTCTTCTCTCTAGCCATGCTATTCTGTCTGTGTCTACAGAAAATACCTGTCCTTTCTTTCCTTGGTCAGGTGGTTCACTGCCTCCTCAGGAATGTTGTTTTATCTCTCACCTTGATATGTAAAAACCTCTTTTATTTTCAGTCAAAAACGCTCTGGAGAACCACTAGGCCTCCTCAAGGGGATGGTCTGAGCTTCATAAACACAGGAAACAAAGCTAACTGTCTCTCACCAGCTTGTCTCCTAAGCTCAGCAGGGCAGTTAGTAACTTAGTAGGTTCAGCAAGTCTGAGGAGCTGAACTGTTTACCAATAGGTCTGGGCACACAAGGATTTCATAGCAGAAGACAGCTGAAATAATAAAGGCTGGGTAACACCAAATGTTCATAATAAATTGGTTTGTCTTTTGACAGACCCTTGGCCGGTCAAAGTTCAGCTTTAATACACAGCTGAATCTCTATGATATATTCTTGTGGCCTGCAAGACAGTACTATTATATTTCACTGTGTAGGAGTATGGGGCATAGTATACCCACATTCATTGGGAAGGGATTGTACCAGGGTACATACATTTGGTTTCTGGAATACATCAGCTGCTTTAGAGTCTTCCCAACCAGCTAATGCAATATGCTACAACTATAGGAGTGAAAAATGTCATGGATCTATCTATTTATCTCTTTTTATATTTCATTGTCATTTGTTTTCTTATCTTTTATTAATAAATATAAATATTAAAACCATTCTGGTGAATACCATCATAGTGGAAAAATTTATAAAAACTAAAATGAGTCCTTTAAATAGGATGTGGTGGTTTCAATAAAAATGGTCCCCATAGGCTCAAAGATTTGAATGTTTGGGCACCAGGGAGAGGCACTGTTAGAAGGTATGACCTTGTTAGAGGAAGTGTATCACTGGGGGTGGTCTTTGAGGTTTCAAATGTTCAAGCCAGGTCCAATGTCTGTCTCTCTGCCTGCTGCTTGCTGCCTGTGGATTCAGACACAGTACTATCAGCTACTTTTGAGGACCATGTCTACCTTCATGATACCATGATTCCCATCATGAAGTTAATGGACTAATCCTCTGAATTGTAAGAAAGCTGAAATAAACTGTTTTCTTTTATGAAAGTTGCCATGATCATGGTGTCTCTTCACAGGAATAAAACATTAACTAAAACAGACAACATTTGACAGTTTTGGAGAAATTTACACATTTTTAAAACTTTTGTTCTCTAACAAATATCCCAGTTGATATACAGGATGCTGTTCATACATTACAGTAGTAGAAAAAAAATGGTCTTACAAGAAATCCAACATCAAACATAATCTAGCTATGTCTACCCATACAAAGCTCTTACCAACAAGATAACTTCTCTAACTTTGCAAATGTAAGTGAATCATCTTTTCATTGGTATAGTCTCTATATAACATGGGAACTATATATCTGCTTTCAATTACTGTAAAAAATAAAATCCAAGCATGATTGCACAGATCTGCAATCCTAGGCTGAGGCAAGAGGTTCATGAGTTCCAGAACTAGGATGCAGAGTCAAGGCCAGCCTCAAGAACAAGGAATCTCTTTCTCCAAAGAAAAAGAAAATAATGCATGGCTGTAACTCAGTAGTAGAGAGGCTTTGGGTTTCTCAACACTACAAAATAAATAAGCAATAAATTAATACAAAAGTACAAAAATAATAGTAAAGAATTCAATATAGACATGATCTGGGGACAAGTCACTCCATTATACATGATTTTAAATGAAATCAAAATTAATATTAATAAAAATCCATGTGATTTCTCTGAATGAAACTTGCTTTTGTCTTTGCCCGGAAGACTATGGCATTTACATCTTTAAATCAGCCTTCTGCAATTGTGATAGGCATGATCTATTCTATTTTATGTATTGTACATATTCCTGTTATAAAAATAAACCATCGATATTGTTAAATAAAATGTCATAACAGAAAAACAAAAGCTATTCCTTTTAATGTCACAATTTCCAATTTAATGAAAGCCTGGATGTAGCATTTGTTTTCTCTCCTATACCATTTCCCCAGGCAGAAAAACAACTTGCATTCCATTCATCTTTGCTGAAGGAATAGAATGCACATTGTGCAATTTGAAACATATAAGAATATAGCTTATATTAAGGATCTATATAACAGAGAGTCTCGCATTTTTTTCTGGTTGTTCCCCTTATCCTTGTTATTACTTCCAAGGGAAGTATGGCATGACAGATAATTCTAAGGCTACAGTATTGGCAAGTATACCTTGGAAGTATCCAACAACTCCCTAATTGGAATTAAGACAAGTTCAACAACAGGAAAAATGCACAGTACTGGAAATCTATCTACCTATTCTGTGCTAGTGAATTCATTAATATTACAGGTTTATCAAATCTACTGCTACTAATTTACTGAACCAGTATAATCTGTAACAATCATCTATAAACATCTGTTCTTTTCTACAGATTTGTCTAGTCTTCATGCTTCATCAAGGAAACTGTTTTTTAATAGAAATTTCTTTTGGTAATAGACAGAAAACCACAGTAAATGAAAACTGAAATGATACATTCCCTATTGCTAATAGTCTAAGCTGGGGTAATCCTTGTGGATTCCTTGGAATTTACCTAGAACCAGGTTTCTCCCTAACCACATAATGTCTCCCTCTATCTCTTTCATTGCTCTCCCTCTCTGTCCCTCCCCCAGCTTGATGACCCCATTCCCTCATCCCTGCTGGGAATGTCTTTCTGTATTCTGTGAATGTGTTGCTCTGATTGATTGATAAATAAAGTGCTGATTGGCCAGTAGCCAGGCAGGAAGTATACTAAAGGTGGGACAAAGAGAGAAGAGAATTCTTGGTAAGTGGAAATCTGAGTCAGGAGTCAACAGCCAGACCAGAGGAAGCAAGATGTAAAAGTACCAGTAGGCACAAGCCATGTGGCAACTTATAGATTAATAAAAATAAGTTAATTTAAGATATAAGAACTTAAGATGTCTTCTGTGTTTTTGATCTTAGCCACTCTGACAGGTGTAAGGTGGTATCTCAGAGTCGTGTTGATTTGCATTTCCCAGATAATTAGGGATGTGGAGCAATTCCTTAAATGTCTTTCAGCCATTTGAACTTCCTCTGTGGAGAATTCTCTGTTTAGTTCTATAGCCCATTTCTTAATTGGACTGTTGGGCATTTTGATGTCTAATTTCTTGAGTTCTTTATATATTCTGGATATCAGCCCTCTGTCAGATGTGGGGTTGGTGAAGACCTTTTCCTATTCTGTAGGCTGTTGCTTTGTTTTGTTGACCATGTCCTTTGCTCTACAAAAGCTTCTCAGTTTTACAGGTCCCATTGATTGATTGTTTCTCTCAGTGTCTGTGCTACTGGTCTTATATTGAGAAAGTGATCTCCAGTGCCAATGCGTTCAAGAGTAGGCAAGGGGAACTCTCCTCCACTGTTGGTAGGAATGCAAGCTTGTACAGCCACTTTGGAAATCAATATGGTGCTTCCTTAGAAAATTGGGAATCCATCTCCCCCAAGACCCAGCTGCAGCACTCTTGGGCATATACCCAAGGAATGCTCAATCATACCACAAGGACATTTGCTCAGCTATGTTCATATCAGCATAGTTTGTAATAGCCAGAACCTGGAAACAACCTAGATGCCCTTCAACTGAAGAATGGATAAAGAAAATATGGTACATATACATAATGGAGTACTACTCAGCAGAGAAAATTAATGACATCATGAGGTTTGTGGGCAAATGGATGGATCTAGAAAAAATCATCCTGAGTGAGGTAACCCAGACTCAGAAGGACAAACATGGTATGTACTCACTCATAGGAGGATACTAGATGTAAAACAAAGATGACAAGACTGCTACACAACTCCAGGGAGGCTACCTAGAAAATGGGACCCTAGGAAAGACACAGGTATCACCCAATGACAGAGATATGGATGAGATCTACATGAACAACCTGGACAACAGTGGGAGTACTGAAGGGCAAGGTTTGAGGGAAAGAAAGCTTAGGGGAGCAGGATATCCCAGCTGGATCAAGAACAGAAAGGGAGAACAAGGAATAACAGGCCATGATAAATGAAGACCACATGAGAACAGGAATAGGCAGAGTGCTGGAGAGGTCCCCTGAAATCCACAATGATACATCCTCTGTAGACTTCTGGAAATGGTTGAGAGAAAGCCTGATCTGACCTAGTCTGGTGATCAGATGGACAAATACCCTAACATTCAAGCTGGAATTCTCATCCAATAACTGATGGAAGTGGATGCAGAGATCCTCAGCCAGGCCTCAGGTGGAGCTCCAGGTGTCCAACTGTCAAGAAAGAGGAGGGACTGTAAGAACGTGAATTGTTGAGCCCAAGATTGGTAAAAGCACAGGGACAAATAGCCAAACGAATGGAAGCACATGAATTATGAACCAAAGGCTGTGGAGCCCCCAGCTGGATCAGGCCCTCTGGATAAGTGAGACAATTGAATAGCTTGAACTGCTTGGGAGGCAACCAGGCTGTGGGACCCGGAACTGTCCTTAGTGCATGAGCTGGCTGTTTGGAACCTTGGGCTTACACAGGGACACTTTGCTCAGCCTGGAAGGAGGGGCCTGGACCTGCTTGTACTGAATCCACCAGGTTTAAATGAATCCCCAGGGGAGTCTTGGCCCTGGAGGTGATGGGAATGGAGGGGAGGGGCTGGGGGAAAGTTGGGGTGGGGGTTGGAGGGGGAGGACAGGGGAACCCATGGCTGATGTGTAAAATTACAACACAAATGTAATAATAATAATAATAATAATAATAATAATAATAATAATACACAACAAAGATATATGAACTTGATAGCAAGAAGCCTGCCACAGCCATACAGTTTATAAGTAATACAAGTTTCTGAGTGATTATTTTATAAGCATCTGTGGGGTCCTTGGTACTGGGAGAGTACAAGAAAAACTTCAGCTACACATCCCCTATTCTCTCCCCTCCATTGCCCCTACCCCTATGCCCCCAGTTTACTCCTGAGATCTCATCTATTTCCCCTTCCCAGGGTGATCCATGTGTCCTTTGCAGAGTCTTCCTTGTTACCTAGCTTCTCTGGAGCTGTGATTTATATTCTGGTTATCCTTTGCTTTACATTTAATATCCACTTATAAATGAGCATATACCATGTTTGTTCTTTCTGAGTATGGGTTACCTCACTCTAGATATTTTCTAGTTTTATCCATTTGCGTGCAAATTTCATAAGCCATTGTTTTATGTTTTTTAACATTGAGTAATACTCCACTGTGTTAATGTACCACATTTTCTTTATCCATTCTTTGGTTGAAGGGCCTCTTGGTTGAGTCCAGGTTCTGGCTATTATGAGAGTCAAGTCTCATTGGTTGCATTTATAAAGCTTTTCCACATAGAAGCCTTAGGGGACATTGAGGAAGAGTATTCAGAATGGCTGTAAGAGCCACAGGATTTGGCAGTTTGCTGTGAGATTGTGTCTCCTAGTGATATCAGAGGCTACAACAATAAAGTTTCACCAACATGGCTTTCTAAACAGGAACTAACTCAGGATGATACCAATGGTGATACTAATGGACATCCCAAAGTGGATGGAGGAAAAGACTACAAGGACACACTCCTACACCAAGAACTATAGGCAAATGAAGAAAGCTGAGAGCAGGAGAGGTGGTCTTCCCCAGGGAAGAGCATATCAGTTCTTTGCTCAGGGCCAAAGGCTCAGCTCTGAAATTATACATACAAATAACTTTATACAGACTGAGTAGATCATATTGAGAAGAAGACCCAGGTTTAGTTTCCATTACATACATGGCATCTCACGACCAGTGAAACCCCTGTTCCAGGGGACCAATGTCATCTTCTGGCCTCTTTGGTAATAGGTAAGCATGTGTTACACAGACATTCACATGCAGGTGAAATATTTATACATATAAAATAACAATAAATCTTTTCTATAAATTGATAAAAATGATATGAAGTTTGAAGGGGATATATTTGGGGGGATCTGGCAGGAATGAGAGGTAGGAAATGTAGGATGATTATGATTAAAATGTGTTGTATATATCTCTCAAACCTCTACTCCAAAATAGGGAAAACACTTGATCAGAAGTATTTCCACAGAAGATACATTAATATCCTTCAAAGACCATCTTCAAAGATGAAGATATTGCTAAGTTGCAAAGCTTCCAATTATGAATAACAGGGCCTTAGACTCCATAGCTAGTGAAAAAAGAAAGAAGGAGAGAAACAAAAGAAGGAAGGAAAGAAAGGAAGAAAGACTAGGGATGGAGTATGATAGGAAAGAAAGGAAAGATTTTCAATTATAATTCTTGTTAAAGAATTTTAAGTTAAAAATCAAAATAATGTATCTTTCAATACTCATCAGAATGCCTATTACTCAATAATTAAATGAATAATTATAGAAAATAGCAAATGATGCTGACATGGAAAAATTATAAATTTATGTGCTCTTTTTGGTATTACTTGTTGTTTTTCTATTTTATCACTTTTGATTTTTCATAAATATATTTTTATCACATACTTTACCTTCTCTCAATTCCTCCTGGGTCCTCCCTCCCTCTCTACCCACCCACTTTTACATTTCTCTCTCTATCAAAGAAAAGAACAAAAAAATACTATTAAAAAACTTCAAAGGCAGAAACTACACAAACAAATGGAAACAACAATCACACAAAAAGTATGGAGTCCTTTTTATGTTGGCCAACTACTCATGGGCTTATGGTCAGAAAGGCTGTGCAGTTGATGTATCCAGTGTCACTCCATTGGAGAAAAATGATTTTCATGGGAGTGACCAACTACTTTTGTCTCAGAATAAAGGCCCACTCCATGAGCTAGAACCAACACCTGACACTGCTAAAGTGGCCAAAAACACAAGACTAGAAATGTTATGGCCATTGGGGAAAACTTATTCTTCTTATTTTGCTAAATTAACATGGCAATAGATGAATCCTAGCACCATATTGCTATACCCATAGCTCAGAGATGCTTTATCTTTCTGTAGATATCAGTTAACATAGAGACCTACAGATGAATAAGCAGCAGAGATTGAGAGACTTTGAAGCACTCGGTCCTCAATGGAATGCCATTATCAAAGCCCTCCCCTTATTGCTCAGGGATCAGTGTGGAAGAGAAGTCAGCATGATTTTAAGAGACAGAGGCTGTGGACAACCCCAAGAAAATAGCATCATCCAGACACAACAGGCACAATAAGCATATGAACTCATGCATACTGATAGCATTCACAGTTCCTACATAAGTTCAAATCAGACAAAATTCCAACACATAGAAGAGGAAATGAATATAAAGTCCCATGCCTGACCAAGAAATTTTTTTGCAGTTGGTACTTGGTAAGAAGATGAAAATTGGCTTCTTAAACCCTTCAACTTTTCATCCTTTGTCAGGTCCCACTAGCGTCACTGTGCCTTGTGACTCCTCTAGGACATTTGCTCAATGCTTTGTTTATTGGCTTACTTGTAAGTAAAAAAGTAATTATTGACAGCCTAAAATCAATGAATTGTATTAAATATGTTAATGTATTATGGGTGCATTAACTAATTGCTAAAACAATAAATGATGAGACTGAGAGCAACATGTACTGTGACAATTTTTTGAATGTAGAGTGAAAAGTTCTCTATATTTCAGCTTTGCTTACCTGATCTGTATTAGGAAGATAGGAAATCTAGTGATGTAATTAGAAATACTGTCAGAAGGAATATCAAAAGAGAGAGACTTTTTATTTAGGTTGAAACACAATATGAAAATCTCAAGCTTTAGGGTAAGCAAAGAGGTTGAACATTGAAATGTGAAATTAATCACATATGAGAAGATGTGTGTATGAGAGATGTGGGTGAGAGGATGTTTTCTTGATTATTTGCATCAAATTCTAAGATATTGTAATTTATAAAATATTTTTAAAAATGATAATGATATATGTTCTGAAAAATAATTTAATTCTAACCCAACATGGCTGGCCATCTGTCAAAGTGTTCATTGTGATTTTTGATTGATTGATCAAGAATAATGGAAGTAATTTAGCTACAGAGTGAATCCCTACAGTAATTAGGGATTGTGCAGGTTTAGCTAGGTGGTAGTTGTAGGTTCTCCTAAGCAAGGATGGCATCAGTAGATACTCTAATCTGGAACAGGGGACTGTATGAGGACTCTTTTTGTTAATTTTTATTGAGAATAGATTCTTCTCTCATACAATACATCTTGATCACAGTTCCCCCTCCCTCCACTCCTCCAAGCTACCCCTCATCCCTCCTCTCCTCCAGATCCATTACCCCTGCTTCTTCTTCGGAAAAGAGTAGGTCTCTAATAGACAATAGCCAAAAATTCCAGACCAATAAGAACCCTGAGAATGGAAGAAATAATTTTTGTTAGGGAAATGCAGATCAAATTGGTTATACAATACCAAATGATCAGCCTGAAAATATATTCATACAAGTAACATTATATAGACTGAGCAGTTTAAATTTATGTATTAGGAATATATATATATATATATATATATATATATATATATATATATATATATATTTGTAAATAAGGAAACTATTGATGCCAAGAATTTATATTATAAAAATACAGAGCAACACATATTATATAAATTTAATATACATATTAATATATAACATTATATTATATACATCAACAATAGAAGAAAAAAGCCATAAATTTGAAAAAAGGCAGGGAGGAGGTGAACACAAGAAGGCCTGAAGGGAAGAAAGAGAAGGGAAAATTAATTAATAGTATTGTAATCTCAAAAAAACTTATTTAAAAGAGAGGGAATGTACATAATCACTTTACAAATTTTACCACTTTTAGGATAAAATAAATATTTATGAATAAAATAGGCACTATCAAGAAAATGGTCAACATTTCATAGGTCCTTAAATAGTTTATAGTAGTTAATACTGCCATGAAAGCAAACACCAACAAGCACCAACACCAACATCCTTTCTACCAAATCCCTCTTCAATAATGATCATGTTGCTCATGAGCAATTGGGAGTGCCTAGCTAGTACCTGGTTGTGAGCCAGTGACGACAAAGTAATGTCTAAACTGAAAACATTTACAACTTTTCTCTGTGATGGAGACATGATTGTGCTTTCTTTTTTAACTTGCAAAGTCATGGTAATAGCTCAACTGAGTGCTGTCCTGTTTAGAGTATAACACACTCTTATATACTGTCTTAAGTGCAACTCAATGTACCATCATCTCTTTGGAGTACCATTCCAAGGTCCTAGTAAGTTAGTCTTCTGTCTACTATACATGCTTCCAGCTTGTTGTCTGTTGGCAAGCCAGAGAAGTACTGCTGAACTATGAGTGAGACTCAGTCATTCCTGTGTCCTATTTCTAAGAACATTCACAGCTTTTCATGGCTAAATACTTCATATTACTTGGCCCCTTCCTAATTCTTGGACACCATCTGAAACACCACCCTTTGCCCTAGGTTCTGCCTTGGTCTTTTTGATATATTAGCTTCTTAAAACTAATAATTTTCTTAGAGCACTCTTCTAGATGTCAACATGACTCATTGTATTCTTCTCCAAGTTTCCTCAGATATTCTCAAATAGCAGTGACTGCTGTATATAAACATATAAACAGCACATCTCATGAAGTGCATACTTTCTTTTTTTACTTTTTCAAATATATATTATTTTCTTTTTGTCTTATCCTATTATTTAGTTTTGGTCTTCTCTCCATTGCTTCAAAGGAAACTCAGGAAAACAGATGTCACTTTGTTCACTTCTTATTTCCACTTCTTAGACAAGTATGGAGTAAAAAACTGTCTGTTTAATGAATTTGTAAATTGAGAAGTACCACATGGATATCAAGCACAGTGCCTAGGCAGTCACCAGGAGATTAAAATATCAATAAACATTTTTTACTAAAGCATCTGAGACAGAATCTAGGGCATTTCCAGGAAATGAAAAAGAATAAGGGCTAGAGACCCTGTTTAGAAATTTCTTCTTTTTTTCTATTTGTCTTATGTAGAGAGACAGCTAGCTACAGTTTCCAAACAGAACAGTCATGATTCTGACAAATGACAGCAGTGCAGAGTGGCAAGCTGCCTTATTTATAAGACACTATTCTCAGAGAATAAATGTCCATGTGGTGAAGACTAACTGTGAGTGTGGTGTAAATGACTTGGAGGATCTGCCGCCACAGAGTCAGAATCCAGCTGTCACGCTCCCTCAAATGTCATGAGGCATCATGCATTGTTAAAGAGGCACGAGTTCCTTCTCTATAGGAGATGCCATCTTTGTTATGGGTGAAATAGTTTTCTTTGCATATATGGGAATAGTCTTGAGCCCCTTTCTCCGGGAATATAAATCTAAAATGTTATGAGTGTGAAATGTTAAAAATAGTAGGAAATTATTGATGCCATTCAGAAGTAATTTGTTTCAGGAAAGACTTGACTTTTCTGGAGTGGTATCTTAAAGTTTCAAACTGGATGCTTGTTTTTGGAACTAAGTTTATTTTAAAATTCTTTTATTGCCATTAATCCAGAGTGCTCAGCACAAGACTGTATAGGCTACACTTGTACATACACAAAAAGATCATATTGCAGTATATTTCACTTTCTTCTTCATGTGTTGTCTGTCATATGTCCATCCCTGAGCTTTGCTTTGTACCAATAAATACACAGGGATCAGATAGAGTACAAAAGTTTAGGTCTTCTTCACTACCAACAATCTTTTCCCTCCTACATGAGTCATCTTTTATTTTTAAGCTCAATTAGATGAAATTAAATCATCTTTAAAGAAATTTAAACATAAAAGGTGAATTTCTGTTTATTGTTAACATTACAATTTAATTACAGCATTTCTCCCTTCCCTTTCTTCCTTTCAAACTCTCCTATTTAGTCCTCCCCACTGTCCTTCAAATTAATAACCACCTCTGTATATACTTATGCATTCCTAAATATAATTTATTGTGTTCATATAATGTTGCTTTGTAGTTAGAGTTTTCCTGCCTGGCCCAGTCAGGACAAATCTCTCTTACCCGCCAATCCCACAGTCGCTCAGACCCAACCAAGAAAGCACACAGAAACTTACATTGTTTACAAACTGTATGACCGTGGCAGGCTGCTTGTTATCTACCTTTTCTATCTTAAATTAACCCATTTTTGTTAGTCTATACTTTGCCACATGAATTGTGGCTTACCAGTACCTTTACATGTTGCTTGTCATGGCGGCGGCTGGCAGTGTCTCTCCCGACCCAGCCTTCTACCTCCCAGAATTCTCTTTTCTCTTGTCCCGCCTATACTTCCTGCCTGGCCACTGCCCAATCAGAACTTTATTTACACAGAGCGATATCCACAGCACTTCCCCTTTTCTTTTTTTTTAAAGGAAGGTTTTAACTTTTACATAGTACAATTACATATAACAAAACAATCATCAAACATGAATTACGGTTACAATATTAAAGAAGATATCCTATCTATCTTATATTTGTGAGTCTAAGGTTTTTATATCTAACTTGTCTTTTATCATAACTGAGGAAATTATAACTATCTAGTCTTCAACCACATCAAAGACCTCAGAAGGATATAATATTACCTGAGAATGAGGAGAAGGATGCAAGCAACTTTTGGGAGTCTTGCAGGGTAGACAGAGACAGCTGGAAGCCTGGACAGTCACCTAATGTTCCTTTGTAAAGTTGGGGCATTTGTCTTCAGCCCACAGGGCTAGAGTCTCTAGGTCACTTCTCTCAGTGTCCTGTAGAATGTCTGGCAGTTTCCTCTGCGAAGCAGGAACCTGAAGAACCATTTTGTCAAACAAAGTTTAGTGGTCACCTTTCTATGGGTCCTGCATGTCCAGTTGATCAAGCAGTCCAGGCAAGAACATTTTCTTGTCCAAATGGCTATTTTTGTCAAGGTGAAGATAAACTCCATATGAAGTGTCTTCAATGCCCATCCTCCTCTCTGAAGTAAAACGGTGCTGCCAGGAGCAGACATGTCTCACTGTCCAGAAAGTCTAAATTTTAAAAGTATTTTAAATGCCATATTCTGTAGGGCTTTGAAGTATTTGAAGATTACCTATCCATCTGAAATATCTCTTGTATACCTAGAAGACTTAACTAACATGGCTATGAGTATGATTATCCTAGATGACTAATTATTAATCTATTTTTAATTATCCATTACAATTTTAAACAAGCTTTACAAACATAATACCTTAAACAAGAGTAGAAATATACACAGTATAACAAAATTAACTTTAAGTTTGTATCAATAGACTAAAATCTAAACCAATGTAAAACATTTTAAACAAGTTGTTGCTCTTTAGAAGTAAGTTCCCTAATCTACCCATTCATCCTATTATATCTTTATCATATTCCCCTTTCTTCTTTAGAAAGAGATCTCATTTATAATCAACCTGCTTTAAAGAAAAATATTGTTTTTTTCTCTGTCCCACACCAGAGGGCTCTTTTGATTTGGGACACAAGAAGCTCTTAACCTTTTCTTTTAACAATGTGCTTGGGTTTAGAGAAGGAGTGAGCCAATTCCATCTCCAAAGCCAGTTGGGAATTTGGGCGTAGTTTTTCTTACTACTTCCTGCTGGAGGGGGGTGCTGTATCTTTTGGGGACACAAAGAAAATTTTAGGATTATGGAGTAGTCCATGAGGGTGAACCTCTGAGCCAGTTGCCTTGAAACCATTCTGGATGTCAGGTCATCTGGGCCATGGTGTCATCGGAGACCTTTTAGGTGGTCTTGGCTGATCAAACCTGATGTATCTTAATCTGGAACAAATCCATAGCCTCTGGCTTTCTGTGGAAACAAAAGCAGAGACTCCTTTCCAAAGCAACATATCCTTATATCCAAATTTCAAAGTCAAGGTACCTTTAAAATTTACATATTTGTTTAACTCAACAGCTTTTATGATCAAATCTTTTTTTGTGGTTAAAAATCCCAAAGACAACATAAACGAGATTCTCTGTGTAATATCCATCTTTGTAAGATTGAAACACCACTGTGGCTGCTGGCTCTGCCCACCTCAGCTTCCCAACATGGCAGTGGTACAGTTTACCACCAGCTCTGGGTCTGGAGCCATGTGTACCATCAACTATCGGAAGCAGTTCTATCAAAGCAGCGCATAGCCCAGAAACTTTTTTTTTTTAAAAAAACTAACAAAGGCTAAATCTACCACACAGCAGAGTAAAGTGCCTCTTGTAGATTCCTCATTCCCGCCGCACTGCAGGTCAGGCGCACATGCCAGAAACCCGCCATAGTAGCTGAAACCGGCAGGCTGCTGCTAACTTGAGAGAGACAACTAGGACGTTCTTTTTAGCTCTGTTTTAAAATCTTTTTTCTCAGGTTTTAGGTGGAAATTCTTGCCAACACGTTGGGCGCCATTTGTAGTTAGAGTTTTCCTGCCTGGCGCAGTCAGGACAAATCTCTCTTACCCGCCAGTCCCACAGTCGCTCAGACCCAACCAAGAAAGCACACAGAAACTTACATTGTTTACAAACTGTATGGCCGTGGCAGGCTGCTTGTTATCTACCTTTTCTATCTTAAATTAACCCATTTTTGTTAGTCTATACTTTGCCGCATGGCTTGTGGCTTACCAGTACCTTTACATGTTGCTTGTCATGGCGGAGGCTGGCAGTGTCTCTCCCCACCCAGCCTTTTACCTCCCAGAATTCTCTTTTCTCTTGTCCCGCCTATACTTCCTGCCTGGCCACTGCCCAATCAGAACTTTATTTACACAGAGCGATATCCACAGCATTGCTTGTATGTATATTTTCAGGGCCAGTCATTTGGCACTGGACAACCAATTATTATGCTTTTCCCCAGGGAAGACCACATTTCTGTCTCCCACTTCTTCTCATTTGCCTACAGTTCTTTTTGTAGAGTTGAGACCTCAGGGGCTTTTCTGTGTCCAGTTTGATATAGTCACTGGACTCATCCTTAATTTAAAGAAAATGTAGTGAGATTAAACACAACCACAGAAAATGGGATGTGAGTTGATAGGTAAATACTGAGAGAAGATCCAGTGAGACGAAGGGAGGAGGAATGGGAGAAGGTGGCCAATTGGGGAGTGAAGCTGAGGTGCTACAGAGTGAGGTCCTGAGTAGCACTTGGCAAGGAGGACTTGTTACTAGATGCCTTTTTCTCCAGGTCCCAGAAACTTCCTCTGTCTCCACAAGGCTAACTAAGCAGAAGGTGTATCAATATAGTTTTTTTTTTGCTGTTATTATTTCATTTTCTGAGAATATGGGTTATCATGAATGGAGGTAAATATGTGTGAAGTATTCCTTATTGTTTAGGATTTCGCATCAAGTACTGCTTACTATTGTTCTCTACTAAAAAGATAAAAATATGGTTTCCACTTTTAATTAGAATAATTTTTATCTTAAAATTACTCAAAATATTCTGTATTATTTCACTAATCTAAGTTGTTGAAGCAATGTCTCGCTGAAGAATGGCCCTTATGAAGACTACAGTAACTTAAACATCTGGTCATCTCACATTTCCTTCATTTAAATTGATGACTTGCAATTTATCTTTTGTACAATCATATTCCAGGGGAAAACATGTATGTGAAATTGATGAGTTTGTGTTTGATCTACTCCTGCTCAGAGCAAACCCAATTAGGCTAGGGCCACATTAGTATCCTTGTTAGTTAGCTATTTATCACTGTGACACAATGCTTGATTAAACAACTCAAAAGAAAGACTTGTGCTTTTAGATGTTTCAATTAGTGGTAGCAGGCTCCATTACTTTTGGCCTGCAGCAAAGGAGAACATTTTGGAAGAGAGGGTGTAATGAAGTAGATATGCCTCCTTCATGTCCGTCAGAAACCATTGAGAGAGACAGCAATGGACCAGAGACAAGATGAATGCATACCCTATAGTCAACATCCTTCAATCAGGATCTATCCCATAGTTTTCATCACTTCATAGTGGATTCAGAGCCTCCATGATCCATATGTCTTCCTCTGTCTGGATTGATAAACCAAGGCCAAACCTCCAATTCATGACCATTTTGAAGACGGCCCACACACAAATTATGACATGAGGTGATAATCTGACAAGACACAAGGTTTCTGTTGCCTCAAAGGTTACTGTCTCATTCAGCAGGCAAACATGTAAGAAATTGTTGCAGAAAGATTTATATGGTGATGGATAAACATGATATACAAGAAACTCCTGTGGTATTTAATCTGAGACTTAAGAGCTATTAAGTTAGCAAGGTAAGGACAAAATATGAGTAAAATTATGGACAAAGGCATGCAAAGCATGTGATGGGAAAGATCATTTCATATTAACAGAGAACATGTTGCTGAAGGTGTTAGAGGAAAAGTGTCATGTCTAATTGAGATGGGAGGGAAGTAGGTAGAGACCAGAATATTGAGGGCTTAGAGGCCATGAAACTGATTTTAGATATTATCCTAATGTCAGTGGGGATCCAGAGAAGTTATTAAGTAGATGAGTGGCATGACATTTAAGTATTTCAAGTCTCTCTCATTTCTCCATATATAGAGTATTAAAGGAATCAAATAAAAGGAAGTGGAAGCTACAAGAAAGTTGAAGGCTTGAGCTAATAATTTCAAGTTGGTTTATTAGTGGTTCTCAACCTTCCTAATTCTGCAACACTTTAACACAGTTCCTCATGTTGTGCTGACCACCAACCATAAAATTAGTTTGCTGCTACTTCATAACTCTAATGTTGGTACTGTAATAAATCATAATGTAAATATCTGATATGCAGGATGTCTGTGATCCCCAAAGGGGTTGCAACCTACAGGTTGCAGGTTTAGAGAGCCTTTCAAGAGGTGTTATATACTGACTTAAATACAAATAATTTCAAATGCTTTTGGAAAGTGTGAATCCCTGACCGATCTAATCTATAAGGTTTCAAACTTGAGATTCATCTTCTGATGATCACCATAGTATTTTAAGAGGGAAAAATGGATAGTATACTTAATAGAATGTGTCTTAAAGGTTCGAGAAGATATGACTACTGTCACATGGGGTCCCAAAGAAGCTTCATTGTATCTAAATACAGTTTAGACAGACACAGATTTAGTCTGCTCATGCTAATAGCGCTAAATATATTTTCCACTATTTGGTCATTGGTAGCCTACTGAGTGTCATCTACTTCATTTATATTACCACCTCCATTGTTCTTCAGAATTTTCAACCAAAGTATTATTTTTTTTACTATAGACCATTCATTTATCTAAATGACTTAAAGTTACTGGATAATCACACTATATTTATTTTTTAATAGGAAAAAGGTATTTATTCTTTAGATGTTTAAGTACATGAGGAATATTGGCATAGCCCTTGCTCTGGTGTCATGTAGAATACCAGGAATATAATTCCATACAGAAGACTGACATTTTCTGATATTATCATTGTAACATTCCAAATCTATTCAAGTAGAGGGTGTGTACAGTGGGAATAAAAATCACATATTAAATATTTTCTAGAAAAATAAGGTTATTATTGAAACAAAAGAGATGAAATTCAAAGTTGAGGAAATTAATAGCAATAACATTTAGCAAAATTTAAAGTCATTAATTTCTTATATGCTTTACATATATGCATATATAAATTAATGAAAAAGAGACCATGAATATAAAAAAGAGCAAAGAAGTTTATATAGAATGGGTTGAAGAGAGGAAAAGGAAGTGGAAAATTGTGTAACTATATTATAATCTCAAAATATCAAAAAATAGAAAATAAACTAATAAAATTGCTATCTATAAGTTACCAGTTTTCTCAAGAGGCTCTTGTATAACCTTATCTTTTTTTGCTGACTTGTGTTATATATATATATATATATATGGAGAGAGAGAGAGAGAGAGAGAGAGAGAGAGAGAGAGAGAGAGAGATGTAATGTTACAGCCTTTTAAGGAAATGTAGTCTTTAATCAACCTGTTTGATGATTATCGCATTCTGTTCCTTTTTGCTATTTATCTCATTAAAATTGGTGTCTTAGTATTTTAATCAGAAATTATGTTAAAATTGATAAATACTCTCAGCATTAGATCTAGTACATTTCCAGATTTTAATAGGAATTTCTTGAGTATTTCAATTTTAACTATAATAATGTATTTTACAACATCAATTAGAATGTCAGCATGATGCATGTAAGTGCATTCCATCTTTGCATAAGCATAAGCTGATGGAGTTAGTTGTTAAATGGCATAAGTGGACTTAGATCACTTCCATTCCTGCTTACCTCCAAATCTATCTGGGCAATTTTTGCTGTACATTATGTGTGGGAGTGCTTAGCACCACAGCAGCTTTAATACATTTAATTTAACTTCATGTATTTGAGAAGTTTGTATTTAGTATTGCATCTATATTATTCCAGCCCCTGCTTCCTGACTCCACCTCCCCTGTGTTCCATTCCTCCCTTCCAAATCCATGCCCTCTTCTCTTTTACCTATTATTTTTCATATATACACATACACGCATTACCTATTTACTCATATTTATATGTAAGTGTCCAAGGCTTATCACTTCTGATAGGACAATGTATGTAGGAACTTATCCATGGAGGCAGCTGATCCCCCTTTTCTCAGTGGCTGTTGACCACCTTCATGCTCTTCGTCTATACATGGGAGCTTGTGGAATTTTCGCCGTCCACATTGTCATGTGAACTCATGGTATCATTATACTGATGACATTCAGGCGACCATATTGTTGAGCGTTCATATGTACAGTTTTACTGTCATGTATAGAGGACCTCATCCAGCACCAAATGCCTTTGTCCTCTGACTCTTATAAGCTTTTCACCTTTTTTTTTTTCAAGGATGTCCCCAAAGCATCAGGTGGAGGAGCAGTGTTGCAGATGTTTGGACATCCCACAAACACTTATTCTGCATTTTGGCCATTGGTAGATCTGTGTAGTAGTCTCTATCTAATAATAGAAACTTCTCTAATAATGGATGAGAGCTACACTTATCAGATGAGGTCAATGCATAGGCTCAATATGTTTAGAAGAATTTTCAATCCCAGTAAAATGCAAAATTCTTTAAAATCACAACATGGAAAATATCATTCATATCTTTTAAACATTTTATAATGGTGATAATTAACTTATTTCTATAATATCATTTAGTCTATATAATCACTGTTGCATGATTGAGTCTACTAGGTTTACTGAACACTAAGAGGTCTAAACAGGAGAGAATAGATATAGTAGACTATTCTTTTGAACTATTTATGTAGATGTAGATTAGGATATGCTGATCTATAAAGCTGTTATTGTATTCAAAAGCATGTTTTTTTGTATCTTGTTTGGATTTCTATTGAATCTGTGCTATAGTTGCTTAGAACTGATGATATCAGCAAATTAGTTCTATTTACATTTGCATTGCATAAAAATATAAAAAACGTATACAGAAAACAACTGTGTGCCTTTCATGGGGGGTGTCTGGAGATAATACTGACTCTTAAAAAGAGAAATTAGACTAAGAAAACAAAAAGACTAAAAACATCTTTGTTTTCATTTTATTATTTATTGTTTTACAGTGCTAGAGAGATGAGGACAGATTAAATGTACATAAGACATTTCTTTTCAAACATGAGGACATTTTAAAAATGGAATTGTGAAGCTTTTCTGGCAGTAATGACTGAAATCATTTGAAAAGTGATATTAGCTATGGTATTTGTGAAGCAGATTGAAGCTTCTGAGGGGTTGGTGACACTGTCAGTTATGAGACCAAGAGCAGAGTGATTGTTCTCATTAGCTCACTTCCAAATGTTACCACTGGGCAATGACATGTGTGGCATGGACATAACAGCAAGTTTTATTTAAACTTCTTTGGATTTTATATCAGAACCTCTACCTCCTTTAGTCATATGTGCCCAAGAAACTAATTATTTTTCTTATACCTCTCTATTTTCACTTCATTTATTTTCTGTTTTAAATTTCTTTAAAACATATCCTTCCCTGAACAGGACACTCAAGGATGAATGCCACACCTGATTCTAAGAAGCTGATGCCCAGGGTGAGCCAAAACCAAAGTCAAGGTCAGGCTATGACCTTCTTAGTTAAGCTCCACCCTTTACAAGATATTCCTGCGAGGAAAAATGTTTCTTTAACTGCTACTCAATAAATACTGGGTTTTAGCCAGGTGATGGTGGCACATGCCTTTAATCCCAGCACTGGAGAGGCAGAGCCAGGCAGATCTCTGTGAGTTTGAGGACAGCCTGATTTACAAGGTCCAGTACAGGCACCAAAACTACCCAAAGAAACCCTATCTCCAAATAAATAAATAAATAAATAAATAAGTAAAGAAATAAATAAAAAAAAAATTTGGGTTCAACTTTAAGCAAAGAGAGGAATCTTTCTTTGAGCAGTATTTCCCTTGTATTAATTATCCTGTTGCTTGAAAGTAAGTTTCTAAATCTACTGTACTAAAAATTTGGGGCATATACTGTATGTCTAACAGTATGCAAAGTCATGTATCTCACATATACTCTATTTCCTTTTTATGTTTATATTTATCATTATTTAAAAAACACCTTATCCACTCTCTGTTATCTGCTTTGGAATTACTACCATCCATTTAGAAATAATCATACTATGACAAGTCTTTCATCATGAAATTGTATTATAGGTGCATTATAAATGTTTAATCCTCCAAGAGTTATTATGACCTTTTACTGGTTTCTATAATTAAGTTTTTTTCTTAAAAATATTTACATTTATTTAGTGTTTGGTGTGTGTATGTGTGTGTGTGTGTGTGTGTGTGTGTGTGTGTGTGTGTGTGTACCACAATGGGAGTGCTTATGTGTGTGCAGGTACTGCAGATGTCTGCAGAGGTCACTAGAGGGCATTGGATGCTTGAGAGCTGGAATTGACAGGTGGCAGTGAGGTGCCCAGTATGGGTATTGTGAAACAAACTCTGGTTCTCTGAAGATCAGTAAACACTCTTAAGCACTGAGACATCTCTCTTATCCACAATTCAAAATCATAACATTTTCGATACTACTCTGTAGTGTTTGTTCTTAAGAAAGCAACACTTGTTTGAATAGATGATGCTTCACAGTAGGACACTGATGGCTGACTTGTAAAATCCACTTATTTTTTATTTTTTCTAATTTAAGAAGTTTTTTATTCATTTTACACACCAATCACAGATCTCCACTCATCCCTTCTCCTGCCGCCCTTCAACCTCCCCCACTACCTACCCTCCCATTCCCTCCTTCAAAAGTTTAAGGGCTCCCATGGGGGTGAGCAAAGCCTGCTACATTTAGTTGAGGCAGGACCAATGCCCCCCTCACACCGCCCATGCTGTATTTAGGCTGAGCAAGGCATCCCACTATAGGTAATGGGCTCCAAATAGCCAGTTCATACACCAGGGATGAATCGTGATCCCACTGCCAGGGGCCCCTAAAGCAGACCAAGCTACACAACTGTCTCCCACATGCGGACGGCCTAGTCCAGGCCCATGCAGGTTCCACAGCTGTTGGTCTAAAGTTTGTGAGCTCCTATCAGCTTGGTTCAGTTGTCTCTGTTGATTTCCGCATTATAATATTGCCTCCCCCCACCCCTCACACCTTGCTTATATATTTCCTCTTCCCTCTGTTCAACTGGACTTCTGGAGTTTGGTCTGGTGCTTGACTGTAGATCTCTGTATCTGCTTCCATTGGTTGCTGGATAAAGGCTCTATGATGACAGTTAGGGTATTCACCAATCTGATTACAGGGGTAAGCCAGCTTAGGTACCTTCTCCACTATTGCTAGTAGTCTAAGGTTGGGTCAACCTTACAGATTTCTGGGAATTTTCTTAGTACAAAGTTTTTCCCTAAACACATAATATTTCCCTCTGTCAAGATGTCTTTTTCATTGCTCTTCCACTCCTTCCTTCCCCTAGCTCAACTATCCTATTCCCTCATGTTCCCATCCCCCATCATCTCCCCTCTATTGTCCTCCTCGCCCCATATTTACTCATGGAGTTCTCATCTGTTTCCCTTTCCCAAGGTTATGCATACATTCCTCTCAGGGTCCTTCTTCTTTTCTGTCTTCTCTGGAAATGTGGGTTGTAGTCTGGTTATCCATTGCTTTATATCTAGTATCCACTTCCCAGTGAGTACATACCATGTTTGTCTTTCTGAGTCTGGGTTACCTCACTCAGGATGATACTTTCTAGTTCCATCCATTTGCCTGCAAATTTCATGATGTCATTGTTTTTTTTATAGCTGAGTATTACCCCATTGTATATATATACCACATTTTTCTTACCTATTTTTCAGTTGAGGGGAATCTAGGTTGTTTACAGGTTCTGGCTATTACAAATAATGCTGCTATGAACATAGCTGAGCAAGAATCCTTGTGGTATGATTAAGTAACCTTGGGTATATGCCCAAGAGTGGTATATCTGGGTATTAAGGTGATTGACTCCTAGTTTTTCTGAGAAGTTTCCATACTAATTTCCAAAGTGACTGTACAAATTTGTACTTCCACCAGTAGTAGAGGAGAGTTCCCTTTGCTTCACATCCTCTCCAATATAAGCTGTCATCGGTGTTTTTGATCTTAGTCATTCTGACAGGTGTAAGATGGTATCTCAGAGTCATTTTGATTTGCATTTTCCTGATGACTAAGGATGTTGAGAAATTCCTTTAATGCCTTTCAGACATTAGAGTTTCTTCTGTTGCGAATTCTCTATTTAGATCTGTAGCCCAGTTTGTAATTGGATTATTTGGTATTTTGATGTCTAGTTTCTTGAGTTCTTTATATATTTTGGAGATCAGCCCTCTGTCAGATGTGGGGTTAGTTAGGATTTTTTCCCATTTGTAGGCTGTTGTTTTGTCTTATTTACCATGTCTTTTGCCTTACAGAGCAGTTTCAGGAGGTCCCATTTATTAATAGTTTCTCTCAGTGTACATTAAGTCTTTGAAGAAAGAAATTGAAGAAGATATCAGAAATGGAAAGATTTCCCATGCTCATGGATACATAGAACCAACATAATAAAAATGGCCATCTTACCAAAAGCAATCTACAGATTCAATGCAATCTCCATCAAAATCCCAACACAATTCTTCACAGGCCTGGAAAGAAGAATATTCAACTTTGTATGACAAAACGGAAACCCAGAATAGCTAAAACAATCCTATACAATAAAGCAACTTCAGAAGGCTTCAGCATCCCTGACTTTAAGCTCTAATATAGAGCTTTAGTAATAAAAACAGCTTGTTATTGACATAAAAACCAACATGTTGACCAATGGAATCAAACGTGAAGACTCTGACATTAATCCATATACCTGTGAATCCTTGATCTTTGACAAAGAAGCCAAAATTGCACAATGGGGAAAAAAAAAGCATCTTCAACAAATGGTGCTGGCATAATGTCTTGGATGTCAACAGGTAGAAGACTGTAAATAGATCCATATCTATCACCATGCCCAAAACTCAAGTCTGAGTGGATCAAAGACCTCAACATAAATCTAGTTATACTGAACCTGATAGAAGAGAAAGTAGGAAGTAGTCTTAAAAGAATTGGCACAGGAGACCCTTTCTATTGTTTCAATAAGACAGTAGAGAACAAGTATATAAGGCAGAGCTGGCAATTTGTTAAACCCAGGTCTTATGTATCATTCTGTTACTGTGAGGGCATTTTCAACCTAAAGGTCATCTCTTATACAAAGGTTTTCTAGAATCCTTTGTGACTTTCCCTCATGTGTCTTTCTTCATGTCTTTTCTCCATTATTTTTTGTTCCTGAAATTACTTGTAAAAGTCATGTGTGTACATCCTTAAATCACTAATAATATCCATGTAATTAGTATACTCAGTGCACTTTCATTTTGTTATCTCTTGTTTGACTAATTGATTAAATAAAAGGACCATATATAAAAGTTCTTGCTATGGATAACCCCACAGTTAATGCTGATGACCAAATATTACTGAACACACAAGCTATTTTTGATGTGTAAAATTTATAATATTATTGTATTATTGCATAATATTGCTAGGAATCAAATGAACTCAGATTCTCTGAAGGAGTAGATGGTGCTATTAAAACACCAAGCAATCTTTGTAGTCCCATAAAGTGCTTTTAAACCCTGACCCAGGAGTATGAGTCATAGATACAGCTCAGAAATACACTCATAAAATTACAGCATTTTTATGTAGTATCCAGTAGAATTTTTCATAGATTTCCCTTTTATAATGGGAATGCAGAGCAAAAACATACAAACTTGGAAATGAGACTTTTATTTGAGGATTTTACTTAGGGGTCTAAGAGGTTATAGAACAGAAGGGAAGGGTTCCAGATGTTTGAATCCTCATAATAATTATAATAGAAAATCACAAACCCATCTATTATCACACTGTTGTAAAGAAAGTAGCCTCATGTTGATTGAAGGCTGCTTGAATGGGCATGGTAATATAGAAGCCTAGAAAACTAAAATTGAAATAGATCCATATACAGTTCCATCAAAGCCATGCAAGGGAGAACTACATCTTAGAAATTGAAAGGTATGGTTGAAAAGTTTACTCTAGGTCAAAGATCTATTCCTACCATGGAAAAGGAATCCATACATCATAGCATGTCTATCTTTATTGCAAACTGGTATATATTCTCTATTATTTATGTGAATATAATTGAAACAATAGGTTTTTAAAATTTTATCTTCTGAAATTTGCCAACTTGTAAAATAAATCACAAGATATTTGAAAAAGTACATACTGTGTCAAAGGTCCCTAGAATGAACATGAAAAAAATCTCTGAACATGACTTCCACTATAAAAGAAAGATTTCAAATATTTCATAAATGTTCTCTATATTACCTGCATCAGCAACACAGCTGGAGAAAATTACTGTGGAAACAAGGTAAGACCTCTCATACAGAGAATGATCTGGGAGCAATAGTCCAATAGTTCATGTGAGCTGTATTGTTTGTGCCCGGATGAATTTGAGCTGACAGGAAGAATATCACTGAAAGCCAACAGAACTGTTATATCCATATTTATGAAAAATGAAGTACTTAGGTGAAATACATCCAACAGGAATGGCTAAAAACGGAAACATAAGTTTTATGCCATAATGTTTTTTACTCATTTGCTACAATTAGAATTGTTAAGCAAGTGACATGTTCTATCTTTTTTGTATCCTAGCAATTATATAATCAACAGAATTTAGTTGTGTGCAGTTTTGCTTCCATACAAATAAAGGTTTATTCATATTTTAACATAAAGAAGTACTTGTTAGCTATAAAGTGATTGTTTGCATGCTCATATAATGTATGGAGAATTTTAGTACTTGTTAGATTATGAAAAAATAAGAACTTAGTTAAAAGAAAATTTCCTTTGGAAAAAAATGATGAAATTTAGTATTTGGTGCCTTTGTTTAAGATGTTTCCTTTAGAGGTATCTGCATTCTTCTATGATTGTTTACAGCATCCAACTATAGTTAATCTCTGTTTAGTGGACATAGCTATTTTTGCAATGCTATGAGTTTTGCTGGTTGCCAGATCATTAATGGGTATGAATTATGCAATATACTTCTCTTTTGCCAATAAAGGAGAAGCCAGCAGGGGAGATTGGCCTGAAAATAGACAACATGTGACAATAAAAGACAAATTATTTCATTCAAAAGACCAATTAAGGATTAGAAATAATTTATGATCAGATGGTTGTGTGTGGCAGATACGACGCCATGGAATGATTTGAAAAGGATAAAGACAAAGATCACTTGGTTTTGTAGCATGAATCTTAACTGGTCTTATTAATAATAACAAACCTGAGGCCAGTTATTGGGGTGAATGCTGGAAGATCAGAGAAGCAGAACAAGCCACAGCTACCTCACCTCGCCAGTTCCTCAGCTGGTCTTTTTTCCTCAGACTGCAAGCTTCTGAGTCCTCATCCCGATGGGTCTCAGCTGAACTGTGTTGCTCCAAAGCCTAAAAGCTTAACTAGCCAAAATGCTGAACCAGCAAAATGCTTCTCGTTTCTGGTCTTCATGCCTTATATATCTTTCTACTTTGTGCCTTCACTCCCTGGGATTAAAGGCATGTGTCACCATGCCTGGCTGTTTCTAATGTGGCCTTGAACTCAGATATCCAGAGGTATTTCTGTCTCTGGAATGCTAGGATTAAAGGCGTGTGCTACCACTGCCTATCCTTATGTTTAATATTGTGGCCATCCTGTTCTTTGACCCCAGATAAGTTTATCAGCCTGCACAATATTTTGGGGAACACAATACCACAGGGATTGGGAGCTCTGAGTTCAATGTCTGTTTTCTTTCTCCCAAATTAAAATCTTAGCCTCATCAACATTATATACAAACTACAAGGTTATAGACTCACAACATTTTTCTGAAAAACAACAAAACATGCTGCATTTAAAGCACTTTCTGACAATATCATTTTAAACGTATGCTGAAGTTCTGGTGGTGTATTTTGCTTTTGATGCTATTCCTACTGATAATATAACTCTTTTTGGATTTGAGAGTGAAATAATGAGAGATTAACAATGCTTCTTCCTAGGCAAAATGCCAATTAAAACCTCATTAGCCTGGAATGATTCTTTCTTTTAAGTAAATATTACTTACAATTTGTCCATTTTACTTTGAAGTTTCCACCTATAAATGGAAAAAGCTCTTATTGTAAGTATACATAGATCTTGAAAGTTTAGTATGGGGTGTGTTTTCTGATGAACATAGGTTCTGTCACATACCAACTGAACCAAGGCATATTCATTATGTGTGGAATTCTGTCTCCAAATCTATAGACTGAAGTCTAAAACTTAGTACCTCATAATGTAAGTTTTTATAGAAAAAGGATGAAGAAGAGGAAACTAGTTGGAATGAGGTGATTAGGGTGCATGTAATCCACTGTGAATTGTATCTTCATTAAAAAAACAAAACAAACTGAAAAGGGAATATAGGTAACAAAATCCTTGTTGGGAAATAGTTAAAACAAAATGTCTCTTGGAAGTCTCTTTACAGAGGAAGTAGAGAACATAGTTTATCAATGAATGAGCACTTATTATCTAGAATGTGAAGTGCACCACAGCAATCTGCTGAAATATTCCAAGGCTGAAATAAGTTTCAGCCTTTAATAAACCCAACAAGATACTACCTATTGCAAATATCAAGGTAAATGATAACTATTCATCAGCAAGAGGACTTCACTGACCATTTGCAACACATTATTCATTCTCTTCTACCTGGTAATTAAGATGGTTGTCTGAATTAGTTAACAGAATTGTCTAAGGACTCATATTTTTATGATGTATGTGTACTGCAATTGGAATAAAGTATTCACAGAAGTTAGATTCTACTCTCTCAGAGAAACTGAGAGATAGTGTGTGTAGATGTATCCTGCTTGTTAAATAAGAAACACAGAGCCAGTTGCAGAGTTAAAAACCACGAGGTCAGAGCCAAAGCAGAAAACCTTACCCTTCACTGCTTCTGCGGTTCCTCCTCTCCGCAAGAGACCTACTTCTGTGCGTCCTGTCTATTTAAAGACTTTCTGTTCTCCTCCCTCATTGGTTGTAACCCAGCCACATGACCTCCTCGTCACTGCCTGTTTGTACAGACCTCCAGGTCTTCTATGGTTGGTATTGAAATTAAAGGCGTGTGTCTGCTATGCTGGCTGTGTCCTTGAACACACAGAGATCCGCCTAGCTCTGCCTCCCAAGTGCTGGGATTAAGGGCGTGCCCCACTACTGCTCGGCTTCTGCTCTGGCTTGCTCTGACCTCAAGGCAACTTTATTGACATACAAATAAAATCACATTTCAATACAAATAAAATATCACTATAAGTGTGCTTTTGCCCTGATGTTTCCATTTTCTGAAGAGATGGTTCCCAGGATCTTAAGAACTTTTTTAGTGATAGAGATAAACACATTTCAAAAGGATTGGGAAATGAAGGAAGAAAAAGATGGGGAGAGAACCCTTATGCCTTGGCTCAAGAGAATTCAGCTTCATTATTATTTTTGTCTTTGAAGCACCCTATACAGAGGAACAGTTCTCCCCAAAGTCACACATAGACAGAGATCAGAATGATATGGCAAAGTCAAGAGAAGCAGACTGTGAAACACAAGCCACCAGGAGAGAGACTTGTGGGCAGATGGCTCCCTCACTGAGATGGTTGGTGTCAAAGTCCTTCATTTTTGGGTTCTCTGAAAATACAATTCTAAAAAATCAAACTCTACCTTTATATTTCAATATCTTTTCAAGTGACCAGACTTTGGAAACAAAGACATTGGAAAAAGGCTACTGTAATACTGTATTAATTACAGAAAAATTTTTAGAAGATTAAATAAGTTAGAATAGATGAGGAATTGGGCAAAGAGCCTTGGGCAGAAACTTCATGTAGTGTAACTGCTATAACCTGGAGCCTCCTCCATGTGGATGTTGAAGTCCTATTTACAACATGTGAAGTAATTACATGTGGCTTGTCCATACTCTTGTATTGTATGCTTTGAGTTGTCTTTAGATGATGATGTAGGTAGCTCTTTTCCTGTGTTGTTTAGGGAATAAGGATAAGAGAATCTTGTATGTGTTCTGTCCAAACCTATTTCAATATATTTCCAAATTTCCCAGGTAAATTCAAGGAGCAACAATAATTACCTGAAAGGGTCATAATAAAAGAAAGCATAGAAGTTGAATAAGAGAGGATAATGAGTGGTGAAGAGTATTAAAAGCTTATTATAAAAAAGCTTATTATATCCAGGCATGAAATGGTCAGAGTAAAAAATGAAAGGAAATAGCCTTTTTTTTGTGTGTCTGAGATAGTCCTTAACGCCCTGAAAAGAAGTCTTCTCTGTTGTAAATACAATTAATATTTATATGTGCATATATGTCTTATAACATCTTTAAGGCATCCTGCCACTTTATTTTCTTTCTGTGAATTGTCACTATCTGAGAAGGGAACTATAAAAATGAGAGGTAGAACAATACGCCTGATAAATGAGTAATTAGGGCAGTAAAAGGAAATAACACAACAGCAAGGTTTTTCTTACAAGCTGCCATGCCATCACAACTGGGAGCCTTCACTGGGAGCCTCTTTACTTTTGAGTGACTTGCTGCAAATTAAAGAAATACATGGAATAAACTGTTTTCCACAGTGATGCTCTGTGAATTAAAACCAGGAACACTGGATACAGGGATTAACTCTAGATGGGGAGAATAAGCTAGACAGCCAGCAGTTTAGGTCTGAGACCACCTTTAGGTCTGAGGGCTAAGTGAAAGTCCAGATACTGAAATTTCAGAGACAGAAATGGGTATGATAAAGCAACTTTATTTTTTCTTTTCTTAAAGTACTTTTATGTTTTAGATTATAATATAATGAAATCATTTCCCTTTTTCCTCCCTCTAACCCCTCCATAGACCCACTACTTACTCTCTTTCAAATTCATGCCTCTTCCATTAATTTTTATTACATTCAGTGATTTGAAAGAAAATAGCCCCCAAAGGGAGTGGAACTATTAGGAAGTATGGCTTTGTTGGGGTAGGTGTGGTTTTGTTAGATTAAATGTGTCACTGTGAGGATGTGCTTTGAGGTTTCCTTTGCTGAAGATTTGCTCAGTGTCTCAGACTACTTCCTGTTGCCTATTGGTCAAGATGTAGGATTCTTGGCTCCTTCTCCAGCTCCATGTCTGCCTGCATGCCACCATTTCATACCATGATGGTAATGGACTGACCTATGAAAATGTAAGTCACCCCAATTAAATGAGTTTCCTTTATAAGAGTTGCTGTGGTCATGGTATCTCTTCACAGTAATAGAAACTCTAACTTAGACAGAAGTTGGTACTGGGAACTGGGGTTTACTGGGATAGGACTAACTATGCTTTTGTTTGAAGAAATATAGAGCTTAGGAGGGGATTAGAAAAGCATTTGAATGCTTCAAACGCTACTTAATGGGGCATTATAGTAGAAACATGGGAGACAGTGTTGCTAAGTATGATTTGAGGAATTGTGGGGGCCTGGCTCAAGAGATTTCAGAGGAGACAAATATTAATATGTTGCCTAAAGATGGTTTTTGTGATATTTTGGTGAAGAATGTGGCTGTTTTTTGCCTTTGTCTGAAGACTCTGCCTGAGGCTAAAGTGAAGAGTTTTGGGTTAATTCTGTTGGCAGAAGAAATCTCAAAATAGCCCAGTATAGACTCTGTCAGGTGGACATTAGTGGTAACTCTAATGAAGATTTATAATGAAAAGGAGCAAACTGAACAAATAAAAATTCAAAATGTACAGATTGAAAAAGGGGTACCAGGAAGTGGAAGAGAGCTAAGTCCTATGTTCAAGGAGAAAAGCAGATTAAGAAATGCAATAGTGGGAGTGATGACCTCAGGTTAAGATTCCACGTAGCTAACTTTCCAGCTTGTGAAAAGAAATTAAAGAAAAACTTAGAGCTGGATGTAGTGGGGGAAATCTTTTATTCCAGCACTTCAGAGGCAGAGATTGGTGGGTCTCTGAGTTTGAGGCCATCCTGGACTACAGATCCAGTTTAAGCACCGCCAAGCTTAGGCAGTGAAGAAAACCATTGAAAACAGAAAAGTGGTGAAGATTTAATTAAATGAGGGGGCTATATTCTAGCCCCAGTAAGCAACAGAATTTGGCAGCTTCAGCCACATTGTTCTAGAGTTAAGGATAGAACAAAGAGGATGTGGAATTTGCCTCTATGACTAAGGAAATCTGAGGCGTGGCATGTGTCAGGGGTGTCCCTGAATGGAGGCCTAGAGAGGCCATTTCCTGAAGCTGTGAAGCTGAAGCCTTGATTGCCTTGAAGACTCCAATATGTTGGGGATGGCAGAGCCATGGGATATCTGCTAACAGTGGTTGTAACTTGTTTTGGGCCCCACAGAGGCTCCCTCGTAAGGCTTTATTCAAGGTCAGAAAGTCTAAGCTTGTTTTACCCATCAGGACTGCACGATGGAATGATTTGACCACAGGAATGGTTGCCAGGTGTTTTGAAGAGTCTACATTTATTGATACTTTATACATCCACCTTGAAAGGGGGAGTACTTTGTTTCTTCCCTTGCTGATTTATAAAAAGACCATCATGATTAAACTTGAGGCAACTATATATTGACCCAGGGCTCTCCTGAAGCTATGCTGTGTCTCTGTCTTTCTCTTCATCTAGGTCTATATTTCAAAATAATACTTCATCATTGCTCTCTCCTCCCTCCAAGAACCCTTTGACATGTTGGAGCTGGCCTTCCACAAAGTAGACTAAGGGAAAGAAGTGTGTTGCAGTCAACAAAGCTGAAAGGAATTGGAGATCTAAAGCACATTTTGACATTAGACATGGAGATGCAGAGTTTAGAGTTAGCCCAGTTGGTCTTTGGTCTTGCTTTGGTCCAGTATTTACTCACTATAATCCCTTTCCTATGTTTTGGAATGGTAATATATATCGTGTCTTTATATGTTAGATGTATGTGACCTGCTTTTTGATCTTCATTTTACAGGGGGATTACTGTTAAGAGATTGCAGGAATCTCAGAAGAGACTTTGAACTTTAGACTTTTAAATAAATTTGAGACTATGGGGACTTTTGAAGTTTGAAGTTGGATGCATTTTTGCATTATATGGCAAGAAACCATTGGAGGACATAGAGTGGAAAATGATGGTTTGAAAGAAAATAGCTCCCAAAGGGAGTGGCACTATTAGGAGGTGTGGCTTTATTGGAATAGATGTGGCCTTGTTGGAGTAAATGTGTCACTGGGGGTATGGACTTTGAGGTCTCCTTTGCTCAAGCTGTGCCAGGTGTTTCAGATCACTTCTTGTAGCCTATGGGTCAAGATGTAGGACTCTCAGCTCCTTTTCCAGCACTATGTCTGCCTGCATGCCACCATGTCATACAATGACGATAAAGGACTAAGGCTATGAAAATGTAAGCTACCTAATTATATGTTTTCCTTTATAAGAGTTGGTGTTATGGTCGTGGTTTCTTTTCACAGCAATAGATACCCTAACTAAGACATTTATATATTCCTAAATATAACCTGATCAATCTGTATAATGTCACATGCATGTATGTGACAGAAGGGGTGAAAGAGGGTAAGAGTCAGAGAATCAGGGGATTTGCTGTGAGATTGTGTCTCCAGGAACGTAAGAAGGTACGTTCTGTAGTTTCTCACCAATGTGACTGCTTAGTGTGAGCTGAACAAGAGCAACAACAACAGACATGCCAATGTAGATAAGGGAAAGACCACCAGGTCTCAACACTACACAAAGAACTACAGGCAACCAAGGAATGCTGAGATCAAGAGAAATTGTCTTCCCCAGGGAAGAACATACCAATTGGTTAACCAATAAAAAAAGGGTCAGCCCTGAAAACATGCATACAAGTTACAAACCAGTTTGTTGCTTTACTTTTTAAGTTGATGTTTTGAAAGAATGCATGTATATAATTCCTTCTGATCACATGCTATCTTCACTTTATTCCCTTCTCATCTGAAAATTTCTTGTCTTCCAATAAGGTCTCACTACTTTTTATTTTTTTAATTTTCCAATTTAAACCACTTTTAAACATTATTATTCTTTGTACTATTTTGATTTTTTTTAGAGTTAGATTAATTCTTTGTAGCAGTCCTGGCTGTCCTGGAACTCACTTTGTAGACCAGGCTGGCCTTGAACACACAGAGATCTGCCTTCCTCTACCTCCCTAGTGCTGGGACTAAAGGTGTGTGCCACTACCACCTAGCCATTTTTATTATTTTTAAGAATTATGTTGAGATTATCATTAGAATATTTTTTTCCTTCCTTCTCCTCCTTTTAAACCCTTCTATATACCTTATCCCACCCACCTTCAAATACATGGCCTTTCTTTTCACTAATTGTTATTGCATGCATGTATACGTAGTATACATGTATATACATATATATATATGTATCCTGTTATATCTGTATAATGTTATATATATATATATATTCTCATGGCTGACCATTTGGCACTGCACAACCAGTGCCTCCAACCCCTATCATGTTTTCCCACCCCATTCCCTCTCAAATCTCAAATTCATAGTCTCTTTTTCTTTAATTACTTTACATTGCTCTGTGTATGTGTGTTTGTGTGCCACTGAGTCTGTTTAATGTTGCTTTTAGGTATATATTTTTATAGCTAAGTGCTTGGTACTGGATAGGCCACCAGGCAATTAGGTGGCACGTTCCTGTAGGACACTAATTCTATTTCTGTCACCAGTTACTACTTGTTGTCAAGACTTGCAGGTCTTTATCTCTGGATTTGATTTTCCTCATCTACATTGAGTTGTCAACTGTTTTTTTTGGTTCATATCTTGTTTAGGTTGCTGGATTGTTGAGGTTTCATGGGTAGAGCTTTTCTGTCATCTTAGAAGATACAAATTTTCATCAAACTTCCTTGTCTTACAATTGCAGTTCCTTGTCTCAGACTTACAATCTTTAGCTCTTTTTTTCCCATAATGGTACCTGAATTTTAAAAGTAGAAGTTGTGTGGTGGAAGCATCAGTTGTGGCTCGGTAAATTATGGTCACGTGGCCTCTGCATTTAAACTGGTTGGAGTTTTTTATAACAGTCTCTGTCTGTGGCAGAAAATGAGTTTTCTTGATGAGAGGTAAAAGTTGAAATTTCTTTGGGTATATGGATAATTATTTCGAACATAGTTAGGAACTATACTGGTTTCAATCAGGAACAGAATTTTTTATTTCTCCTTTGAACAGGCCTTAAATCCAATCAGACAGCTGTTGGTTGCTGCCTAGATACTAGTGCCGCCTTTATGCCTTTCCATGCTGGCATTGTTATAGTTCACAAGTGCCAATGAGACAAATTTATTCTTATATCATTGAAAGAAATGATCACAAATGAAGTTTCTATGAATATAGTTGAATCAGTGTCCTTGTGGTAGGATGGAACATCCTTTGGGTATATGCCCAGGAGTGGTTAGCTGGGTCGTGAGGTAGTCTGAGAAATTTTCCCAATTTTCTGAGAAACCACCCTATTGATTTCCAAAGTGACTGTACAAATTTGCACTCCTATCAGCAGTGGAGAAGCATTTTCCTTGCTCCACATCCTTTCCAGAATAAGCTGTCATTTGTGTTTTTGAGCTTAGCCAATCTGACAGATGTAAGATGAAATCTTAGGTTCATTTAAATTTGGATTTCCCTGATGACTAAGGATGCTGAACATTTCTTTAACTGCTTCTTGGCCATTTGAGATTCCTCTGATGAGAATTCTCTGTACCCCATTTTTCAATTGGATTACTTGATTTTTTGATGTCTAGTTTCTTGAGTTCTTTATGTATTTTTGACAATCAGTGCTCTGTTGGATGTTGGATTGGTGAAGATCTTTTCTCATGCTGTAGATTGCCATTTTGTCTTATTCATAATGTCCCTTTCCTTATAGAAACTTGGCTGTTTCATAAGGTCCCATTTATTAATTGTTAATATTAGTGTCTATAGTGCTGGTGTTCTATTAAGGAAGTTGTCCTCTGTGTCAGTACGTTTACATGTGACAGGTAGTATGGTCTATTTGTGGGACCTAACAATGGGGGCAGGGCCTGTCCCTAATGCTTTATCTGGCTCTTGGGAACCTATTCCTCATACTGGATTACCTTGCCCAGCCTAAATACAAAGGGAGGTCTTTAGTCTTACTTATGCCATGTTTTGCTAATATACAGGGGTTGCCTGTTCCTTTCTGAAAAGAAAGAGAGGAAGAGTGGATTGTGGGGGGAAGGAATGTGGGGGAGAGGGAAGGAAATGGAAGGAGAACAGGGAGGGAAAACTGCGGTTGGGTTGTAAAACATAATAAATAAATAAATAAATAAATAAATAAATAAATAAATATGTAAGTAAGTAAGTAAGTAAATAATAAAGAAATTATCCCAAGGCTAACAAGATGGCTGAGTGAATAAAGGTACTTCCTGCCCAGCCTGAAGATCTGAGCTCAAGCTTTAGGATCCACATGGTGAAAAGAGTCATTAATGATCCTCTGACCTTCACAAATGCACAGTGTCTACCAACACACACACACACAAAGAGACAAATGAATAAATGAATGTAATAAAAGATACATTGTCAAAGGACTGAATATATCAACCATTATCTTAATTGTGTATCAGCCATCAATTGAAGACAAAGCCTTTACCAATGGAAATATCACAGTTCACTGTAAGACCAGATAATGATTAACACTTAAAAAAATCAGTGAAGTCTTTTACATTAAGGAGTATACTTTTAATACATGTAATGCTACTGCACATTCAGTGGAAAATAACGTACTATGATCATTATTTATGCTCCGGCAAAAACTATTAAAAGTATGTGATCTGTCCCTGCAAAGTGTTTATTTGGATGCAGTTACCTGGACTACAACTTGAAACCACTCCATTGTGTGCTTCTATGTTTAATTTCATTTATCTCGACCTGAATTTTAGCATTCTTACTAAAAAAATTGTTTTCTGCTCATGTACTTTGGATACACCTTGCAAGTCATCACAGAGGCGTCTTGGTACACCAAAGGTGAGAGGATATGACAGTATTAGTATACCCTCTGTGACCACCCACATTAGCGTCCTCTTACTTGGGTCAGCATTTCACATGGAAGCTCCTTTCCTACTGGCACATCATCTTTCCACTCAGACTTTGTTTTCTTTTGCACTTTTCCCTGCAGGGATCTGGCCATGCTATTGTACTTCACACGAGTTGTACGAAAAAGAGGTACTTCAAGATAGTTTTTTTTTTCTTTTTCTATAATCAGTGGTTTCCATATGCCAAACTGACTCTTGTTTTATAATTCAAATTTGATGGTATGAGCTAAGGGTTTTCAATCAAATCTACTGAGTCTTGTTTACTTTTAAAGGGAAGATGCTGTCAGATCTGAACCCTCAGTGGGAAAATTACTACTTTTTTTAAACTTGGCGTTTTATTCTTTATAAACCCTTACACTTTGCACAGCCTTGGTGCAGGGAGGAGGGGCTTAGACCTGCCTCAACTGAATGTACCTGGCTCTGCTGACTCCCCTTGGGAGACCTTGCCTAGGAGGAGGTGAGGGGAGGGGTTGGGGAGGAAGGCTGAGGGGAGGGGTGAGAGGCAGGGGAGAGGGAGGGCATCTGTGATTGGTATGAAAAATGAACAGAAAATTTCTTAATAGTAAAAATAAATAAAGACAATAATCCTGGTTTCCCATATTTCCTTCCCTTGTTCTATTCTCTCTCTCTCTCTCTCTCTCTCTCTCTCTCTCTCTATATATATATATATATATATATATATATATATATATATATATATAATGTGTTTTAATTTTACACATCAGCTATGGGTTCCCCTGTCCTCCCCCCTCCCGCCCCCACCCCCACCTTCCTCCCAGCTGCTCCCCTCCATTCCCATGTACTCGAGGGCCAAGACTCCCTTGGGAATTCATTTAAACATGGTAGATTCAGTACAAGCAGGTCCAGTTCCCTCCTTCCAGGCTGAGCATGTATCCCTGTGTAAGCCCAAGGTTCCAAACAGCCAGCTCATGCACTAAGGACAGGTCCTGGTCCCACAGCCTGGATGCCTCCCAAACAGATCAAGCTATTCAACTGTCTCACTCATCCAGAGGGCCTGATCCAGCTGGGGGCTCCACAGCCTTTGGTTCACAATTCATGTGCTTCCATTCATTTGGCTATTTGTTCCTGTGCTTTTTGCAATCTTGGTCTCAACAATTCACGCTCTTACAGTCCCTCCTCTTTCTCGACAGTTGGACACCTGGAGCTCCACCTGGGGCCTGGCTGAGGATCTCTGCATCCACTTCCATCAGTTATTGGATGAGAGTTCCAAGACAACTGTTAGGGTGCTTGGCCATCTGATCACCAGACTAGGTCAGGTCAGGCTTTCTCTCGAACATTGCCAGCAGTCTACAGAGGATGTATCATTGTGGATTTCTGGGGACCTCTCCAGCACTCTGCCTATTCCTGTTCTCATGTGGTCTTCATTTATCATGGTCTAATATTCCTTGTTCTCCCTTTCTGTACTTGATCCAGCTGGGATCTCCTGCTCCCCTAAGCTTTCTTTCCCAAGGGTATTTGCTCAGCTATGTTCATATCAGCATTGTTTGTAATAGCCAGAACCTGGAAACAACCTAGATGCCCTTCAACTGAAGAATGGATAAAGAAAATATGGTACATATACACAATGGAGTACTACTCAGCAGAGAAAAACAATGACATCATGAGGTTTGCAGGCAAATGGATGGATCTAGAAAAAGTCATCCTGAGTGAGGTAACCCAGACTCAGAAGGACGAACATGGTATGTTCTCACTCATAGGAGGATACTAGATATAAAACAAAGATGACTAGACTGCTACACAACTCCAGGGAGGCTACCTAGAAAACGGGACCCTAGGAAAGACACAGGGCTCACCCAATGACAGAGAAATGGATGAGATTCTATTCTATTTCTGAGTAATTCTTCCTTGGTTGTTATCTGTTTCAGGTGACTCTGTGAGACTGAAGTGGAGCCCAGATAAAATGACGCATTATATTATATTTGGATCAAACTAGTACATTAACTGTAATATAAACGGAATAAAAACAAAATACAGTAGAAGGGTATAGAATCCACATGTTGATTAGGTGTTAGACTCTGTAAGCATCTTATCTAGTTTTCAATTTTTTTGGTTTTTCGAGACAGGGTTTCTCTGTGTAGCTTTGCATCTTTCCTGGAACTCACTTTGGAGACCATGCTGGCTTGTAACTCACAGAGATCTGCCTGCCTCTGCCTCTCAAGTGCTGGGATTAAAGGCTTTCGCCACCACTGCCCAGCATGCATCTTACCTAGTTAAGTCAACACCTCTATAAGGCAATTGTCTGGTATTTCTCTTCACAAAGAACCCATGAGTTAGGGAGATTAAGTAAGTCTCCCTGTTCAAAGTCATAGAGTAAGCTCAGCCTGGCTGCAAGGCTTTGCAATATCATATCACTTTAGCTTTGTGTTCAAAAGGAATGAAAAGTACAGCCCACATCTACTACCTCAAATGGCAATGGCACTTATTCCTTTCCTAAGAATAATAATTTAGAAGCAAACTCTTGAATGAAAAGGCCCATCTTTAATTTCCTTATTGATTACTAATTTGGTAGTACCTTAAAAACTCTGTTATGATTTCAATAGATGTACTGTGTGAATATTTATAGAAATGGTATCTCTGAATACAATTTATAAATTCTAGTGTCATATAAATTAAAATTTTAATATGATCACACATATTACCACAGAGGATGATCCTCTCATGAGTAAATCAAATAAATATCATAAACATGAAAAGTTGATTTTAATTTGTTCGCCAGTTTTTTAAGTCACATTACTCTGAGGGATCATGAAACACAGTCTCTCAGGACACTCACCTTATTCTTTCTTTCTTTTTTATTAATTTTATGTACCAACCATCATTCCTTCTCCCAACCTCCTCCTTCTCCTTCTTGCCTCCCCCTGACCCTCCTATCTACCCCTCCAAAAGGGAAGGCCTTCCATGAGGACCAAGCTTCTCCCTCCTGCATCAAGGCTTTGCAAGGCATCCCACCATAAGGAATGGGCTCCTAAAAGCCAGCTCTTGTACCAGGGATAAATCCTGATTCCACCGTGAGAGGTCCCTCAAACAGACTAAGATACACAACTGCCTCCCACATACAGAAGGCCAAATTTGGTCCCATGCAGCCTCCACAGCTGTCAGTCTAAAGTTTGTGAGTTCCTACAAGCTTGGTTCAGTTGTCTCTGTAGATTTCCCCATCATGATCTTGACCTCCTTGCTCATAGAACCCTTCTTTCCTCTCTTTGATTGGATTCCCAGAGCTTGGCCTGGTGCTTGGCTGTGGATCTCTGCATCTGCAAACCACAGTTCCAATCATCTTATTCTTTAGAATGAGTCCTACATTTTTTTTCTTCTAAGTATCAGCACAGTAAGTAATTATTTTCTACATTGATGTATTAATTTTGTTTTATACTCACTTTGAATTTATATTTTCATTTCATAACTTATAATTTATAGTTAAATATTTAATGTTCTCAATATTTTGGAGTTTATTTGTTTAATTTAATTCCAGAAAAGAAATTTAGATTAAAAATCTTTCACCATTTCTAGATTTTACATTCTTTTAATGAAGAAGAAAAATATAAATATAGAATATAAAATATGAAATATGGATACATTATAAATATGTGAATAATATCAACAAAGAAATATATGGGATATTGTATGCATCACTCTATTAATGATTATATTATAGTCCTTAGAGATGTATGTTTTATTATATTAGCTATATATTGTGTTTCTTCTTTCAATAATGTGATTTACTATTATCATAAGAATTACACTTTCAAACAATTCTATACATAATGATTTATGGTTGAAAATTATTTTGAAATACAATTTTTAATATGCTAGTTATACTGAAAGATGTTTGTTAGTTTATATAGCTTACATGAATAAATTATTTTATCATTATTTAGCTTAATATAAAAACATATGATTTGTAACTGAAAGTTACAAGCTTGAAAGTATATGTTCCTGCACACAAGGATTGTTTTGTTCACTTTCCATCATAAAGGGGGTAGCTGAGAGCTTTACAATCTGATCCACAGGCATCAGGCAGAGGGAGAGACACTGGGCATGGAGTGAGTTTTCAAACCTCAAAGCCCACCTCCAGCAACACAACAAGGCCATATCTACTCCAACAAGGCCACACATTCTAAGCCTTCAAATCCTCAAACTGTTCACCCTTGCAGAGCAACCTCTACTGGAAAATTGTTTCCAAAGTAGAGTAAGAACAATTTCTGTCATATTCTAGGTGGCTTTTAGAACTTTCAAAAAGGCCATAAAGATTCCAAGCACTTTTAAGTATGAAGTAAAGCCATGTACTACAGGGAATTACTCTAGTTTTAATGGTGTCAGGTTACTAGTAATCTTGGTGTCATTTTATCTTGCCAGTCCCTTAGTGCTCTGGGTTTAGCTTATTCTATCAAGTTTCCAATACAGAATATATTATAGATTGTACTTGAATAGCAGCTTAGATGCTACAGTCAGCATTCTGGCCTTTGAACTTCATTTTCTATTTCACTTAGACAGAATCAATACACCATTTAAACTGTAAAGCTCCTTCTATATAAAGAGAGGAGAATTCTATAAATAAGAAATGTAAATAGCAAACTAATTTTTTTTTACAGTTGATCCTTTATTGATGCTAAACAGAATAAGTGGTACATGAAAAAATATACTGGCAAAACCTTGCCACTCTGAACCACTTATTATTGTCTACTGGTTTGTTAAGATTAATCGTGAGCTAAAGAAAATTGGAATGTTTTATTATGGAATGGGATTTGTTTTTCATTTTATAACACTAAAGCACTCACTAAGTGCTTCATAGCGCTTGAGACATATTAAGATGATCTTGGAGTACAGTAGCCCTTTCATCTGTCAGTGATATCTTATACTAGGTACTTATAGTAGGTGCCTGAAACCACATATAGTATTAGAACTAAATATATACTAAGATTTCCCATATAGACACATTATAAAATTTAATTTGCAAATTAGGCACAGCAAGAGATTGAAAATAACTCTTAATGGAACAACATACTGGCATAAAGTTATTTAAACTGATGAGTTATTTATTTCTAGACTTTGAAATGTAATACTTTTATCCTCTATTAAGAAAACTAGCTCTTCAATCTGACTCTTAACAAATCTTTAACAGAATGCTGTCTAGTACAGTAGCAAATTTTATTAAAATATTTCAAAGAATGCTAAATTTAATATTGCTGCATTAGAATCTATTATAGTTACAATGTTGTAATTAATTTAGAAAAAAATAAAATGAGTAGTTATCATTGCAGATGACACAAAGTAAAAAGTAAAAGAAGGAAATGAAATAAATTAGTATTGCTAGCATTCTGAATGTTCAAATTTGGTATTAAACATAAATATGTTACTTTGTTAAAGTAATCTATGAACTTAATAGGATATCCTCCAGGTGCTATTTTGTATATTCATCTGATTATCTCACTTTAATTCTTATAGAGAAATAACTTGACTAAACAGCTACAAATTATCTGAAATGAAGAGTAATAGTGGTAATATACCTTGCCCCTATAGCATACCTAAGAATGATTGGTATAATGCCCAGTGACAAATCTGATGTCTATTGTAAATCTTTCGTTATAAAATGAGCCAACCTGCGTGAACTCATAATATTGAGATTGATGGGTAAAGAGTTGTTTACAGTTGAAATACATTGTGAAGTGCTGTGGATATCGCTCTGTGTAAATAAAGTTCTGATTGGCCAGTGGCCAGGCAGGAAGTATAGGCGGGACAAGAGAAAAGAGAATTCTGGGAAGTGGAAGGCTGGGGAGACACTGCCAGCCGCTGCCATGAGAAGCAACATGTAAAGACACTGGTAAGCCACAAGCCATGTGGTAAAGTATAGATAAGCAGAAATGGGTTAATTTAAGATAGAAAAAGTAGATAACAAGAAGCCTGCCACGGCCATACAGTTTGTAAGCAATATAAGTTTTTGTGTGCTTTCTTGGTTGGGTCTGAGTGACTGTGGGACTGGCGGGTAAGAGAGATTTGTCCTGACTGGGCCAGGCAGAAAAACTCTAACTACAGTGAAGTTATACTAGAATTTTATTCAACCATTAGTCATCAGGCAATGTATGTTTTCTCACTTTCTATTCTTGGCTGAGCTCAGTTCTCTTTGTGAAATTCACCAATGAACAGAAAGAAATAAGACCTGCCTTTATGAGCTGCACATTCTCCTGGGATTTATGCAGGGAACTAATTAAAATTATTATAGTAATCTCAGGGGTAATGCTGTCCAGAAGTGCCCCAGGGGGGGGGATGCACTGATGTCACCTGACATAGGTAAGGACAGTACCTGACTCGTCTCTCTGATTCATACTTACAAGCTATAAACTATATGTAAGTTTGGGAGACCTGGAAGTTAATCCATCATCTCATTTGAAGACATCACTCTGTTCTCCCCTGTGAAAGCTGCTGAGCTTATGGATGTCTCTAGTAAAACTAATTTGATTTATCCAAGTAGAGTCACTGTCTTTTTCCTTGCTTCAACTTAACCTGCAACCAATATACATGAATAAAATGATTTAGACAAAGAACTATTCTAAAAATTGTTAATATAAATTATGACATTAACAATGCATAAACTATTATAGTACTGATTCAAAAGCATGAGTTATAATAATGGAATGCAATACTTTAAAAATTGATTCAAATAAATATATTTAATACAAAAGGCTTCAGTAAACTTAAGTCATTTAAACCATGTTGCTGGAAAAATTGTAATTGTCCATGGGTAGAAGGAGGGGGATTGTTGAATTTTCTAACTTAAGCATTATTTCATAATGTATTTCCAATGAGTCAAATATCTTAATATGAGAACTATTTTTAAAGTACAAAAAATAGGAAGATTTACTTGCAAATATTACTGAGCATTACACAAAATCCAGGCTCATATAGGAATGACTATTGGATCCAATTATACCACAAGTATTCTTTCTTTTTTTTTTCTTTTGTGTGTATGGATGCTTTATCATTTGTACATGATTTGTGTGCATGATGCTCAAGGAATTCAGAAGAGAGCATCAGATCCCCTGAGAATGGAGTCATATATGGTTGTAATCCATAATGGAGGTTCTGGGAATCGAATTATGGCTCTCTGCAATGACCCTTCTTTCTAGCCAACACAATTTTTCTTCATGGGGAAGCCCAAATCCACTGGACTCTTGTTAACAGAGAAACTCCCAGCAGTCTAAAATTTTGAGAGGAAGTATCAGTTGCATACTCAACGATATTTGGGCTATTTCTATTGTCCTTCTCCTCACCCTGACTCTCAGGTACCATCAAGAGGTCAGGGATGACAATATTAAATGATTTTTTTCTGGTCATGACAGGACTATTTCCTATATGATCTTCAGACATTTTTTTTGCTTGCACAAGACCTATAAATGATCAAGATGCTTAAATTTCCAGGAAAGGTTCAAGAAACCCCACCCCTTACCAAAGAGACAAGTATAGTTGATGGCTTCTGGTGGAGGGGTAATTAGGTTTTATTAAGAGTATAGTGCCTGATAGATTGACCATGGTCCAGTGAATAGCCTCACATCCCTGAATAATAGACAGCACAAACTGACCCTGATAAGTTAAAAACAAAAAAGGGAAAGGACATGGAACCCAGGATGACATAAAAAGGGGGGATGGGTCTGAGAGGAGTCAAGAGGAGGAGTGGCAGTGAATATTATCAAAATTCCTTGTATGAAATTCTCAAAGAATTAAGAAAATACTACATTAAAATGATCAGCCCTGATAATCACATACATGCAAGTAACATTATATGGACTCAACAGATTATATTTAGGAGTGCATATGAATAAGACAGACAGACAGAGACACACACATATGTATATATACAATTAATGAGAAAAAGAAGCCATGAATTTGAAGAAGAAGGAAGGGTATTTAGGAGCATTTGGAGGGTGAAAAGGAATGGAAGAAACATTGTGTAATTATATTATACTCTCAGAAATAATAATGTAAAAAGAGTCAAAATAAAAACAAACAAGAAGTTATATTAAAATATGTATGATAAGAAATATATTAAAATGAGGCTTAGTGGCTGCTGTTTTGGGTGCTTTTCATTCTGTGATTTCTTTGCATCAGTGATTGTCCTCTGATGAGCTTAGGTATATTTTATTTTCATGTTTACTTTTTAAAAATACCACTGTATACTTAGTTTTTGCTTTTAATTTTTAAAATATTTTTAAATAAATAGACTCTATCTTTTGGATTTATTTTATGTGTACAAGTATTTTACCTACTTGTATATCTGTTTATCATGTGCATCCAGTGCCCATAAAGGTCAGAGGTAGGAATTGAATCCCCTGAAACAGGACTATTGGAACAGTGTAATCCACCATGTGAGTGATAGAAATCAAACCACCATCTTTTGGAAGAAGAGCTAGTGCTTTTAACCATTGAGACATCTCCCCAGACTCCATTAAATATGGCCAGGATATTTAAATAAATAAAATCTTACCTGTGTACACAATTCTACATAATCTTTAATCATCCACAAAGGGAAGGCAAATCTTCAGTTTTGTAAGATTATCATATATAAAAATCTCAATTTTCTGTATGAAAAGGATATTGATATATTTAGAAAATTAGGATGTGGTAGCCAATTATTCTTGGCCATCTTTCCCTCTGATCAGCACTGAATCAAAATAGTCTTTCCTTTCCTATAATAAATATTCTGTGATTTGTCTGATTCTGTATCAAAACATTCAAGTAAAAAATGAGAAATTGTATAGCAATAAACAGGGGGATATTCTTTTACATGTACATGAAGTATTGTAACCATTTTCTGTGGTGATATTTTATTTATGCAGAAATGCGGTGATATTTTATATGTATGTTAATAAATTAAGTTTGCCTGGAGATTTGAGGTCATAGCCAGCCATAAACAAGTCAGGTGGTGGGAGCACACGCCCTTAATCGAATCACCTAGCAGGCAGAGTCTCTGTGTAATCAAGGACACAGCCAAGTGTGGTGACGCATGCCTTTAATCCCAGTACCAAGAATAAAGACCTGGAGGTCTGTATAGACAGCCAGTGATGAAGAAGTGAAGTGGCTGGACTAAGAGCTACTGAGAAGCAGAATAGCAAAGCAATAAAAGTGCAGGTTAGATAGGAGGAAGCTGGTTCTCTTGGGAAGCTACAGGGGCATGATGGGCTAAGGCTGGTTGGTGGCTCTCACTATTTCTCTGATCTCTACAACTTTCACTCCTGTATTTGGTTCTGTGTTTCTGATGTAATAAGACTTTTCAGAAATTCTTCTAAAATTTTCTAATTTAAAAGTAAAGTGGTGGTCATCTTATGTATTCTGACTAAATGCAATAAAATTCTGTTTTCAATACTGGGGACTGAACTCAGGTCCGGGCAGATTGGATAAGCATTATCCCATTCACCTCAAACTCCAGCAAGCAATGACTACCAGTGGATAAATTTTCAATAGCTTTTAAGATTTATTTATTTTTGGGGCTAGAAAGATGGCTCAGTGGTTAAGACCATGTACCATTTTTCCCCCCAGAGGATCTGAGGTTTGTTCCTAGCACCCCATGAGTCAACTCATTACTGCTTGTAATTTCAGCTACAGAAGTTCTTGCACCCTATTCTGGCTTCTGAGCACACATGTGCTCAGGTGTACATATTCACACACAGTCCATAATATGCATAATGGGAAATATAATAAAGCTTTAAAAAAGTTTTTTTATTAAGATTTACTCCCTTCTTAGATAACCATGTTGTCACTTCCTGTTAAGGAATAATCATTGCATACAATGAACAGTTTCTGTACAGTTTCTGTTCTCAGAAACTGCAGTTCATTGATGATAAGCATAGATACAGCTAGCATGTTTCTGGGTAGCCAATGGTGGTGCTCTGAAGCCAGATGAATATTTTAATTTTGTAAATATGAATTCTCCTCTTTATCCTTTGTTACTCAACAAAACACATTCAGCCCATTGAGCTATCTTATTTACAAAAGAGGTGTGCTGGCATAGTTCCAGTGGCAGCACATTTTATGTTAAAAGATTTTGTGCACTGTATAATCAGTTTAATTAGTAATTTTCTCACCTAGGTTGATTCAGCTTTCAGGCTGATCTTTCAAAAATGTTAATCAGATCATGTTTTCCTCATGTTTAAAACTTCTACCGCTGTCCAAGGTTTCAGATATTTAACCCAACTTTCAGTGCCCTAATGTCTCTTGCTGCCTTCCTGCTTGTGTTGCTCCATTCCCTCGCTTCCAATGCTTATTTACCACAGCTGTTTTCTTCTAGGAAAAAAATCTTGTTTGAGTCACTTTCACTCTGACTCTGCCATCATTCTTCTAAAATTGATCCTTCTCTGAGTTTTTCTAAATAACTGTATTATTATTTCTGATCACTATGGTTTAAGATCCTTTATTTGAAACCTTGGGATTCTTTTTCTGAATGGCTTTCCAATCCTTTCTATCCCAGCGCTCACTCAGTTTACTTCCTTCATCACTTATTTTAATTGTATTTTGAGAATTTCCCAAATGCTCTTTGTATTTACATTATTTCTATTCTTTAATTTCTCCCCTCCATTTTCTCCCATGCTCCCCATTCCATCTCAAATTTATGGTACCTTGTGTGTGTGTGTGTGTGTGTGTGTGTGTGTGTGTGTGTGTGTGTGTGACCTTGCTCCCACTGTTAAGACTTCCAGAAGAATACCAAACTATACAACCATAACATATTTGCAGAGGACCTAGGTCAGACACATACAGGCTCCTTGATTGTCAGTTTGGTCTATGTGAGCCCCTATAAGCCCTGCTTGGTTGATTCTGTAGGGCATTTTCTTGTGGTGTCCTTGACCCCTCTGGCTGATATACTCCTTCTTCTCCCTCTTGTGCGAGATTTCTTGGGCTCTGCTAATGTTTGACTATGGGTCTCTATTTCTGCTCCTATCAGTTGCTGGATGACGCCTCTCTGATGGCAATTGTTTTAGGCACTATTCCATGAGCATAGCACAATATCATTATGGATAATTTCATTGACTTTTATTTCCAGTCATGTTTTGTTCTGTCCTAGGTCTCTAGGCTGTTCAGCCTCTGGGCAAGGTCAGGCATGGGATCCCTCTGGTTCTATGGGTCTCAATTTAAACCAGTCATTGGTTTGCCAACCCCCCACAAGTTGTGTGCTATCATTACCACAGTACATCTTGTGGGCAGGACAAATTGTAGGTCAAAGGTTTTGTGTCTTGGTTAGTGTTCCAGTCCTTACACTGGAAGTCTTGGCTGGTTACAGAAGATGGATAGTTCAAACTCCATATCCCTCATTACTAGTTGTGTTAGCTAGGGTCACCGTTATCAATTTCAGGGAGTTTCCATTGCTCTATTTGTACTTTCCTCCTGAAATGCTCTCCAATTCCAATAGTCTCTCCTAGTATGCTCTCCCTCTACCCACTATCTGATCCCTCCTGTTCCCTTCCCAACCGACCCTGAGTACATCCGAGAAATATATTTTCCCTTCTTAGAGAGACCCTTGCATCCCACCTTGAGTCTTCCTTGTTACTTAGATTCTCTGGGTCTGTGGATTGTAACATAATTATCCTTTACTTTACAGCTAATATATTTATCATCCTTATAAATGAGTACATGCCATGTTTGTCTTTCAGGTTCTGGGGTACCTCACTCAGGTTTTTTTCTAGTTCCATCTATTTGCCTGTAAATTTCATGTGCCATTGTTTTTTAACAGCTAAGTAATGCTCCATTGTATAAATGTACCACATTATTTTTATCCATTCTTCATCTGAGGGATATCTAAGTTGTTTCCAGTTCCTAGCTATTAAATGAAGCTGCTATGAACATAGTTTGAGCAAGTGTCCTTATGGTAGGATGTAGCACCCTTTGTGCACATGCCCAGGAGTGGTATAGCTGGGTCTTGAGGTAGATTAATTTCAAGTTTCTGAGAAACCAGTGTATTGATTTCCAAAGTGGCTGTACAAGATTATAGTCCCACCAGCAATGTGGGAGTGTTTCCCCTACTCCACATCCTCACCAGCATGAGGTATTACTTGTGTTTTTGATCTTAGCCATCCTGATAGGTGTAAGATGGAATCTCAGAATTTGTTTTGATTTGCATTTCCTAATGGGTAAGGATGTTGGACATTTCTTTTAGTGCTTCTAAGCCTTTTGAGATTTCTCTGTTTAGATTAGTACCCCATTTTAAATTGCATTATTTAGTTTGTTGGTGTCTAGTGTCTTGAATTCTTTATATATTTTGGATATTAGCTGTCAGTCAGATGTAGAGTTGGTGAAAACTTTTCCCATTCTGTAGGCTGTCTTTTAGTCCTATTGAGGATGTCCTTTGCCTTGCACAAGTTTTCAGTTTCATGAGGTCCCATTTATTAATTGTAGAGCTTAGTGTCTACACTATTGTTCTTTTCAGGAAGTTACCCCATGTGTCAAAGTCTAGTCCCTGCTATTTCTTCTATCACATTTAGTTCATCTGGCTTTATGTTGATGTCTTTGATCCACTTGGATATGAGTGTTATACAGGATGATAGACATGGATCTAGTTTCATTCTTCTACATGCTAGCATCCAGTTAGTCCAGCACCATATCTGAAAAATGCTTCCTTTCTTCTATTGAATATCTCTGGCTTATTATAAAAAATCAGATGCCAATAGGTGTGCAGATACATGTCTGAGTATTTGATTTAATTCCATTGATCAAAATGTCTGTTTTTATGCTAATCCCATGTGGTTTTTATTATTAAAGCTCTATAGTACAGCTTGAAATCAGGGATGTGATATCTCTGAAAGTTCTATTGTACAAGACTGGTTTTAGCTACTCTAGGTTTTTTGTTTTTCCATATGAATTTGAGTACTGTTCTTTAAAGATCTGTAAAGAATTTTGTTGGAATTTTGATGGAGATTGTATTGAATCTGTAAATTGCATTTGGTAAGAAGGTCGTTTTTACTATGTTAGTGCTACTGATCCATGGACATGGGAGATATTTCTATTTTCTGATATATTCAACTTCCTTCTTCAAAGACTTGACGTTATTATCATACAGTTCTTTCACTTGCTTGGCTAGGGTTACCCCAAGATATTTTATATTATTTATGGCTATTGTGAAAGTTGTTGTTATCCTGATTTCTTTTTCAACACATATTTTGTTTGGCTATAGGAGGGCTGTTAATTTTTTTAGTCACTCTTGTATTCAGCCACTTTGCTGAAAGTGTTCATTAGCTGTAGGAGTTCCTTGGTAGAATTTTTTGGGTTGCTTATGTATACTATTATATCATCTACAAATAGTGATACTTTGACTTCTTCCTTTTCAATTTCTACCCCCTTGATCTCCTTTAGTTGTCTTATTGCTCTAGAACTTCAAGTAATATAATAAATAGATATGGAGGGGATTTCTGTCTTGTTCCTGATTTTAGTGAAATTGCTTTGAGTTTCTCACCACACAAGCTATTGCTAATACTTTTTTGGTTACTCTCCAGAACTTGATGGTAGGACTTTATTGGCAAATACACCACATGCTAGAGACATAGAACATGGCAAAAATAAAGCTTCTACTTACTTGGAGGCTCTGTCCCTACTGGATACCTTCTATGTTTCTGGAAGATTCCATGCATGCTACTAGAGGAGAAACATAAGAATCAATCTCATTCAGTTGTAAACTGTGCCAACCATCTATCTATCTATCTATCTATCTATCTATCTATCTATCTATCTATATTCATTCTAAAGCATATCAGTTAAATTTGTTGAGTCGATATAAAGTTACTTGTATGTGTATGATTTCTGGGCTGATAACTATATTGAACAACTAGTTGGGGGTAAGTGGACTCTTCCCTGAGGAAGGCTATTTTTTCTATTCTCAAAATTCCTTTGTTGCTTATAGTTCTTTGTCTGAGGTTGAGGCTGAAAAGATTTCTCCCTTTCATGTTAGTGTGTTTATTGGTGTCACTCTTGTTAAGGGATGTATAGTCAGCCATGTTGATGAGTCTTTAATGAGTGTAGTTTCTATGACATTTTTAAGAGATAAAGTATCACAGTGAATTTCCTGTTCTGGCTCTTACAATCCTTCTGCCCCCTCTTCTGCTGTGATACCAGAGCCTTAGATTCAGGAGTTGTGCTAGTTGAGGCTAGGCTCCACAGGACCATTTGTTCTCTTCATTTTAATCAGTGTTGCAATGATTTCATCTGTAGTTTCTTTGAAGAAAGGTGAGATTTCTATTTATCTGTCGGCATAAGGATAGATATTTCAAGTGTAGTTAGGAATTATGCTGATTAGCAAGAAGTCATTTGTAGGTCCTCCTTCTAAATCCTTGACTTTATTAGCCTCTGGTAGTTGGCTACGTTTCCAGTATCTGTTGAGATTTCCCTTGTGTTGCACAGGCTTAGGACTTTTCATCCTGGGTCAACTAGGAGCATTCTATTGTAGAAGATAGAGAGACAATCTGAGAATAAAATCATCTCAGTAGGAAGCAGTGCTTAGAAATGGGGAAGTTAAAGGACATTCTCCTGATGGAGAGCAAAAATCTTCTGCTTCATCTTCATTCTCACCCATTGAGTACCAACAAAACAGTAGTTATCTTCATAGTTGACATAAATTGATATACATTTTCTGAGAATGCTACAGCACTAGACAGGATGTATCTAAGAGTAGCATGAGTCCTAAGACACGAGATTTCATGTTGATCACATTTAATCTAAGCTTACTGATGATAAAAGTGCTTCATATGTGCTTGTTTTAATCCCATAGATATCCCTTGAGTGTACCTGACCAAATATTCCTTTGTCTTCATAGACAAGAACTAAAAAATAATCTCTTTGCTAAGATGTTAAAGAGAAATGACTTAATTGATGGAAATTCAATGCTGAATTACCAAAAAAGTGACCATTTGGCCCATGCCATATTTCTCACAGTGGAAACTCTATTTTTTTATGATAAGGAAAATTTCTGTTGGAGGAAAGTATTTTGCAATGATGATCTGAACTTGACTCTACTATCTTGGGTAATGGTCCTTCTCTTTTCACTGTATAATTTTGAATATACTGGAGGACACTTCTTTTTTTCTCACTGTTGCATGCATATTATAGACCAAATAAGTAGGCCTTTATATGTATCCAACAATTTTTTAATGAACACAATCACAAACAAAACCATAAATTAACTAATAAATCAATCTCCAGAACCATCTGAATAATTGCACCATTGAAAAATGACTATGTTGTGTTTAACTTTCGGTTGCTCAAACTTAACAGTTTTAATTCAAGCTGTTATTTAAATTCCACATTCTGTATTTGTTCACTTATGAATATTCCAATCTGTTAAAGCCTTTTTTACAACCAGATTATTCAATAGCTCTATAATTTAGTCTTATTACTTTTTGCTTTTACAGCTTTAATTCTCTTGTTTCATATGTGTATTTACTGGTTTGTTGACCTTACTACACATTGCAGATTAAAAATAAACAAAACATAAACTAAACTTTCAGAATATTCTCAAATACTGTACTTACATGCATATTTATGGTCATACATATCAGGACTCCCACTGCTAAACTGGGTCCAATTATCCAATCTTCCAAATTCCTATTTGATATTACCTTTCCCATCTATCAGCTTTATCTTCTGGTTTGGTTAATTTGGTAAAATTTTGCCTACTATGACTTGTTAAACTAGATAGAATTAACAGGGAAACGTGTTTAAGTGACCGAAATCCATGTATCTAATGAAACCAAAATCCCAGAGCCTTTGAGAATGTCAGTCAACACTCTTCACTTCAGCAGGAACTCTTTGTCATGTTACTTTCTGTTCCCAGAATTGCAATATGCCAATGGGAATTACAAGTACAGGAGCTACTATCAGCTCTCAGGAAGAGGTTTGGAACTCTCATATCTGTGCTTTATTATAATCAGTGCTAGTTGTTTTTCACCTGTTGTGTTAACAATTGAGTGCATTTCTGACTTTAGTTTCTTTGATGCACACCCAACCAAAGGTTTTAGATCAACATCAACTCTGTAAAAGGAGGAGGAAAGAAGGAAAGAAAGAATGAGGGTAGGGGAGGAGAAGGAAATAGAGAAAGAGAAAGAATAAGAGGACACTGTTGTTGTTGTTTTGGATTTACCTACATTCCATCCCACAGATGGAAATTAGGAAAGAGCAACAGGAAACACATAAGCAAAGCATATGCCAAGCAGGGAGAAGTATATCTTGAAAATATCCAAGGGAAGCCCTGCCACAGAACGACTAATTACTGTCTTCATTAGTGCTTCACAACAAGAAATATGAGCTTAAGGGGAAGAAACTCCTAGATTTCTCCAGAGAGATTATAAAACAAAGTGCTCCTTGATCTGATCTCATCTGTTCCTTTCTTTTGTCTTTACTGACAAAGAGGAGACATAAATAATCTCCCACCTTCTGCTAAGGGCTACACAGATTGCCAATTATTTAAATGAATAACAAGGAGTATTGATGGTTGAGAAATACACTTGAAAAGAAAGGAAGAAATCAAAATACCTATACCAAGACAGTAGATCACAACACAAGAGCACCCCCTTACTAAATTTAAGAACACAAAATAGAAACCAAGAGCCCTGAACTATACATTTCTGCCCCTTTGCTTTCAGAATGTTTGACTAGATAGGGCTTTAGAAACATGAACTACATGAACTCAGTATCCCAGCCATTCAAAGGACTGGAGGATCTGTGCAGCCCTCCAAACCACTGAGTTTTTCCTCAGGGTCTTCATAGTCTTCCAACATTGATGTTATTTTTAAAGTCATGTCTGTCTAAGCATTCTTACTGGTAGTATTTCCTGAAACAGGAAAGAAATCACATCTATATCCCAAGGATTCTCAGCAACACAATGATAACTGAAATTGTAAATACTACACACATGCCAGAAATCTTGAGTACCTTTCAGACATTCATCCATGCAAAAATGAGAAAACAGAGGAACTGCCCATGTTCGAACAGCTGGTAAGTATTATGCTGTGGTTGTAATTCCTTCACTTGGCTTATAATGTCTGTGTCATAATCCTTATGAAAAACTGTTGTTATAGAGAGCACCACAAGCCATGTGTCAATGTTAATACATGATATAAATCATGAACATGTACTGTGTTTATAACATAATATGTAAGGTATATTTTACTCTTGCATACCATAAGCATTCTAATAAATTTTTGAGTAGTGACATAAAATTTAAGATTAAAATATTAGATCATGAGATCAAGTTTGTTCATATCCTTGTCTTACTTTTCAGGAGTAGCTTTAATGTTCTTTATTATGGATGCACTTGTCTAACCTGAAAAAGGTATCATTTAACTATTTAAGTGTGCAGATCCATAGCATTATGAACACATGTCTTCCTATACAAGCTTCACCAGGCCCATCCCCTCAGTCTTTTTCATCTTGCAAAACTGTAGCTCTATTTAGACCACAATGTTCGTTTCTTCTATCCCTAAGGTCCTGGCACTGACAATTCTTCTTGTGAATGTTGTTTGGATGAGGAAATAGATGGGGAGAAATTATGTAATTACGTTTTAATTTCAATTTTTAAAGATTTATTTATTATGTGTACAGTGTTCTGCCTGTATGTCTGCCTACAGGCCAGAAGAGGGGGCTAGATCTCATTACAGATGGTTGTGAGCCACCATGTGGTTTCTGGGAATAGAATTCAGGACCTCTGGAAGTGCAGACAGTGCTCTCAATTTTTTTTAAATATAAAGAATAATAAGACTTGTAGTATTAACATAAATTATCTATTCCCCCTGCAAATTATTTCCATTGTTCCTCCAAATATGATTCTTATTGGCTCCACTTGGATCACACATACATTGTTATGCTCAGCCTTATCACAAAGATGGTGGCAAATATGGCAGTGTGATCAATAATCTGTTGTTGAAAGGGAAGGATAATTATCCAAATTTCTTAACTCTGGGCAAATAAATTATACTGAGGTACCATGGGACTGTTATATGCTCTATCTCTGCAAATAACAGATCAATGATTTCAGCAGTATTTTCTGGAGGTGATAATGAACCAGTTATTTCTTTTATCAAGTGGCTATTTATGAAAGATTCTATTAGGGGGCTGGAGAAATGGCTCAGCAGTTAAGAGCACAGGCTGCTCTTCCTGAGGACTAGGGTTGGATCCATAGCACCCACATGGAAGCTCACAACTACCTGTAACTCAAGTTTCAGGGTACTTGTCACCTTCTGGGCCTCTCTAGACACAAGGTATGCCAGTGTTCCATAGACATATATGCAGGGAAAACACTCATACTCTGAGCTATGACACCCCATAGAATTGCTAAGCTAATAGACGAGAACACAGAAACTGCACAGATTTTTTTTTTTACAACTTTCATTAAACATCCTTTTCTACCATCTTTCTAATACTTTTCAGCTCTGTGTTTTACTTTTCTGCACTTGAATGACAACACTTCATATTTATTATGCCTTTTCATGTAAATATGGTGTGTAGTCTTCATGGTGTCCTTGAAAAGATACAGACATCAGCCTCATTTTCTAGATTCAAGAGTAGAAAGCTTACAAATGGATCCAATTATTTTTAGTTGATATGTACTGCTAACTAGTATATTGTTGTCCTATCTACCAAGTGCAAGAGACACAATGTTATGAAAAAATGTCTTTGATTTACTTTAATTCAATCCATCCCAATTTAATTCACTAAGCTGCATTAAGAATGTATTTGGTATTATTTTAAATACTCTAAGCAATGCAAAATACATATGAGGCAAATTTCTTAATGTTAAGTGTTACATAATTTAATCAAAAACACAACTCATGAACTTCAAAAATATAGCAACATAAAACCTTGGGCTCATTTCCACTATACATTCTTGACTGGAGAGAAGAGTGTAGATAATGGCAATCATAGCCAAATTGTCATATAACACGGTTGATTCTGAATTTCTCACATTCTGACAGTCCTCTACAATGCATTTTCTAAATTTATTTTTGGAATTTCTCCATCCCGAATTAAGTTGTTGTTTTTTTAATTTCTATAGCAACTCATCCAAGGTCTGAAATGTGACATGTATACTGGTAACTCAATAAGATGGCTATTCTGATCCATACAGAATTATAGTTTGGAGGAAGGAAAATCATTAAATAGACATACATAACAACCAATGACACAAGTTCTTTGTATTTGAAAGGAAAACACAACTTTGTGAGAAAAAATATAGTGAGAAATTTATTCGAACCTGGGAAAGTAGGTTAGGAAGGTTAGTACTGAGACATTTGTGTGAGGGTCTAAGAATAAGCAAAGGTCATTTGTGTAAGGATTTAGATGAAAAACATCCCTGAGAGAAGGAAGGGTGGAAGATTCACACCAGAGAGGGCAGATTAGAATAGGTTAATGAGACCAGGGAACACATTTAAATATGTAGCAGTATGAGAGCTCCCTTTTCAGCTTGTTCTTTACATTTCTGAGACAAATGAGTATTTGATACTTATGTGTATGAAGAAAACTAATAGATATATGGGGCGTTATGAACATGAAATGTTCAAGGGGAGCAAATACAACTTTATGAATTGTGTGTTTAGCAAGAAAGCTTCAGAAGGTTTGCAGGAGCTTGGCATTAGAGCAGTTATTTGGGTCTTTCTAAAGCTTGTAGTGTAACAAAGGACTTTAGAATGGCTTCTGGATATTTACCCTCAGTCCACTGAGTAATAAAAATTTATTACAAGATGTTCAATAGTTTTGGTGATTTGTTATCTGGTTAGTCATCTCAATGAGTTTAAGGACAAACCTATGCTTTTGAGATTCCCCATCAGTATTTAAAACACTGCCCTGTTCATTAAGAGCAGTCAGGTGAATTTCGTGGAGCTTCTAAGCCAGCAATTTTACAGGTTGCATTTAGTAAAGCTAGATAAATCAATCATGGTGTTTTAAGCAGGTCTATGGTTTTATAAAAGTGACTGCAGTGATCCATTAATTGGCCTTTCCATCCTTGAGTATCTTATACATTAAGGGACTAGGAAAGGCATTCCAAATAGGCAGACAGAGAGGGAAAATGGGCAATAGATAGACAATAAAGATGACAAACTCCCAGCTTCTTTCTCACTTTCCTGACTTCAGGGGTGGGCCAAAGTTCTGACCAGCTTTTCCTCAGTCCAGGAGGACACCACAGGGCATACCAATCAGACAATCTCTAGGCAATTTTACACACATTGTGGGCCTTTTCTTGTTTATCAACCCTAAATTAGACCCCCATTTAAGCCTATCAAGGGCCCATAATACTTAGCCTTCAAAGACAGATGGGCTTCAGCTTCCTAAGTTCTGCTTTGAACAGGATCTTTTTCTCTGTGTGCCTTGCTGTGTGTGTGTGTGTATGTGTGTGTGTGAGTGTGTGAGTGTGTGTGTGTGTGTGTGTGTGTGTGTGTGTGTGTGTGTGTTGTTTCTCAGCCTTAATGAAAGTCTCTCTTCACTCTTAGATTCTCCCTTCTATGGCTCAGATTTCTCTTGCTCTTACAAGTTGGGGGTCAAGATTTTACAGCTGTTTAATTCTTTTACTGGCAGACAAAACAAACTCCATTGAAATCCCTAGATGGTAATACTTAGGTCTCTGTAACAAAAGATCAAGTGTCTGGTACACTGGTACTACAAAGTGAAGTAATCAAAAACACTTTTGAATTTGCTATATCTAAAAAATAAGTAGCAGGAGAAAGTGCTTTCTATTTCTCTAAAAGCTGAATTAGGTAATAAATGAACAAATGATTGAAGAAATGAAGTGACCCAGTCATTTTAGATGATCATGTTTACAACTGGTGTAGTTGAAGGGAAAGGCTAGAGAGAAGCAAACTGTAACACATTAGTCACTCAAGATGAATGTGCAAAGGAAAGTGAAACTGATATATTTTGATAATATAGTAGGTGTGTTTATAATCAAGGTGGGTTGAAATATATATATATATATATGAATGTATGTATGTGTGTGCGTGCATGTGTCTATGTGTGTGTTTTAGAATTTGAATGTGCAGAAGATTTATTTGAGACATTATTTTCTTTGTTTTTACATAAGTGCAGATATACTGAGGTCAACTCAGAAAGATCCATTCAATATATTTAGCAAGAATATCAACATTTCACATATGGGAGGTCTAAGATCATACTTAGAGAACATTTTCTACTTTATGTATAATGGGTAGGATTAGTTATTCCATGTAAAGCAATGAAAAAATAACCTTGATCACTTTGAGTTGGCAAAAAGCAAAGGCTATTCTAAATAATTCAAACACTTTTTTTTTTTCTTTTTGAGACAGGGTTTCTCTGTGTAGCTTTGTGCCTTTCCTGGAAGTCACTTGGTAGCCCAGGCTGGCCTTGAACTCACAGAGATCGGCCTGGCTCTGCCTCCTGAGTGCTGGGATTAAAGGCGTAATAATGATTTGTCAGAGGAAAGGATGGAATAGAAAGGCAGAGAGGAATGGAGAATGTGGGGCTGGAGTGAAGGGACAGAGACAGAGAGACAGAGAAATAGTCTGTAATAGTTCTGTGGTGATGGTCCAGTTTGTTAAAATTGTTCCTGAGACAGCTTGCCTTCATCTTGGCATAGACAAGATATACATGTTTAAACAATTTAGCTTGGATTTTACCCCAAAAATTTAAAGAAAAACCAATGAAATCTAAACACCTTTGCTGTGGGTTTATTCAGCAGTGCCTCCATTAAACTGAACTTCATGTAACACTCAAGTGACGAACTAACTTCTGGAGAACTATTCAGTGAAATGAAAGTTTGAAGTGACTGCCTCACATTACAAAGGAGAGTTATTGAATAAATGAAAAATAAGCCATTCCTTTGCCTTCTTTCAGAACTAAACATTCAGGTGATAGATAAAGTATTCATTAAAGCCTTGGGTGTGGGGGATGATGTATCATATTGACAGTATCTTAAATATGTTCCTATTACACTTCATTGCTCAGAAAGTATGTTTTCAGTTCTAATGGCTTCTTTTCAAGGTCTACTTAAACATTTCATTTATAACATAGATAATTTCCTCGAATGTTATTTTGTGTATACTTTATTAAGTTGGTCCAGCTATTCTGTCTCAATAAATATTCTCAGAGTAATTTTATTAAAATCATAATTATCCAGCTCACTAAATGATCAGACATTATTGTGAATTCTCACCATGCTAATCTCTTTGCATCAGAGTTAAACTCCCCTATGCCATCATCTGAAATCCCTGAGTCATCAGTGAAGGTGTTCTGGCTCAGGCTACTCAGTGAGTCATAGCTGCCAAACTTCTGTCACCTTTCTGCTTTCCTTGTTTAAGGATTTTCCTTTACTTAAGACTTCATGTTGTTGTTTAATCACAATTCTAAAAATTAATATATAACATCTTCATAACTTCATATTATGACACATTTTTCCATTGGTGACATAGTTACCTATATACTGTTTTCAAAATGTAAGAAGGAACAAAAGGCAAAAACATTATATGATACAAGACCAAGAGGAAGAAAACAGAAGATTATGTTCAATATCCTTAAAAAAAATTGTATTTATTTGTAAAATTCATACCACAAATTCAGTCAATACAAAATCACTCAGTTTTTAATTTTTGAGTTTCTCACAAAATCACAACCTTTCCTTTTTCTCTTTCTGCTCCCCTACTCTACCATATGATCCTCCATACTCTTCTCCAAATGTATGGCTTCTTTTACATTAATTGTTAGTATGTAGCTGTATGTACACATGTAAACATATATTTTTAAATATTGCTTTCTCAACCTGTATGAAGTTACTTGTATATGTGTTTCAGGGATGACCATTTAGCTTATTAATGTAACTTATTTTTGTTCTTTCCCTGGACAAGGCTATTTCAACCATATTTAGTATTTCTTGGTTGTTTCTGTAGGGTTAAGTTCTCATGGTCTTTTCCCCTATTCCACACAGGCATGCCCATTGGTGTAATTCTTCTTCAGATTATGTTTAGGCAGTCATGTTGGTAAGACTATGGGTGTAGTTTCTGACATTTCTAGAAAAAACAATTACACAGTAAACTCCCTGATCTTCTAGTTTGTGTAGACTTTCTGCTCCCTCTTCTGAAATATTTCCTGAGCTTTAGGTACAGAAATGATATATACATGTATATGATATATAATGTAATGTGATATATATTACATATAACATCACCTGTAATGTATAATTAATGTATAATATTTAACATATAATTAATGTATTTTATATATAATATTATCTATACATAAAATATTGTATAATATGCATATTAGATGTATCAATGGTGACTGGGTTTCATAACTCTGCATTTTGATTTGTTATGGTTTTCCACAGTGGTCTATGTCTTTTGCAGAAAGAAGTTTTCCTTGATGAGAGGTGGGGCTGCACTTATCTGTGTATATAAGGGCAAATGTTATATATTGTTGCTAGAATATGGTGGTTTAGTAAATTAATGGTTTCTTATCCTGAGTAAATTATATGTTCTTCTCCAATAATTATGGTCTCTCTAATGCTGAGTAGTTGGCTAGGTTTCCTGTAACAGGCATGGCTTTTCTTTTGTTGAGCAGGTCTCCTCTTATTAGAGAGCTGTTGCTCATTGCCAAGGTGTGTGGGTCACTACCCCACCCTTAGTGTTATCATGACATGCTGTTCACCAGTAAGGTACATATGTGTCATAGCTCTGTAGGACCGTTGGTTCTTTCTGTCCTTTGAAAGCTGGTATGCCATCTTCTGGTACTGTGAAAACTAATATCACCTTGCAGAGAAACTAACTCCAAGTGGACCAAAGACTTAAATATTAAACCTGAAACACTGAGACTGCTAGGAGAAAACATCAGTAGTATCTTATATGATATTCCCTTAGGAAAAGACTTTCTCCTTGCCAAAAAATTAAAGCCAATAATAAACAAATGAAATTAAGTAGCTTCTGAGCAACTAAAGAAATGATCAGTTGGGTGAAGAGGAAGCACATAGAGTGGGAGAACAACCTTGCTAGCTATACTTCTGACAGAGGATTAGTATCCAGAATATCTGGAATATATAAAGAACTCAAACAACAAAGAATCAAAACATAGAGATGACCCCTTCAGAAAATGATTCTGGGACCAGAACATTATAAAAAACATGCTAAGAAATATCCCCAAAACTGTGTATCATTCTTAACAACTAGGAAAATGCAAATCCGAGGAGTTTAAGATTTCATCTTACTCTATCCCAAATAGCAAAAATTAACAGAACAACTGAAACCAAATGCTGGAAAGGATACAGGGAAAAGGAAACTCCCATTCACTGTTGGTGGGACTGTAAACTGGTAAAACCACTATGGAAATCATTGTGGCTTATTCTTGAAATCCTAAAAATAAATCTACCATATATTGTAGCTATACCACTCTTTGTCAAATGCCCAAAGGCTGGACACTTTACAATGCAGATATTTGCTTGGCTTTATTCTTTTCTCCTCTATTCACTAGAGCTAAGAAATGGAGGAAAAACCTAAAAGATCTTTAAACAACTAATGAATAATGAAAATGTAGGATATATACACTATGGAATGTTATAGACCATATTGTGTGAGTTAACCCAGATCCAGAAAGACAAACATTTCATGTTCTCTCTCATTTGAAGCTACTAGCTTCAAATCTCCAGATATGAGTACAGAGCCATGAGTAACTGACAAAACCAAGAAAGTAAAGCATCTCCATTGACAGGAAAAGGGAGTTAGGGAACAATAGAGCCTGGAATAGATGTCTACAATGGGTATGTCAAGAAAATAGGAAAGGGAAGACTCAAGACACATTGGAGATTGAGAAAGGTAGATAGAAAAGGAGGAGGAGGAGGATAAGGATAAGGTGAAGAAGAAGAAGAAGAAGAAGAAGAAGAAGAAGAAGAAGAAGAAGAAGAAGAAGAAGAGGAGGAGGAGGAGGAGGAGGAGGAGGAGGAGGAGGAGGAGGAGGAAGAGGAGAAGGAGGAGGAAGAAGAGGAAGAAGAAGGAGAAGAAGAAGAAGAAAAAGGAGGAGGAGGAGGAAGAAGAAGAGGAGGAGGAGGAATAATAATAATAATAATAATAATAATAAGAAGAAGAAGAAGAAGAAGAAGAAGAAGAAAAAGAGGAGGAGGAAGAAGAGGAAGAAGAAGAAAAAGAAGAGGAGGAAGAGAAAAAGGAAGAGGAAGGAGAAGAAGGAGAAGAAGATAGATAAAATAACAACAAGATGTCTGTATTAGCTATAAGAAAGCATACTATTAACTATCTGAAAGGAGCTCTAATACATTTAATTCTATTTATAAACATACACCTATAGCTTTAATGTACTTTTAATGTAGCTGACATAATGCTCCCCCACGAGTGAAAGATCACTTAAGAAAAACTACAATACTAGACCTGAAAATTCATCTTTTGAGTTGTTGTTTAGAGCAATTCAAGAGACTCCCAAAACATACAGCCTGTTACTATTGTCCTTGCTTGTCTCCCAGAGGTGAAAGGTAATTCTCTATTGATGAAGACATCATGCACTTGTACTTCATAGCTTTTGAAGAATAAGGAAATTGGCTTTACATCTGTCCTCCCAGAAGCTGAAAATCTGAAGTAAACACTATGAGAGAGGGCAGTGAACAACAGCTTCAAATGACTTGGAGGTCAACAGATAAGAGAATTCATGGTATATCTGTTTTATTTTTTAATCCTATTAAAAAAAGATGGGTTGTGCATGAGACAAATTCCTGTTGTATTATTCACAATGTTAAGGATGGTTAAAGAAGAATAAATATTTTCTATTTTAACACTAATGTATACATCATTTTTAATCTTAGAATCATAAAATATTAATAAAATAAAGGGTTTTATAATTACTTTCCATATATTAATTTGATTCATTAATTATTTGGTTTCTGGACATTATCTTCTTATTATCTAGAACATTAAAAGTCTGACCAGATTTCAAAATAATTTACCTAAGAATGAAGGAAAGGAAATTTCAAAGGTGTGCTGAATTTTCCCTGGTACTCATTAATTCTTACTGAATGCAAGACTTATTTTAATTGTTTTTTTTACAAAATTTATTGCAGGAATTTTTATTTTAATTTTTCTATAAAGAATTTGGCATTCTGGATGGTGATATACATTGTCAAAGATGTTAAGAGTTTTTAAAAGGAGAGAATCCCTTTGGGGCACAAAGCTTTGAGAGCTCCCAGAAATGATGTTGGCAATCTGGAATCTCCAGAGAATTCATTGTATCTCTTGAAAAATATCCAGATGGAAAATAGATAAAAATTTTACATCTCCCATTTTTTCCTCCACTCTCTGCTTTTCTATATATTTATATTTGCAAGCCAATTATCAGAGGGGATTCTCCAAAATGCTATGTCCCAAATAATAATTGGGGAATCTTTTTAAAAATTAAATTTACTAGGAACAAATTTATGTAATGAAAATATTTATGATAGTCCTAAAACTGCAGCTATGTTTCTCTTTATCTTGATATCATTATTAGTATCATGTCTGTTTATGATTTAAACTTATAAATGCTTCTATTCACTAAGTAAAGGAAAATCAGAAGTTAAAAACTAAATGAAGCTCACCATCACTTAACTCTTCAATCGGCTTTGCTGCTCTGAGGATACACTTTCTCATTCCTATTATAGATTGTGAATTCATTCATGACTATTTGATTAAAGAAACATCACCTTTTGTTTCTGAACCTGATGAGTAAGCTTCTGTTCGCTTGAAAGGTGACAATGCAGCATTACTTTGATTTTTATGAAAGGCTGTAATGTTCCTTGCTAATAGCCTAATGCAATAGATTCAGATAAAAAGTTAAAATGTTTACTGTCCCTCCCCTGTATTAGATAGGAAGAGTCCCTGAGAGAACATTATTTTCTTTATCAAGGATGATTTATGTTTGCAGTATGTTTTACTGTGGAATTCAGAAGGCATATATGATTCTGGCTTTACATAAAGTTTCATCTCTTCGTCAGGCAGCAAGAAGTCAAATAACCTCTCAGGAACTGCTGAAAACAGATACTTACTGCATGAAATAATTTGAAGAGTTTAACATCTACAGCTAATCCTGTCATGCTTTGCTAAAATAGTGCAGCATTTAAATACTGAAGAAGCAATAGACTGATAATGAAACCATTTCTAGGCAAAGAACTTGGAACAGGTATTTAGTCTGGTGAGTTTCATTATAAATGTCTATGCATTCTAAAAACATTTCCAGCTAATGCAATGCAAAGTACGACGTCTGTCAGGGAAGTCATGTACCTCTTTTAATCAGAACTTAACATGAGAAGGACCTTTACAACAAAAGCTCCCTTGAATGGAAAAACAACTTTGTTGGGTTACAGACACCTACATGTAATTAATTCAGCTCTCAATATAATTCATTTTGCCCATAGCTATGAAATACCTCAAGGTAGACATTTCCTGAATAGTAGAAAATATGTTGTAAGATAAATAGGTAGATGAAGTATATTCTTACATACATTAAGGATCATGGCCAAATGAAGTATGTTTATCTGCATGTCTTGAATCAAAGATAAAGTGTTATTTTCAGATCATAAGTTTTGTGTTTTTCCTGACTACAGAAAATGAGTTTTCAATGTATAATGCTTGCTTCTTTTTTTTTTTTTTTTTTTTTTTTGTGTGTGTGTGTGTGTGTGTGTGTGTGTGTTGTTTCCTACTGTAGTGTGTTACTGTTTGGGGTAAAGAAGATGTGCTAGTACTGTTAGCTCGCAAGGAAGAAAGAGTAGGAAGAAAAAGCTCAGTTTTAAAATGAATCATCTCTTGCCAAGTAGGGGACAGAAAACAGCTAAGGGTTCTGTAAAAAAAAACAAACAAAGAAACAAACAAAACCCCCCCCAAAAACATTAGTTAATCCCTTCGTACACATTTTCTTATAAGTTCCTGTTTCTTTCTTGGTAATGTCCTCATTCATATATGTATGTATGTATGTATGTATGTATGTATGTATGTATGTATGTATGTATCTTTACAAACTAACTCTTAAGGTTATAATTTCCTGGCTCTTAGTCTTTAATCAGGGGTAAAAATGATAGCACATAGATCAAATACTTTGGAAATGGAACCAGGAACAAGTGACCTAACAATTAAAAGCTTTGGTTTCTTCATTCATGTGTTGGGATAATCGCAGTGGATCTATCATGTTGTGATAACTAAAGTGCATTTGCTCAAATTTTTTTAGTTAAAACATTACAGAGTTAATGTGAACTGTAGAAAAGGCTATTTTTTCTATACTTTAAATGACTATGTCTGACCTATTAGTAACCAATTCATTGACATTTGTCATGAAGAGAAAAACATTTCATTCTGTGAACCTAGTGTAGAAGGGTAATTATAGATAAAAGAAGGAATTACTTTGTTCAGAGAAATGAGGTCTCAAAAATTATGTACATCCCAGAATGAGAGATAGCTTCTGAATTATTCACCCACTTGTTAGGCAGATGGGAATTTTTTTGCCTCCTATTACTGTACCCATTTGAAATAGAATGCTTAGTAATGCTTTGATATGAAACATTGAACAGAGAAAGCAAAATACTTCAATATTAATTTATCTTATCAATTCTTAGATCCAAAGAAACTGGGATTTAAAATCAATGTTGAATAGCTACATTGCTTAAGAACCAAATACTCTATAACTGTGCAAAATAGTCATGATAAAAGTAAATTTTATTTCCATGTAGTAAAAGCATCAGCCATGCTAGGTTACCTTCCATATTATGGTTTCCAAATACTATCAAATGAGCCAAACATGTTACAGCTACAACTCAAACATTTTTTTAAATAGCATAGATGTTAGTTCATCAAACATGTTACCAAGTAGAAAATCCCATCATGAGTGGAAAGACATTAGATTCTTCTTAAATGTTCTTCCTGTAAATTGTCTATGATTATCTTTGAGTGGTCTTCTCAGAGTAGCTTTTTGTCTTTGAAAGCTGATTCTAAATCAATGGTAATATTGAATATTTTTCTTTATGAAATTTGTACATATTAATTTAATTATTCATTTCCGTAAATACATTTTGATTAGTAAAGTAAGGCGAACATTTATCTTTTATGTTATATAGTTCTTAACAGAGCCTTGTAATCCATGGGTTTGGAGCTATAAAAATTAATACTTTTGTAGATATCAAATACATACATAAATCACAAAAATCTTTGTGTACAAACATATTGTGTTTAAATGCTGAAGCATAATTGTGACTTAATAGAATTTTTTTTGGTGACCCTGCAGGATATAAGAATAGCTTGCATTTGATATATGAGATGAAAGATTACCTAAAAAAATATATAGTAATATGTGCCATTCATTAAGTACCAAGATTGCTGGACTGACTTTATGTGCTAGGAGAAATGAAAGTTTGAATATAAGCCTCTTTATGTAGAGTAAATGACTAATAACCCCTGGCACACACTAGGGAGAGTCAGCCAGCAGCCAAGCTTTAATATCTGTTGTAGTCTGTATTTTCATGGTGTCAGGATGTGCTGATTCCAGAGTGATGACATGGTTGGGAACTCACTGTGGAGACTGTGGAGTTATTATTTGTATCTAATTTGTCAATGTCAAAGCTATACACATTGCATTCTAGCTCTATTGGTTTGGGCATATGTAACATATCAGTTAGAGATAATTCTTCTCTACTGAATTGATTGAGCTCATTTCAGTAAACAGAAACTAGACTAGGCAATGTAGACAATATCAAACAATTTATTTCTCACAAAATTCTTACATATATATGTGTATATATATATATATATATATATATATATATTATGCTATAAAATATAGTTGTGAGATGGCTATATATATCTTTTTAATTCACATATGTACATAAATATATATGAAAGTATATAATCAGCAGAAACCTTATGAGAATTAAATTATTCTAGGTATTTCCTCCTTGAGCATTTTATAAGAATATGGGATAAAAGTCATATCACAGACACCTCAAATACTAAATTAATTATGAAAATAACCTAGCAACTTTCAAAGATGAACCTGTCGGACAATACAATAGGGTGGGTGCTGTGGGATGTACTGTATGTCAAATGTGTTGCTTTGATTGGTTAGTAAATAAAACACTGATTGACTAGTAGCCAGGCAGGAAGTATAGGTGGGACAAGGGGAGAGGAGAATTCTGGGAAATGGAAAGAGGATGCGAGAGAGACCTGCCAGCCACCACCATGACAAGGGAGATGTAAGGTACTGGTAAGCCACAAGCCACGGGGAAAAGTATAGATGAATAGAAATGGGTTAATTTAAGATAGAAGAACTTGATAACAAGAAGCCTGAGCCAAACAATTTAAATAATATGAGCGTTGGTATATTTATTTTATAAGTGGGCTGTTGGACTGCCGGGGCTTGGCAGCACCCGGAGGGAGAAAACTCTCCAGCTACAGGTGGGGAAATATATCTATATCTAAAGTACAAATGACCTGCTCTTCCTAATATAATCTCCTTTCACTTATAAATAAAAAAACTAAATGTATTATCATGATTAATTTTTATTTCAATGTAATATGTTAAGACACTATCATGCTTTTGTAAAGTTCCATAATCATTTATAACATTTCTTATTTTTTAAAGAAGGCCTTATTTAGCAAGAGATGGTCATTATATCGTATGATCTGCTCTGCTGATCTCTAGAAGATGTATCCTTTTCTGGCTGAGTAGCCTGCTGGCCACTGATGCAGAAGCCTCTCTGTCAGTTCTCCTAGATGGAAGACAATCTTGCAGCATTGTCTGGCTCAGCAGGCTTCATTTTATCTCCTGCTGGGACTAGAGGCTTCTTGAAAATGTGTCTGGCATTGAAATTTATTTAGTCCTGATGTGGGTGAGTTGCTCTGCAACCCACAATGCATAGCCATCTGTATAGCTGGGACATCTCCATCTGGGCTCACTACTGTTTCTGTGTCCCATCTAACTATGGACACCTGACTCTGTCTGAGAGGCAATCTGGATGTGTTGACCAGATGATGGTTACTAAACTGACAAGGTTGTGTTTACTTGGTTAGGGAAGCTGATTGAGATTCAGTCTTCTTGGGGTTATCTGGTGGTTACAGGAAGGGATGTCCTGCAGTTAGCATCAGACTTACTGATTATATTGGCATTATCTGAATAATCTAAAACAATTCACTGTTGTTTAGCCCAAGTCGGGTAGTAGACTCTTGGGTCACATATGAGTAACCATCTAACCTCTCTAGTTTTTTCCTCATTAATTGAAAGCTTAAATTCAACCACAAAAAGGGATATTTTTACACTGTGAGTTTTCTCTCTTTTTTTGTAGTTAATATTAAACATGCTTTATCTATCAGGAGAGAAATCACAAGTCTACAAGAGGCCCAGGGCAATAACAGCTATTCTATATGTTTTAAATGTTTACTGTATGCCAGAGTCTGGGTTAAAGAAAGTACATCCATTTTCCCTTAGCCAATTTAATTTTCAAAGTAACAATCCTACATAGGTTATAAAATTATACTACCATAGTTTTTTTTTTTTAGTACAAAGTAAAGTGGATGAAACAAGCTAAGTGATTTGTTGGGGGAGAAACAACATGCAAAGTTACATTCTTGATCATCACACTCAGGGATGTCGGGCTCAAAGGACTTTCTTGATCCTAACCCAACGGCTCTTTTAGGGGAAGAAAACAGTTTGCAGTATTCTCTTGCAATGTGCTTCTACCTTGCCCTTGGTCTATAGTAGCATGACTGCTTAGCAATAAAAGAAGGATGCTCAGGGCTTATTAAAATGTACCTCAAGATTAAGTATTAATAACAGTAATTGATATGACCATGTTGCCCTCCTAACTGACATGTTAGGAGTTAAGACTCAATTTTATAACTAAGAAATGGACCATCCATGGGGTGATTAAGCCATTATAGCTCTTACCCAATGGTTAGAAGCAGCCAACTTGGTCCTGTTTTGTACCTCCATGTCTCTCATCATAAGAGAACACAATGCTTTCCCTTCTGGAGGCATGACATTCAAAACACCATATTGGAAGCAGAAATTGAGGTCTTATCAAATGTTTTGTTCCTTAATCATGTACTTCCCAGCCCCCTAAATTCTAAGAAATATATTTCTTTATATATATAAAATCTGGTATGTTGTTACAGCATCACTAACAAAGTAAGATAATACGATCTCAAAATATAGGTAGTACTAAGTAGTAATCAAGTAAATAATATAAATAATTTTAAAAGCTAGTGCAAAATGTATAGATGACACAGGAGGTTACTATGGTCTCACAGTTAAATTACTGTTCTAAAGAATCCTACTTGCTCATAGGCTCCCATCACATCTGTGTGAGCCCTTTGGAATCCTTGTACAATTTCCTATGTTCCTGTTTTTGGCTCATTGAGTACATAATCATAAAAGATCCATGCTGGGCAGTGGTGGCACATGTCTTTAATCCCAGCACTAGGGAGGCAGAGACAGGAAGACCTCTGTAAATTCAAGGCCAGCCTGGGCTACCAAGTGAGTTCCAGGACAGGCACAAAGCTACACAGAGAAACCCTGTATTGAAAAAAAAATCCAGAAATAACTAAATGATCCTCATCTTAGATATCAAGAGTTTCATTATTGTGATAATGACAGCATAAGGTGTTTTCTGGTTTTGTTTTTCACCATCGGGGGAATAAGAACATGGCTTTATTCAGTGACTGTTATTGAGTGAACACAGTTGAGGTAGCTACATTTCTCTCTCTTTATCTGTGTGTTGGGAATTCATAGGGCATCTTCTCATTGTCTTTCAGAAGACTGCCCTGACAAGGCTACTAAGTGTTTTTTTTGAAGACTGAATATTAGAGAGCCCTATAAAAGGCAAGGGAGGGGAGAGAAAAAAGCAGTAGACAGGTACAGTGGCATTTATTAGCCTCAAAAGAACTATCAGGTCATGCAATGGTGTGAACATACCAAAGCTTGGGGCAGAACTCAATGTAAGAGCAGTTCCTCACTCATATCTGCAAATGTGGAAAGGGCTTTCTGAGTTTCCTTCATATTCTTTTATTAATTTTTTTAGAAAAAATGCAGAAAGAGAATGAACTTTCATTTCAAACTTGATGGCTGAAATTAAAATGAGAAATATAAAATAGATTTTGGTTGAAAAAATATTTTTTTCAAGTTACCTGTCATGAATGATGCTGAAAGGGATATTGGGAAACAATACTGTATCAGAGTGCCTTGCTTTGCTGGTGGCTCTGACCTCACTATTCTGATTGGCCAATAGAGGCCTGCTCAAAAATTTAGTAATTAGTTGAATGTCACCATTAATATTTCTATAACTGTGATAAACCACTGTGACCAAAAGCAACTTAAGGAGAAAAGGGTTCATTTATTTAACTTTACACTTCTACATAGCAGTCCTTTATATAAGGGAGTTAAGGCAGGAACCTGGAGGCAGGAAATGCTGCAGAGATCGTAGAGGAGTGCTACATATTGGATTGTTCCTCATGGCTTTCTTAGCCTGCTTTCTCATAGCAGCTCGGTGTGGCAGCCTAAGAATGACACATTTACTGTAAGGTGGGTCCTCCCACATCAACAATTAATCAAGAAAATGAATCATAGGGTTTCCCATAGACCAATATGGTGGGGACAATTGTCCAATTAAGGTTTCCTTTTCAAATCATTCTAGCTATATTTAGTTGGCATAAAACTAGCCAGCACAATGAGGTCTGCATCTTAATCTTAATCACTAGAATTACTTTATAGTGAATGAGAAGTCATATTTATAACTAGACACTAATATTCTGGGGGGGGGGGTGGTTACAGACATGGTTTCTCTGTGTAGATTTGGAGCCTGTCCTGGAACTCACTCTGTAGGCCAGGCTGGCTTCAAACTCAGAGAGATCTGCCTGACTCTGCCTCCCAAGTGCTGGGATTAAAGGTGTGTGCAACCACTGCCCAGCCAGGACACTAATTTTTATCATCTTAATGTTAGCTATTTCTTATGGACATTAAGAACAATATACTGTATACTGCTCTGTCTGAAATCTATCCACTCTATCTTGTTTATGAACCCCAGTAAACTATTTAGATAACCTTCACCTCCAGGTAGTTAGATATAGGACAAATTTCACCAGAGAATGGCACAGTCCCACACAAGACTGGTCCAGATTTTTAGATCCTTGAGTCAGTGTAACTTCTGATCACATCACCAAAACTTTGTATGTTTCTATTGCCTATTTAACTTTGGCAACTTTTAGAACAGTACACAAGATGCAGACAGTACAACATCTATCAATTACAATTGCATGATGGTAAAAGGATACAAACTAGTAACAACCAAAGGGAGAATGCATAAAGCAAGGTCTGGGGGAAACCAAAACAGGACAGTTGTGGTCCGCTTACAAGTTCATGTATTGGGTTGCTTCCTTCTGACCATTCAAAAATACTGTGAACTAGAGAGTGTTCTGTGTCCAGTGCCTTTATTGGAGTTCAACCAAGAGATTCTTACCTGAATGTCTGACTTTTGCAGATGTTCATGGAGTTTTGAGAGAAATATATAAGCGATATGGTTTGTTACACAGCCCCATTACATCTACATGGAATACTATTTGTTGACAACAATGCCAGGTGGAGAGAGATAACCTTGGCTTTGGGCAAGACATTGCAGAGGCATAATTATCACTTCCAGTAGGCTTAAGGGAATGCCAGGTCTCTCTTTAGATAAAGTGCTATTTTGCTGCTGTTATTTGGTGGGTTTTGTTGTTATTTGTTTTTGTACAACAGGATCCATTAAACTGGAAGTTTTAGGCAAGCTCGTGTTACCACACAGTCTTTCATGTATAAACACACTTGCACTAGTTTACCATTCTGCCCTCATCTTACAAAGTCTGTTAAGCTTCTGGGTACCACACAATGCTCCTCCTGCTTTCACTTCTCCGTGAAAAGTATTATTTCTCCACATTATTATTTCAAAAATTCCATTTTATTAATCTGTGATCTATTTGTAATATCTACTCAATTTCAATTATTGTTGGTCAATATTGTTAAACTCACATATCTTTAAAATAGTCTGGTATGCTTTATGAATAGGGTTTTAGTCATAATTGTTTGCTATCTGAGGGTCAAGATCATAACTTTCAGTTTTGACTATGGAAGTCTTCTAGAGTGTTTTGTCTCATATTAATAGTAATTAATATCGACTTGTGTAACTGTGAATTTAGCCAGTTTTTTTTTTTGGGGGGGGGAGAAGAATACTGTTATAGCCTATAAAGAGCATTGATATTATAATGCTCACATAGAAATTATTGCTCAAATTCAATACATTATTTCAGTGGCCAGTAATTCTAACAAAATGTGACTTCAACAGATGATAAACCATGGCAACATTTATTACCACAAAAACCATCACAGATATGACACTTTGGTCTTTTGATGGTGCAATAAGACCATTGCTAATAAAAGTCAGGAACTCCTTCCAGCACATTCTTATTGTCATTTTTCTGACACATTCTCCATGTGGTAGATATTTTAGCTCTATTGTAGGCTGTATTCAACCTATTAGACAAATCTGGGTATAGTCAAGCATAAAGCCACCTGACTATATTTGAAAGAAAGATTTATAGACTTCAAAGCTAGGGGCATGGGAACTCAACAGGAGGCTTATCTCCAGACTCCAACTCTTTTAGAAAATTGCTATATGTAGCATCTGAAATATTTTCCTTCATGGAACCTTGAGTTTTTTTGTGAAATAAGAAGTCATGGTCTAGGTAATGATGTGTGAGTTGATGATGGCCAGACACAGATTATTTCCCTGTTTTGTGGAGATGCTGTGTGGATTCTTGACAGCAAGATTACATTGCTGCTTCAGGACATTCAGGAACTGCTTCAGCACCCAGAGCATTTTCAGGATGCTCTAGCTTGAGAATGAGTTAATGCAAGACCTCAGAATTGACCAGAAAATGGTCCAGAGTTTGGGCTGTGGGGAGAAATTTTCCTCTATTCTAATGCAGGCAAGACCTTGGGACCTGAAGAAGCAGGAAACTTTCATTTCCCAGAACTATAGGTCATTTCCCTTCATATGAGATGAGATTTTTTTCCCCTGTGACAGCATAAAGGAGAGAGGGCTGGAGGCCCACTCTCACCTAAACTAACTAACAATTATTTCTATACTCATGCACCAAGACAAGGGAACCTAGTACAGCTGCTGTTATACTCATACACCAAGGCAAGTGGTCCTATGCTCATGGACAGAGTCAGAGACAGAATGTCTGCAATGAACACTTGGACAAATGAAGGAAGAAGGGACTGAGTAAACTGGATTGTGTGCTGGAAGCAAAGAAATGAACCTGACCCTGTTAGAGTTAATGGCACCTGTTATAGAACTGTTTCCTATTCAAAAGTTTATAACCATTGTCTTCCTATTTTTAATTAAAAATATAAATTTACTTACATTATTTTATATGCATGAGAATTTTGCATGAATGATGTATGTATACCATGTACATGCCTGCTACCTCTGGGGCCAGCAGAGAGTGTTGTATCTCCTGGAACTGGTGTTGTAGAATGGTTGTGAGCCACTATGTAGGTGCTAGATACTGTGCCCTAGATCACTGTATCTTCTCTCTAGGTCCTGACTTAATTCTTTAATCAATGGGGGAAAGGAATCTGCCAGGCAAGTTGGTATCACAGGATAGTAAAGAAACAGAAACAGAGGATGAAGCTCTGCCTGATGACTTTGTGACAGATATGGCTATGAGCAAATAGCTGTGATCTTTGATTTAGTTACTCTCATTGACAAGGATCTGGAGGTTCTAACTTACTTGGTGTGGAGAAAGAGCTGGGAATAAGGAGAGAGCTCATCCTAAAGTGTTCCTACCTTAATGACCTGTCAGTGAAACCTGGGTTTTATTTTCCAATTTGTGGTATTTGTAACATTAGACAGGTACAGGGTGCTATTTCTAACATGATACCAGATTTATGAACATGTTTTATGCAAGATTAATCATCTGGAAATTATGGAAATGGTATACAGCTCATATATAGTCCTTCTGGGTTTCTTCCTTTTCCTCTCTCCGTATATTTGGGAGCTCACACAGGGAAATAGTGCTGCCTTACATTCCCCTGGGGAAAGATTGTGCTTCCTGAAGTGTGGTGATGGCATGAGAAAAGACAAGAGAGAGAACAAAGAGAAGGCATGCAAGGAAGGAAGCTTTTAAATCTGGAACTTTCTCTTTGATTCTCACAGTCACAACCCAAGAGTGAATTTTAAGTAGAGAAACAGTGGGGATGAGTTGTGATTTTCTGGGCTTAAGTTGGAGGGACTGGCAGAGAAAGGTTTTGCAAAAAGTAGAAGGTGGTAGACCAAGTATCACTGTAGTATACTAACCTACTGAGGCCAGTAGTTAGGACCTTGGTAATGTCACTATAGAGGAGGATGACAGATCATTATATCTTGTTATTTCTGCATATTATTACTTAAAGCTTGTCATCCTAATCCTCTTATTAATCTCCAGGATTTAGAGGATTTTTTTAGTGTTGTGCAAGTCCCTCAAGATCAGTTCTATGTATATTTTGTTATTATGTTTTGCTCATATGTTTACTTCTTGGAACTTTAAAGGCAAGGCACATTGTGATATAAACATATGAGCTGGCATTTTTCATACCTTTTTCATCCAAGCATACATTCTAAAGCCCAAGTGAACAATGAATTGAGAATTATGTAGGCAGAATAATATCCTTATCCCTGGAATACTTGTGTAATGTAAATATGCGACCTTACCAGGATAGAAGAGCTTTGTAGTTGTTATTTGGGTTAACAAAATTAAGATGTAATTAATCATTATATATTATTTAGTTGGGACAGATAACCAAGGGTCTTTAAAAGCAATAATTTCCAAAGCTGACTGATAGACTGATACTATGATGAAACTAACAGTGAAAACATGTTTTTAAAGAGGGCAATGCTCTTCCTTTGAAGACAGTGGAGAAAACCCAGGAAACAAGAACTGGATGGCTTCTAAAATGTGTCAAAAGGAGCAGCAAGGTGGCTCACCAGTTACAGGTATGTACCCCCAAGTCTGGTAAGCTTTGTTTCACCCCAGGAACAAACATGGTAGAAGAAGGGAATCAAATCCACATTTTTATCTGCCCTTCACATATGCAGTATTGCAAATGTGTACCCATATACACACAGATATAATTAAAATGTATAAATATGCAAAAATTTTTAAAATGTCAAATTTGAAAGAATAATATCTCAGAGCTTGCAAAAAGGATATATGCTCTTACACAGGCTCAATTTGATTGCAATGAGAAGAATGCTTGCCTTAAAACTAACGCAACCATATAATACTGTAAGCATGTTCTCTTAAAGACACTTCATTGATGGCAATGTATTATAGAAGCATTAAAGAATTAATTCAACAACCAATTTATAGAATATACTCAATTCTTTGTTTGAAGAAAACTTGTATTAATTTTTAATTTTAGTCAAAAATATATTTTTCCAGAATGATGCGCAAACTGTGAACAGTTGTATATATGAGAGCAAGAGTGTATACACACACATTCTATTGTTCATGAATCCACTTAGACACAACACCATGGTCTCTCTTTATGTTCTCTCATTTAGTCAGCACTCAACACTGTCTCAGGCATGCACTAGTGCACACTCTTACAAATGGTATTTTAATAGGGTGATGACTTATTTAAGACTTCCTACTTAGTAACCTAGGAACTATCCAAACAGTGGCTGATGAGGCTTACCTGCAAACTCTTCTCATGGTCTCTTCAGCCACACAACGTATTCAAAATGAGGCCTGCTGGGTGGGCTGCCATTGCTCTTTATTTAAGTTTACTGTTTAAAGCAAAGGAATTCAAACAACTAATAGCACCACAAACAAACAAAATTTAACAATATTAAAATAAAAAGGACCCATATTGAAAGGTAACTTTTCTAAACCTCTAAATTTATTGTAATCTTAAGTAATTATCACATCACCATAAACTGTGTCTTAGCCAATTATGGCCCTTTGTGTTAGTTACTATCTACTGTAAATAGAAGCTTTTCTGATAAGGATCTATTAGAACCTTTCTTAAGGTTCCCTAGCATCACATAATATTATTTAATTTAAAATATTAAATGCAGTGTTTACACATTAGGAGCATGAAAATCACAAGTATGCTTATTTTGGTGGATTTTCTTATACAATGCGTTTTGACCCTATTCACTGCCATTGCCTAACTCTTCCACTTCAACAATTCCCCATCAACCCATTTTGTGAAATTTTTTCCAAATCAAGGCCAATGTGTGCTGTTCAGATAGTCTCAGATGTGTGATTTTTCCACTACAGATGGTTAACTCACCAGTTTCTACACTTGAAGAGAACACTGCCTCTGCATCTTTTGGGGGTAAACAAATGTCAGTTCCTTTGTAGCTAGTGATAGGATTTCATGCCTACCCTCTCACGATGCTGGGCTTTGGTATGCTTTGGGCCTGCCCAGGTCTTGAACATACTGTCCCAATCACTGTGAGCTCCTATGTTCAGTTGCTCTCTTGTGTCCAAAAGATACTTTCTTTTGGTTGTTATATATCATCTCTGGTTCTTTTACTCTTTCCAACATCCTCTTCTGCAATGATTTATGAGCTTTGGGAGGAAGATATATGATTTGTATATTCCACTTACATCTAAATAACCTGCTTTTAAATTGAGCATACTTCCATTTCTTATTTTCTGTGTCTTGGCCAATTATGGCTCTTTGTGTTAATTACTATCTACTATAAATAGAAGCTTTTCTGATAAGGATCTATAGATGCCTTATTCTATAACCATAAAGATAACATATTAGAAGTAGGCTTAATACTATGTCTGTAACAGTTGTAGGTTCTCCACTAGATTCTATGACCCCTCTAGTCACAAGTTCTTGGCTTGACAATGGTGTCAGGACTGGATTTTATTCTGTGGACTAGTACTTAAATTAACCCAGAAAGTGGTTGGTTATTATGATAATCAAACCAGTGTTGTATGAGAAGGGATGTGTTGCTAGGCCAATAATTACTGTAGTTCATATTGTTGATATCAGGGTACAATTAATGATAGTTTTTCTCATTTGTTAGCCTACATGGCACCTCCCTGCCCTATAAAGGATGGGCAGTCTGAATGAAATTTCTAGGTCAGTACAAGCTTGATTTCTCCATATTCTGTGAATTGAATATATGTTATCTTCTACAACACAATGTTATCACAACTCTGGAAGGTAACAAAGTGAACTGACAAAAGATTTTCCCTTGTGGGGACCTATAGCTCATTGACTAACAATTCGAAAAGCAACTCATACTTCTTGATGGACTTTTTATTTGTTATCCTCTGGTGTTAAGTAGGGGAATTATTGATCTGTTATATGGTAGTTTAATTTTTGTTCTTTTTATATATATTTATATAAGAAATCCTAACACACACACATACAAGCTTCTACAGTAGTAGAACTACATAGGGCTTTTTCAAAAGCCATTTAACGTTAATTGTACCTCATAATAGTTTAAATTCTTTCATATCTTTTTTATTCCTCAATTTAACCCTTCCTGTTCCATTATGCTGATCATTTTGTATTATTAACTTGATACAACCTAGAGTCATTTGAGGCAAGGAAATTTGATCTGAAGAAGTGCTTCCCATAGGAGTGGCTTCTAGCCACACTGGTGGGGAATTGTGCTATTGATGATTGATTTGATAGGTTCTAGGCCATTGTGAATATTGCCATGCCTGGCATGTACTCCTGAGCTATGTGATAAAACTGCCAAATAAGCCAGAGAGCAATCCACCAAGCATGTATGGTTTCTGCTTCAGTTCCTGCTTGATTTTCTCCCAAAAATACACTAAATAATGGATTCCATACTCTGTAATTATAAGATGAATTGAACACTATCATTCCCAATTTGCTTTAAATAAGAGTGCTTAATCATAAAATATAAAAGCAAACTAGGACACTTATTAAATATAATATGGCAGGTGCAGGTGAACTTACAAATGCATACATATAAAATTTTTCTATATATTGTCACTAGTATGAGATTATTATGAGATGAACTGATATATACAGAAGGCAGAGACAGACAGTCATGAAAATACTGTGCTTCTAGATTCACAAGTGAAAAATTGAGTCACTTTTTTTTTTGTTTGTTTTTGTTTGTTTTTTGAGACAAGGTTTCTCTGTGTAGCTTTGCGCCTTTCCTGGAACTCGCTCTGGAGACCAGGCTGGCCTTGAACTCACAGAGATCAGCCTGAGTCGCTGTTCTATAAATAATTCATTTTAAGACTCATATCCTTATATCCTTTAACTACCATCTAATAGTTTTAAGGCAAAACTACAACTTCAGATTTCTGATATCAATAAAATAACATTTTAACAATTCACCAGGTCCTACTATTGTTGCAATTGAACCTAAAGAGAGTAGAAAGAAGTGTTGATGATGTCTTCTTCATTTTATTGAAGTATATTAAGGTAGACCAGTTGGTACTTATGAATGATAAGCACAAGTTAGATGTTGAACAACACAGGGATGAATACTTCTTTTCCCATGAGTTAATTTTTCAGCACACACTGATATGATTGGGGACTGAGGCTTGAATAAGTTATGAAAAGGATAAAAGAGCCTTTGTCATAAATGTAAAAGGTTTTTTTCTCCTTTGGGGTTTAATTATAGTTTGCTTCATGAATTCCTTCAAATATTACACTTGGAAATGTGTAGTCTAATGATATTATCAGGATCATTGTCAAAGGAAAAACATGAGAAACGGTGTCAAGAGGAAAGCACAGACATTATGATTAAGACAATATGTTCAAATACAGATATATCTCACAGTTCTGGGATTTATTTGTCTTTTAATTTTGAGAAACAATACACACTGCTGAAGGAAACATTCCAAGACTTTTTAAACACAGGTTAATAAAATACAGTTGTAACAGGAATTAGTTCTTTAGAAAAACATTGAGCACTAGGAAATAAAGTTCTCTCTGGGGTATCACTACCAAACTTGTGCACAACCTGAATTTTTCTATATAGACTTTTTCTAGGTATGGAATATGGGGCTCCTCATTTCTGCAGGCATTAACTTGTATTAACTTGTGACTAGTCTCATAGGGGTAACAGAATTGTGTGTATCATCAATATACCATTTCATCTTCTTACCTTAGGACCTGTTAAGTCTAGACTATCATAACAAAGAGTAACTGCAGGTTGGGGTAAGGGATAATTATCAACTCTAAAGGGCAAAAGCTCAGAGTTTATATTGGGGATTAAAAACTTTCTTATTATAAATATCATTCTTACATCTTAAACAGTTTGGGTGACATTTAAACACATTAGAAACAATTGCTACCATTCTAAACGTATGTGTTTAGAGTTTACAATGTGACTTATTCCAGCCAGGATTTTTATTTACACTTCCCATTCATTACTAATGTCTACTGACACTGCATCCTGTGTCATACTGCCAGAATAGATTGAGGCCATCTAGACTGAAAACAGATATTAGAACCAGCAGAAAGTGATTACAGGTGGCATCTGGCAGGAGCCATTTTCTTTGAAGGCTTTGATATGTCACTACTGGTAAATTGGTTCTATTAGCTATCTAATGGCACAAGATGTACCATAGGAGATTATGAGTATATGTGTATATATATATATATATATATATATATATATATATATATATACTTAAACACACATATGTATATATGATCACTGTAGGTCACATGCACTTATCTGTTTTCATATATATATATATATATATATATATATATATATATATATATTTAACTATTTTCTGTAAGATGTAGACCAATTGACAGATTTTATTTGAGAAGGTGGTTAATTTCCCAATAATCTGCCAAATATAACAATAAAGTAAACACAGCAAGAGTAGTATGCAGCAATCGTATCAGTTTGATGACAGATGTGCACTTACTGGTATCCCAGTATCACAAAGATTTTATAGGGTGTTTGCATTGCCTTTCTTTTTTTTCTTCTTTATTAATATGTGTTTTAAATTTTATACATCAGCCATGGGTTCCCCTGTCCTCCCCCCTCCCGCCCCCCCCCCCACCTTCCCCCCAGCCCCTCCCCTACATTCCCATCCCCTCCAGGATCAAGGCACCCCTGGGGATTCATTTAAACCTTGTGGATTCAGTACAGGCAGGTCCTGTCACCTCCTTCCAGACTGAGCAAAGTGTCCCTATGTAAGCCCAAGTTTTCAAACAGCCAGCCAGCTCATGCACTAAGAACAGATCCTGGTTCCACAGACTGGGGTTCCTCCCAAGCAGATCAAGCTATTCAATTGTCTCACTTATCCAGAGGGCCTGATCCAGATGGGGCCTCCACAGCCTTTGGTCCATAATTCATGTGCTTCCATTCATTTGGCTATTTGTCCCTGTGCTTTTTACAATCTTGGATTCAACAATTCACGCTCTTGCAGACCTTCCTCTTTCTCAACAGTTGGACACCTGGAGCTCCTCCTGGGGCCTGGCAGAGGATCTCTTCATCCACTTTCATCAGTTATTGGATGAGAGTTCCAGCACGACAGTTAGGGTGTTTAGCCATCTGATCACCAGACTAGGTCAGATCAGGATTTCTCTTGACCATTGCCAGCAGTCTACAGAGGATGTATCATTGTGGATTTTTGGGGACCTCTCCAGCACTCTGCCTATTCCTGTTCTCATGTGGTCTTCATTTATCATGGTCTATTATTCCTTGTTCTCCCTTTCTGTTCTTGATCCAGCTGGGATCTCCTGCTCTCCTAAGCTTTCTTTCCTTCAAATCTTGCCCTTCATTACTCCCACTGTTATGCAGGTTTTTCATGTAGATCTCATCCATTTCTCTGTCATTGGGTGATCCTTGGGTCTTTCCTAGGGTCCTGTTTTCTAGGTAGCCTCCCTGGAGTTGTGTAGCAGTCTAGTCATCTTTGTTTTACATCTAGTATCCTCCTATGAGTGAGTACATACCATGTTTGCCTTTCTTTACATCGTGAATATGAGCACAACAAACCTCGGCTGCTAACCAGCTTCTTATTCCTTACAAACCATATCTGATTTCTGCTTCTAGATTTATTTAAATTCTGTAAGTCTTTTGGAGCTCAATATATGTCTTTTGTTAAAAAGTTCTTGTTTATTTCCAGTAATCATTAATGCATTCTCTATATTCCTATATACTTTAGTACAGAAAGTTAAAAATAGGTACTGCAGGTTGATTTTCGTGTAGTCACTTAGTCCTATTCATGTCTCAATACCAAGAGCAGCCATTTTCTCTCTAATTCTGCTAGGAAAATTGATCACTTCATCTTTGATGTTGTGTATACATAATTATTCTTCTATTTTTTTAATTTTTTTATTTAAATTCATCATTTTTTATAAAACACTCTTAAAATTCATTTTAACACTCCAATATACATCACAATTAATGCTAATTGATAAATATATATTATCTTTTGATTTATTGTTTTATAAAATTTATTATTTAAAAATTTTAAATAAATTAAAATCACAATCTTTAAAATAATTTATATATTTTTTGAACATTTTATATTTGTATTAAATATATTTTGATCACATCTACCCTAAATTTCCTATTTCAAAATCTCATGATACCTTTTTAATATATATGTACCCATCTATAGCCCATCTTTATACTTTTTTAAATATCTGAATCTAGTTAATGTTTATATGTAAACAGATGCTATCTTGTCATGACTGCTCAGTCCCCCAAAATACACAGAGGCTTATATATGAATATAAATGCTTGGTCAATAGCTCAAGCTTATTACTAACTAGCTCTTACATTTAAATTAACCCATTTTTATTAATCTATGTATGACCACATGGCACATGGCTTTACCTGTACTCTAGCATCTTGCTTCCACTTCCCCAGCTGCTTGATGGTGTCTTCCTCATTTCTGTCCTTCTTGATCTGAGTCCTCAGTTTGATTTTCCCTCCTAACTTTATTCTGCTTTGCTATAGGCCAATTACTTTTTATTATTAACCAATGAGAGTAATACATATTCACAGCACATACAAAACACCCATGTGTAAATGTCAAGCATCTTTTTCCCACCTTGAATTCTTTTGGTATGCACTTTTCAATATAGAGTGTAGTGAAAGAAAAATTAAAGGAAATATGCAATAATATAAGACTTCTACACCTTAGTTTTTGATTTTATATGTATGAATGAAATATTTTAATATATTTAGTTTTTCAAAATTTGTACACTTGATTCTTCTTACAGGAATTCATTCCATTTTTACTAGATGTGCAATTTTTTCTTGAGTGATTTTCATGGTGTCATTTCTCTGATTGGTTCCAAAAAGAAGGCAGATAATAAGGGGCAATATTTGCTTATAGGAATTTATTTCTTCTTAGGGAGAATGAATATGTGTCTTGAAAAGTATCAGTACTACTTAGTACAGAACTTTAATTAAGTGTCAAAATGACTGGTGTGGCAAATTAATACCATAGGATTTTTATAAATGAAGAAGAACAGGCAAAGTCAAACATAATAAATGGAATGAGGGTGTGTGTTTTGCAGAATGTTTTCTCATATACTGGAGTCTGTAATATATAACCACCATGATTATCTCTTATGTCCTTGCTATAACAGTGTCCATTGCTTAAAAAAATCCTTATAACATTTTTTTCTGAAAAGTTCTCTTGCCTTTTAATTTTTATACTCAAGTTGAAAACATATCACCTATGAAAAATTAGGAGTAGAAAATTAGATGCAATAAAACATCTCTATAGAACTTTATGACCGTTGTAAATAGTCATCTGTTCAGCCCATGAAATTTAATACTTAAGGACCAGTGTATCCACTTCCTGAAAGTTGTCTCATCGGCAGTACAGTCATCATTCTCCAGTCTGACTTGCTCTTCCATAAAAGAGACATGAAAAAGGGCACTAGAGTAGAACCCACTAGTATTAGGATCAGAGTTCTTTTTTTTTTCTTTCAAGTTGCTTATAAGTGGATAATGTGTATGATCAGTTCACAGTTCTACTTTTCCAGTGACAATTCCTTATTACTAAATCTTATGGTATTGATTTCTGCCCTATAATTGTATCAATGGTATTTTGTAATTTAATATTAGCCCTCTTTCATAAATAACAGATCAGGTACCCGTCTGTCTTACTCTGGTATCTATGAGTTGCTTGCCAAGGATAAGGCTGATGAAACAAAATCTTAGACAAGCTCCATCTGTCCCATTTAGACAGTACACAGTGTCAGATCTCAGTAATATAAGTAATAGCTGCAAGTCTCTCTCTCTCTCTCTCTCTCTCTCTCTCTCTCTCTCTCTCTCTCTCTCCCTCCCTCCCTCCCTCTCTCAGGTATAGAGCAATGAAGGCTTCTGATCACAGAGACTGAAAACAAACAAACCTCTGAGGGTTGATTGTAGTAAGTATAATTTTAAGCTAGGTAACTACTGACAAAAAGTCCTTGGAATTCAGGGCCACTGTCAGGTGGAAGTATACAGCAAATGTAAGTCAGTGCATTTCAAATATAAGAATCCTAGGTTTGATCATCAAGAAAATACTTTGGGGTAAGCTGCCACCATGCCATGGGTCTTAGGCTAGACCAGTCGTTGGTTGACCACTTCCTCAGTCTCTGTAACACCCTTACCCAAGCACATCCCATAGGCAGGAAAGACTGTAGATCAAAGGTTACATGGCTGGTTTGGTGCTCCATTCCCTCTACTAGAAGCCTTGCCTGGTCATAGGAGTTTGCCAGTTTAGGATGCATGTCTCCTATTGCTAAGAATCTTATCTGGGGTCATCCTTGTTGATTTCTGGGAGTTTCCCTTGTGCCAGGTTTCTATCTGACCCTGAAATGAGCACCCCCAACCTTTCCAGTCTTCTTGTTCCACTCTTTCCTTCCACCCAGGTAGTCTGATGTTCCCTTACATTCCCATCTGCACACACCCTCAGTCCACCCATGAGATCTTTTCTATTTCTTCTTCCAAGGGAGATACAATTGTCCCCACTTGAGCTGTCCCTGCTTGTAGCCTCCCTGAGACCCCTGACACTAGAGTGCTAAGACACAGATGCTGGATAGCCCAGAGACCTAGGATAGAATTAAACACAACTAGAGAAAAAAAGTCAATGTAATGATGTCAACCAATATTTTGCTATGCTCATAGATCAGTGTCAAGCCCAAGTCCAATTGTCAACAGACAGCCTTTATCCAGCAACTGATGGAAACAGATGCAGAGACCCACAGAAAAACATTAGGCAGCTTGGAGAATCCTCTTGAAAACAGGAAGGAATGGTTGTATGAGCAACAGGCTTCAAGAACATCCCAAGAAAACCACAGAATCAACTAACCTGGTTAATGGAAGTTCAGAGAGTTTGAACTGACAACCAGGGAGCCTATATGGGACTGACCTAGGACATCTGTAGATATGGAACAGTTGTGTTGTGTAATCCTCTTGTGGGTTCCTAACAGTGGGAACAGTGATTGTCTCGAACTCCATTGCTGGCTTTTGGGACCCTATTCCTCCTACTGGGCTGCTTTGTCCATACACAAAGGGAGGTGCTTACTTATTACAACTTGATATGCCATGTTTTGTTGATATCCATTGGATGTCTGCCCTTTTCTGAATAGAAATGGAGGAGAAGTGGAGGAGAGGACTGGAGGAATGGAGGGGAAGTTGGGGGCATGGTAGGAGGAGAGGGGGAAGAAGAAATTGTGGTCAGGATGTAAAGTAAAAAATAAATATTTTAAAAAAGAAAATAGTTTGAAGAGTGAATTGTTTTCACTTTTGAGAGAACAGCATATAAAGGTCACAGAAAGCTATAAAGTATTTCTTTAAAATATCAAGATTCATGTGCTTGTTTAAGCTGCATTAAGAGCTTGTGGTTCAGTTAGACTATACAGAACAGTTTATAAAAACAATGTCAGCCATGGAAGAAGAGGCTTTATTCAGGGTCAAATGGAAGCTACAACTCCACTTTTAAATGTCATGGATATCTCATTTACCAAATAGAACCATAATAAAGAAGGAGTTTGTAGAAGCAGAAAATACCCCCAAATATGAGATTCCATTGAATTACAGGAAATTTATTTTTTTAAAAAAGTCTCTATTTAGAGTTATCAGTAGATGTACAAAAATAATTCATGTTAAGACGTATTACTTTGGCTCTGTATGTTAAACTAGTTTAGATACCAGTTATATGGTCACTCAGAAAGTTATTTAAAACATTCCCAAGAAGTTAAAAATGAGTATAGGTGATTAACTTGAAGACGGGAGTGATTTTTTGATATGTAAGATTTTGTTGTCCTTGGATGACTTCTGAAGCTAAGGTTTGTGTTATCCTAGCTTCTGCTGTTTCCTTGCAAATTCAGTGAATAAGAATGTAAGAAATCTGTTTTATTCAGTTTATTCTCATAATTGTCAGGCAGCCTTTACTGAAAACCAACTAAGTATTTATGTTTGCCTTGATTTCCAAAAATACTTTTAATATTTTGAAAAATAGAAAATTTAATGAAACAGAAAGCTGTCTGTTGAGTGAATTGTGGTGTCTGAAGATGGTAAATCAGTTCTTGACAAAGAAACAACACCAATAAGGCAAGAAACACACCTGTAAGAAACTAACAACAAAATTCATGTTTCAAGAATCATCACATGAGAAGACTGAAGCAGGTTATTTTTAATGTACTGATGCATTATTCTTTTTGATCAACAAATTATACTGTTCAAAAAGAAGATAGCACAAAGCCAGTAACTGACACATATCTCAAAATACTTTAGAAATTCTAAAGTGTCCTCACTCAGAGTCTTTCAATTTGTCACTGCTGACGCTATGGGGTCAGTTCATTTTTTCTCTCATACAGTACACAAGTTCCTTCTACTCATTGTATATCAGTAGCAATCCTGATATACCGTTTTTACTTCTTTTTTAGTTCTAGTCAAGGTTACAGAAACTACAACAGCAATGTAATACTAATAGTTATTTTAAAATGTGGTGAAAGTGAAAAAGGTTTCGAATGCCAAGAGTGGCAAAGAATGAACTCATAGACTGAAGCAGCAAGCATTGGGCCTGCTCAGCTCTGCACCAGGTCCTCGGCATATGTATTAAAGCTTTCAGCTAAGTATTTTTATGGGAGTCCTGAGTGTGTGAATGAGTGAATCTCCAATTATTGTGCCTGCCCTTGATTCTCTTTTTCCATCTGTTGGGCTTCCTTGACCAAATTTGATATGATGGTTTTTGTGCTATCTTATTATATTTTGTAAGTTTGAGTTACCTTTCAGAAGCCTGTTCTTTTCTAATGAGAATATAAGAGGAATGGATCTGGAAAGGAGAAGTGGTGAGGAACTCAGAGGGGTAGAGGGAACAGCAATTGTAATGTAATTCTTATATGAGAAAAGAATCTATTTTCAATAAAAAGGGGAAAAAAAGATAAGAAAGGATAAATTCTCAACAGTAAGAATTGTGTAATTCAAGTGCCAGAAATGGGTTACATCTAATTGAATCATTAGAAAATGATATACCCAGGAAGTCCTCAGGCTATTGCCAAGGCTGTTGGGTGTTCTCTACAAACAGATTATATGGGTCTACTGCTGAGAACACTTACATATGTCATCAAATATGAAGAAACTGAGCTGATACCTGGCTAGAGGCTTTTCTCCTGAATGGCATTCATGGTACACAAGGTACTCTACATGTTAGGAGGGGAGAAAGGCAATACTCAACCAAGCTACTAGGCACACAATCTACATCATTGACCTGCCTCTGAGCTATGCTAATGCAAAAATAATGGCACAAATGTTGTGGGAATAACTAACCATTCTTTGATTGGATGTAAGGACCACTCTATGAGATGGAACCCATGCCTGATAATACTTGATTTGTCAAGAACCTGAGACTAGTTAGGCCATGTGCCTTGGGGCAAATACCACAATGTTCTGCTAAAGGAACAAAGCAATAAAATGACTTCTAATAGTGTTTTGATCAATGTCTCACTCAGGCTTCAGAAGTGAATAATGTGAAGAGACTGAGAGATTTGGGAACACTCACTCCTAAATGGGATGTCTGGAGCTATGCAGAAGAGGAAGTAGAAAGGTTGTAAGACTCAAAAGGAATAGATGTTGCTAAGGAACAGTGCCTTGCAGATACAACCAGAACAGTGCACATCTAAACTCAGAGGCTGTGGACACATGCACAGGGCCTGAATACTTTGAAGCCAGGCAGGGTCTCAAGTGGACACTGGTTCCCATCCCAAATCAAGGAGCTATTTGCAATTGAGACCCCTTTGCAGAGAAAAAATTACTTTTATCTGATGGAGAATTGCTAATCCTACAGTTTGTTTTTAAAGACAGAGAAAGAAAGAGCATGGATTTGGGTGTGGGAAGAGGTGTGGAGAATTGTGCAGGAGTTGCTAGAAGGGAAAGTAATCAGAATACACTCTGTGAAAACAAAATGATTTTCAGTTAAACAAACTAAGCTAACACTGGGGCTGCAGAGATGGTTCAGCAATTAAGAGCACTTTTGACTAATGCAGAGGACCTGAGAGCTTCAATTACTTTTCTATGATTGTGATACAACTCTATGACTAAGGTGACTTCTAGAAAGAAGCATTTATTTGAGGATTAAAGTTTCAGAGGGATACAAATTCATCACCATTCTGGAATGTGGCAGTAGGCAGGCATGCATAACACTGGAGCCACTGGGAGCTCACATCCAGGTCCACAAATACCAAGAAGATACAGAGTGCACTGGGGATAGGAGGAAGCTTTTGAAACCTTAAGCCCATCCCCAGTGATATACCTCTTCCAAGGAGATCACACTTCCTAATCTTTTCCAACCAGCTACCACCTGGGGACTAAGTTTTCAACTTCCTAGGACTTAACTATGGTTTTGGTTGCCAGCACACACATGGTGGTTCATAACCATCTATAACTCTAGTTGCAGGGGATCCAACATCCTCCAATAACATCTGTGGACACATGGTATGCATTTGATATACATGTGTGCAGGTAGGCAGCACAGACATATGTAGGAAATGAATGAATCTAAAATAATAGTAGAATATAAAGGATCTTAAAATCTGTTTGCTCTGATCTACTAAAATTAATGATCTCCATTCCATTTCTCTAACTGTTTTATTAATGTCACATGATAGTAAAATGAGTGCTTATATTCACTTAAATATGAGTTAAAATATTCATAAGTCTTTAATATCTTCAAACTACATTTTGATTATGGTAAGATTAGATTATGATAATTTTATTATGATTAGATGGTTTTATATATATGAGATTTACATAAAAATTAATATATCATCTAGTTATGAAATAAATGTAGCTTAAAAACAACAGCATTGGTGGGCATGAAGACATGACTGAGCAAAAGAATACAGAAATATGACAATGCATGTTTTGTGACTCTGTTCATAGAAAAATTCAAAGCAGAAAAAAAATCACATTATTTAGGGATATACTGCCAGGGATTAAAACTGACATGGTCATGCTAAATGTAAAAAAAAAAAAAAAGAAAGATGTTGTTAATAAGAAAGGACATTTGGGGAGATTTTGAGAATGGATACTTTTTTCTCTCAAATTGAGAATTAGCTATAGGTTTTCTTATTAAAAATTCATCATATCAGACATATAATTATTGGCATCTTTTTCATTTTCTTCCTTGTTTGAAAAAGCAGTAAAAGGAGATGTATTCAGTGTGTTCACATTGGGAAAAGGAAAAAAAAATCTAGCAACTTACCAAGTCTATTTTCTAGTGTCCTGAAATGAGTGGAATTTTTAAATCGAAGGCAGAAAATATCAGTTAGAATTTCTGTTCATGTCCTATGTTAAAAAAAATATAAAACAAAAAGTTACAAGATTTGAATCAAATATAATGTATTGGTATGTAGTTGCAAAATACTCTTAAATATTTTATGAAGTCCTCTAAAATGAAAATTTCTAATGAAGGACTAGCTATTAGACTGAGTTATAAGAATTTCACCTAGTTTATCTAGTAGGTATTTTTTGTTTAGAAATAAAAAGATTTCTCCGTTTATACAAAGAAAAGTTGGCGTCAGTACATAGGATGTTACACACTATATAAAAGGAGCCTGTTTATAGGAACTTTGTTTAGATAGAAGCTATCTTTCCTGAGGGAAGAGGGAAGGCCAACAAGATGTAGGTTGCTCAGGAAAGATAGAACTCATGATGTCTCCCTTGGAGTTTTACAGACATTAAAGACTCCTTTGGGGTGGAACCACCTACAAACTACCCAGGGAATGCAGGTGTTACAGCTTCCATGATTGGCACTTATTTTGGGGTGAGGATTGTGCTTATGTCTAAGTTACCAATTCCCCTTTAAGGTACCTCTCACTCTGGCCCTTTAAGTAACCTAATGACTTTGTTAGTCCACCGCGTTAGACTAGGGTGGAAGTGTTTTTTTGGTATGTGTGCCTTTTCTGTGGCAAATAAATGTTTGTTCTGGTCTCTGTTTGAGTTGCCATGCCATAGACATGTCATGATTTCAATCCTGTATATCTAGTTTCTTTGAAATGTTACTATTTTCTACTGGGTTATTTTTAAATCTGGGAATTATTTGAAAAATATTGCCTGATAACTGATAAATCTAGTTGCATACTTAATTAACTCTATCATTTTTGTTATTTTATTGCCTATTATTTCATTATCTATCTACCTCAGAAGCTGTTAGTTACTCTTATTAACAAAAACAAGATTACTTATCAGATGACATGGACAGGCACGACTCAAATGTTGTCTCTGTCTCTCCAGCTTCATATTTTGGCCACTTCTTGGTTTGTGGGTAATGATGTCCTGTCATCTTCAGGCACATTCCTCATCTCTTGTTGCTCAGATGTTTGCATCTGCTATTATGCCTGAAAAGCTTTCTCTCAGTCCCTCTTGAGTGCCTGATTTCAATTCTTGAATTCTTGACTCTTTACTGCAGTCTCAGGAACGTTCAAAAATTACATTGACTTTCCACATCAGAACACAGTTCATTTCCTTAATAGAAACATTCACAAGCTGTCATGTTGTTGGATCGTTTAGTAGTTTCACAAAAGTTAATGCTAGAAATATGAACTTAGGAAGACAAGGGCCTCATCCGCAACTGCACTAAAACCTAGAAGGCGGCATTTAGCATTGAATATTTTAGGCATCAAATCTCTATGACAACAGATCTGTCATAATTAATTAAAAGAAGGAGTTATTAAGGCTGAGGGATTAAGAAGTATACTTCATTCCATAGTTCTTGACTCTATTAATTTTTGGACATTTATGAGGCAGAACATCAGCATGGCTGGATGAAGTGGCAGAGACTGCTTACATCATGGCAGATTGGGAGTAAGGAGGTGGGAAAAGGACAGAGAAATGGTATAACCTTCTAAAGCACAGCCTCTTTGTTATACTTCCAGCAGCATAATGCAACCTAATTTTGGTACCAACTCCCAAAACAGGAGTGGAGGAAGCATTTAAGAAATTACCTGGGGCAGGGTGAGGGATATTAATTTTATTATCACATCATAGTACCCAGTATAATAATTAGATTGGTGCACTATAATTTAATGAGTATGATAAATAATTATGCTGGAAGGTATTTTATTATACATATATTTCTAGAAATATGAAATATATCAATCTTTAATAAGCACTTTTATATACAATCAATTTTAATATAATATGTAACAAAGAGATAGTTTTATAAATATTTCTTGACCAGAGGTTTATACTTTTTTCTCAAATTTCACATATGTTTTGATATAGATTGTTAACTGTGAGTGAAATACGGAGAAGATATATTGTACAGAAATCTCTGAATTAATATATTCCACTTTGGAAGTAAGCTCAATAAGTCTAAGGATGTCCTAAAGGGAGTCTGATCAAGATTCAGGAGTAAGTAACTATAAACAACTCATAAGCTCCAGGATGTTCCTGAAACTGACCAGACACACTTGGCACCTTCCTCTTTATACTTATATAAACTGTAAGGATTGATGAAAGACTCAGACAAGCTTAGCTGTCCATAAAGGGCAGAGACCAACCTAAAGAGACACTTTTCACCCTATCTAGTTGCCTGCAAATTGTATAGTGGTTTTGTGATCTGTTTCCCAGGCTTGGGTGGTGTAGGGATGCAGATGTCTTTGAATTGTTTCTGTTCATGTAGGTAACTCACACATATTCACATAAGTAATCATCCAAAAATTCACATCTTCACCAAGACTGGCTTATTGGCATCCTTACTTTGATCTGTCAGTGCTTCCCTATCTGAGATGAATAGTTATTTGCTCAAATCTGCTCAGAATTAGTATCATATGACACTATTTTGTTTTTCTTTCAAGGAATTAGTCAAAGTAATTGAAAGAACTATGTGGTATAGGGAGGTTATCCCAGAGAAAATTATAGAATGTTTATCATAATATGTTTATTGATAAATTTTGAGCAATAGTGATTGAAATCAAATGCTGCTATTATTCTTATCTTTTTGGTATAGTCTTTATTTCCCTCTTATCCAAATGAGATTTGATTTAAGATATAAGTCTGTTAGAAATTGATTTCTTATAAGCCAAATTACTTTTTGTAATTATTATTTTGGTCTCAGATCTTTTCCTAGATACTCAGGGAGATAGGGAATGTAAGTGCTGTTTTAGTTAACTTTGTGAGTGAATGATGTTATGTTCGTATTTTATTTTAGGCATAAAATTATTTCATATAAAGAATCTCTGTTTAACAAATAAGTGTGATAAAATTCTGAATGTCTATTAAGGCACGGAATTCATGAAGGAGGAAAATAATGAATCTCAAGGCTATAGCTATATCTTGTTTTTATGAGTATTAGGTTATATTAATTGTAGCAAGAAATGGGCTTCATTATGACATTTTCATATATTTATATAAATATTTTCATAATCATTTTGCTCTCTTTATTACTGATTCTTCTTTTCCCATTGGTACTGTTACTGTTCCTTTTTCAGGTTTTTAGTCTTTAAGATGTTTTTTTTTTTTTGCATGTTTATATGTAATGTTGGGGAATTGAACTCAGAGACTTGGAGACTGAAACATGATAGATGAATATTGCATCTTATTTACAACTACTTCCTTTTTATCTTATATATAAGAGAGAAAAACAATTTTATTTATTCTTTTGAGTCTGGCTTATTCTCCTTGTACAAAAATATCCAATTTTATCTATTTCTATAAGAAATGATATTAACAATAATTTATTCTATATATAGTCACATTTTCTTTATTTTTCAGAAGGAAATCTACCTTTACTCTTACCATTCTAATTCCTGACATTTACACAAGTTAATCAGTCTTAGAGACATATAAATTTATGAATTTTGTAAGTAAATCTGAAAAAGTTATTATTCTCCTTATACCACAATTTTGGAAACTAAGACACAGAGAAATTAATTAAATTGTCACCATTACAAACTAGTGACATGCATTTTCACAGCATCATTACTCATAATAACAAAAATCAGGAACATAAATGACACACAATAGTTTCCATGACTAAACTACTCAATGACTAAACAAATACATTATAGACATATTTTATAATATGATTTAGCAACAAAATGAAGCAATGTTACATCCTTTAACATATAGTCTTCAATATCTTATGCAAACTGGCAGAAGGCAGTCATAAAATTGTATATTGCATGATTCCTCTTCTGTGAAATATCTACTACAGACAAAATTTAGTTGCAGGACTTAAATCATTGGCTGTCATTCCTTTAGGATAGTGGGAGAAAGGAGAAGAGACTTGACAGATGAAAGACTTTTTAGATATAATCAAACATTGTAAAAAATAACTGATGATGATGGCTTCTGTGTACTGTGAAAATACTCAAGGTCATTGAACATATATTTTCAAAGAATTACTTTGATTTCAAGTGAATTATTTTTCACTAACACTTTATTTCACAATCAGTTTGTGTCCTTATAGGTGCCTGTAAGTCATGGATTGTGAAAACCAATATCCTGGGGGATGGAATTCATGATATCACTCTCTGCCTTCAAAGGAATCCATGCCACAATTACTGTATCACACTTTAACCTCTCTTGATGAGTCAGTTGTATTGTCAACAAGTAATAAATAATGCTTTGTAGTTATCCAAAGGGAAACCTCAGTAGCTTGAAAGCTAATAACAGAAAGCCACCTCATTTTTTTTTTTTTACAGTGTTTTACTGAAACACAGGCACATACATTTGATCAACTATTTTTTGCAACTGCCTTCATATTCTTTGGGACCAGATGAAGTGATAAGAGGGAATTTTTTTTTACTGTCCCCCAAACTCATATTTTTTATTATATTTGTGTTTTAATTTTACACATCAGCCATGGGTTTCCCTGTCCTCTCCACTCTCTCCCCCCCAAATTCCCCCCAGCCCCTCCCCTACAATCCCATCTCCTCTAGGGCCAAGACTCCCCTGGAGATTCATTTAAACATGGTTGATTCAGTACAGGCAGGTCCAGGCCCCTCCTTCCAGGCTGAGCAAAGTGTCCATGTGTAAGCCCAAGGTTCCAAACAGCCAGCTCATGCACTAAGGACAGGTCCGGGTCCTACAGCCTGGATGCCTATCAAACAGTTGAAGCAATTCAATTGTCTCACTTATCCAGAGGGCCTGATCCAGATGGGGGCTCCACAGCCTTTGGTTCATAATTCATGTGCTTCCATTCATTTGGCTATTTGTCCCTGTGCCTCTCCAATCTTGGTCTCAACAAATTCATGCTTTAATAGTCCCTCCTCTTTCTCTACAATTGGACTCATGGAGCTCCACCTGGGGCCTGGCTGAGGATCTCTGAATCCACTTCCATCAGTTATTGGATGAGAGTTCCAACACGACTGTTAGGGTGTTTGGCCATCTGATCACCAGACTAGGTCAGATCAGGCTTTCTCTCAAACACTGCCAGCAGTCTACAGAGGATATATCATTGTGGATTTCTGGGGACCTCTCCAGCACTCTGCCTATTCCTCTTCTCATGTGGTCTTCATTTATCATGGTCTGTTATTCCTTGTTCTCCCTTTCTGTTCTTGATCCAGCTGGGATCTCCTGCTCCCCTAAGCTTTCTTTCCCTCAAACCTGGCCCTTCATTACTCCTACTCTTGTCCAGATTGTTCATGTAGATCTCATCCATTTCTCTGTCATTGGGTGATCCCTGTGTCTTTCCTAGGGCCCCGTTTTCTAGGTAGCCTCCCTGGAGTTGTGTAGCAGTCTAATCATCTTTGTTTTACATATAGTATCCTCCTATGAGTGAGTACATACCATGTTTGTCCTTCTGAGTCTGGCATACCTAACTCAGGATGATTTTTTTCTAGATCCATCCATTTGCCTGCAAACCTCATGATGTCATTATTTTTCTCTTCTGAGTAGTACTCCATTGTGTATATGTACCATATTTTCTTTATCCATTCTTCAGTGTTTGTTCAGAAGTTGTTTCCAGGTTCTGGCTATTACAAACAATGCTGATATGAACAAAGCTGAGCGAATGCCCATGTAGTATGACTGAGCATTCCTTGGGTATATGCACAAGAGTGCTAAAGCTGAGTCTTGGGGGAGATGGATTCCCAATTTTCTAAGGAAGCACCATATTGATTTCCAAAGTGGCTGTACAAGCTTGCATTCCCACCAGCAGTGGAGGAGAGTTCCCCTTGCTCCACATCCTCTCCAGCATAAGCTGTCTTCTTCTGTGTTTTTGATCTTAGCCATTCTGGCAGGTGTAAGGTGGTATCTCAGAGTCATTTTGATTTGCATTTCCCAGATAATTAGGGATGTTGAGCAATTCCTTAAATGTCTTTCATCCATCACAGGGATGCAAGGGTGGTTCAACATATGAAAGTCCGTCAATGTAATACACCATATAAACAAACTCAATGAAAAAAACCACATGATCATCTCACTAGATGCAGAAAAGGCATTTGACAAAATCCAACACCCCTCCATGAAAAAGGTCTTGTAGCAATCAGGAATACAGAGAACATATCTAAACATAATAAAGGCAATCTATAGCAAGCCAACAGCCAACATCAAATTAAATGGAGAGAAACTCAAAGCAATACCACTAAAATGAGGAACAAGGCAAGGCTGTCCCCTCTCCCCATACTTATTCAATATAGTACTTGAAGTTCTAGCCAGAGCTATAAGACAGCATAAGGAGATTAATGTGATACAAATTGGAAAGGAAGAAGTTGAGATTTCCCTATTTGCTGATGACATGATAGTATACATGAGTGACCCCAAAAATTCAACCAAGGAACTGATACAGCTAATAAAAACCTTCAGCAACATAGCAGGATACAAGATCAACTCAAAAAAATCAGTAGCCCTCCTATATACAATAGACAAACAGGCTGAGAAGGAAATCTGGGATACATCACTCTTTACAATAGCCACAAACGATATAAAATATCTTGGGGTTACTCTAACTAAGCATGTGAAGGACCTATATTACAAAAACTTTAAGTCCCTGAAAAAAGAAATTGAAGAAGATGTCAGAAAATGGAAAGATCTCCCATGCTCGTAGATGGGCAGGATTAACATAGTAAAAATGGCGATCTTACCAAAAGCAATCTACAGATTCAAGGCAATCCCCATCAAATTACCACACAATTCATCACAGATCTGGGAAGAATCATACTCAACTTCATATGGAAAAACAAAAAACCCAGGATAGCCAAAAGAATCCTGTACAATAAAACAACCTCTGGAGGCATCAAGATCCCTGTCCTCAAACTCTACTATAGAGCTGCTATAATAACAACAGCTTGGTACTGGCATAAAAACAGACATGTGGACCAATGGAATCGAATTGAAGAACCTGACATGAACCTGCACACCTATGAACATATAATTTTTGACAAAGAAGCCAAAAATATACTGGAACAAAGAAAGCATTTTCAATAAATGGTGCTGGCATAACTGGATGTCAATGTGTAGAAGGCTGCAAATACATCCGTATCTGCCACTGTGCACAAAACTTAAGTCCAAGTGGATCAAAGACCTCAACATAAATCCAGTTACTCTGAACCTGATAGAAGAGAAAGTAGGAAGTACTCTTGAACACATTGGCACCAGAGATCTCTTTCTAAATATAACACCAGTAGCACAGACATTGAGAGAGACAATCAATCAATGGGATCTGTTGAAAGTGAGAAGGTTTTATAGAGCAAAGGACATGGTCAACAAGACAAAGCAACAGTCTACAGAATGGGATAAGAGGGAAATTTTGATAGATAACAACTTATCAGAAGAAAGCATGGTATAAACTTTAAATAACAAAATTATACATTATCCTGAGGTTTACATTTTTTCAGAGATTATGGAGAAATTCTTCTTATTAGTGTTATTACAGGAGAACTTTGCTGATCTTTTTCTGCACTACATTACAGATGTTTATTTACTTCTGGGACAGAATCCTTATATTTCAAAAAGATTCCCATGGATAGCCAGGCTCCGTAGAATAGCTTATTCTTACATTACCAAATCATTATGCTCTTTTGCATTTGTCAAGACAGAAGAGGGCCAGATGATGACTGTCCTCCATTGCTGTACAGTCTTTCTAGTGTGGTGTTCATCAGATCTGTGTGTATTTACCAAGCCCATACCTATTGCAGGACTGGTGGGACTGGCAATCCTGAAGATGATTTTATAGTCAGTGATTTTTTGTCCGTCTCTGTATCTGAAATGATTAATCTTAGTATTTCCACACATGACTTCAAAGTAATTCATCCTTACATAGACTCCATGGGTTTCTTTTTATTAGCTTTATGCAGGAGCTTCTTGCAAGATTTTATTCTGAGATTGTAAATTTTATGCTTTTTAGTTTAAGAATACATACAGACTTATGATACTATAGTATAGGATATATAAGTATTACATGATAATGAAACATCTATAATTCATGTTGCTCACCTATGTTACAAAAATTACATCTATAAAAAGCTTAGAGACTGAATGACATTTCAAGGGAAAAGTTGTTTACTTTGTAAAATAATCCAATGATGACCCTGCTTTTTAATTGTAAAATTTCTTAGGGCAAGTTTTAAATAATCTAATTACCAATAATTTTATTTACTAAAAATGTATAGGAACCAGGTTATTAATGAAAGGAAATTATAACTTTCGTAAGCAACATAGAAGCTCAGCTTTCATTTTGGCATCTTTGAAATATGAATAATTTGCTTTTAAGAATATACAAAAGAAGGAAAGTAATAGAGAGATTGTTTTATGGCTATACAAAAAGTTAGTGTTTTAAAAACATAAAATCAGATGCAAGCATTTTCAAATAATTCATACACTCTGTATTTATTGCCAGGTAAACATTAGGGACACACATGTTCTAGTTATGATGTTTTTTTTTTTTTTATTTATTTCATTCTCATTTTAAATTCTTAGTGGTGTCAATTTGAAAGACCCCCGGAGAAGTCTCCCCTCAGGAGAGACCCCCGGCTCAAGGAGCACGCAGCGACCACGGATCAGATGCAACAGCATGAGGTTTATTTAAACACAGGTACCTGGGGCAACCAAGTCTCTTGGAAAACTTGCACGCCCTGGATTGGTGAGATGGGTTTTTATAGCAAGAAGCGCGGGAAAGCATTAGTCAAAGGGTTCTGATTGGATAATTTAAACAAGGCGCGAATGGTTACAAAGCTCTGATTGGACAATTCAAGTGAGGTGCGAATAGTCAAAGGGTTCTTGCGCGGGAAAGCATTAGTCAAAGGGTTCTGATTGGATAATTTAAACAAGGCGCGAATGGTTACAAAGCTCTGATTGGACAATTCAAGTGAGGCGCGAATAGTCAAAGGGTTCTAATTGGACAAAGCTCTGATTGGACAATTCAAAGTGAGGTGCGAATAGTCAAAGGGTTCTAATTGGACAAAGCTCTGATTGGACAATTCAAAGTGAGGCGCGAATATTCAAAGGGTTCTAATTGGATAATTTACACAAGGCGCGAATATATGAGCATAAATCAAATGGGGCGTGAATTCAGGCTCAGGGCGGTGTGTGGGTTTTTCCCTTGGGTGTTGACTCAACCCCTATCTAGAATTCCAGCTGCTCTGGCCCTCCTGCACTGACGCCAGGCAGTCTGCCCCTGACATCCTGCTTATCTCTATGCTTTTGCCTTCTAGCTGAATTCCTTTGTTCCCCTACGTGCCTCACAAGCTGGGGAATTTCTAATGACTCTTAGGGGGTTTGCACAACAGGGCATTGACGATGGTCTGGCTGAGAACAATCAGTATTAATCATAGGGTTGAGCAACATTTCTTATCGGCTATCTGGGCTGCGGTGGGGCCATTCTATTTCCTGGAACTGTCTTTTGTTCCCTTATAAGCCTTGCAAACATAGCATTACTATAGGGGTGCCGGGGGGTCTTTCAAATTCTGTCTCTAACTAGTAAAAAAATTTCATCTTAAACTTTAAAAGCTTATTTTTGAGCCTATTAACTCCACTAAAAGGTCTAGGAATTTTGACAAATATGTCTCAATTTATGCTTGTGTTTTCCTTGGCTTCATAACTACAAAGAGTGTTGGCTTTCTAATATTTAATCTAGAAATCAAACAGACAGAAGGAAACAAAAATTAGTATGTTGAAAAAAATAACCAGATTCATTTAGCATTTGCTTGTAAAACATCCTGATAGCACCCCATATTAGTACTCAGGTAGATCTGTTAAAACCACCATTGGCTCTTACCTGTCAAATGCAGAAAATAAAGAAGAGGCAAATCCTTTAAGATGCATTCAAATACAAGCTTTTCTTTCCTTGTATTTCTTTCCCTCACCTACATCACTGAAAAATGTGGATTGTAGTCTATTCCATTCTGGGTCCTTTTGTACTATAGATCTGCTTCCATGGTATTTATGTTGTGTCTTGGACAAATAAAAAAATGTCACTTAAATAATTCTTTATGTATGCAGACTTATTGCAGAAACAACACTTTAACCAGGTTCCTAGGGATTTTCTACTCCCTTCTCCCTTTCAGTTATATCATATGTTGTAGTCTGGACATTATGCTGCTGCTTTGTCTACAAAACCACACAGCTTCAAGTTTTAATTCAGTGACATCTATTATGAGAATGGCCCTGTATACTAGTCGTTTCCCTCTAAGATAAATGTAGTAAAAATCATTTATTTTAGAGTTAAGAGATGCTATTGTTACTTTAAAATTTTGAGTCTAGAGTATGATGGGCAAGACATTCTTATTGTTGATGAGAGTGTATATGCTAAGGGATTTGGGACTGTGACTGGATTTTTTTTTCTGTGTTCCTTTATCTCTCTCATGTACACATACACAAATTTAATTTGACAACATTGATCCATTATGGTGCAATGAGTTATATTTAAGAGAGAATGTCTATATTTTGATTGGGGGCTCATTAATCAAATCATGTATTATTATACAGCAGTGTGTGATGGGTAGAAGATATGTGTGAATGTTAGAGGGAAAGGTATGGACAAAGTGCTCTAAATGCATGTAAGAAAATGTTGGTGATACTCATTACTTTGTGTAGTTAATGTACACAACTAAGAGAAAGGGCACATGCATTCTTTTTTTTTTTTTTTTTTTTTTTTTTTTTGTGGAGCTGAGGATTTAACCCAGGGCCTTGTGCTTGCTAGGCAAATGCTCTACCACTGAGCTAAATTCCCAACCCCAGTAATGCATTATTATAAAATGATAGTGTGATAAAGATATTTAGAGAGTGATTAAGCAACCATAAGCACTAGACATCAAATATGTTGTAAATCCATGATGTATGGGGACCACAGGAACTCAAACATAACCAATATTCTTATTGAAATGTGTATGATTTACCATTTATTTACTAGCAAGCTTTCAGAAAAAGCCCATGTTTATGAATTCATTTAGGTAAGTGGCACTGATAAACTATTAAGTATTCAAGAAAGCCATTTGTATTTTACACCAAAGCAGCCTTTGTCAAGTCCTCTACTCTGAATGCTTTAAGATACTTCTTTTTCATAATTTCCCTGGCAAACTTTGGTGAGCCTTATGGTAATACTGGTAAGTAACTCTTTGAAGTTTTGCTGTCATAGGATTTATATTACTTTTGGATATCTTGTCTTCAAGGTCTCTCATCTGTTACTTCTATTGTGTCTTCTGCCACTCTCCCTGGCTTTCTCAGTTTGTTTGCTATACTCCTGGGACTAATGCCCAGAGATAGCACCATCCACAGTGGACTGGACCTTCTCATGCTCAACATTAATGAAAGAAATGTCCCACAGGCTTACAAACAGGATTATTTTATGATGGACATTTTTCTCCATTGAAATTCCTTCCTTTCAGATGACTCTTGCTTGTGTCAAGTTGACAAAACAAACTAGCCATTAATAAAATAATTGCATATAAGTTTTATTTTGATAATCCTATATGCTATCTTTTATATAAGGACAGCTAATTTATCCTCCCTTATACAAAAATTATTACATTTCTCAACAAAATAGATGAAAAATTCCTCTCCTAAAATATTATTTATGACAAATTGTTAGATATATAAACAATTGACTCCTGGATTTTTGGCACATAAATAACAAGATAATGATTTTGAAAATGTACATGCAAACACACCTATTTTTAGAGATTACACTTCTAACTTTTCCCTGAGTTTTAAATTCTGTTCATTGAAAAATGATCAAGTTGAAAAAGGCAGTGATTTTTTTTTAACACTGGTAATGTATTTGCTGCTTAGGAGAACCAGACTTAATACACTATAGCAATAAGAACAATGGCTCAGTCTCTGTAAAAAATGGTTAAAAACATGAAAATTGTATTGGCTGTGATAATGCTATAATTCATCTGTCTGAATACAGTAGCTACACTGCCATTATTTTATCAATAGACTCATTAAGATGCTAAAGATTTTTCTCCTTGAGTTATGTGCTCTTCTGAACAGTCGATGGAGCCGTTAGCAATTCTCTTGCTCTGAATAATTTGCCTTTGTTTCTCTGGAAGAAAGATGACTAATTGTGCTGCAGAGATCATAGCTGCTTAAAAAAGAAGCCTGCATATTATTTTAAATACAAATACTTATGCAGTACTCAATATGGAACATTATGGGATATAGTTGGCAAGTAGGGAATATAAAATTAAAAAGATCTAGGTTCAAATCCAATTCCACATTACATTTGTTGAAATTTATATGTATATTCATTAAAACATTAATTTCATAATTTTCAATTTATATTCTTATAAAATTAAATTATATCTGTATCGTGGGTCATATGGACTGGAAAGATAATACATAGTAACTTATTCCTTCAGAATTTAACATCTCATTTGGGTGTAGCAAGTATTGATGTTCTTCACATTTCTTTGAAATCTGAGTGCAAATAAAGCTTTTTCACTGTAGGTAATATCACTTGGAGTTGCCTAATCTTTTTGTTGTTGTTTTTGTTTTGGTTTAGGAGAGATGGGCATAGAATAAGCATATCTTTGTATGGCTTGTCCTACTTTGACAACCTGTATTTCTCACAGGCTTTCTTTAATTTTAATTAAGGAGTTTTTTATTCATTACACACACCAACAAGATTCCCCCCTCATCCTTCCTTCCACTTTGCCTTCTAGCATTCCCCACAAGCCCACTTTCCATGGCCTCTTCTGAAAAGGTAAGGCTTCCCATAAGGAGTTAGTAAAGCCCAGCACATTCAGCTAAGGAGTGTCCAAGTACCTCCTCCTGCATCAAGGCTGTGCAAGGTGTCCCATCACAGGCAATGGGCTCCAAAAAGCCAGTTTGTGCACCAGGGATGGATTCTATCTAATTGTCAGGGGCTACTGAAACAGACTAAGCTGCACAACTATCTCACACATGCAGAGGACCCAACCTAGTCCCATACAGGCTTCACAGCTGTATGAGTTCCCACTAGCTTAGTTTAGTTTTTCTCTTTTTCTTTTTCTTTTCTTCTTTTTTTAGCTGAGGATCAAACCCAGGGCCTTTCACTTGCTAGGCAAGTGCTCTACCACTGAGCTAAATCCCCAACAACTGTTTAGTTTTATCTATAAGTTCCCCCATCATGGTCTTGATGCTCCTTGCTTGTAGAATCCTTCTTCTCTCTTTTCTACTGGACTTCTGGAGCTTGGGCTGGTGCTTGGCTATGGATCCCTGTGTCTGCTTCCATCAGTTACTGGATGAAGGCTCTATGATGACACTTAGGGTATTCACAAATCTGTTTATTGGGCTAGGCCTGCTCAGGCACCCCCTATACCACAGGTAGTAGTCTAAGCTGGGGTCATTCAGTGGATTCCTGAAAACTTCCTTCACACCAAGTTTCTCCCTATCCATAGTATGTCTCTCTCTATCAAGATATCTCCCTGATTGCTCTCCTACTCCAGCCCTGTTTCAGTTTGACCATCCCGTTCTCCCATGCTTCCACCCTCCATTCCCTACACTCTATTGCCTCCTCTCACTCCCAGTTTACTCAGGAGATCTCATCTATTTCCCCTTTCCAGGGTGATCCATGCATCCCTCTTAGGGTCCTCTTTGTTACCTACCTTCTTTGGAGCTGTGGAGGTTTCTCAGAAAATTGAGAATCAATCTATCTCAAGACCTAATGATACCATGCTTGGGCATATACCCAAAGAATGCTCAATCATACCATAAGGACACTTGCTCAACTATGCTCATAGCAGCATTATCATAATAGCCAGAACCTGGAAACAACCTAGATGCCCCTCAACCTAAGAATGGATAAAGAAAATGTGGTACATATACACAATGGAGTACTACTCAGCAGTTAAAAACCATGACATTATGAAATATGTAGGCAAATGGATGGAATTAGAAAATACCAGTTATGTTCATATCAGCTTTGTTTGTAATAGCCAGAACCTGGAAACAACCTAGATGCCCTTCAACTGAAGAATGGATAAAGAAAATATGGTACATATACACAATGGAGTACTACTCAGCAGAGAAAAACAATGACATTGTAAGGTTTGCAGGCAAATGGATGGATCTAGAAAAAATCATCCTGAGTGAGATAACCCAGACTCAGAAGGACAAACACGGTATGTAATCACTCATAGGAGAATACTTGATGTAAAACAAAGATGACTAGACTGCTACACTGTGGTGGGTATTGTGTTCCCTGAAATATTGTGTGTTCCCCAAAATAAACATCTGTGGTCAGAGAACAGCCAAAAATGGTGGCTAGAAGATGGGAAGAGTAAGCCATAACAGAAGTTGTGCGGTGGTGGTGCACGCATTTAATCCTAGCACTTGGGAGGCAGAGCTAGCCGGATCTCTGAGTTCAAGGCCACTTTAGAAACAGCTAAGCATGGTGACCCACACCTATAACCCCAGAAACCCAACCTTTAATCCTAGGGAGTGGGGGAAGAAAGAGAAAGGTATATAAGGCGTGAGGACCAGGAACTAAAGGAAAAAGCATGTAGTTAGTTAAGCATTTGGTTGGTTAAGCATTTGGCTGGATAAGCGTTCAGACTTTGGAGCAACACAGTTCAGCTGAGATTCATGTGGAGGACTCAGAAGCTTCCAGCCTGAGGAAAAAGGATCACCTGAGGAATTAGCAAGTGAGATAGCTGTGGCTTGTTCTGCTTCTCTGATCTTCCAGCATTCACCCCAATAAATAGCCTCAGGATTGTTTTATTAACAAGTACCTTTAAGATTCCTACTACACTACACAACAACTCCAGGGAGGCTACCTAGAAAACAGGACCCTAGGAAAGACCCAAGGATCACCCAATGACAGAGAAATGGGTGAGATCTACATGAACAACCTGGACGACAGTGGGAGTAATGAAGGGCAAGATTTGAGGGAAAGAAAGCTTAGGGGAGCAGGATATCCCAGCTGGATCAAGAACAGAAAGGGAGAACAAGGAGTAACAGACCATGATAAATGAAGACCACATGAGAACAGGAATAGGCAGAGTGCTGGAGAGGTCCCCAAAAATCCACAATGTAGACTGCTGGCAATGGTCAAGAGAAAGCCTGATCTGACCCAGTCTGGTGATCAGATGGCTAAACACCCTAAGTGTCATGCTGGAACTCTCATCCAATAACTGATGGAAGTGGATGCAGAGATCCTCAGCCAGGCCCCAGGTGGAGCTCCAGGTGTCCAACTGTCGAGAAGGAGGAGGGTCTGTAAGAGCGTGAAGTGTTGTTGAATCCAAGACTGGAAAAAGCACAGGGACAAATAGCCAAATGAATGGAAGCACATGAATTATGAACCAAAGGCTGTGGAGCCCCCATCTGGATCAGGCCCTCTGGATAAGTGAGACAATTGAATAGCTTGATCTGCTTGGGAGGCACCCAGTCTGTGGGACCAGGACCTGTCCTTAGTGCATGAGCTGGCTGTTTGGAACCTTGGGCTTACACAGGGACACTTTGCTCAGTCTGGAAGGAGGTGACAGGACCCACCTGTACTGAATCCACCAGGTTTAAATTAATCCCCAGGGGTGCCTTGATCCTGGAGGGGATGGGAATGTAGGGGAGGGGCTGGGGGGAAGTTAGGGGTGGGGGCAGGAGGGGGGAGGACAGGGGAACCCATGGTTGATGTATAAAATTTAAAACACATAATAATAAAGAAAAAATAAATAAATAAAAAGAAAATATCATCCTGAGTAAGGTAACCCAGACTCAGAAAGACAAACATAGTATATACTCACTCATAAGTGGATACTAGATGTAAAGCAAAGGATAACCAGATAACAATCCACAGCTTAATCTTTATGCTATAATGCTATAATTTGGAAATTACTCTGTGTAGTCAGTAGAATTTAAAAGAAGTATAATTAGTTTCTAATGGTGGCTGTTCTTAAATAGCTTAATGAAATGTACAATAGAAGGAACTTTCGCTTGTGGGGCAGTTCTGGATATTAATTCGCAGATATGTCTTCACAGATCCCCTGGAATATACAGTTGACCAGAGGGGCAATGACTCAGGGTTGAAATGTGTAAAACAAAGCAAGTATCACTTGAAATGTCTTCTATGGTTGTAAGCTATGCTGAATAAAGTTGTTTCACTTCAGAGCAGGGTTCTGTGGGGAATTGATCACCTTTCCTGAATGAAACTTTGTTCATTCATATATTTCATATAATCTCACCTCCATAGAGTTATTTTATATTACCAAAGCTTGCTACACTAATTAGTAACATGCAAAACTCTTTGCTTCAAGATGGGACTTGTGGAACTTGCCTAAGTGTCCAACATTGTGTCAATCTTAAGGAATACCCAGCTATGGGACCTACTTTACAGGATGGCACTCACATATGTAATTGTTTATCTGTTTATATTATCTCTTTCTGTGTTGAACCTGTAGTAGACTTGCATATGCAACCAAAGCAAGGTTTCACGACAAAGGTTAGTTCATAAGAATCTCTGAAGTGTCTTTATTTGTCTGTTGGGATATTTGTTCCCTGGGATACAGGCTAATATATAAAAAGGTATAATAGTTTTATGAGACTCATATTGGAAGAAGCATGGACCAGAAATAGATTTGTGTAGTTACAGACTACAGCATCCCGAATTTGTGGGAGAAGAACCATTTTGCATATTTTAACACACTTGGGTTCCACATGAGGAAGACGTGAGGGAACCAAGCATATGTCTTATAATGTGTGATAGCTACCTTCAGCTGCTTGAGCTATCCTAATCCTAACATGGGGGAAATATTAAACACCTCATTGTATGTACCAAGATTCCAGATTTACCAGAACAAAATCAATATGACTGTCAGCCTACTTGTCTCTGTATCTCTATGAACATGGAAGAATTTTCAGGGTTAATTATTTAATTTCCTCTCCAGATCTATGCTGGTTCCCAGCATTTCCTTTTTGTAAATTCCACTATAATCTTCCAACAAGTCATTTATACAAAAATCACCTCCCAAACCTCCCTAGACACTGTAATGTAGCATGTTCAATTTTCATGCTATGAAAATGCTCAAATTGAAGCATGGATACATGAAATCATTCCCTCAAAATCACACAGCTAATCATTGAAGGAGCAGATATTTGAAACAAGCACAAGAGCCTTTGTGCTTAACTGGAATATAATTATGTTCCTGACAAGTTACCTTGGCTCACCAGAGCTTCATAATTGTTAGGATACATACTATGCTCAAACTTGAAGTCAAATAAGCCTTGGAATATAAATAGAAATAATTCCCTCCCTCCTTCCCCCTTCCTGTCTTTGTTCTTGGGGCTGTGTCTTCTACTGAGAGGAGGAATCCACTGTGGTGTTTAGCATGTATGCCTTCTGTGGGATGGCAGAAGACAGCACATGGGGCTGGCTGGCTGTCAGCCAAATGCTGTGGTGTTCTGTTTGCGCCATGCCAATCCTTTTGTCACTTGTTAAAATTCAGTGTTCTTCCCACTCTCAGACATTGCTACCATCTGCTTGCACATGACTGTCACAATGACTATGAGGTAATTGCAGCTGTGTGCCTGCTACCAATTAATAAATGAAATGGCCCAAGAAAATGCTCTTAAGTATCTATTGAAAAGAAACCTCTACCTTTGCAGTTTTTGTTGTTCCTGTAATGGACTAATTGACAATTCTTTTCAGTGTTGGTGATGTTATTAGAAATTATTGATGCTTTTTTTCCTCTCTAAAACAAATTACACATTTTTTTCTAAACAACTATCAATCAAATTAAAATAACTTTAGGGACAAATTCTTTAAGATCATAATAGTTATTAGGTGGAGTAGAAAAACCTTTCATTTAATTTCTTTAGAAGGAGCCACGATATCACTCAATAGGGAATGGAATAAGCACAAGAGGGAGATGTAGGTTGCAGTCATCAAAATGGGAGGGGTGGAGTCATTTGAAAATAAATTTTCTGACATCAGACATAGAGCTACAACACTTGGGCTTTGTCATGATGGATTCTAATATTGCTTTGATACAGTGTTTCTTCACTATGCTTCAATTCCTCCAAACACACACACACACACACACACACACACACACACACACACACACACATACACACACACTGTACCACTATTATATGTTGGGAATGTGTAACTTACTTTTTGAACTAAATGCATTTTCCATTATGATATGGTCATTGGATTGTTGGGGCCAGCACTGAAATGTAGTCATCTCAATGAGAAACGTGTTCCATGGACTCAGACATTGGAGTCCCCAGTTGGTGGCTGTGTTTGATGGAAGTATGCCAAAGTAAAAGGACATGCCATCCTCCTGCCACTCCCACAAGAGCAGCTTAGCATTCATTGCAAATCTCTGCCTGGTACTTACTCATGCACACCCTCCTTCCTGCTAATTTACACTTTATTCATCCTTCTGTATCCAGTTTATCATATGTTGGTTCTTATTAGTTTTGCTAGTACTGTATTACCACCAGCAACTCACCTTTCTGTTTTCTGATTACTTTGTTATTCAACTGTTCTTAGCACCTTCTCTCAGCTTCTAGGAGTTTCAGTCCTGTAGTGTGTTCTTGTTCTCACTACCCAGTGCCATTCTCTGGTCTGGTCTTTCTGTGAATATTCCACAAATCTGCAATGTCCTTTTCATCTCTCATCTTCCATCCTTTTTCTTCCAGCACATTCTGGGTGACCTTACTCAGTTCCAGAGTTTTTCTGTGTGCTGATGACTCTCCGATTTACAATTCCAGCCTAAATCTCTCCCCTGGGTAGTAATCTCATATATTCAACTGCCTATTAATATTTCTCCTATGTGTCTTTAGGCCTCTTACACATGCCACACACATTGTTAACACATAGCATGAGGTACTGTCCCCTCATCTTTTCCAGCCCCCTCTTCATGCAATTCAATTCTGTGCTTACATATTTATTCAACAATCACCTTACTTAACATTTCTCCAAACTTTACACTTCTTTTTCCCTGTTTATTTTTATTTACAGAGCATTTACTTGCTTATTTTCCATTTCTCCCACTAGGAAGTAAAATTCACAAAGACCTACCTTATTGTATCCTTAAAAATACAGAATATGGGGCTGGAGATGTGGCTCAGTTCCAGTACCCCCCAAAAACATCTGAATGTGGTGGCATACACCTTACTCAAGTCCTAGGAAAGTCAGAAACAAGCGGTCTCTGGATGCCACTGGTTAGTCAGTCTAGCCAATCTCTGAGCTCTAGGTTCACAGTGAGATGTGGTTTCAGAAAACAAGGTCTCTTTTGGAGAGCCATCCATGGTTGACATTAGAAGTCTACTTCCATGCACACATATATTCAGACACACACACACAAAAGAACCCAAATATACACATACACTACGCTAACATGCACACAAACATTTTAAGTAGTCAATAAAATTTACAGCACAAAAGACATCCAGAGATTTTATGATGAAATAAACATGGCTATGTTAATAGTTAAATTTGTTCTGAAGGAAAATTTATAAATTATTATATTTATAACCAAAGTATCGCTGTCTATCTCTGTATTTCTGTTTCTGTCTTTTTCTCTTTCTGTGTGGGAATAACATTGTCATAAGTCATATGTGCTCTTTTTGAGATGATTAGTTTGACATAAACAATGCGAAAATATCTTCATTGCACAAACCTAGAAGAAATGCACTTGTCCAAGAGGAAATCAGAGATATACAGATTTACAGTGTGACAGAGGTAGTGGAATTATGGCTACTACTGAGGGATCTTGATGACTGTCACAGAGTAAAGGGAGGAGAAAGTAACATGCAAGAACCATTAAGAGATGAGCCAAATCCTGGTCAAATAGGTTGTTGTTGATCTCATAAGGGGGTTTTATTAGTATGTTGGTTGGTTGTAATTGTCAACCAGATAGAATCTAGAACCACTAGGGTATGAGTCTCTTGGGAATTATCTTGAATGAATTAAATGATATCAAAAGACTCCCACTCTGGTTCCACCATTTTTTGGCAGGTATCCCATAGTATGTAAGTGGATATAGGGAGCTGAGAGGCATGCTATATTCTTTATTTTGTTTTCTTTAGATGTACTATAACCAATTGCTTTAAAGTCATGCTATTTTGGCTTGCCCACCTCAAGAAATATATACACTTAAATAGTCATAATAAATACTTTCTCACTATCATTGCCTTTGTCATAACAACAGAAAAGCAACTAAGATCAAAAATTGAAATGTAAGACTGGTACATTGCTGTGATAAAGCAAAGAGTCATTCTGATAGTAAACATGAATGAAAAAAGAAGCAAGGACAATAGTGACCTGACTCAAAAGGTGTTAGAGTAAGGCCAGCCTCTACAAGGAAGCTGGGCTAGGTGTAATTCATGTGATATTTGACTAAGAGTTTGAGTTTATTCTCTCCATTTCTTGAGACTGTGAGTGAAACTGAGTAAAAACTAACGTGTTTGGTGGAAGAAAGTTTCAGATAAGGACAGTATGTATGCAAAGCAACTGGAATTGCTAGAGAAATTAATGTCCTTAAGGAGAATTTTGGCACTTTGCATTAGGCACTGGGAAACTAGGAGGATGCCTTTGACCAAGACTGCACCCATCACAGGCTCCAACTTGTCAAGATTTCGGTCAAAGGAGACAGCATGCATGAGAATGATCCAGGAGGAAGAAAGAGGGTCTCAAAGCTCTTCAAAGGACTCCTCATAGGTGAGTGCCTCCCCAGAGGCAGCACATAGGAAATATAATGATGTGTGTTGTACCAGGGCATGAGGGATGCAACACTGAAACATAGAAAGTAGCTAAATGCAGGAATAGGTGACAGTAACAGAGTCCTGCAAAGGATCCCTGTTAAATAATTATTTGATATTGTGAAGTTAACATCCTGGTTTCAGTTGAGACTTCAAGATATTTAAGATACTATGACCTTGGGTCATCTGGTAGGGAGAAACACAGAAATGGAATGGAGCTGGCCCTGGAGCAAGGCTATCTGTGCAGATGGCAGAACTGTAAGCTTAGGGCTACTAAGGCCCTCTGGAACCCCACCAATTGTAACAGGAGTCTGCAGTTTCAGACACGAAGTTGCAGGATGTGATGTTTTCCTTGTTGGCTTTGGTTTTGTTTGCTTTGATATTTCTTTGCTATGCAATGATTCTTCCCTTTTGGAATAGAAATACTTTGTTCCATTACACTTGGAATTATATCACTGTAATTTTTTTAATATATTACAGAAGCTCAGAGTTAAGAGACTTTAGACTTTAAGGCATGGAAGCTGCTAAATCCCACCAGGACCCTTAATGTTGGACTGAATGTATTTCACGTTATAAAATGTTCATAATCCTATGAGGTCAGGGTTATAAGGTCATGGCTTAAAATTTATGTGTTTTTATGTCAAGTTCATAAGGGGTGGACTTGTTATATTAATTGTCAAATGGATAGAATCTAGAATTCCCTTGGAGATGGACTCTGAGCATGACTTTGGGGGATTATCTTGATAATGTTCATTGTGATGGGAAGATAGGCATACTGAAAGTAAAGTTATTCCTGGAGAGGGATCCTGGAACACATAAATACAAAATGGAGATGCAAAGAAGGCAAATATTATTTGCTCTGAACAGCTGAATCTATTCTGTGTTCTTCATAGGCTTCTTGGATAGCAAATGTGATGATAGGCTATTAAAATACTTTGGGAAGCACTGAAGCATTAAGAAACATTTGTTCCTATTGTATGTTTGTGACTCATTATATGTCTTTATTGTCTTGCCTCACTGAATTGTAAACTATAAAGAGTTTAACCACATTCTCAGCCCTAATAAGTCCATTAGCATTATTTTCTTGCTTAGTTATTCATAGTATTATACAGTGCATGTCATATAGTATAGAAGGTAAGAAGTCAGATATTAATCCCAAATATTTTAACATTTGTTAATTAATATTAATTGTATAAATATTGATAAATAATCATTTCAGACATCTGTCCATATAATTTTCAAGGGGAAAATATTATTTTTCTAAATTTTTAGGTATATACATACCTATTCCTCTTATAAATGCAGTAGGGTAAAGTACATTTAGATAGTAAGGAATAATTCTAATATTTTATGATTTCATAATCATACAAAGTATTGGTAAAATTTCCCTATTTTTCTGAATTCAGGTCATATGCCAGATAATTATTTTGAGTTTCCTCATAGGATACTGTTATGTTGCAAACATATTACAAAAATTCCAAAAATAGAATGACGTGGAAGATGAGGAAAAAGTATAACAATCTTAATTACTGAACTACTAATGTTTTACAGTTTAATGGACAGAAGATACATAGACATAGTCAAAATATATTGGGAGCATATCTGAAGAGACAATTTCAGTACAGACGTTAAAAGCAGATCATCAAAGAGGGTAATTGACAAAGGAGTAGAAACTGACAGAAAAGAAATAACAGAATGGAAAACAAATCTAGGCCAGCCAGATAGGCTGTTAAACAACACCACTCACTACTGAGCCTAAGAATCTGAGTTCAGTCTCTGAAACCCCCATGATAGAAGGAGAGAACTGACTCCCAGAGGTTGTCCTCTGACTCTTCCACCTACATGCTGTAACACATATGTGTCCTCTTAAACACACACACACACACACACACACACACACACACACACACACACACACACACACACATCAACCTCTTATATTGATTTTAGTCATAAATTGAGGTTTATAATTAACAGATCATTCTAAAGCCTAGACCATCTTTCACAGTAGCATTTGTTTCCTTAGAATAACTTCTGCAAGAGCAAATACTTGTCTGGCTTTTAAACCAAGACCAAAATCAAAGACAGTTGAATCATTTCTGGAGAAGCTTTGAAGTAGTCTCTCAACGCAAGGTTTAAAATGGAGACTGTTGGGAGGCTCTTACCCTTGGTGTCATGGGTAGCAGTCATCATGTTTCCAGATTCTAAATAGGTCAAAAAGACATGAAACTATAGGTGTATCTAATTACAAGTAAAGACAAAACAAGCTAAGTCAAAATAGTTTTACACTATACTTCCAGGAGACCCTACTTAATAACACAAAGGCATTTAATGTCACAAGGGAAAACATTCTAATTGCAGAATCAGAGTTCTAGATACCTCAATTATAATTGGCAACCAGGGCATCATAGTTCATTTGTTTATATACCTTTGTGCTACTGGCTAGTAAAGCCATGGAATTGTAGGCAAGTGTTCTATGTCTCTCAGTGGCCTACCTTCCTTGTTTGAATTTCTTAATTTACAGTAATTCAATCCTTTTGCCAGCTTATCATTTTCATTTTTAAGTTAAAAATGTCCAAATTGCTTTCCTAAAATGAGTATTTAACCTCATTTGCACTTTAATGATCAAAAGAGATGAGATGGTTTCCCAAGGACAATGTCAAATTAAAATTTAAGGGAATAGAGACAAAATGGCAAGGTGACTATGTTCCACACTGTGAAAACAGGGCAAGTCTTAAGCCCAAGTCCATTGAAGCAAATGGTGGTGGCTGTGGATTAGATTCTGTGTGTTTTATGGTTGGGCAGCTGTCAATGTTTGTTTCTTATCATTCAACAGACACTGGACTTTTTGTTGCTGCAATTTCTGACTATTGCTTTTCTAGTAAATTTACATCTCAGGGGTCAGAGACTGAAATTACAGCATCACATTTTTTTAAAGTAAGAGTTTGGAGAAAAGGTCATGAGGATATAGTAAGGAATCTGTCTAAAATTTAATGAAATAGAAAGTAGTACCAAGTTTGTCTTGTTCAACAGTTACAGAAATGATGTCCCAAGGAGACACTGTGAAAAAAGACTGTTATGGTATATAAACTGATTGTGCATATGTTATTCAATGCAACATTAGGAGAGTTCTGGACAATCTGGACTAAGGTTCATGAGTTCCTCAACGTTCTGTGACATAGCTCTCCTCTTCACCTGCTATGACTTTTCACATTATTTTGAAGAAGAAAAAAAACCAAATCATTTTTTACAGCATGGAATCAAAGGATGCTGTGCTGAGGCACAAATGTTATTTGCTTCTTCTTCGGGCAGCAAGAAATCCCAGGAGGGTGTCTTGTAAGCAAGAAGGCTAGAAGTGATGTTGAAGGGGAAGGTGATTGCTTCTGACTGCTAATGTTTAATCTGTCCCCTACAGAAAGGAAAGAGGCCTTTTATCTTTGAGCAGAATAAGGTGATTTAGAAGGGGAACAAGATGATGCCACAGTCATTGACACCAGTACCTTAGTAGTAAATTCAATTCAGCACATGACTTATGTGCATTTAAAGACTGAGATAAACTTCACAAACATAATCGCTCAGAGTTCCTTTTAAGTCTCTTAAGCTGTTGTTGCCTTGCTGTTCCAGGTTATTTTGAAATATTAATGTTTGATCAATTGCATTTAATGACTAGATATCATTTCATAATCTTCATGGAAGTATGCTTTACTCTGAAACTGGACTTACAGATTGAGAAAGGAAGTCAGAATATATTTTCACCCAAAATATGAAATAAATAAGCCAGCATGAGTGCAATAATAACATTATAATACTTTCATAACTATTTTGTAATCGATTTGCATTTCAACTTTATTTTCTAAAATACTATTTGATATCTGAGCCTTTATGCATGTCAGTTCAGTTCTACCGAATCATGCAAGTATAACTGGAATGCTCAGGATATTTATTTCTATTTCATGGCATTACTATTGTGTGCTTATGATTTCTATATTTTCTAAGGTATATAAACATGGACTGTTATGGGGGAATACTTTATGATTTTGAAGAGAAATATTCAAATAGTGCTTTCAAAATCAAATAGATACATAAGGAACTATATATATTGAAATGTATGATGTATTAAGCTTTACAATATGTATAAATGTGAAATCAATGCCATCATCAAGTTGATAATTTAGAAAATAAAATAAAAACTTGGAGAGGGGTGAGTTATACAGGCCTACCATTAGTTGAAAGGGGTAAAGGAGGCATATGATCAGATATACTGTATACATATATAAAATATTCAAGGAATAAACAGCAATATTTTTAAAATGAAAACTCATTGGGAAATATAAATTTGGGGTATTGGTATTTTTATTGTTTTTTTGTAAGTGTTTGTACTCCTATTTTATTTCCCTTTCCTTCCTCCCATCCCTCCCATGTACTCTCTACACTTTCTCTCAAATTTCTGACCTCCTTTTCTTTTATTGTAAGTGTGTGTGTGTGTGTGTGTGTGTGTGTGTGTGTGTGTGTGTATTCCTGAACAAGCTGTTCAGTCCAAATAATGCCCATTTATGTGTATATGATTTCAGGGCTGAGCATTTGGTATTGGATAACAAATTGGGCTTCTTTCTTTGGAAAGACTATTTCTCCCTACCTTACTCAGCTCCTAACTTTTCATCATTGTCATTAGTTCTTTGTCTGTGACTGAGAGCCCTTGACATTTCATCCTTCTATGTTCAGATGTCTGTAGGTCTTGTCTTTGTTCAGGTCTTGTTTAGGCAGCCATGTTGCTAATCCTGCATCATAACTAAGTATATTCTAAATAGTCTTTATTCTCACAAAGAAGAATAATTATTGCCCTCATCAATTATACCTCTCTTTGAAACAGATAGGGATCATCATAGAAAACCATAGCAGAGACAAATGTGGGAACAAGTAATTTCATGGTGGACATCCCTAGTTGACTCATCTATAGCATAGATCCTGCACCTAGGAACCAGGGATAAGGTGAAAGGAAGTGGGGGTGGAAAGAATCTAAGAGTAGAAACACAAAAAGTTCGCTGTTACATTTAATCTTTTAGAGATGTCAGAGAAGTATTTGCATATTCTTTGTAACAAAGCTTTAATTATTAAATATAAGAAAAAATAGTATCTGTCACTAGAGTCTTTTTTATACCCACTGTTTTTAGTTCTTTCCTGTACTAATCTTGTAGACTTCCCTTCCCTAATCCTATGATCAAAGCTAGTTTCTCATTGACTTTTTCTTTTTGCATAGTAGTTTGAATTTTCTAGAACTTTACATACATAAAGTTGAATAATTCATCATTCTTTTGTTTGCCTCCCATTACTCAGTATTTTTCAACATTCATCTGTATTTGATGTCTGTGCCAGAACAGAAGCAAATTAATTTTTTATTTTTAGAGATAGGGTATCTCTGTGTAGCCCTGGCTGTCCTGGAACTCAATTCTGTAGACCAGACTGGCCTCGAAATCAGAGATCTGACTGACTCTGCCTCCCAAGTGCTGGGATTAAAGGTGTGTGGTATCACCAACCAGCTGCAAATTAGAACTTTATAAGGTGCAATTAATAGTACTGTGTCTATGCTGCATTCATTTCACAGCATTAATTTTTTTGTGCCTTTAATTGCATAGAGTCTATACTAGGCTGTTATAAAATTTATATATTTAGAAATCTAGATCATGTCAAGTATGTGGAAGAATTTAAGGTCTTATGTGCTCATCTCTGTTTATTAACTTTAATAGTAGAACAGCAGGGCTATATTCTATGTGTGTGTCTCATCTTTGAAGACCCAAATCAACTGTTTTCCAGCTTTGTACAATTTTACATACCTACCAGTTATTTGCTGTCTTGGGATTCATTAAGCAAAGTGCTATGTTCTTGCTGGTAAATTATTGCTTCTCTCTATCCCTATGTGACCACTGAACACTGTTACTATTCACCCTTCTCAGAGGCTCTTCCTGGAGCATCAGATCATCAGATTACTTCCCACACAGGCAATGAGGAGTACCCTAGGGAAATTTTCTTACCATGCCCATTTCTTTTTCTTTGTTTGTTTGTTTGTTTGTTTGTTTCTTTCTTCTCTCTCTCTCTCTCTCTCTCTCTCTCTCTCTCTCTCTCTCTCTCTCTGCTTTTGCCTACCTTGGCCTCCTCAAATCTCATTTTTCACCTCTAACTTATAAAGTCTTCCTGATTTCTGCTATTTGAGTTCTGGCTATAAATTCTTTCAAGAAGTAAGCAGAAATAATCACAAGGATTACCTTTTTGTCTTATGCTCACTGTAACTGCTGTCCTTCGCTGCCTCATGTAAATTCCTGGTATACTACTGCTTTGTGCATTTTGCCCACATCTTTCTTCTTTTATAAGGAGAAAAAAAAATCTGATGCTGCCTATCATGACTGGAAGTAAAGACTGATTTTCAAATTGATTTTAATCACATTACCTTATAAAACAAACTGAGTTCATTCTTCTTGTTTTCAAAGATTGCCTCCCATTTAATTTTCAATAACAAATCACAGAGCTAATCTGGGAAGGGCTTTTTCCCTTGGATTGTTTTACAGTATAAATACCAGTCTGAATTCTATTCATGGATCAAAATTTTCTTCTTATTAACTCTCATTTTTCTAAGAATGAGCATTTCAAACACTATTATTTTGGTGACATTGTGTGTGTGTGTGTGTGTGTGTCTGTCTGTCTGTCTGTCTGTCTGTCTGTATGTATGTATGAATAAGGTGCTTGGGATTAACCCAGGTCATCATGAATGACAGACAAGCATTTTGTCACTGAGTTGCATTTCCTCCCCTCTGTTTCCCTGGATGTTAAATAATAAATTCTTATACTAAAAACTTTTGGAATCATTTGTAGGATGAATAAAAATGTCTTTTCTTTGCTTTTACAAACCCTACATCTAACATTATTCTAAGACTAAATCTTCCTGGCATACTTCTCTCAAACCCACACAAAAGCCTGTTGTTTGCAGCTTTAAATCTTTAATATTATTCATCTTCTATATAAGCTTATCATATGTATAATCTAATAAAGTACTCCTTTGGGCATTTATTTTCATTTTTATTTTTCTCTCTATATATAATCCTATATAAATATATTTATATAATATAAGCAATGTAATATATAATGCTATAGTTATGTAATAATATATTATATATATATTTGAGAATTTTACTTGAATACACCATATTTATTTCATTTTCACCCCTGTGTCCTCTTTGTCCACTGACTCCTTCCTGTCCTATCATGTCCACTAAATGTACCCAAATTAAACATATAATTGGGGGTTATCACTTAGGATTAGGTTCATCCCTGAAGAACATCTGTTGTTTGTGTGTAGCTCTTCATCCAGGGTTGGAGCATTGTAAGCATTCCCACCATGAATCTTGGTGTAGTGACTGGTGTGGTCTTGTGTAGGTATTGTCAGTAAACCATATTTTTGAAGGTTTATGGATACAACATTCCTGTCATGTCTACTAGACACAGTTTCCATGAAGTTGACCAGCCCTCCAGCTCTTGCAATCTTGTGCTTCCCATTCTTTGATATTTCCTGTGCCTTAGGTATAACAGTTTGTAACAGATGACACCTTTCAGGCTGGCTCATCTATTGGACCTTAAGGACCTCCTTTGGCACTAATATAAATATATTTAACTATATTGCTTGCTAGTTTCATATATAAATCACTCAAGATTTCTTTGTAAAATAATTAAATATTACTTTTCAACCATTCCTGTTATTCAAAATCTTAAACACTACCTGCAAATTCACTCAGTCCAAAGGATTTAATATCATGGTTTTAAATCATAGAAAGCAGTTATGGTATGTTTTATGAAAGTATTAGATAATAGAGTCTGTGTTGTGTCTGTATGTGAGTGTGCAAAATATTCCTTCATCCTCTCATTGAACTTATTCCTTAAGAGCTCTTCTTTTTCTTAGACAATTTTCCTGGACTTGATTGTGATCCATAATGCAGAGAAATGGAAATAGTTCTGGGCTTCTTATCAGATGACTTAATTTCAAGGCCATGCTCTGTCATCTGCAAATCCTGTGATCCTAGACTCTGAAACATTACTTGCTTTCAGCATCAGATTTAGTTAGAGATAACATACTTCCAAATGAGGTTGGCAGGATAAAATGAATGTATATAAAAGCCCTTCGACATATTCAGGATATTATATAATTGAAATTGTGCCCACTACTATTATTTTCTTTTAACTTTGAAGTGTGCTCACTTAGCTTTTAAGAAAGACCTCTTTTGCACTGCTTTCTGTGCCATTTCATTGTATTGGAATCCCATGGTATTGACCCCTTTCCAAAGTTTTTACAATTGAAGTTACTTCCAATTGGGTCTTTCTTTTTAATCACAATTAAGCCTACATTCATGTTTTATGTCAAGACTGATACAAAATAGAGAAGAGGTCTGGGGCTGGTCAACATAGGATCATCTTCATTGTGATAAATATTGAACTGCTAACAGTTACATTTAGAGTTTGAAAACTTTTTTTTCTTTTTACTGCAAATGCATGTAAGGCACTAAGAAATGTGAGGGGTATGATTTAAATTTGAATGAAGTAAAGAAATTTCACTTACCTTACGGTTTTGGAGGATCAAGGGCATACACCTGCTATGTCTTGGTTCTGTTGAGGGCTATGCACATTATGGTGGAAGGAAACAGGCCAGCTTGTGTCAAGTGACTCACATTGTGAACTCTGAGCAGGGAGAAAGAAGATGGGCCTGGGCCAGAGAGCTTTCTTTCACAGTATTGTCATGAGGGTTATCAAAGGAGTTGAAGGAGAAATACCTCATGCCCCAGAGTACCTGACAACTCATGATTAGGACTTGTCAGTTCTCATCCACACACAAAGATACAATTCTGGGACTCATCCATTAATTGCAATAGACACTGGCAAAAACATTGGAATCAACCCAAATTATAATGAGCCTGACTCCATATCTCTTTTCTCTCTACCTCTGTCTCTCTTTCTCTATGTCCTTGTCTCTCTCTTTTTCTCTATCTTTGTCTGATTGTCTCTGGTTTTGTCTCCATCTCTATCATTGTGTGTGTGTGTGTGTGTGTGTGTGTGTGTGTGTGTGTGTGTGTGTGTGTGTGTTTGTGAGTTTGCTATGGAGCCATGAGCTTTGTAGATCACCACATGCCTCAGAAGTCTACTGTATACTCTGAGACAGTGTAACACAAGGCAAATGAGTGAAAGAGTCTCTTTGATGAGATGACAAGACAAAGGTGGAAATTGAGCAAAAAAAGTGGAAATTAGAAGCAGTGCCCATGATAATTAATAATAACAATCTACATTGAGAAAAAGAAAGAGCTCATATAATTTTATACAATTCAAGAGATAATAGGATACTCAATTAATGTTCCTGTTGCTTCTACTGCATTTATTTTTAAGATCCAACTTCTAAATGCCACAGTTTAAAATAATTTCTGTGATCTCCTGCTCCACTAAGCTTTCTTTCTCTGTTATTGGGTGATGCCTGTGTCTTTCCTAGGGTCCTGTTGTCTAGGTAGCCTCCCTGGAGTTGTGTAGCAGTCTAGTCATCTTTGTTTTACATCTACTATCCTCCTATGAGTGAGTACATACTATGTTTGTCCTTCTGAGTCTGGGTTACCTCACTCAGGATGATTTTTTTCTAGATCCATCCATTTGCCTGCAAACCTCATGATGTCATTGTTTTTCTCTGCTGAGTAGTACTCCATTGTGTATATGTACCATATTTTCTTTATCCATTCTTCAGTTGAAGGGCATCTAGGTTGTTTCCAGGTTCTGGCTATTACAAACAATGCTGATATGAATATAGCTGAGCAAATGCCCTTGTGGTATGATTGAGCATTCCTTGGGTATATGCCCAAGAGTGCTATAGCTGGGTCTTGGGGGAGATGGATTCCCAATTTTCTAAGGAAGTGCCATATTGATTTCCAAAGTGGCTGTACAAGCTTGTATTCCCACCAGCAGTGGAGGAGAGTTCCCCTTGCTCCACATCCTCTCCAGGATAAGCTGTCTTCTGTGGTTTTGATCTTAGCCATTCTGACAGGTGTAAGGTGGTATCTCAGAGTCATTTTGATTTGCATTTCCCAAATAATTAGGGATGTTGAGCAATTCCTTAAATGTCTTTCAGTCATTTGAACTTCCTCTGTTGAGAATTCTCTGTTTAGTTCTATAGCCCATTTCTTAATTGGACTGTTGGGCATTTTGATGTCTAATTTCTTGAGTTCTTTATATATTCTGGATATCACCCCTCTGTCAGGTGTGGGGTTGGTGAAGACCTTTTTCCATTCTGTAGGCTGTTGCTTTGTCTTGTTGACCATGTCCTTTGCTCTATAAAACCTTCTCACTTTCAACAGATCCCATTGATTGATTGTCTCTCTCAGTGTCTATGGTACTGGTGTTATATTTAGAAAGTGATCTCTGGTGCCAATGCGTTCAAGAGTACTTCCTACTTTCTCTTCTATCAGGTTCAGAGTAACTGGATTTATGTTGAGGTCTTTGATCCACTTGGACTTAAGTTTTGTGCATGGTGGCAGATATGGATGTATTTGAGCCTTCTACACATTGACATCCAGTTATGCCAGCACCATTTATTGAAGATGCTTTCTTTTTTCCATTGTACATTTTTGGCTTCTTTGTCAAAAATTGTATGTTCATAGGTGTGCAGGTTAATGTAAGTGTCTTCAATTTGATTCCCTTGGTCCAAATGTCTGTTTTTATGCCAGTACCAAGCTGTTTTTATTATGGTAGCTCTATAGTCAAGCTTGAGGTCGGGGATTGTGATACCTCCAGAGGATGTTTTATTGTACAGGATTCTTTTGGCTATCCTGGGTTTTTTTGTTTTTCCATATGAAGTTGAGTATTATTCTTTCCAGATCTGTGAAGAATTGTGTTGGTAATTTGATGATCCCAACTGGATCAAGAACAGAAAGGGAGAACAAGGAATAACAGGCCATGATACATGAAGACCACATGAGAACAGGAATAGGCAGAGTGCTCGAGAGGTCCCCTTAAATCCACAGTGATGCATCCTCTGTAGACTACTGGCAATGGTTGAGAGAAAGCCTGATCTGACCTGGTCAGGTGATCAGATGGCCAAACACCCTATCAGTTGAGCTGGAACTCTCATCCACTGATGGAGGTGGATGTTGTGATCCTCAGCCAGGCCCTAGGTGGAGCCCCAGGTGTCCAATTGTCGAGAAATAGTAGGGACTGTAAGAGCATGAATTGTTGAGCCCAAGATTGGAAAAAGCACAGGAACAGATAGCCAAATGAATGGAAGCACATGAATTGTGGACCAGGGGCTGTGGATCCCCCAGCTGGATCGGGCCCTCTGGATAGGTGGGACAGTTGAATAGCTTGAACTGTTTGTGAGGCATCCAGGCTGTGGTACCAGGACTTGTCCTTGGTGCATGAGCTGGCTGTTTGGAACCTTGGGCTTGAGCAGGGACACTTTGCTAGGCCTGGTGGGGGAGGCACTTGACTTGCCTGTACTGAATCCACCAGGTTTAAGTGGATCCCCAGGGGAGTCTTGGCCCTGGAGGAGGTGGGAGTGGGGGAGGGATGGGGGAGGGTGGGAGTGGGGGCGGGAGGGGAGAGGACGGGGAACCCTTGGCTGATGTGTGGAATTGAAACACAAATATCATAATAATAATAATAAAAGAAATAGAAAAAAATATAGTATTTTAACGTTAAAAATTTTCTGTGTGGGAGTACTGCAAGCTTTTTTCACCTAAGATTTCTCTATCTTATTTTTTTTCAGAATTACAAAATATGTTTTTGTAGTTTAGATTCCACACAATAGATAAATATTTAGTAAATCTATTATAATTTTTATAATCAAACTAGTATCATATAATTTGAGTTTTAAACACAATATTTAAACCTCAATGGTCTTTTGTTTTTCAATAATTTTACTAAAAATCTATCAATTATTGAAATTGTATTTGAGAGAGCAAGAACAATTAATTTATAAGGCACAAAATGTTTGTTTTGATAACTCCATGTATCTATAGATGCCTGTGTGCATGCATGCATATATATATTTATCAGAGCTTAAAATTATTTGAACATTAATATATTATAACATCTCCATTAATTCTTGTTTCTTCATTTATAATTTATATCTTCCTCATTCTAAGTTAATTTTATAATTATAAAATTTACCAGTTGGTGGCTAGTAGATAAAATAATTAAGAATTATTAATTAAGCTCTGTCTTAATTAGTGTTACTATAGCCATGATGAAACCTCATGACTGGATCAAAAACAAATTGGGGAGAAAAGGGTTTTTTGGCTTACACTTCCACATCTCTGTTCATCATTGGACGAAGTCAGGACAAGAACTCAAGCAGGGCAGCAAATGATGAAGTTATGGAAGAATGCTTCATACTGGTTTGTTCCAAATGGTTTGAACATCTCGCTTCTTTATAGAACCAAGGAAAAGTAGCCCTCTGTTGCCTCTATTCACAATAGAATGGACCTTTCCATATTAACCTCTAATTCAGAACATGCATTAAAGTCTTGCCAACAACATGATCTTAAGGAAGAATATTCTCAATTGAGGCTCCCTCCTCTATGATCACCCTAGCTTGTGTCAAGTTGTCATAAACTTAGTAAGTATATGCTCTTCATAGATAAAAGTATGGAGATTTTTACATCTGTTTATCATAACAATTTTTAATTAAAATATAATTATGTAGTTTTCCCATCCTATAACCCTTTCCATGTTTCTCTCCCAACCATCTCTCAAGCATATCTGTCTTCTCTCTCTCTCTCTCTCTCTCTCTCTCTCTCTCTCTCTCTCTCTCTCACACACACACACACACACACACACACACACACACACATACACACACACACTCTCTCACACACACACACTCACTCACTCACACATACATTCCTAAATAGATAAATGAGACCTTCTCAGTCTGTATAATGTTGCTTGTATGTATAGGTCTTTAGAGCTGACCACTTCATTCCTCAGTTGCCTGTAGTTCTTTGTAGAGTGTTGAGGCCCCATGAAACTTCCCTTTTCAATGTTAGCATGTCCATTGTTGTCTTCCTGGTTCAGGTCTTGTCTAAGCAGCCATGTTGTTGTGATCTCATAGTTGTAGCTTCTTTGGCATTCTAGGAAACACAGTTTCATTGAAGCCAGTTCTTCTGGTACTTACAACCTTTCTGCCCCTTCTTTGATATCCCCTGAACTTTATGTGTGGAATCTGTTTTGTAGGTATATCAGCTGGGGCTAGGTACCCAATGATCAGTTGTTCTCTGTAATGGATTGGCTTTGGTTTTCTGTAATTGTCTCTGCCTACTGAAAAGAGAAGTATCTTTGGTGAGGGGTAAGAATTACACTTATACTTGAAGATTTTGATCTAGGGACTATGGAAGTAAACAGCATTAAAAAAACAGAAGTGGACTACTAATGATTAAAAATTTACAACACAATTTACTTAGTATCTACCTGTAAATAACTATATTCATCCATATGTTGTTAATAAGGATGCCCAAGGCAGGAAGTGAGTGAGGCAAATTTAAAACTCACATTTATTAGATTCTTCTTCTTACTAGTTTGGTTTTGTTCCTAAACAATCATGCAATTTAAAGAAACTGAGGAATTAGACTTAAGGGAGGCATATGAAGATCATGAAAGAAGACTAAACAATACAGTCCAGTAGGCAAAAGTGCTAAGAAGAGTTAAAAATAAAGTTAGTAAATCATCAAGATGCAATGTTTTGCTCTCTGTATTTGAATTGAAGAACATTTTCTAATTTATTTTTATGATGAACAAACCATATTTTCAGAAACACTCAATGCTATTTTACTATAAGTATGATAAATTTTAATGATTATTAATTTACTTGCTAATTAACAGAAAATACAGACAAAAATACCCAAATCTCATACATTGTTCATTATAATATCCTATTACATGAGTATATTTTAAAAGCAATGGCTAAGAAAGTGTAACTATATTAATAAGTTTGTTATTCAGAGCTGAACTAACTGTATTAATTTTAGATTTGCTCATAAATTAACCATTGATGATCAATTTAGTGGGTATTATTAACAAGAAATATGTCTTGAAACAGAGAAGTTATTGAAAAAATATTTTTTCTTCTACTTTCCATGTACTTTATTCTTGAAGCCAAATTATCAAGCACCTTAAAAACTGGTATTCTGTGACTCTTGTTTTGGTACCAACAAAACTTTTCATTATTTTAAAAGACTAACAATGTCGTGAATAGATTTATTATTAGTTCAGTACTGAACATCACTCTGTGTGGCATGTTCGACATTCCAAATCTCAATTTATTTCCTCACCTGCAGGTAACCTCAGATTTTAGATTAATGTCATTTGATGACAGTGCAATTCTGCATGACACATTTTCAGTTACTCAGACAAGTCTTTGATGAACACCTTTAGGGTAGAATGAATCACTTTGGCTATTAAAAAGTGTCCTTGCACACTCTTTTTAATCATAATGAATAATTGTCAGAGGTAAAAATGTTGCACATTTCAAAGTATCAAAAAATAAGTAGTTGTAAATTGTTTTTCAGTGTCAAAATCATTGGCACCATTTAAAAATGCTTCCCACTGATGAAGCCTGTCCTAGAGGCCCAACAATACAATGGTGCACAATTGCAGTTATTCCAGTCAACTCTTCAACCACCAAGGTTGGGAAGACAGTGAGACCTCTAAAGACAGATGTTGTTCATGGTGTTTCATAAATCCTATTACTGTATACCAATAAAATATAATGCCTGCATACTTTAAGATAATCATGACTGAGACCTGAATATTCCTTAAATCTGAAAGTTGTTCATTCAAAATTACATCACACATGACAACACTGCTTCCCTATCACCTACAACTTTAGAGTACATTAAATATTCAGGTTCAAGCAATGTTGAAATGATATATATTTCACAATAATAGAATGTTCTCAAATAATACAAAATAGCAATAGTGTTTTTAATAAATTGTGCATGGAAAATAAGCTTAGAAAGTATGAACTTTGCAAAATGGCAATAGTTAATTCAAAATACTTAAAACCTTCACACCAATCTGTTTCAATATCCTATTCAAATTTATGTTAAAAAAGTTTAACACATGATGGACTAATAATATGTGAAGTCTTTGTATTTTCATCTGTATATATTGCTTCATTCCTGGAAAATTTTTGGATAACATTTTTCTATCCTATCATTAAGCAACATTTTCTTAAGATTTTTGGTAGTATGCCTAATTTCTAATTCTTTAATATAATATAAAATATTTTTATCTATTAGTGATTGAATAGTTATTATATATATGATTTAAAATTGACTGAGTACTAATGAGAGCTCTATTAGGCAATTGTCAGTTTTAGGAGTGGGACACAGACACACGCGTGCACATGCACACACACACATACACACACACACACACACACAATTCTAATTTATTTAACAGTTATACTCACTCCTCTGTTATAGACTCTTCCCCTTCTCGGATAAAGAAGAGAGAAGAGTTAGAACAGAATGTGTATCATAGGTATGTGATTTACATAGTTGCTTCTTGGAAGGACATATTTTCCTTTTTCCTACCAGCAGTAATGTGCTCTTTTAGCCCCTGTTCATGTTTAGTCACATGAACAAAAGGGACAAAAGCCACACACCACTCATCTAAACATTTGTCCTTCAGGTTCTTTGCCAAGTATATGACTGAACTACCATTTCCACCCACTATGTCTACAAATATCACTGTGTCTGTGTTATGACAATACAACACACAGAAAACCATTTCTCCCAATCTCACTGGGCTTCTATACTTTCCTACCTTGCTTACATTTGTTCTGGTTACCATCTTGCTTAGTGGGTTAGCTGTACACCTACTGATACTCTGCTTGTAGAGTGCCATTTGTGTTTCAAGCTGAAATACCTTATGTACAAATCAGTAATTCATACTGAAGAGGAATTTAGATAAATAGTGAAGTAACATATTGATTAATAAAAGAAGTAGACTAGGATAGGAAGGGAATATAGGAGGAATAAGAATATTGCAGATCAGTAACATGGAATTAGTTTTGTACCCTACAATAGTTGGGAGGAGGCCTTTAGAACTACTTTCTCTATAGTATGAGAACTGAAGAAAGGCTTCAATCATTGTTCAATTTTGTATTTCCACCATGTAAAGAATGAGATGAATGTAATGTTCTTTCCTTGCTTGTGGTGTATTTGCTAACAGGCTACCTATTTCATGATCAGGTTTGTCAGTGATGTGAGACAATTTTCTGTTTCGACTTCTGTTCCACTCCTTACCACATGCCTTGTCCAAGGAGAAAGAATAAAACAAGACTATTTTCAGTAAATCTTCTCCCTGCTTCTGTTCCCATTCTGGTGCATACTTTGTCATCATTTTTCGGGCCTTTTAGTTCTGTTTTATGATTTCTTCCAGATATATATGTTAATATTTTTTAAAGAATCTTATATATGAATACTGTGTTTATATCAGGTCTACTTCTTCCTTTTGCTTCTGACTTCTCCTGTGGCTTCTGACTCCTCAAATTCATGCTTATATATGTGCATGCACATACACAGAGATTTTATATATGATATTTTTCATTTAGTGTTGTATATATATCTATGTGTTTAGAACTGGTTTAGAACTCACTATTTGGAATTGGATAACCTATCAGATGACTGGTCCCTGGGGAACACTGCTTCTCCCTCTCTCTGAATTCATTATTTATAGCTCATTCTTCATCTATGGGGGGTGGGCTTGTGAGGTACTGGTGTATACTTGTTAGTATAGTTTGTAGCTTTGTTACCTTCCTCCTGAGACTTATATTTTATCTATCTGTGACTAAAACAAGTATACCAAAGAGACTGATTTATCTAATTCTTTAAAAAAATATTTCTAGGAAGGAGATAGTGCTTGAATATTCAACTCAATTTGAAATCAAGTCTACTTATATCCTGAAAAAAAATCACATGAATCCTTATGAAATGCCTAAGAAGCACAATCCATTCAAACTCAAAAGAGTGTCTCCTGAGGTGTACTAGCATTTCCTGATAGCAAACAATTTTTCATTCACTCTTTTTATTGCCTATTTTGTACAATCCAGATGCCATCTGTATTTGATATGTATTTGAATGAACACATATGGGAACAGAAATATTTAGGGGCTAAACTATAGAAGACTGCTTAGAAAATGTTCAAGTTCACACTCATGATTTTTGTTTAATAGGTATTTTAGGTCTACTAGGTTTGGTTTGCCGTGATTTGTCTATCTTTTTGAGATTTTGTTGCTTATTTGTTATGAACATACAGACTTCTCTATTTATGTAGTGCAGCAGAAGAAAGTTTTATTGACAGTATTTACATTTAGTGTTACATATATTGTTCATTTTTAGTACACTTGCATGATAAAGTCAAAATGATAACCTTGTTCAAGTTCACTTTATTCTACATAGAATGCACAGAAAAAGAAAGCACAGGTAAAAACTTGTGTTATACTGTGTCCTGAAGACTTTTAAAGTTAATGGTGCCTTTCTTATTGTTAAAGACTGTGGATTATGTAAAACATACAAACTTTATTTCATAAGAGTTCTGGTAGAGAAAGTACTTAGTTGTTGATAAAAGGTTTTACTGAGTTGAATCCATACACCACATAAATTCTATATCTCATTAACTTCATCATTAAATGTTTGTAGATTCTGCCATTCAAGTTATATCCCCAAGCAAAACTTATGAATAAATCTCCCTGAGAATTTTGTTTATTTAATAAAATAAACATTATTCATTAGAAAATAGAGTAAAACTTTCAGTTAGAAGAAATCATTTTCCAGAAAATAAAGTCCTTTTTTTATAGGAATGACAGTTTTTCTGAGTATGCATTTGCTCAAAAATTATATAATTATTATATTTGAAATTATTATAATTTCAAAGTTCAGAATAGGTTCCTAGACTAAAATATGATATTAAGGATTATCAGAAATAACTACTGTTAGCCATTTGGTCTGGTAATAAATGTGATTTAACTGACTTCTGTGATTTCTAATTTAATTGTTATGTGTTCTGAACAAATTGTCCATGGAACAGATGAAAAGAATAAACTTTAAAGAAGGTAAAAATCTGGGTGTTGATTTAGAAATGCGTAGTGGTTGATTAAAAAGTATGTAATGGACCCATTTTCTTATCTACTTGGCTCTTCCACACTGAGGACTATATTCTCAGTCTGCTTCTAGTCATGTGGGACCTCACACCTCTTGTAGTGAAAAAATAAGAATTAGAGCCTTAAGACCATATTGAGTTTATGATTATATAAAGTCTTCTGAAATATTGTAGCATTTTGCATCTAGTTTTTCAGTGTTCAGAAAGCCATAGTCTGTGATGAGAAATATCCTTCTTAAAAAAAAAAAAAATCAACCCGGTATTCCATGAGAAGCTTTTGAACCTCATGGAACTTTGCACTAAAACATATGAGCTTTGTTTTTATTAAGCATTTTGGATTTCAGGATAATTTCAATATCACCTTCTTATGTAAATGACAACTATGTTCATTATATTTAACTAAAGTTCAAAGCATCCCATGTTACATAGTCAAATACTCTGCCATGGCCTGAGTGATTCACATACATCTCACTGAATTGTTACTTAAAAATTAAGTAATGGAAGGTACAACAATCTTGTAAATTAACACAAAGATATGAATCAGTGACTATATTGTTGACAGTAAAGTTAATAACCTATTGTTAGAAAATGGGAGGTGAAGGATATATTGGTGTTATATTGCCTAAATGATTTGGAGAAATCATCACAAGAAAGATTTAGAGTGCTTAAGATGTGGGCACTAAAGATCATGTAGTGTTTTCCTGTGCAAGGAAGACACAAGTACTCTCCAGAGGCCAGCAACAGGTTTCCATGTGAAATGACATGCCTTTCACAGTTAATGAAGATTCACTGCCAGTGTTTATTACATGGAGTGTGCAGAGGTGGTTAATTAGTAGAAGATGGTGAAGAATTGCTCAAGATGGGTAAAAGTATTGAGTTCATTACTTGGTACTTAAAATAAAAAAAAAATTTATAATTTTGTTTTGTATTTATTATCCAACCCATTTTCAAAATTACCTTTTCAAAATCTATAAACTTTCCCAAGTATGATTTTAACATTTTTCTCATATTAACTATTTGCTAACTATTTTTAATGAAAAGATATGGGGGGATTATTATATTTCAAACTATCTAATTTGAAATTTTCTGAGCTCTTTTCTTTATGACACTTTGAAAGTATATTATGTAAATTTTTAAAATTTTTTTTTAATCTTAAAAACATTTTCATGAATTCTCTCATTTAGAATATCATGGAAGAGGCATATAATTACTAGAGAGTAGTGGATTTAACTTACAAAAACTTATATGCATTAAATAATTAGGGAATATTTCTTTGACACTGACTTGAAACAAGTAGATTTTTTTTTATGAAATAAAATTGAGAATTCTCACAAGATTTCTGGTGTTAGAGTCAGAAATCTCATTAAATTTCTCCTACAAAAGTCCATGGAGTGTTCAGTGAAGAAATAAGAATGTGAACAAGTCAGTCTTTTCTGAGAATGGCAGCTGAGAAATATCAGCAATCAAAGGATGAGAATGAGTTTCTGGAAGACAGAAGATGGATGGCAGTATCTTGATGGATATATTATAATAAAGGGAGCTATTGTTCAGTACACTCAACAAATTTGCTTTAGTGAAGCTAAAAGCTGTGTGAAGGCCCCTGAAATAGTTGGAGGAGCAAGATCATAGCAGTATGACTAATATAATGGCAATCAAATACTAAGCATGTGCTAGATCACCGCATTAATTTGTACAAAGAAATTTTTTATTAATTTAATTACCTGATAACATGATAATAATTATTACATCATGAAGAATATATATTTTCCTTTCATAGAATTTGTTCACATTGATAATATTGCCTGTGTTTGGTATTTGACTATGTCTACACCAAAAAGATAAGTACACACGTGAACACACACACACACACACACACACACACACACACACACCACAACCAACCATGCTCATTCAAGAAACAGCCTAATAAAAGCAAAATAAATCCTATGTAAAGATTACACTAATTTGCCTCTTTTATTTTTCATGTTTACCAATGAGCTACAATAAAAAAGACTATCCTAAAAGAAAAGCAATACAACTCTAATTAAAGAGATGCAAATAAATAAAATTGACTTTGAATTAATATTTTTCAGATTTTAAGATATAATTTAGTAAAACTAAGCAAAATTTAAAATACAGGTGATAAAAATTAAATCTATAAAATTTTTTGTAACAGAATATAAAATGTTTTAAAAGATAGAAATAAAAATATTAATTAATAAGAAGTGATAAAGAGAAGCAATGGAAATGGAAGAAGAATAAATTTATTTAATTAATTAAATATCAAATATGGAAAGAATGTACAAAGAACAGGAAACAAGATTACTACATAATAGAAGGAGAATTTCAGAGCTAACCATAAGTGTCTTTAAACCACTCCCTTATATCCAAAGGTAGGTTTTATCAAAATAAAAGCCCACATCTCTCTAGAGATGACAATGGTAAGTAAAGTACCACTGTGTTTCCTCAATCTCTCCAGCAGCCTTCCATTTTTACACATCAATGAGTTGTTCTAGTCCATTCCATTACAATAACCACGTACATTTTAATTGCTTTTGGCCCTACTGTAAACAATCCCTGACTATTACTTGCTTATGGCCTCTATAGAACATAATTGATAATTTGTGGTGATATTTTGTGCCCCAATATATTATGCACCATAATAAACCTATCTGGGGTCAGAAAACAGAACAGCCACTAGACAGACATAGAGGCCAGAAAATGGTGGCACATACACCTTTACTCCTATCACTTGGGAGAGATCCATCCGATCTCTGTGAGTTCAAAGTCACACTAGAAACAGCCAGGCATGGTGACACACACCTTTATTCCCAGCACTTGATAGTTTATGTCTTTCTTGGGAAAGACACAGGCCTTTAATCCCAGGAAGTGATGGCAGGAAGCGGAAAGTTATATAATGCATGATGACAAGGAACTAGAAGCTCGTTTAAGCTTTTAGGCTTTGAGCAGCAGTTCAGCTGAGATCCATTTGGATGAGGTCTCAGAGGTTTCAGTCTGAGGAAACAAGATAAGCTGAAGAACTGGTGAGGTGAGGTGGGATGTAGCTGGTTCTGTTTCTCTGATCTTTCAATGTGCAATGTGCACCCCAATACCTGGTTCCAGGCTTGTTTTTATTAATAAGACCTTTTAAGATTCGTGTTACAACAATTCAGTATATCCTTATCACTATTATTTTGTAAAAGTAAACCGCTATATATAATCTTCTGTATGTCTTATAGGTTCAAGATTTTACTACTGTGGATGGCAGAAGTATTTTGCCACAAGATTATGTAAAATTTATAATCTAATTTGTTAGAAGTATAGAGTCTATACTATAGCTATTTCAATATAATCCTTAATATATAAATGTTACAAATTGTATTAAAATACCCCTTTTAGAACAGTATAATAGGGTAGTATTTATTAAAACCTAAAACCTAGTTCCGTCCAAATTCTTTTATGTCCTGGCCCCCCACTACTTCTCAAATTCCTGTTTTCACCCTTAATTGCTATATCACACACACATATAGAGGGAGAGAGAAAGAGAGATAGATACAGATACGTAGAAGAGAGAGAAGAAAGAGATAAATGATATATATATATATGTAGATAGATAGATAGAATGATAGATAGATAGATAGATAGATAGATAGATGGATAGATAGATAGATAGATAGAACCTACTTAGTCTGTTCAGTGTTGCTGAATATACATGAATTCAGGTATTACCACTTGATATTTGGTAACCAATTATGGAGTGTCTCCCTAGGTGTAGACTATTTCTCCCACTCTCAGCATCCCTTAGTTGCCTTTAGTTATTTGTGTCTGTGAGGAACCCCATGAGTTTCTCCCCTTCCATATTATCATATTTATTGGTACTGTTTTTCTTCAGGCCTTGTGTAGGCTTCTGCATTATTAAGGTATCATGGATGAGGCTTTCCTGTTATCCTAGAAACAATTACACAGCAGATTTCTGGTCCTCTGGGTCTTACCTTCCTTTGATTTCCTCTTCCATGATGCTCCCTGCATTCTGAAGTTGTATTGTAATTATACACACTGGGTCTAAGCAGCCCATGATCAATTGTTCTCTGCATTTGACCAGTTATTTTCTCTTTTCTGCAATTGTCTCTTGCTGTCACAAAGAGAACTTCTCTGGTGAGGGTTAGGGATGTATTTATATGTGGGTATAAAGATATGTATTTAAAATGCTTTAAGAATTAATGCTGGATGCCAGTGGTGGTGGTGCATGCCTTTAATCCCAGCACTTGGGAGGCAGAGCCAGGTCAATCTCTGTGAGTTCAAGGCCAACCTGGGCTACCAAGTGAGTTCCAGGAAAGGTGCGAAGCTACCCAGAGAAACCCTGTCTCGAAAAATTAAAAAAAAAAATGCTGGTTATTAAAGCAAAGGTAGTAGATTCTTCTCTAAGATCCATTACCACATTATTTCTGAGCAGTTGGCTAGACTTCTAGTACCAAGAATGATTTATCCTTTGTTGAGCATACTTTCAGTCCAATGAGTCCAATGTTGGCTACGACTGAGATTTAAGTGTTGCCACTATTGTACCTGAGAGATATCTTACCACATGGTCATTGTGGTTCATAGTCTTCACAGTTGGGTGGGACTACCAGCTGTTCTGTCTTTGCAGCTTTCAGGGAGAAGGACTTTAAAAGTTAATTATTAGGCCTTGATTTAACTTAGGTATGTGGTACCTATCCAGAAAATTATCCATTTCTTTTAGATTTTCCAGTTTTGTGGAAGGAGGGGACTGGACCCTGCCTGTACTGAATCCACCAGGTTTAAATGAATCCCCAGGGGAGTCTTGGCCCTGGAGGAGATGGGAATGGAGAGGAGGGGCTGAGGGGAAGGTGGGGGTGGGTGCGGAAGGGGGGAGAACAGGGGAACCCATGGCTGATGTGTAAAATTAAAACATAAATATAATAATAATAATAATAATAATAATAATAATAATAATAATATAAAGGTTAGTTATTTGGGAACAGGCTTTCAAGTCAAATTAAGGTCAGATCCTCTGAGTCCTGTATTTGAAGTGTAAGATTCTCTCAGCAATAGGGACTTAGCTTCAACCTTTGGAAGGCAAATGAGGCAACAGACATAGTCCATATTTACTTTGTAATCTCTTGGATTCCCTTGAACAATAAATTTAAAGAAGATTTCTCATGCCATGCCTGTTGCTGGGGTTTTTGATTCGATAGGCTATAGTTCTTGGGGAAACATTGCCAACCTGAGTAGCATAACTTTATTTAAACTATAAGTGTATATGATTACACATAGACTTATATGTATTATATGTAATTTTATGCAAATAAAATATAATATGATTCTTTTTGTTTTTTCAAACATCCTTCATGTTATAAATTAAGCTATTGCTAATTTACTTTTTAGACTTTAATTGATTTGGTTATTTAACAGTTTTGAACATATATAAAGTCTGTTCCAATTACTGTAATCTCCCAATCTCTCTAAACTACATCATACCCTGTTAGTTTCTTTTACAAACCCATTTTTCGGGGGCTGGAGAGATGGCTGAGCATTTAACTGCATGTTTTGATCTTGCAGAGGTCCTAGGCTGTGTTCACAGCACACACATAACAGTTCACAGCCTCCTGTAACTCCAGTTCTAGGGCAAGAGAAGCTGTGTTTTAATCTTCACAGAAAAAATGGCAAAATGCTGTATATTTTCATACATGCAAGCAAACACTCATACACATTAACAAAACAATATCAACAACAATAACAAATAAACCTCATAATATGACTTCCTGAACAAGACCTGAATAATGATAACACCAGTTGGCAACAAATATGCTTGAGAAACATTTCATGTGCACCATCACTACGTGAAAAGTACACACAACTAGAGGTTGCCGTGAGAGGGAGAATTAGTCTTCTTGGCTGTTTTTTGTCCTGTTCCTCTATCTCTCAGTTTTCACCCCAATATCTGGCTCTGAGTTTTTTATTAGTAATACTATTAAGCACTTTGTCTTACAGTGAGATGCTGTCTCAAAAACAAAACAAATAAAACCTAAAAAAAACAAAAAATATATATATATAATTACTACTGTGCAGACTCATAGATTATACACAGGTTGCACTTTTATATTTTATGTTTGTTCGTTTGTGGAATGTGATGTGCATGTGTGTTTAACAAAAGTAATTAAAGAAAGAAACCATGGATTTGGAGAGGGCAAGGTGATGATACGTGAGGAGTTGAAGGGAGAAGAGAAAGAAGCAAAATGAATAATATTTTAGTTAAAAATTAAAATATAAAAGCACTATAAAATATCAAATCCATTTTCCATCATAAAGATAGCATTTCACAATCCTTCTCCTTATTTGCCAGCTTGTACATTCTTATTACTGAGTCTTTCACAATGGTCTTTGAACCTTAGAAGGGATGGTATAAATGCTCCATGGAGGGCTGAACAGTCTCCATCACCTATTCTCACCACCTTGGCCAGACACCTGCCTCTGTATCCACTGCTGCTCATTGAAAAGAAAGAGTTACTATGGAAAGGCAAAGTGGGGAGTAGATTGTTTGGAATAAGCCAAGTGTCGCAGAACTGAGTTCAATACTTTACCTGCGACTACATTGAGGATGGAGGCATAAGTACAGAAGTATAAATAGCACACTTCTAAAAATGAGAAAACATAAATTGATATGTAAGGAAAATAAATATGTCTGTAACTAAATAGTGATTTGTATAAGTAAATTATATTTGTGAAAGATATTATCTAGGAATAAACATTTGCCTTAATAACATAATTCTAGATAAACTTCTTAGGGAATATTAAAGAAAAGTGCAGTTTTAATTTTAATATGCACATGAGATCAATTAATGTATCACATATGCAAATAGGAAGGCAATGACCCTGATTTTGAATACTTGTTATTTCTGGAGCAGGCATATGGTTCTTTCCAACAGCAGACATAATAATTTCAATAATTTAATTGCTAATACCATGTAATGAACTCTGATTTGTGTTAATTTGGCCATTACTTATCAATTTCATGCTAATTTTTAAAACGTCACTTTTGAGCAAGTATTAGAATTTATATTTTGCATGCAATTTTTCAAAAGTAAAAAGTACCAGAAGAAATTTTTGTTCAGAAACTTGAATAAAACCATAGCAATTTTGCAACTTATGAATGTAGGTAGGTGTTAGGAAGTTCAAATAAAGTTTCTATAATTCAAAATTTTGAAAGTATAATCTACATTGAATAATATCACAGGAAATAATTTAAAAGTTCTGATGACTTTTAACCATTGCTGAAATCTTTCCCTCTTCTGTTTCAACCCTTAGAGAACATTGCATGTTTGGTTTACTTGTTGATGAGGGTGGAGGTCATCCTGGCAATATTTACATATATGTAAATAGATGTGTTATAGATACACATTTTATCAGTTTACATATTTAGAAATCCAATATGACAAAGACAGGAAAAAAATTACACTCTTCTCAATTGCAAATAAAATCACCAAGGTTTTTATTTGTAAGCTTGGTCTTGTCCATATGGCTTCATTGTGGATATGGCTTGAGTAGAACCTAAAAGGCACAAACATTTTTTTTTCCATTTGGTTCTAGTGGGAAACCTAGTGCCAGACTGTAGTAGGAGTAAAGTGATTCTTGCTGTTATGTATATTATTTTTAATATCTCATTTCACCGTCCACACAATTGCCTTTTGCTGAAGGGGACCCTACCCTCAGACATGTCTTATGAGAAGTTAGTGAGTTACCTTGACACTGCACAACAAGTAGTAGGAAGTAAACAAGAGTTGGAAGCCATATGTCTGGCTGGCTGGCATGAGACAGAACACAGATTTCTGCTAACATCTGCTTTCATACATTCTCCATGACAAATAGTGTGAAACATAAATATGATCTATGTTATTTTTGTAAATACCCTTCAATAGATAATTTAGCATAAAGGACAGAGCTCACACTATAGAATGCATGTTTTACCTCTTCTGGCTTCATCTGTGTACTATGTCACTTGTCTCTCTAGCTGGATCACATCTGTCTGTCTGTCTGCCTATGCTAAATTGTTTGTATTGTATTGTTCATGATGTTGAATAAATTCAATTGTTTATATTAACTCATAGTTCATGATGTTGAATGAATTCAAGTCACTTAAACAGGCTTATTTCTGCTTGAACTTCTTCCCTCAATAGACTTGGCTGAGAAATGCCTAATAGTATAGGGTGTGTTTATTATTCCACCAAGATGAATCCTTTCAATCTCATAATTCCATCTGTTGCTTAAATTCTGCATATTTGAGCATGCTACAATATGAATACTAGGTAAGTACTGATGATGTAATAGCAATTCAGAGACTACTTCCCAAACATTATAAAGAATATTACTCAATTACTGTACACATCATGTGATCATCCAGTATAGAAACTAATGTAAAATTAAGGCTATCTTTGGTATAGCAGGTTTTTTTTTCTTTTTCTTTTTGAGACAGGGTTTCTCTGTGTAGCTTTGCGCCTTTCCTGGAACTCACTTGGTAGCCCAGGCTGGCCTCGAAATCACAGAGATCCGCCTGGCTCTGCCTCTCGATTGCTGGGATTAAAGGTGCGTGCCACCACCGCTGGGTGGTATAGCAATTATATTTCATGTTTATGAAAACAATATTTATGATTGTCATTAGACATATCATTGCATTCAATACTATCAAATAACAGATTAACTTTTAAATATAAGTTTGGATGTACTTTTTTTCCTCTACATTTTTTAAACTTCTTGTAGTGGTCTCTGTGTATCATTAACACTGCTGAATTTCTCACTTCATGAAAAGAAGAGACTGCATGTCAAATTTAATCAGCTGGAATTGTTAGTTGAGAATTTTGGTGTTTCACTTCCTCCTTAAAAACATGTTGACAATATCTAGGATGATGAGTTGCTATGTGGTAATTGTCATTGATCCAGAAATACACAAAAGCAAAACAACAAAACACTCATGGTCCCACAGATACAGGTAGATGGATCAATAATAAATGATAGACAGACAGACAGTCAGATATTAGGTACTTAAATTATCCTATTTTTTAATTTATAAATCCCAGGTTCCTGTGCACAGCCTCCAGCCTAAATTTCTTTGTTTACTACAATAAGCTGAGCTTCTTTCTGTTCCTAGCACAGCTATGGCTCCAGATTCCAAGAAATATCTGAACCATGAAGCAGCTCCTAAAACCTGGATGTTGAATAAATTGTGTGGCTTGTTTGCTTCTCCTCTGTCCACTGATACCTAAATATCTGCCTCATATCATTTTACTAAGAAACAGACTTATGCATGCTTTTACTGGAGATGAAGCAAAAAGATTTGCTTGCAGCACTCCAAGAAGATTGATGGGAAAGTGAGAACTGAAATAACCTATCCTGCAATATTTGTGGATGTCTTAGCACTGGCAAAACTGGACACAATTTCTGTCTGTTCTATGACAACCAATGGTTGCATTGCTCTTCTCTGAGGAGTCACACACTATTTGCACAAAGTGAGAAAGATCTTTGAGGGCACAAAGTAATCTCACATCTTGGTTTGTACTAGTTGCTACTCCAATCCTTTAATCAAGGTGAATAACACCATTCCATTGAGATTGATTGGAAACAGACCAAATAACTGACTTTATCAGGTTTGACACTAGTAACTTATGTATGGTGACTGGAGCTGCTACCTTGAGAAAAATTGATGTGATCACCAGCAGAGAGAAATACAAGCCCTTTTGATGTGGCTCATGTAAAAGATGCTTTGTCCCTCAGATTTCTGACATCTTTACTATTAACAAACAAACCATGGATTTCTCTTCTGAGGAAAAGGAGTCTGCCTCACCATTGCTGAAGAGAGAGACAGCATGACTCACAGAGACATTTCACCTATGACCTTCCAGAGTCATAGGTGAAATGGTCTCTGCGAGTCATGCTGGAGGAGTATTCATACTCTTGCTATAAACCTTTCAAGGTGGCATTCTAGAAGGATGATTAAACAGCATTATAAGTTTTAAAATATGTATTTCTTGTATTTATAAACTGGTTTGGGATGGAGAAATGAAATGTATAGTAAAAAAGTATGTGTTCTATTAATATAGAGATGACTGTGGAATTCCATCACTTCTCACACATTAGCGTTCTTTATTCTAATACCATCAAACTGATCAAAACTCACTGTTATTCATACTTATCCCAGTGAGATACTAAGGTCAATTCTCATTTGTTTTCTCTTTGGACTTAGTGGATATTTTATTCTTGATGTAAGAGGACAAGTATACATCTTAAGATAGTATTTAGATATATAACCATTTTAAAAGAATTATATAAACTATCATGTCCTACATCGTCTGTAACTAAGTAAAATGTAAGTTTCTATTCATTCAATATGCATTCCAAAATACCAGTATTGACTTGTTGTTTAACATAACACTTTACATATGTCCAAACATATAGTGTTATTTTAGGTCCCCAGATAATGGGTTTCATTGTTAATTTATTTTTATTTATTTGTTTGTTTGCTTATTTGTGTGTGTGGTGTGTTGTGTGTTGTGTGTGTATGACAGGACTTTTCCTAAGGAGACAGAACACACATGTCTATTCATTCCAGACAGGGAGCCCAAGACAAACCAAGGTATATATACAACCAAGGTTCATCTGTTGAACCATAAGTTTTATTGGAGTTACTTATCAAAATAAAGGTGACAGGTTACTTAAAGGAACAGAAATGACTTAACAGAAATAGTATTAATAAGAGCAAGGACACAAAAGGCACCTTCTCTGAAATAGAAAATACAAAAATAGAGAAAGCACTACTGTTGGTAGCGCTAGATAGGTTCTCAAGAGAAGTAGATATCCCCTTCTGTGCGTGTGTGCGTGTGCATGTGTGTGTTCATGTGCGTGTGCATGTGTGTGTGTGTGTGTGTGTGTGTGTGTGTGTGTGTGTGTGTTGTGTCAGTGTTTCAATCATATGATTTGAATCTTTCACCAAACCACTTCTATTCACTCTGGACCTATGAATTTCAGTCAGCATTCCATTGTCTGAGCACATGAGTGTCAAAGAGAAATGTTCAACTTTGTGTAAAAATGGAGTGGAATGCTTAGAATAGATTTGATGAAACTGAAAGAAAAAGAAATGTGTTGAGTTATGCATATTCAGAAAGGAGCAAGGATGGGAGGTATTTAAAAATTGTCGAGGTATTCTACAATCCTATTGCTTAGCAACTGTCTTGGATTTCAGATCTCTTTGAATAATTTCAACTTGAATTCACCCATTAGATAATGATTTAAATGCAATCAAGACAGTTCAGAACATTAAAAAATAAAGTTATAGATTTTGGTTCTCAAGTAAAAATAATTGATAGATATATACTTAACACTATGCTAATGTAAAATATTTCCTATATAGGTTTTGATAATATCCCACATGAACCAAGCAATTGAATAAGTATATACATATTTCTTGGCTACAAGACACCCTTTTTGAATAAAACAGTCTACTTAATATGAGATATAAAATAACTCATTGATTTTACTAACAACATTTGGAAATTGCTAATAATTGTGATCTTGTGGTTCTTATGTATAATGACAAAAAATAAAAATAGAAAGTTTCTAAAAATATATATTCAATTGAAGGAGATGAGATTACATTTTTGGTGATTTAAAAGTAGGAAAGCTATGAGGGAGAAGTAGGACTTGAGTTGGTATTGGTGGATTGTGATAAGGGTAAAATAAGATGTCAAGATTATGAGATAAGAAAACCAAGGGGCCATAATTACAATGTCTCCAAGTCATCCAATGTGTCTCCCTGGGAGCAATATGTGACTTATCAACAGAATGGAGACAGGTGCTGTCAGCATCCAATAGCATGCCAAAGTACTTGTGATTTATTCTTCCAAGAAGATTTATTAAATGATTATGCATAGCATTAATGGCAAAGGGATATAACATAATTAAAAACATAATTCATATAGAATCATTTCATTAGATAGAAGGGGCAGGAAGACAGGAGAACTGGCAACAATCAAGAAGATTGTTATAAACAAATTTGAATTATTTGAATTATTTGACCTGCAACTCAGGCTCTCCATAATTATTTACTAAGACAAAATATTATAATCTCTTTCTAATTTGAATGATAATTATCTCTTATCAGTCTTTGCAGGTATATGGATTTTCTTATTAATTTAAAATATTTTAACTAGATTTTATTATGGGTAAAGTAATACATAATAATATATAAAACTTATTATTTTATTTGGCAAATATAATGATGTCTTTTGAATTCCTGACTTGTTTCGGCACTACTCTCTGGAATATTTTTATGGTTACAGATTAGCTGGCCTGATTCACTCAATTCTACAGTATAAGTTGCTTGACCTTGATATATTTTCTAATGCTCTTTCTATCTACTCCTCAATTTTGTTGACTTATATGTCTTCTTGTAACCTCAGCTTTATCTCCCTTAGCTGATTTTGTAAATCCATCTCCTAGTTTCCCCTCTAACATTATCTCAATATACCATCTAATAGAGGATGCCCATTAATAGCACTAGTAAACTGTAAACTGCAGTAAATTATATGACTAGGATTTTTATCTTGGCTTTTCTCATCATAAAATATATTTTTTCTGTGTCTCTCCAGAATAGGCTTTGTCAAAAGTGAACAGGATATAAATATTTGATTTATTACATTCCTATCCAAAGCACCAAAATTGAAATGTCATGTCTGAAACACCATTTGTCATTAGGATGGAAAATGTTTGACCAGTCTACTTGAGTATTTTTTTTTATGAACATAGCTAGAACTACAGTTCATAGGGCCAAAAGTAATAAAGGAAAAGGAAAAAAGGAAAAAGGAAAGAGGTTAATGTATAGTGTATAGTCTCAAATATGTCCTTATCTACTCAGTGTACATAGTAACTGTCATTAAAAGGTAAATATGCAGAGCACACAAAATATGACTCCTATAATTTACAAACACCACTTTGAACTGCTCGGGGTGTTACTGTGTTACTATGAGATTGCCAAGTAATCACAGGGGATATAGTGAATTTTGCATGTCCCCCTTCCATTTGTCTATCCTTTGTGTGTTTCACTACATCACACCTTCCCTCTCATGCTTCCTGCATCTTGATGAGGCCAGTATAGGCCTTCCATTTGCACTTTGTGGGGTTTAAAGCTAGAGAAATACATAGTAGAATAATGAATATTATCACTCTATGCTGTGATTGGACAGATGTGTAGGTGTGCACAATTAAAGAACTCTGCTGTTGTTGAGAAGTCATTTTTTACTTCCACTTAACTGAACACCTTTTACAATAATGTTCACATAATAAATCCAGTTTTAGGACACGTTACACTTCTAGTTTTTCTCCTACTTGAATAAATGTTTGTGTCATATTTCTTTAGTGAGTTTTTTCTTGTGCTTGAACTCTTGAATCCCCAAACAACCCATGATGTCTCCTAAAATTCCTTTATCACTAGGCTTCTATTTTACTTAACAATAACTGCGTAAAATATTCCTTGATTCTTCTTTTCCTTGTAGTTATACATCCTAATATATTAGGAAATCTTGTTTTCTTTACTTTTAAAATGTATTCCTAGCCAGACTTCTCTCCACAATTTATTCTTCAGTTGTCATAGATATATTTTAAAAAATTATGGCCACAATATTTTTAAATACTTTAAATATATGCTTTTAATTTAAGTTTATTTCACTTTCCTTCTTCCATTTCCACACACTAGCCCCTCTCATGCACACTCTCTCAAATCCTTCCCATGTCTTGCCCCATTCTTGAGTTGATAGCCTCTTTTCCTTTTATTTCTCTGTTTCTCTGTCTCTATCTCTCTGTCTCTGTTTCTGTCTCTCTGTCTCTCTCTCTCTCACACACACATGCACATGCACACACACACACAAAATTAAAATCTTTTTTGTTGTATGTAGTTTCAGGGCTGAGCCCTCTGCATTCGACAGTCAATAAAGAGACTCATCTAATACCCTTCCAACAGTTATTAGTTGCCCATAGTTGTTTGTCTAAAGGTGAGACCCCATGAAATTTCCCCCTTCCATGTTAATATGTACATTGATATTGCCAGTCTTGTGGCATCTTTACAAAGCCATATCTAGGAGAATGTCTTTCACCACAAACTTCCTAGTATCCTGGCTTTTACATTCTTTCTGCTCCCTGCCCTGTGATGCTCTCTGAGCCATGAATGCAGGAGCTATGATGTAGACATATTCATTGGGGCTAGGTTTCCTATGATTTATTGATTTTTGCCTTCGTTCTAGTTGACGTTTTCTGTGGTGGTCTCCATTTTTGTTAAATAGAGGGTTCTGTGATGAGAGATAGTAGCCACAATTAACTTGTGGGGAGAGGAATATTAGTTAGAATGTAGTAAGGGATTATGCTGTTCTAGAAAGTTTGCAGTAGTACATTATTTTCTATTGTCCATGACCTCACTAGCAGCAGAAAGCTGGTTAGCTTTCAAGTAGCAGGCTTAAGTCCTTGCCTGTTGAGTGGACCTTAAGTACAATCTGACAGCTGTTGATTACTACTGACACATGAGTGCTACTTACTGAACCATTATTAATAGCTTGCCATTTTGGTAATTGTCATGGCTCATAAGTGTTGCAAATGTGTAGGACTGTTTAATTGCTTCCCTTCATTGGAAGCTATCATAGTACTTTCTGATACCATGGAAGCTAGACTGTAGGAAATAACCTATCAGGTCAGATGCAGCTCAAATCATCCAGAGTCTTTTATCCTAAGAATTCAAGATGTTCAGCAATAGGGGTACACTCTCAAATGTGAAGGGGCAACCACGTGTCATACTGTCAGTCTATATTGTTTTGAGTGTCACTTGGATTATCTTCACCAACCATTTATTTTTTTATTTTGGTTTTTCGAGAAAGGGTTTCTCTGTGTATCTTTGCACCTTTCCTGGGACTCACTTTGTAGCTCAGGCCTGCCTCAAACTCACAGAGATCCATCTGGCTCTGCCTCCCTAGTGCTGGGATTAAAGGCATGTGCCACCACCGCCTGGCCCTCACCAACCATTTCTAAGGAGGTTTCTTATAACTGTGGTTTTGTTACTCTATGGTTCATACAGGGAGAAATATTAGTCCAAGTAGCTTAATTTCATTTCAGATACATATGTGTATACACATACATTTCCATGTGATACATACACCTTCTGGTAAATAAAATAGTATGATTATTCAGGCTTTATTAAACAATATGACATTAGCACAAATATAGACATGTAGACCAATAGAACAAAATGGAAAATAAAAACATGAGTAGTCACACCTACAGATATCTGATACTTTACAAAGATGAAAAATAAAAACACATTCACTGGAGAAAAGTCAGTATCATTAACAATTAGTGCTGGGAAAGCTGGATTTTCATACAGAGAAAAGTGAAATCAAACCCTTGCTTGCACAAAATTTAGACCCAAGTGCATCAAAGTTCTCAGCTTAAAATATAAAACACTAAAAGTGACAAGAAAATATAGGCAGTACCCTGAAAGTCATAGGTATAGAAAAGAACTCTCTGAACAGGATTCCATTTGCCCAGAAATTAAAGTAAAAAACAAACAACTGAGAAACCATAAAATAAAATAACTCTTTACAACTAAGGAAACAACCAATTGAATACAGAAGAAGCATACAGAATGGGAGAACCTCTTTGCCAGCTATATATGTTACAGAGGCTTCATATCCAGAATATAATAAGAACTCAAGATAAAGGAAACAAATAACACAATGAAAATATGGGCTGGGGATCTAAATATAGGGTTCTAAACAGAAGAATTACAAAGGGTTAAGAAATTCCTCAAAAAGTATTCACTGTGTTTAGCATTTGAGAACATTCAAATCAAAACCACTTTGAGTTTCATTGTAGCCAAGTCAGAATGGCCAAGAGCAACAAGGCAAATGGCAGCAAATGATGATGAGGTTTTGGGAAAAGAGGAGTCCTAACACTGCTGGTGGGAATACAGATCAGATTGGTGCAACCACTCTGAAATCAGTATGAAGACCCTTCCAGAAACTCAAAAATATAAATAAATCTGCCACATGACCCAGCTAAGCAACTCCTTGGCATATGTACAAAATACTTGACACTCAACTTCACATATATTTACACAACAATTGGTGCTCTATATAATAGTCTGTAAATGGGAACCACATAAATTCCTTCTAAAGATGGATGGATACTGGAAATTATGTGTGTGTGTGTGTGTGTGTGTGTGTGTGTGTGTGTGTGTGTATGTGTGTGTGGCAGGACTGGATAAAACTCCAGCTACAGACTGCCTGGGGTGGGGTGGGGGGCTTAAACATTTCAAGTGAAACAACTCTCTCACCTATGAAGAAGGCCTAGATCAGTTCCATGGGGGCTCCACGGCTATTGGTCCACAATTCATGATTTCCCACTAGTTTGGTTTGGGTGTCTTTGTAGGTTTCCCATTTGTGATCATGATGTCCCTTGCTCATAGATACCCTCTTCTCTCTCATCAACTAGATTCCTGGAGCTCAGCTTTGTGCTTTGCTGTGGATCTCTGTATTTGCTTCTATAAGTTACTGGATGGAGGCTCCCCAGTTTGCTCATGGAGCTTTCATCTATTTCTCCTTCACAGGGTGATCCATGCATCCCTATTAGGGTTCTCCTAGTTAGTTGCTTCTCTGGAGCTGTGGGTTGTAGTCTGGCTATCTATTGCTTTACATCCAGTATCCACTTATGAGTGAGGACATGCAATGTTTGTCCTTTTGAATCTGGGTTACCTCACTCAGGATGATATTTTTTAGTTCCAACCATTTGCTTGCACATTTTATGTCACTGGTTTTTATTTCCTAGTAGTACTACATTATGTATATATTTATTCTTTGGTTGAGGGGCATCTGGATTGTTTCTAGGTTCTGACTATTACAAATAATGCTGCTATGAACATACCTGAGCAAGAGTCTGTGTGTTACAATTGAGCATTCCTAGGGTATATGCCCAAGAGTGGTATAGATGGGTCTTGAGGTAGATTGATTGCCAATTTTCTGAGAAACCACAATACTGATTTCCAAAGTGGCTGTACAAGTTTGCACTCCCACCAATAGTGGAGGAGTGTTCCCCTTGCTCCACATCCTCTCCAACATAAGCTGTAATCAGTGTTTTTGATCACAGCCATTCTGACAGGTATAAGATGGCATCTCAGAGTCGTTTTGATTTGCATTTCCCTGATGACTAAGAATGTTGAACAATTCATTAAATGTCTTTCAGTCATTTGAGATTCTTCTTTTGAGAATTCTCTGCTTAGCTCTATAGCCCATTTTTAATTGGGTATTTTAACTTAATTTAGTTTTACTAAATTTTAACTAGTTTCTTGAATTCTTTATATATTTTGGAGATGAGCCCTTTGTCAGATGTGGGGTTGGTGAAGATCTTTTCCCATTCTGTAGGCTGTCGCTTTGTCTTATTTACCATTTCCTTTGCCCTACACAACTTTGCCCTCAGTTTCAGGAGGTCCTATATATTAGTTGTTGCTTTCAGTGTCTATGCTACTGGCACTGTATTTAGGAAGTGGTTTCCTGTGCCAATGCGTTCAAGACTATTTTCTAATTTCTCTTCTATTAAGTTCAGTGTAATTGGATTTATGCTGAGACCTTTGAACTACTTGGAGTTGAGTCTTGTGCATGGCAACATATATGGATATATTTGCAATGTTCTACATGTTGACATCCAATTATGCCAGCACCATTTGTTGTAGATGCTTTCTGTTTTCCATTGTACAGTTTTGGCATCTTTGTCAAAAAAATCAGGTGTTCAAAGGTATGTGGATTAATGTCAGGGACTTCAATTCAATTCCATTTGTCGACATATTGTTTTTTATGCCAATACTAAGCTGTTTTTATTACGATAGCTCTGTCATAGAGCTTGAAGTCAGGGATGGTCAAGGGTTGCTTTATTGTACAGGATTCTTTTAGCTATCCTGAGTTTTTTTGCTTTTCCATATGAAGTTGAGTATCATTCTTTCTAGGTCAGTGAAGAGTTGTGTTGGGGTTTTGATGGGGATTGCATTGAATCTGTAGATTGCTTTTGGTAAGATTGTCATTTTTACTATGCTAATCCTACCTATCCATAAGCATGGGAGATCTTTCCATTTTCTGATATCTTCTTCAATTTCTTTCTTCAGAGACTTAAACTTCTTGTCATACAGGTCTTTCTCTCACTTAGTTAGAGTTACTCCCAAGGTATTTTGTATTATTTGTGGCTATTGTAAAGGGTGATGTATCTCTGATTTCTTTTTCACCTCATTTATCATTTGCATATAGTAGGGCTACTGATTTTTTTGAGTTAATCTTGTATCCTGACACATTACTGAAAGTGTTTATCAGTTGTGGGAGTTCCCTGGTAGAATTTTGGTGTCACTTATGTATACTATCGTATAATCTACAAATAGGGACAGTTTGACTTCTTCCTTTCCAATTTGTATCCTCTTGATCTCCTTTTGTTTTCTTATTGCTCTAGCTAGGACCTTGAGTACTATATTGAATAAATATGGTGAGAGTGGACAACCTTGTCTTGTTCCTGACTTTAGTGGAATCATTTTGAGTTTCTCTATATTTAATTTGATGTTGGCTCTTGGCTTGCTGTAAATTTCCTTTATTATATTTAGGAATGTTCCTTGTATTCCTGTTCTCTCCAAGATCTTTATCATGCAGGGATATTGGATTTTGTCAAAGGCTTTTTCAGTATCTAGTGAGATGATCATGTGGTTCTTTTTTTCTTTCAGTTTGCTTATATGGTGCATTACATTGACAGGTTTTTATATCTTGAGTCATCCTTGCATCCCTGGGATGAAGCCCACTTGGTCATGGTGAATAATTCTTTGATGTGTTCTTAGATTCAGTTTTCCAATATTTTATTGAGTATTTTTCCTTCGATGTTCATGTGGGAGATTGGTCTGTCATTCTCTCTCTCTCTCTCTCTTTCTCTCTCTCTCTTTGCATCTTTGTGTGATTTTTGTTTTATGGTAACTATAGCATTAAAAAAGAGTATGGTAATGTTTTTTATGTTTCTTTTGTGTGGAACAATTTGAAAAATATGATATTAGATCTTCTTTGAAAATCTGGTAGAATTCTATGCTGAAACCATCTAATCCTGGGCTTTTTAAAAAACACTTTTATGGAAACTGAAAAATGCTTAAACAAATCACCAATGGGTCAAGGAAGAAGTAAAGAAAGAAAATAACGATTTCCTAGAATTCAATGAAAATGAAAGTACAGAAAACCCAAACTTATGGGATACTATGAAAACCATGGTAAGAGGAAATTCATAGCACTAAATGCCTACATAAAGAAGACAGAGCAGTCTCTTATTAGCAACTTAACGTCACACCTGAAAGCTCTAGAACAAAAAGAAACAAACTTACCCAGGAGGAATAGATGCCAGGAAATAATCAACTTGAGGGCTGAAATCAATAAAATAGAAACAAAGAGAACAATACAAAGAATCAGTGAAACAAAGAATTGGTTCTTTGAAAAAAATACAAACTAACCAAAAGGCAGAGAGAGAGAGAGAGAGAGAGAGAGAGAGAGAGAGAGAGAGAGAGAGAGAGAATCCAAGTTAACAAAATCAGAAATGAAAGGGGAGACACAACAAAAGACAATGAGGAAATCCAGAGAATCATCAGATCATACTTCAACAACCTGTACTCCACAAAATTGGAAAATCTAAAAGACATGGACAATTTTCTGGATAGGGACCACATACCAAAGTTAAATCAGGACTAGATAAACAATTTAAAGAGACCTATAACTCCTACGGAAATAGAAGACTCATTAAAAGTCTCCCAACCAAAAAATAAAAGATTATATTAAGTGAGAGGAGAACACAGGGACAAAAGATACATGTCCTGAGTCCTATGTCATCTGTAGTTCCTAGCTCCAAGTCTTCAGATATAAGTTCTGACATGAAGTAAGCACAGAAACCAGGAACATACAAAGGAACCATAAACAATTTTGATGGCAGGTTGGGATTGAGAATGGAATAGCAGGTTACTGGTGATATGAAGTAGGAAATGGAAAAACGGGGAGGGGCCTCCAACTTCAAAGAAGCAATGGGGATAATTCCAAATGGAGAAAGAAGAACAAGAAACAAATAAAACCAATGTTTTTTGTGCCTCAGGCCACAATTATTTTGCCAGAAGTAAGATGGTGGTATTCTTCAGAACCTTTTAAATCCAATTTTACTTAGGAGATGTGTCAAATACATTTCAGCCCACAGGGGACCTAAGACCCCACTCTTTCTAGTCTTTTATCACCTTGATACCTTTTTCTTTTTTCTTCTCCTGTTCCTTTTATTTCTCTGGATTTTGTCCCCAGCCACACCAAGTATACTCTTAACTCAGGGCAGTCCTTCTGTATCCTAGAGTAATCAAACAATTGTCCAGATGAAAGGCCATTTCTAGTCTTTCCTCACATCTCACCATCTAGTTGATTCTACACTATTTAATAAATATTAAGCAATGCAACACACCTGTATTTTTAGTTTTATCTCTCTCTCTCTCTCTCTCTCTCTCTCTCTCTCTCTCTCTCTCACACACACACACACACACACACACACACACACACACACACATACACACACACATACACACACACACAAATACACACATACACATACACACATACACACACACACACACACACATATATATATTAAATAAAACTTATTCATACATTACTATGTATTTTACCAGTTTCTTTTTCTTACTTGCACTTTTTGTACTTTACAAGGATGGATATGGAACTTAATGTGCTTTGTCATTTTGAAACACCTCCTTCAGCTCCTGTAATAACACTGTACATATCAATTTCCACCTTTCCTAAAATACATATTTTAAAAGATGTTTTAACATCTATGCAAACAGGGTGCATTTTACAGTTAAGTTGTAGGCCCTGTGTAAAACAAAAAGTTATTTCTTTCTTTTAATTTGCTTATAAGTAATGTAGTGTATCATACCATAAGTGGCAAAATACTTTTGATAACTCATAATAGGAGACATTCTGTGGGTATTGTTGAATTAAAGTATGATTGTAAAGAACAAAATCACAAAAGTGATTTCCTTAAGATATGTGCATACTGTCTAAGCAAAAGGCTCCTCAAAAAGCATTTAATAAAAGCATATGATGAAACCTACTATAATAGCAGTATTTAAATATTGAAAAGAAGTGTATTCCTTTGTACTCATTCCATGGAGGAAAGGATGGTGGAAGAAAGTGATAGTTACCACCAGTAGGAATGCACGTGGTTTTAATACTATGGGAGTGGCCAATGTTGTTAGATTTCACAAATAAGACCATAATCAGAAAGTGATTCGTGGTGGAAAGAGCTATCTATACTTTACAGCTATTAAATTATAGCCATCTTTTAAAAATATCACTTTAATCATGTGCTTCCATTCGATTGGCTATTTGTCCGTGTGTTTTTGCAATCTTGGATTCAACAATTCACGCTCTTGCAGTCCCTCCTCCTTCTCCACAGTTGGACACCTGGAGCTCCACCTGGAGCCTGCTGGATCAGGCCCTCTGGATAAGTGAGACAATTGAATAGCTTGATCTGCTTGGGAGGCTCCCAGGATGTGGGACTGAGACCTGTCCTTGGTGCATGAGCTGGCTGTTTGGAACCTTGGGCTTACACAGGGACACATGCTCAGCCTGGAAGGAGGGGACTGGACCTGCCTGTACTGAATCCACCAGGTTTAAATGAGTCCCCAGGGGTGTCTTGGTCCTGGAGGACATGGGAATGGAGGGGAGGTGCTGGGGGGAAGGTGGGGGTGGGGGCGGGAGGGGGGAGGACAGAGGAACCCATGGCTGATGTATAAAATTAAAACACATAATTAAAAAAAATATCACTTTAAGTGGTCATCATTTATCATGGTCTGTTATTCCTTGTTCTCCCTTTCTCTTCTTGATCCAGCTAGGATCTCCTGCTCCCCTAAGCTTTCTTCCCCTTAAACATTGCCCTTCATTACTCCCACTGCTGTCCAGGTTGTTCATGTAGATCTTATCCATTTCTCTGTCATTGAGCAATCCCTGTGTCTTTCCTGGGGTCCCATTTTCTAGGTAAGCCTCCCTGACCACATGAGAACATGAATAGTCAGAGTGCTAGAGAGGTCCCCAGAAATCCACAATGATACATCCTCTGTAAACTGCTGGCAATGGGCGAGAGAAAGCCTGATCTGACCTAGTCTGGTGATCAGATGGCCAAACACCCTAAAGGTCGTGCTGGAACTCTCATCCAATAACTGATGGAAGTGGATGCAGAGATCCTCGGCAAAGCCCCAGGTGGAGCTCCAGGAATCCAATTGTCAAGAAAGAGGAGGGACTGTAAGAGTGTGAATTGTTGAGACCAAGATTTGAAAAAGTAGCCAAACGAATGGAAGCACATGAATTATGAACCAAAGGCTGTGGAGCCCCCAGCTGGATCAGGCCCTCTGGATAAGTGAGACAATTGAATAGCTTGAACTGCTTGGGAGGCACCCAGGCTGTGGGACCAGGATCTGTCCTTAGTGCATGAGCTAGCTGTTTGGAACATTGGGCTTTCACAGGGACGCTTTGCTCTGCCTGGAAGGAGGGGACAGGACCTGCCTGTACTGAATCCACCAGGTTTAAATGAATCCCCAGGGGAGTCTTGGCCCTGGAGGAGATGGGAATGGAGGGGACGGGCTGGTGGGAAGGTGGGGGTAGGGGCGGGAGGGGACTGAACAGGGGAACCCATGGCTGATGTGTAAAATTAAAACACAAATATAATAAATAATAAAAAAAAATATCACTTTAAGTTTACTACAGTAAGTATTTGCACTAAATGTGCATTGAGGAAACTTCACTTTGGAGGCAGTGAGGTGGCAAATGGGTGACATTTGGACCCTCTAAAGAACTCATAAATGTTCTCCATTTATAATGGAGATGGTTGACATATGGATAATATAGGCACCAGTATGGTATTTTCAACATCTGTGGCCTCTTAAATGAAGATTATTTTTATATTTTCATTAATCTTTCAGTCTTCATATATTGTAGAATTTATGAACAAGAAAAAGGCAGCTCAAGGTACCACTTTTATGTCTTTTCTATAAAAATAGTTGAAGTATTGGAGATGAAAATAAATTTTCACTTTAAACTGGATAGTAATAATCCTTTTCAAAAATGTTACTGGACTTACAAAATTTGCTGTGTTAATAAAACATAAAAGTTAGGTTTCATTAAGGTTCAAGAGAAAAGATGAAGGAAAAATACACAGAGTTATATCTCATATTATTGAAAATTCTAAATAACTCATGTTGTCTCAAAAACATTTATACTTAGAATATACTTGCAAAAGAATTCATATCTCCTATTGTTTTTCATCATGAAATGAAGCAACATCTTTTATAATTTTAGCCCATACATCACCTATGGAATTCATCATAGAAAGTATATAATTCTATAAATAAAACTAAAATCCTTTTATACATTAAATTGTGATAATAAATTTCTTATTGCAACCAAACTCATCTTCTCCATCTTTCCCAAGACCCAAGTTGTAGACCTCAATATCACTCTCTACAAGTATTTCAGTCATTGTCACAGTTTTCTTCCATGCTCTAAGGTGTCTGAAGAGACACTTGAGATTAGTATGTGCTTCAAGTGAGTGTGCTTCAAATTTTTAGAACCATGTTACAAAAGATTCTTTGCTAAAGGATTCTGAAAACTCACAGCTTGGATGTGCTTATGCCTTGAAACACTAAACAGATGTCATTAAGGTGTGACTAACAATTAGAAAATTCAATTAACAAAAAGGTATTCTTTACTCTTGTATAATAAAACCTAGTATTTAAGGATCACTTTGCATTCATTAAGTGCATATTTACTAATCCCCATTTCCACTCAGGGTGTCCTTGTCAATGTGTTGGATCCAGAGTTTAATGCTTACAGAATTTAACATTAAGATGATAGGCACAATAGCAGAAAAAGTAAAACATAGGTGATCCTGGGCATTAATTGCTTTGTTGAGCTTTAGAGAAGATGTGTGTTATAGGAAGTTTAAGTGGGTGACCTATCCAGTTCTAAGTCATGGAATGCTACCAAAATAGAGGAGTGAGTCAAGACTTGGGGAGAGGATAAGGGACCCAGGAGTCATTCAGAAAGAAACAATTCCAAGTAAGCATGATGGTCAGTCTCACTTGCCAACTTGATATACCTGGAAAGACAGAATCCTCATTCAAGGAACTGTCTTCATCAGACTGCATGTAGGCATATTTCTATGACATTTTCCTGCTTTTTCAGTTTTTTTGTTTGTTGTTGTTTCTGTATATTGATGGAACCAGTCTCCTGTAAGCAGTACTATACCTAGGTAGGTAGGTGTGTGTTACACAAGAAATGGAGCTGATCATAAGCCTAGAAACAAGCCCCAAAGCAGTATTCCTCCATGTTCTCTTTTAGGTTTCTGCCTTGGTTCCTTCAGTGATTTACAGTAACCTCTAAGACAAGAAGCCATTTCCTCCAAGTTGCTTTTGGTTGGTGTTTTATTGCAGCAACAGAAACCAGACAAGAACAGGAGGGAAAATTCAACCTGAGGACTTAAAAATAAAATCAGGCACAGAGTATTTTATGATTTCTGAATTCAACTGCACCCAAATGAATGATCAAACAATTGATATTTGTGGTTTCAGTGTATATTTCAATCATTTCATACAGTAACAGACTGTTACAGGTATTTCAGTAAAATAAATCTACAATCATTTTGGCCATGGGTTTGATCAATACTAGAAATGTGAGAGAATAAACCTTAAATTCCATAGTATTTTGTTTAAAAAAACTAAAATATAATAAACACATTTTACTTACAAGTCATAAATAATTTTCCCAAGTAAAACATATCTCCATCAAGTATTGATACAGTACGTACATTATTTTTTTCAAAAACTGCATGTTAATGTTGTGACAAGTGGTGAGTTCAACTGTATTAAGAAATACAGTCACTGCACAGCTATGTTTTATCACGTTTTCTTTTCCTTTCACACTGTGTGTATTGGTGAGAAATATAAATATTTTTGATCTATAGCATATAAAGTGTACTTTTAGAGATAATAATTATTCTATAGCATTGTATGGTGCTATAACATTAAGCCAGTCAGAAAACCAAGGTGTTGGAAACATCATTCAGTTTTCTGTCTATTTCTTGTAAGAAACCAGCAGTTAAATTCTTTCTTTGGGCATCATACCTGGCAGGCACCCTGCTTAATGCTGAGTGTGCCTACCATTGAGGAATATGTGACAGTCAGCATCAGCATTGCCTTTGGATAGCATGCAGTTTGGGGGTAGGTGCCTTTCATTATAAATCTTCTAGGCTTTGGAGTAAAACATGAACCGATAATGTGTTTGTCTCCTGGCTTCTTTTGATTAGTTGTGAACATTTAACAGAAGATGTTGTTTTTCTGCATTCATCTCTTCTGATGCTCCTTTCATAATACATGAAGGGCATCATCTGATTCTGGAAAGGGTGCTTGGACAATGATATCACTAAAGCTGTTATAAGAATGTATAAGGATGTATTTTCAGACTCTCTCTCATTGCTTAGTCTTTCAGTGTATTTATTCTCAGCAGAAGTAGATACATCTTTTACTAACCCCCAGTAAATTAATATTTTCTAGAAAAAGAAATTTCCAAGTGCCTAATTCTAATTTGAACTAAGTGATTTTACTATGGTATAGAAGAGTGTGGCTTAATTTAGTACTGTATTATCTACTCACCTGTGATGATTATTCAATCTAAAATAAACTATATGAAGACAGGAGGAGAACATTTTTCGAGAGACTGAATAGATAAGAGTCCATCCTTTAGACTCAGTTCTCCTATGCTGAAACACATCTAAGCATCAGGATGTAGGTAACATGATTACAGAGATGAAGAAATAGATACACAAAGAAGCTAAGTAACTTATTCAGGCCAACAGCTGCAGAATTAACACACATTCAATACTGATAGTTTGACTTCCATGCTCAGCCCATCCCTCAAACTTGTCAGTTTAACAGAGTGTATACAATGCATGCTTAAGAGAGTTCTGTCTTCTGTGTGTGATCTCCTTTAGAAATAAATGGAGAATTGAGGTGCTTGGCGGTTTTGTTCTAAACAAAAGAGTACATGGTAATGGGATTCACAAAGATGTCTTGTGTTGAAGATACATGCTAAATGTTTTCTTTCTTCTCCATTGTGCTACTTCTCACTTCTCTGCCTGCACCATGTCTCAGAATCTTGGCCTCCCTCATTCTAAGGATTTTCTTTTAGGCTGCTTGCTAGAGTGGTTACTGTTCAGGAGGACAGGTAAAGAGTGGAAGAGCAGGATACAGAAGAAATCCTCATTGCAATGATTTCAACTCCTTAAGATAAAACTTCTATAAAGACTCCCTGACTTCCAAGTGATGATAATCTCCATTCTCCTATAGCCATTGAGTAGGAATGATACTTTACTACTAATAACCACCCATTGTGATTTCCTTTGTATGTACAATTTACACTCTGTATTTTGAAAACACTCTAGCATATTTTAAGAGGTTTTTTTAATTTCACACATGTATTCAATAAAATATGATCATAAACACCCTGAATTTCTGCTCTTCAAATTCCAAGTATCCCCACCAACATGCCCCTGCCTTTTTGATATTCCATTGAATACAATTATTGATGCCCTTATTTACATTGGCATGGAGTCATCTGTTGATGCACAGGAAAACCAAGCAGCCATAGCCTCAAAAATGGATGCTTACTGTTCCCCATTACTATTCTGACAATAGCTCCTCAGTAAGGGTTAGTTGGACCATGAAGATAATTTATTTCATCTATGAGATAGTTCAGATAACTTGATGTATAGGTCATATGCAGATTACAACAGCTGCTCTGAATTCATGGGTTTGATGACTATGTCATGTCCAGAAGATATTATTTCATAACACTCTTTGCTATTATTCAGCTTTTATATTCCTTCTGCCTCCTCTTCTTCAGTGAGACTTTGAGGTACTTGGTTTAATATATATGTTCCATCATGGCTGATTGCTATATGCTAAGTATTTATTTGGTCATTCTGACTGGTAAATTTGAAAAAGTTATATAGTCTAATGTAAAGGGACCTTATTATGTTTGTGCATAGTCTCCAAATATTTCTTCTGTCTCTTTTCAAATAACCCTCTCTTGTCTCTTTTTGGCTTATTAAATGTCAGGCAAGGGTATAGGTGGATCTGACAATAAATTACTTAGTGAAAAATAGAGATAACATTTTTAAAGCATGTCCTCATAGCACAAAATTAAATCGTTATATTTTACTAATATAGCCTTGAGACTATAGGGTCTGGTGAGATGACTCTGGTTAAGGATGCTTATTGCTTTTTTAAGGAACCCAGATTTTGTTATTTGTACCTACCTTACATGGCTCAAAACTGTTAACTCCAGTACCATGGTCTCTTTTTGACACCCTCTGGCCTCTGTAGGCACATGCAGAGACATAGTGCACACAAGTCATAAAGAGACGTGAACACAAACACATATACTACTAATAAATAAACCTTTTAAGATAAGTTTGGCTATTTTTAAGTATATAATTTTTGTGAAATTTCTTAGTTTAGAAGATAAAAAGCAGATATATTTTGTGGGACAAGAATCTGATTATATTTCTCTTAGAATGCTGAAACTTTGAGAAACATGGATTTGTAAGTGCTGTCATCATGTTGATTGATTCATGTTTTCATAAATGAAAATGTTAGCTATTATGATAGAATAATTCACATAATCTACAGATATCTGCATTCCTGAGCAGATGGGGCTCTCTGATGAATGTTTTGGTCTACCTCCACTGTATTTGTACAATTATAAATTATCAATGTTATTTAATTTTTATTATCATGGTATATTTCTGTTTATATCTTTCTTTTTTTTTCCAAGACAAGGTTTCTAAAAGTAGTTCTTTGTTCCTGTCCTGGATCTTGGTCTGTAGACCAGACTGGCCTTGAACTCACAGAGATCTGCCTGGCTTTTCCTCCAGAGTGCTGGGATTAAAGGTGTGCACCACAACTAACCAGCTAAATCTTTATTTTTCTATTTCTTCATTTTGAACTACAGGTGTGATAATCTCCATATATCAGCTAGGATTGAATCTTGGGTAGGTCAGTAAACTGGAATATTTATGTTAGCCCAATATAATGATTTTTGAAAATTTGAGTTCATTTCTTAATTTTAACTCATTAAGTGGCTGTGATGAAATTTCTAAGTAGTGGCAAAATCTTACAAATGTTGATAGAGTCTTATTTTTCATAAGAGAATCAGGAGAATGAGTAGTTAGAAGGATCCTAGCCAAGTGAATTCACCAGAGAAACCCAAAATGTATATATTCTACTGACTGTATCAAATTATAGTACCTATGTATGACATGATAAGTCAACAGGAATTATTATATCCAGTTTCAAGGCTCAAGATTAAATCATAATTCTAATTAGCTAAAACATTTTTCAGGATATATGCATTTATTTATACCATCAGAGTATTTCAAGTATTAACAGACAACGGGTGTTTGGGAGATTGCAAAATAGAAGTGAAATAAGGTTAGTTGGTTCCAGATATTAAAATAAATTTTCTTATGATGACTATACACACATTGACAATTAAACTATCCACATGTTCTTCCAATAGTGATAGAATTGAAGCCAAACTCCATTAACTAAGAAAACATAATTTGATATTATCCTTGTTATATTAAAGTGAAATACATGTCATTCTTTTTACCAGTTTATACATTCTTTGTCTAATATTTTATAACCTTTGAACTACTGATTTTTAATAATGAAAATTAGGAAACAGAAATGGGTTCTTAGTCTCTTCTATATCCTATATCAGCAAGTGGATTTGAGAGAAAATAATTGTCTAGAAAACTTCAATGGCTACTGTTCTCAGAAAAGTTTATAGGCTATTGATCTAAATGGAATGTTATTGTAAACACAATTTGTTGTATTGTAAATGATTTCATGATTCAAATTTCAGATAACATGTTTTATTTGGTAAATAAAAATTTATTTAAGTAACTTAAGGCCATTCTCTACTAGCACATAAAAGCCAAACGAAACTTTCAACCGTATACATAGCAAACAAAAACAAAACCAATAAACAACACACAAAACCCGAGAACACAGTACATGTTTTTCCATACAAGATTATCAAAGGGAACATCCATTCTCAGAACAGCAAGATTTATCTCTTTGGTGACAGTTGATGTGCTCAGTGAGAGCAAATGATTTCTTAATGTTGAGAAAAGGAAGGTGCCAAGTATCTGTGGTTGAGCCAGCAAAATGACAATGACAAATTATTAACTTGTGCTACACAGGCCCTTTCTAGTTCCAAAATGTATTCCCAGTCATTCTGTCTACTTCTGTTTAACAACTCTCTCTTCCAAAAGCATAATCTATCAGTCATTAAGTCAAAGAGCCAACACAAAAGGTTATCTCCTACAAAAATGCAATTAAAAGGTTGAAGCTCAGTAATATTATAATCATCAGGTCTTGACTAAGATCAAGAAATGTGATATGTTGCTCTTCATGTAGCTTGCAGGTAAGAATTGATATGTTTTAATTTAATGTTTTAAAAAGTATAATTATATATTACTTGTGACTAAATTAACTCCACGACTTAAAATCTTTGTATCATAAAATTTAAAGGAAGGCAAAAGGAGATGAATGGTGTTTTCTTTGAGTTCTATATTAGGACACTGGGTATGTGAAATAAAAATTAATATTATAATTTGACTTAAATAGGAATAGGAAAGAAATGTAGTGACAAAGGTAGGGAAAGTGTGGTGGGTTAGCTTAATTCTCTGCAACTTTAGCTTCCGGTATATGCTAAGCAGGGAAGACCCTCATGTCATAGTGTTTTAGTATACTTTCTCATGTGGAGAGATAACAAAATGGTTACTCTTACTGAAGAAGGGAAAGAACTGTTCTCAGAGAAAGAAGCCCAGCTCTTCCATCTCCTTGTGTTATAATCCTGAAAGCATAATTCACCTCTGTGTATCTTAATTTCTTCCTAGGAAGATATAATAATATGTAAGATGATTTGTATTTGAATCAATTTGCTGAACTAAAGATTATAGTGAAGCATCCATGTATGAGGTAGGGAAGCTTTCCTAAGTCTCAGCATTGTCTCTCCTTTGCCATGACAGCTATATGAGCACTAATTTAAGGGCACTGTAGAGTGAATGGACAGATATGTTTAATGCACTTATAACAACGTTTAGTTCATATAAAATTACTGATGTATTAGTGAGGATTTTAATATGCTATGATAATATCAAGAACTGAGTAAAAATTTAAATTTAATTAATGTAAGATCTTAATGCAAAATGAAATCAATAGTTTATTATTATTATTTCTTTATTTTTACTAAAGAATTTTTTATTCATTTTACATACCAATTACAGATCCCCTCCCTTCCATCCTCCTGACCCTCCTACCCACACCCCCAATTTCCTCCTCCAACAAGACAAGGTCTCCCATGGGAGGTCCTCAGAAACTAGAACATTCAGTAGAGGAAGGTTCAAGCCCCTCCCCCTGCATCAAGGCTGTGCAAGGTACTGGACTCCAAAAAGCCAGTTCATGCACCAGGGATGGATCCTGATCCTACTGCCAGGGGTTCTCATAAGCAGATCAAGCTACACAATTGTCTTGCTTATGCAGAGGGCCTAGTCTAGTCCCATGGAGGCTCCACTGTAGTTGGAGAGCTCTCCAGGTGCCACCAAGCCCTGTTATTCCAACAACCCATTTGTAAAATAAACACATAGACATTTATATTATTTAAACTGCTTGGCCATTAGCTCAGGCCTACCATTGTCTAGCTCTTACTCTTATGTTTAGCCCCTTTCTATTAATCTATACTTTGCCACGTGGCTTGTGGCTTACCAGTACCTTATCTCTTTCTTGTCATCTCGGCGGCCAGCTGTGTTTCTGCCTCCACCTTCCACTTCCCAGAACTCTCTTCTCTGCTTGCCCCATCTATACTTCCTGCCTGGCTACTGGCCAGCCAGTGTTTTCTTTTAATCAATCAGAACAACACATTTGACATACTTGAACATCCCACAGCACTTCCCCTTTTCTTTTTTTCAAGAGGCAAGGTTTTAACTTTTATATATTAAAATTTACAGATAACAATTATCAAGCAAGAATTACAGTTACAATATTAAAGAAAATATCCTATCTATCTTATATTTGTGAATCTAAGGTTTTATATCTAACTTATCTTTTATCATAACTGAGGAAATTATAATTATCTAGTCTTCAACCACATGAAGCTTAGGTTGCTTAAGTAGATAAGACTTATAGATTTATTGTCACCTATGCTTGTCATCTCTATAATTATGTTAGTTAGGTTATCCAGATTTATAAATATATAGGTCAGATGGATAGGTAATCTTCAAACATTTCATGGACCTAGAGAATATGGCATTTAAATAACTTAGAATTCTGTTGACGTGAGACACAATTGCTCCTGGCAGCACCAATTTGATCCCAAGATAATGTTGGGCTTCTAAGACATTTCCATTTGGAAGTTTGTCTTCTTGGCACAAAATGGCCTACTAAGCAAAGAGCTGCCCTTGCCTCAATTGCTGACAGTACAAATGCTGTTCTTTCTGGACAAGCAGGACACAAGGAAAGCGACCACTGTATTTGCCAAGACAGGGTAAGATGGTCTTTCAGAATTCCTGCTTCTGAAAATGGTCTGTCAGATACTCTAGGCCTGTAGCCAATTTGAAAGCACCAATGATGCTGAGAAACATTAGGTGAGTGTCCAGGCTGCTAGCTGTCTCTGTCTACTCTTGCAAGACTCCCAAAAGTTGCTTGCGTCCTTCTCCCATTTCTCGGGTATTATTATGTTCCTTCTCAGGTCTTTGATGAGGTTATAGTTACAACTTAGTATATATACATATATAATATTTTAGATAGAATATATTAAGTATTAGACTCAGGTTCTTTAGGATAGGACACCTTTTGGAATGATCTTTGTAGTAGCATGCCACCTACCCACACTCTAGACTTCCCTGGATTTTAGTATGTGTTTTTTGCTTGATATTGTTTGCATTTATTGTAATTCCAACTTATCTAGGTCATTATCCCTCATGACGCCTGGACAATATTTGATAACCATTTCTTTGTATATAGTCTTGTATTAGGTTAGAACCTTCTTATTTAGACAAAAGGGGGAGATGTAGTATGTAGCCATCCCAGCCTTGGCCTGGGAGTTCCAACCCCCATTGAGGCTTCAGTAATGGTCACGCCTACAAGGCAGGGCTGAGAGAGGACGCTGAAAACCCAGGATCAAGAGGAAAGGCTTCTCTTGGTTCCAGGACCCTGGACACTGGAGGCAGACCAAGCAGAGTTCTCCAGAGAACACTGCCAGACTGCACCATACCTTTCTCAGACCATGCAACCTATCCCTTCATTTGTAAGCTACCCAACACAATAAACCTCCCTTTTAACTACATGGAGTGGCCTTAATAATTTCACCAGTACTCCACAGCTGTTGTTCTAAAGTTCATAAGTTCCTACCAGTTTGGTTTGGTTGTCTCTGTAGGTTTTTCCATCCATCATGAACTTGATGCCTTTTACTCATAGAACCCCTGTTCTCTCTCTTCAGCTGAACTCCTGGAGCTTATACTAGTGCTTGGCTGTGATCTCTGCTTCCATCAGTTACTGGATGAAGGCTCTATGATAACAGTTAGGATACTCATTGATGTCTTCACTGGAGTAAGCCAGTTTAGGCACTCTCACCACTATTGCTAATAGTACAAGATGGAGTCATCCTTGTGGATTCCTGGGAACCTCTCCAGCACCCAGCCTTTCTCTGTCCCCATGATTTGTCCCTCCATCATGATATCTCCCTCACTGTTCCTCCACTCCATCCCTACTCCAGCTCGACCATCCCATTCCTTCATGTTCTCATCCCACACCCACCCTCCATTGCTCCACCCATCCCCATTTTACTCATGGAGATCTTCTCTATTTCCCCTTTACAGGGCAATCCATGCATCCCCCTTAGCATCCTCCTTGTTAACTAAGCTCTGGAGATGTGTGTTGCAGTCTGGTTATCTTTTTCTTTATTTCTATTATCCACTTACAAGGGAGTACATACAGTGTTTGTCCTTCTGAGTCTAGGTTACCTCACTCAAGATGATATTTTCTAGTTCTATCAATTTGTCTGCACATTTCGTGATGTCATTGTTTTTGCTGCTGAGTAATATTCCATTGTGTATATGTACTACATTTTATTAATGCATTCTTTGGTTGAGGGACATCCAGGTTATTTCTAGGTTCTGGCTATTATGAATAATGCTGCTATGAACATAGTAGAGCATGTGTCATTATGGTATGATTGAGCATGCCTTAGATATATGCCCAAGAGTGGTATAGGTGGGTCCTGAGGTAAATTGATTGCCAATTTTCTGAGAAACCTCCATACTAGTTTCCAAAGTGGTTGTACAAGTTTGCACTCCCACCAACAGTGAAGGAGTGTTCCCTTTGCCTGCATTATCTTCAACATAAGCTGTCATTGGTGTTTTTGATCACAGCCATTCTGATGGTGTTATCTTAGAGTTGTTTTGATTTGCATTTCCCTGATGACTAAGGATGTTGAGCAATTCCTTAAATGTCTTTTGGCCATTTGAGGGTCTTTTGTTAAGAATTTTCTGTTTAGTTCTGTAACCCATTGGGTTGTTTGATTATTTTGATGTCTAGTTTCCTGATTTTTTTAATGTATATTTTGGAGATCAGACCACTGTCAGATGTGAAGTTAGTGAAGATCTTTTCCCATTCTGTAGGCTGTTGTTTTGTCTTACTTACCATGTCTTTTGCGTTACATAAGCTTTTCAGTTTCAGGAGTCCCCATTTATTCATTGTTGCTATCAGTGTCTGTGCTATTGGTATTATATTTAGGAAGTAGTCTCTTGTGCCAATGTGTTCAAAACTACTTGCTACTTTTTCTTCTATAAGATTCAATGTAATTGAATTTATGTTGAGACTTTTCATCTACTTGGACTTGAGTTTTGTGCATGGTGACAGATATGGATCTATTTGTAATCTTATACATGTTGACATCCAGTTATGCCAGCACCATTTGTTGAAGGTGCTTTCTGTTTTCCATTGTACAGTTTTGGCTTCTTTGTCAAAAATTAGGTGTTCATAGGAATGTGGATTAATGTTAGACTGTTCACTTTGATTACATTGGTCTAGGTGTCAGTTTTTATGCTAATACAAAAATGTTTTTATTACTATAGCTCTGTCATAGAGCTTGAAGTCAGGGATGGTGATGTCTCTAGAAGTTGCTTTATTGTACAGAATTGTTTTATATACTCTATGTTTTGTTTTGTTTTGTTTTTTCCAAATGATGTTGGGTATTGTTCTTTCGAGGTCTGTGAAGAATTGTGTTGGGATTTTGATGGGGATTGCATTAAATCTGTAGATTGCTCTCGCTAAGATTGCCATTTTTACTATGTTAATCCTACCTATCCGTGAACATGGGAGATCTTTCCATTTTCTGATTTCTTCTCCAATTTCTTTCTCCAGACTTAAACTTCTTGTCAAACAGGTTTTTACTTGCTTAGTTAGAGTTACCTCAAAATATTTTATATTACTTGTAGCTAATATAAAGTGTGATGTTTTTTCTAATTTCTTTCTCAGCCCACTTATCATTTGTATGTAGGAGAGCTACTGACTTTTTTTTTTTTAAGTTAATCTTGTATCCTGACACATTCCTGAAAGTGTTTATCAGCTGTAGGAGATTCCTGGTAGAATTTTGGGGGATACTTATGTATACTATCATGTCATCTGCAAATAGGACAGTTTTACTTCTTCCTTTCCAAGTTGTATCCCCTTGATCTCATTTTGTTGTCTCATTGCCCCAGCTAGGACTTTGAGTACTGTATTGAATAGATATGGGGAGAGTGGACAGCCTTGTCTTGTTCCTGATTCTAGTGGAATCACTTTGAGTTTCTCTCCATTTAATTTGATTTTGGCTATTGGCTTGCTTGCTGTAAATTTCCTTTTTATGTTTAAGAATATTCCTTGTATTCCTGATCTCTCCAAGACCTTTATCATGAAAGAGTGTTGGATTTTGTCAAATGCCTTTTCAGCATCTAATGAGATGATCATGTGGTTCTTTTTTTTTTTCAGTTTGTTTCTATTGTGTGGAACAATTTGAAGAGTATTGGTATTAGCTCTTCTTTAAAATTCTGGTTTGAATTCTGCACTGAAACCACCTGGTCCTGGGCTTTCTTTGGTTGGGAGACTTTTAATGACTGTTTCTATTTCCTTAGGAGTTATAGGTCTATTTAAATTGTTTACGTGGTCTTGATTTAACTTTGAAATCTGGTATTTATCCAGAAAAACTGCCCATTTATTTTAAATTTTCCAATTTTGTGGAGTACATGTTTTTGAAGTATGACCTGATGATGTGCTGGATTTCCTCATTGTCTGTTGCTATGTCTCTCTTTTCATTTCTGATTTTGTTAACTTGGATGCTCTCTTTGTTGTTTGTTGGTTTAGATAAGGACTTTTTCTCAAAGAACCAACTCTTTGTTTCACTGATTCTTTGTATTGCTTTCTTTGTTTTATTTTATTGATTTCAGCCCTCATTTTATTATTTCCTGACATCTATTCCTTCTGGGTGACTTTGCTTCTTTTTGTTCTAGAGCTTTCAGGTGTGCTGTCAAGTCACTTGTGTGAGATTGCTCCATCTTCTTTATTTAGGCATTTAGTGGTATGAATTTTTCTCTTATCCCTGCTTTCATAGTGTCCCATAAGTTTGGTTATGTTGTTTTCATTGAATTCTAGGAAATCTTTAATTTCTTTATTTTTTCCTGACCACTGGTGATTCATTTGAGCATTATTCAGTTTCCTTGAGATTGTAGGCTTTCTGTAAATTTTGTTGTTGTAGAAATCATGATGGTCTGATAGAATACTCCAATTTTTTATTTCTGTTAACATTTGCTTTGTGACACAGCATGTGCTTGATTTTAGAGAAAGTTACATGGGGTACTGAGAAGAACATATATTCTTTGTGTTAGCGTGGAATATTCTGTAGATATCTCTTAAGTCCATTTGAGTCATAACACCTGTTAGACCCCTTATTTCTTTGTTAAGTTTCTGTCTGACAGATCTGTCCATTGGTGAGAGTCGGGTGTTGAAGTCTCCCACTACTAGTGTGTGTGGTTTGATGTGTGATTTAAGTTTTAGTAATGTTGCTTTTACATATGTAGGTGCATTTGTACTTAGAACATAAATGTTCAGAATTGAGACTTCATCTTGGTGGATTCTTCCTGTGATGAATATATAATGTTCTTTCTGATCTCTTTTGATTGATTTTAGTTTGAAATCTATTTTGTTAGATATTAAGAGAGCTACACCAGCTTGTTTCTTAATTCCATTTGATTGGAAAGTCTTTTCCCAACTTTTTGCTCTGAGGTAGTGTCTGTCTTTAAAGTTGAATTGTGTTTTTTGTATGCAGCAGAAGGCTGGCTTGATCCTGTATAGATCTCCTGTGGGTAACCACAACAGCTGTGAGCTAGACAACCATGCCATCTATTTCCAGATGAAAGAATTTTGCAGTACTCCTCCAGATCATCGGGCTCTGACATTCTTTCCACTTCTTTTTGTGCAGTGGTCCCTGATCCTTAGTGGTAGTGGAGATAATACAGGCATCCCATACAGGATGCTCAGTCTCTTATTTTCAATCCTTTGACTAGCTATGCATCTCTGACTTGACTGCTTCCCACTGTAATCAAAAGCTTTTTTGACCAAGGTTGAGAGCAGCCCAAACCATAGGTTTAATCACACATAGTTACGTCTATTTAGCAAGAGAGTTCTCAACCTGTGGTTTTTGATCCCTTGTAAATAAAATGACCCCTTTTAGGGGTCACCTAAGAACCATGGGAAAACACAATTTTTTTTTACATTATGATTCATAACCGTAGCAAAATCATGGTTATGAAGTGGCAACAAGAATAATTTTATGGTTTGGGAGTCACAACATGAGGAACTGTATTTGTGTGTGTGTGTGTGTGTGTGTGTGTGTGTGTGTGTGTGTGTGTGTGTGTTTCCAATATCAGTGAAAACAAGACCCTTCTAGAACTGGTGGAGTGGTACACATATGTAAAACTAGAAATGCTGGGCTTCCATTGTGGTCGGAAAATCTGGGTTGATGCAGGTTGATGATGATGTCAAGTGGCTCAAAAACTGCTGTTCTGTTGCTCCTTTCTCAGCAATTTAGCATTTTGCCCTTGCATGGAATAAAAGTAGATGGCACTTAGTGTTGCTTTGCTTTTGTTAAAAGATAAACATATTAACATAACATTTTAAAGAGTTTGTTTATACAATGGTACATGAATGGAAGGTGACTGAACGCAACCTATTTTTTGGGACCAAGGAGATCTGAGAACAGGTGTATAATGTGTTCACATAAGCAAGACAAACCAAGCAAACAAATACCTATATTTAATGGGATAAAGTGGGGCTTCTAGGTGGAGTTGAGATTGGTGGTTTATGACTGGTTAAACTTGTTCCATTTTATTCTGGTCACTGAGTTGGAGTCTAGCTTGTTTGTGTAGGAACTCAAGATGCTACAGCCATCCCAGTTGTGATGGCTGACCTTGTCATGTTGCTCAGACTTAGCATTCACCTAGAAGTCACAAAAGTCTATTTGTGTCTGAGGACATTTTCAGAAAGACTTAACTGAGGTAGGAAGACACATTCTGAATATAGGAGCTACTATTTTAGGGGTTGGCAGGGTCCCAAACAAGGTTTCCCATGGGTAGTCAGCAGAGCCTGGTACATTCATTTGAAGCAGGTCCAAGCCCCTTCTTCCTGCACCAAGACTGCACCAAGTGTCTCACCATAGGCACTAGGTTCCATATGTACCACTTCTCAAAGCTAAATCCAAGATAAAATAAGCAATTTAGACAAACCCGTAATACCTAGTGAAATAGAAATAGTAATTAAGTCTACCAGTCAAGACAACAATAATGAAATAAGGTAGTACTATAAGGTTTTAGCCCAAAATTCTCTCAGACTTTCAAAGAAGAGTTAATGCCAATACTCCTCAAATCATTTCACAAAATAGAAGCAGAGGGAATATAACCTAACTTATTTTACAAGGCCACAGTCAACCAGATATCTTAACTGCATAATGACTGAATAAGAAAGAAAATTGCAGACCAATTTTCTTTATGAATATGGATGCAAAAATATTCAATAAAATGCTTACAAACTGAATAAAAAAGTTTCATTCAGCTTGAACACATTTAATATCTATGTAGTTATCTGTCTATGAGTTTTTGTATAGTTCGAAATCTTGGGAATATGAAGGAGAATAAACCCTATCCAAGAGAACCTCAACATGATCATCCACCATGATCTACTAGACTTCTCGGAGACTCAGGAATGGTTCAACATACATAAATCAATACATTTAACCTATAATATAGACAAACTGAAATACAAAAACTACATGACTATTGATGAAATTATTAAGGCCACTCCACATAGTAAAAAGGGAGGTTTATTTTGCGGGGTAACTTACAAGTGAATGGATAGTTTACAGAGTCTGGGAAAGGCATGTTGCATTCTGACAGTGTTCTCTCTCCAGGGTCCAAGAACTAAGAGAGCCCATACATCTGGAACCCAAGTCTTCAGTGTCCTCTGTCAGCCCCGCCTTGTAGGGGTGGCTGTTACAAAAGCCTCAATGGGGATTGGAGCTTCCAGGTCAAAGCTGGAATGGCTACCCACTACACATGATCATCTCACTAGCTGTAGAAAAAGCCTTTCACAAAACCAACACCCCTTCATGATATTAAATAGATTTGTACTTATCAGTTTACACAAAACTCAATTCTAAATGATCACAGACCTCAACATAAAACCAGTTACAGTGACCCTGATAGAAGAGAAAGCAAAGAATACCCTTGGAACTATTGTCACAGGAAAAGACTTTCTGAAGAGAACACCATTAGCATAGGCACTAAGATAAAAAACAAACAAATACACAAAAACTGAAGGAATCAAAGGATGGAAAATGGAAAGGAAGAAGCCCAAGTATTTTTATTTACAGAAGATATGAGAGTATACATCCCAGCACTCAGGAGGCAGAGGCAGGAGGATCTCTGTGAGTTCAAGGCCAGCCTGGGTTATAGAGTGCATTTCAGGAAAGGCACAAAGCTACCCAGAGAAACCCTGTCTCAAACCTCCACCCCCCCAAAAAGTGAGTATACATAAGTGAGTGACCAGAAACATACCATTGAGAAACTCCAACAGCAGGATACTCATTTTTAGCAAAGTAACTTGATACAAAATTAATTCACAAAAATTACTAGCTTTCCAATATACAAAGGAAAAACAAAACAAAAAAGAAATCAAGGAAACAACACCTTTCACAATAGCATAAAATAAAATAAAATATTTTAGGGTAACTCTAACAAAGTAAGTAAAAGTGTTATAAGATATAAACTTTAAGACATTGAAGAAGATGCCATAAGATGGGAATATCTCTCATGTTCATGGTTTGGGAGGATTAACATAGTAAAAATGACAATTGTAACAAAAGCAAACAACAGATTCAATTCAATGCCCATCAAAATTCCAACGCAATTCTTCAAAGATCTTTAAAGAACAGTTTTCAGATGGTTAAACTGGAGGAATACATGTAGCAGATTCCAAATTTATTTGTACTTACTTCCCTGAATACCATTCAACTCCAAAATGGATGAAAGAACTCAACATAAAAACAAATGTATTCATCCTGATAAAAAATAAACTAGGACATAGCCTTGAACTCATTGGCTCAGGAAATGACTTTTTTAAACAGAACACTGTTAGTACAGGTACTAAGATTAAAAATTAATAAATAGGACCCCATAAAACTAGAAATCTCTGTATAACAAAGGACACCATCATTTGGACAAAGCAGTAGCTTACAGAATTAGAAATAATTTTATCAGCTACACATTTGATAGAGGCCTACAATCCAAACTATGTAAATAACTCAAAAGACTAAATGTCAAGAAAACAAATAACCCAATTAAAAAATGGAATATTAGTCTAAACAGAGAATTCTCAAAAGAGAAAATTCAAATGGCTAGAAAACACTTAAAAAGTGTTCAACATGCTTAACCACCAGGAAAATGCAAATCAAAACTACATTGAGATTTCATCTTACATCCATCAGAATATTAAAATCAGCAACACAATGACAACTCACACTGGTGATAATATAGTAAAGTCCTTCCTTTGTCTTCCCAACAACAATGTGATCAGGTCTGTCACCAAAACCCCACTCTGGTATCGACTTGTCTTAATTAGAGTAACTGTTGTTGTGATGAAACACCATGACCAAACTCAACTGGGGAACAAAATGTTTTATTTCACTCACTATTCCATATACATTTCAAAGTCAAAAGTATTGAGGGCAATAACTCACACTGGAAAGAAATTGAGATGCAGGAGCTGATTCAGTGACAATGAAGGGGTTTTGCTTACTGACTTGCCCCCATGGCTTACTAAACCTTTTTTTCTTATAGAACCCAGTTCTCATCTTTTTTTTTTTTTTTAAAACTCAGGCCTCACCTGCCTTGATATGAACTCACTCACATGTCCTGGGCCCTCCCCCAGTAGTTACAAATAAAGAAAATACCATACAGGCTTTCTTTCAGTCTGATATTCTGGAGGCATTTTCTCAATTGAAGCTCTCTCCTGTCCAATATCTCTAGTCTATTTCTGGTTGACATACCTAACCAGCACAAGTGGGGAGGGCAGGAAAGAAGGTGAGGTATAGCAGGAATCTTAAAAGTTCTTATTAATAAAATCAAACCTGGAGCCAGGTATTGGGGTGAATGCTGAAAGATCAGAGAAACAGAACAAGCCACAGCTACCTCACCTCTCCAGTTCCTCAGCTGATCCTGTTTCTTCAGACTGGAAGCGTCTCTCTCAGTCCTCATCCAGAATGAATCTCAGCTGAACTGTGCTGCTCAAAGCCTGAATGCTTAACCAGCCAAAAGCTTCTAGTTTCTGGTCCTCATGCCTTATATATCTTTCTGCTTTCTGCCATCACTCCGTGAGATTAAAGTCTCACTTCTTGGGATAAAGGGGTGTGTCACCATGCCTGGCTGTTTCCAATGTGGCCTTGAACTCACAGAGATCCAGAGGGATTTCTGCCTCTGGAATGCTAGGATTAAAGGTGTGTGGTACCACTGCCTATCCTCTATTTTTAATATTGTAGCTGTTCTGTCTCTGACCCCACATAAGTTTATTAGGGTGCACAATATTTTGGGGAACACAATACCACTACAGTGAGGAGGGAGGGAATCTGGGGCAGGGAAAATTCAAATTAAGGGGCAAATTGAGGGTAATATGAAAACATAACACAGTAGAAGTTTTGTTTAAAAAAAACAATACATATATGAATGGTTTGTAAATGAAATCACCAAAAAAAAATCAGTAGACAGAGTCATACATGAACATATCTTGTCACCATATGATGATCCAGTATCAGGAAGTAGTTACATTTAATTTATCTGCTGACCAAAGTTGTCCCTTGGAAAACGCCAAACAGTCTTGGCTATTATCAAGATGATAGTTGTTCTCCACAAACTGATAGCAAGGCCTCCTTCCTGAATACAATAGCTATACAATGTACTGAACATGAAGAAGCCAAGGTGTTGTCTACATAGAATTTTTTCACCCTTACATTCTAGAGTCTTTGGTATAGGAAGGCACTCTGAATACTGCCGAAGGAGAAATGTAAGCATCAACCCAGCCACAAAATCATTAATCTACAATGGTGTCCTGACCACAAGATTTGTTAGTGCAATAGTGTCATAAAATTATGGAAGTAACCAACAAGAATTGGTTTTGACTTAAGGTCCACAGCACAAGCTGTAACATGTATTGACATTGCTTGGGTGACCAATAATCTGAGGCTAAATATCCCGGGGACTTAAGCCTTGGGTAAAATAAAATAATAATGTTCTAAAAATTAAAAATAAAACATAGCAATAAAATGACTCCTAATGACATTCTGCTATAAAAATAGATCAATGCCTCTCTCTGTTTTCATCAAAGAAGTTTCCTCCAGTAGCAAATGATAACAAATGCAGAGACCAGCATTTAGACATTATGTAAAGTGTGAGATACATTAGATCACTCATCCTAAATGGGATATCTCTATCAAATTCCTCTCCTCAGGGCTCAGAGGTCCTAGAGGAAGAGGAGGCCGAGAGTATAAGAGCTAGAGGGGATAAACAGCAGCAGCAAAACAAGGCCCTCTAAATTAGGAGGATCAATGCTCACATGAACTAACAGAGACTGTCGCAGAGCCTGCATGTGGCAGGGTCTACACCAGATAGAGTCCTAGACCTTAAAGGAGGTAGAGACATGTGCTACATTACTACACAGAAATTATCTCCTATTGATAACCACTTGTAAATGAGTTTGTTTGTTTGTTTGTTTGTTTTCAAGAAAGTCACATAGGAGAAGCAAACTACTCTTAAAGATAGGTTGCATGCCCAGCACTAGATGGCCAATGGAAAATTAACTCAAGGTCATCTTTGAATTTTCTTAGGCTCATAATGCTGTATTAGGGCTTTTCATACACACACACACACACACACACACACACACACACACACACACTCACACAGACACACACATACACACAGACACACACATACACACACACACAGCCATTTACATATATATTATGCCTTCTCATTTAGTGTTTTTATGAGATTTTTGAATGTTGGAACATGTGGGTTGCTATATGGAGCCAAATAAAGGGGTGAAAGCCTTAGATCAGGGAAATAGGGAAAGCCTCCAGCCAGCCTTACCTCACCAACTCTGCAGCTTTCAAATGCATGTTACTTCCTGGTTACCCACGCCTTTATTGTTTTGCTGTTTTGTACTCTCATCAGCTCTCTTAATCCAGCTACCTCACTTCCTCTTCCTGCACAGCTCTGTCACTTTCTGCCTGTTTGTACAGATGCCTAGGCTTCTATGGTTGGTATGGGATTAAAGACATTTGTCACTACACTTGGCCCTGTAGACCCTGCCTGCTAAGTGATAGGATTAAGGGTGTGTGTTGCCTGATTTCTTCTTTACTTAAAATGGCTGCCTCTTCCCCCACCCCTCTACCCCTATCTTCAGGCAAACTTTATTTATTAATGCACAAATAAAATATGACCACATTTCAGTACAAATAAAACATCACCATATTCTAGTTCTTGTTTTATCCTTTTATAATATCATCATATCATACCATAGTATATTTTTATTCCCTAGAAGCTTGTAATGGGATACAGAAAGAATGAATCTGGATAAAAGGGGAGGTTGGGAGAAACTGGGAAGAGTGGAGGAAGGGGAAACTAAAATCAGGATATATTATGTAAGAAAAACTATATTTAATAAAAGAATTAATAAATAGAGGAAATTGGGAATCCATGTGTAATGAATATAAGTCATATGTCTGATACTTTGGCTTATCACATTCTAAGATTTGTTTGAAACAGTACAAACTGGACCCCAATTAAACTAAATCTATTTAAAAATTATATGATTGGCCATAAACATATAGTTAAAGGAATAAGATTATTTTGTGTCTAGTCTATAGATATAAAAATGACCTGACTGTTTTTGATGTAATAGGAGTCTCTACCTGATCTGTCAAAATCAATTTCTATGTAAATATTGTTCCCTGGGAATCTGTTCCCAAAGCTGCTTTCATATGTGGAGAGATTCATTCTCCAGTAGTGTGTAGACTGCTTAAATACAGAAAAGGTTCAGTAAAATAGTTCTGCTTATGTTATTGTTTCTATCATTTATTGCAAGTCACATACATTTGCTATAGAAGTTTAATTCTAGAGTAAAAGTACAATTTATTGATGGTATTTTATGCAGGAGGCACTGAGATGGAAACCTGAATATTTAGACTTAAAAATACCTCTACAAAGTAGGAAGCAATATTTTATATATTTTAGATATTAATAGTTCTAGGGCCTTAGCATTTAGGGCTTGGATAAGAATTCACATTCAGGTCTATAATACTACAAACAAAGGCTCTGAAATGTTGTGCAGTGTTAGGAGATTAATGCCATATTTTGAGTAGAAGAGTTTAAAACTCCTGAATCAAAGGTCTATCTTTAGTACTCAGACATCTATAGCATGCCAAACTGCAAAAATTGACATAGCCATAGAACTTGTTTGTGAAGACTGATTAAAGTAGAATTGGACTCACGAGTTTCAAAGGTGAGAGCTTCTGATGTGTTCCCTGTAACCTGAGGACAAACAATCCCAAGTCTCTTTTAAAAGCTGTTTCTCTAGAGGGTTAGCCACTAAATAGCAGAGAATCTTATATCAGCTGCTTTTTCTTTACTTGATTACATTAGCCCCAAACACTGCATCTTTGTAAAAATAAGACAGTACATTTTTTCATGTCCTTCCTATTGTAATTGTTGCTTTTGCAATATAACTATACTATTTGTAATGTCTTTTCTGAAATCAAGTGAAAACTAATATGATAACTGAAATAAAGTCATACTTCCTCAGTGGTATGGTGTTTTGAATGAAAATGGCCCCCATATACAGTTTTTTGATCTTGGGGATCTGCCCACCCTTCTTCCAAATAAAATACATAGAGAGTTATTCTTACTTATGAATGCCTGGACTTAGCTTGACTTGTTTCTAGCCAGCTTTCCCTAACTTAAATTATCCCATGTACCTTTTGCCTCTGGGCTTTTACTTTATTCTGTGTACCTCTCTTTCTTTCTTACTCCATGGCTGGCTATGTGGCTGGGCAGCTGACTCCTGGCATCCTCCTCTCTTTCTTTTCTAGCACTTCTTCTCTCCATCTTTTTTTCTTCTCTTTATTCTATGCCTGGCAGCCCCACCTATCCCCATCCTGCCTAGTTATTGGCTGTTCGGTTCTTTATTACACCAATCAAGTATTTTAGGTAAGCAAAATGACACAGGTTCACAGAGTTAAACAAATGCAACCTAAAAGAATGCAACACATTTTTGAATCATTAAACAAATGTTCTACAGCATAAACAAATGTAACACATCTTAAAGTAATATTCCACAACAACCATAGGATCCTAGGAAGTGGCATTATTGTAAAATATTAGGATATGTGATCTTGTAGATGTGGCCTTGTTGGTGGAAATGTGGCACTGGGGTGGACTTTAAGGTTTCAAATCACAAGCCAGACCTAGTGGCTTATGCTCTCCTCTTGCTGCCTGCAGATCAGGATTTAGAATTCTGGGCTCCTTCTTCATCACCACATCTGTCTATGTTCTGACTTAGTTCTCACCATGATGGCAAGGAACTAAACCTCTGAACTATCAGCCAGCCCTGGCTAAATGCTTTGCTGTATAAGAGTTCATATGGTCATGGCATCTCTTCACAGTGATAAAATCCTAAGACAAGTGGATATTTATGTTACTTCTCTTGTTACATTTGTCCTAATGTCCTTTGTTTGAGCTGGCCTTGCAGTCCTTTATAATTGCTTCATTTTCATATTAGTGTATTAGGATTTTGCTCTGCCTGAAACACTAGTCTGGGTTCTTCTTACTAAATCCAGGCTTGCTTATAAATATATCATTCTCCAATCTCAAAAAAAAAAAAACCTGGCTAATTGGCATCTTTAATATTATATATTGTGTCCAAACTCTTCACTTTCACACATTTTCAAAAACAAAAAACAAACAAAAAATGGTATTCCCAATGACTTTTGACAAGTAAAATCTCTTGGTAAATAGAAAGGTAAATCCTTTCTTGGGGCTTTAAAAATCAGGCTGTAGTTTTAATTTCCAAGACAAAGAAAACAAACAAGCAAAAACACAGTAGAAAAATTAAAGCTATAGACTGCCAGTGACTGTGGTGATATTTTATTTGTGCAACTCAATAAAGTTTCTCTGAGAATCAGAGGACAAAGCCAGTCACTATATTAAACATAGAAGTCATGCAATGTTAGCACACACCTTTAATCCTATCACTTGGGAGGCAGTGATCTGTCTGGATCTCTGTGAATTCAAGGTCACACTGGGAACAGAGCCAAGTGTGGTGGCACATGCCTTAAATTCCAACACTAGTTAACTATAAAGGTTTGGAGGTCTGTACAGACATACAGGAAGTTATAGAGCTGGCAAGAAAGAGGAAGTCATATAGCTGGACAGAGAGAGCAAATGACATAGCAGAACAGAATGGCAAATAGGCATGGGTACACAGGAAGAAGGTCTTTTTGGAAGCTGAGGGTCAGTAAGGTGAAGTTGGCTTGTGGCTTTTCCTATTCCTGTGATTTCTCAAGTTTTAACACTGATATCTGGCTCTGGGATTTTTATTTAATAAGACCATTTAGCATTCATCTACAAGTGCCAGTTTTCTTCTAACTGTGCTACATAACTTGGACAGTCCCTCTCTAATGGATGCTAACAGCATAGAAAAGGAGCCTTCCATGACCATGTCACCATGTGCCAAATGAAAGTCCAAAGTTTTCTTCCTGTGTTTCTTGCAATCAATGGCTTTGACCTGGACTTAGTATTTCACAAGTCACTGGGCTTTCCCAACACTATTAGTCTTTCCATTTACTAATTCACTGAATGAATCAACATTCTTCAATTCCTCAGTGTGAGGAGGACACTAAAATCTCATTCTCAAATCATACTGATTATATGATCATATTTATCAGTTATATGTTACTATTACTATAATAAAATACTTTATGTGTATTACATATTTATAATATATGTTTTATATAAATTTATGTATTTATATAAATATATAAAATTTATATAATCATGCACACACACACACACACACACATATATATATATATATATATATATATATATATATATATATATATGTTTGCTTATTTATTTCAGTTTTGCAACCTTCATTCAAAGATTAGGATATACTGTTGGTCTAGTCTCTGTTGATGACAGCATATTTCACAGAATACGTAGCCTTGTACCAAAATGATGCCATTTAATGGTACAGAAAATTGGTTCATTTTCTGAACTAATCAAAAAATTAAAAGGTAGGAAAGAAAAGTTACTAGAAATCTTGGTGCATTCTAGTGGGCGTACCAGATGATACCAGGAAATCTGAGGCTCTTCTTGGGTATTTCTTCTGATCAATAAGAAAAAAATAATTAAAATGGACTCAATTTTTACTCAAGTATAAATTTTGGTGTATAAAAGTAACTTCCAGGGCATGAAAGCTGTAAAGAGTGTTCCAGAGTAAAGGAGTTGAATGAAAAAAAAAATCAATCAATATGGATATTAGTTACATGATGATAGGCCTGGAGGAGAACTATAGCAAGGAAGCCCAAAACATTATGGGAGATTAAGAACATGCTTAGGCTTTGATGATCATGCAAATGAAAATGACAGGAAACAAGAGAACATAATATTTATGAAAGTGGGCAGACCCAGTTGAAATTCATGGCAACTGATGAGGACATTACTAGGGGACAAAAATTTGAGGAAGGAAGAGTACATTATCTTAGGTAAACATGCATCTCTAGGGTTGTTCCCCTACCATGTCATTAATCTGTCCAACTGAATTAACTGTCAAGGGAGTAGACAAGAGCATATTTCCACTAGAGGGGCATTACATCCTTTATTGTAACAAAAGCAAATCAGAGAAAGGCCTAGAAAGACTAGAGTTACACATTCTCTTTAAGAACACACCCACAAGGACCTAAAACTGTACCACCCTTCTTGCCCAAAGTTCACAGTAATTCCCCATTCGATCCTAAAACTCTTCACATGAATTTTTAGGAAATCATTCATCCAAACTGCAGCACTTCTTGCATCAATGGCTGAGTGACCACATGTCGTCACAATTTCCTGTCCTGTGTCCACTCTCCCTTCTGACACTTCACTGGCATGCATTACTGAACTACACTCTGCCTTGCTTGTTTCTCACTGTACCAAGCTACTGTTAGTAAATTGGATCACTCAATTAAATTGATTATAACATACAATATTGACTTACGAGAGCATAAACAACAACTGTTAGCATCTTTGAAAATTAAATTTAATACTTTGCAAGACTCGAAAACAAAAATTAAAAGATGAAAGTGCCGGGGAAATAGGTACCAGAAAAGGGAATGGTGAGAGACTAGGTGTGTGTGGGGGTGGTGGTGTCAGGGTTGACAATGGAATTTTATTCAGTCACAAAGAAGGTAGTATTGGTGAGCACAGAAAAAAGTGGATGGCATTGACATTAGCCAGTTGAGTCAAATAAGCCAGTCTTTTTGTGATAAGCATCCCTGTTTTCTCTAATGTGGAGTTAAGGAACAAAAAGACATTAAGGTTAATGGGGCATATTAGACATTTTTTTTTAAAGGGAATGAAGAGCAGCAAGTACAAGGAAAGGCACAGGGATAGACTTTATTAAAGTTCATTATATTCATGCATGAAAGGATCATGATGAAACATGTTACTTTGTATATTTAATAGGCCTTTACTTTTAAGTAAAAAAGATTTATGTTTTATTAAAAACTATATTACTTACATTTGTCTTCACAGTAATAGTTTGAAAAGAAATGTATACTTTGATATTTCAGGTAAAATATTATTTAGGATTGTATTTTCTTCACAAATGAAAATAGACGTTCACCTATTTATAAAATTCCAAGCTTTCCATATTGTATGTTTTTCTTTGCTACTGTTACTTAAAAATTGAATCAGTAAGTTTGCTGTATATCTCCATAATTTTTCCTCCAACTGAAGAAGAAGCAATTTTGTTTTCTTGTGGGTACTTTGCTGTTTTTCATATTTAGAGAAACAAGGGCAAGGCAGAAACCATTACCTGGGAGTTGGTGTGTTCATAAAAAGGCAGTCAGGACTCAATAAAATCCAACATTTGACTGAGATTTGGTTACTTTCTTACAAAAATTGAATTCAGGATATTGGTGAAATTATTAAGGCAAGTCCACGTAGTTAAAAGGGAGGTTTATTTTGTAGGGTAACTTACAAATGAAGGGGTAGGTTGCAGGGTCTGGCAAAGGTATAGCACAGTACAGCGGTGTTCTCTGGAGCACTCTGCTCGGTCTACCTCCTGCGTCCAGCGTCCCCGAACCAAGAGAGTGACCTCCTCTTGATCCTTGGTCTTCCGCTCCCTCCTCTGCCCCGCCTTGTGGGCGTGATCATTACTGAAGCCTCAATGGGGGTTGGAACTTCCAGGCCAATGCTGGGATGGCTATCCACTACATCTCCCCCTTTTGTCTAAATAAGAAAGTTCTAACCTAATACAAGACTATATACAAAGAGATGGTTATCAAATATTGTCCAGGAGTAATGAGGGATAATGACTTAGATAAGTTGGAATTACAATAAGTGCAAACAATATCAAGTAAAAAACACATATTAAAATCCAGGGAAGTCTAGGGCATGGGTAGGTGGCATGTTACTAGGGTCATTCCAAAAGGTGTACTATCCTAAAGAACCTGAGTCTAATACTTAATATATTCTATCTAAGATATTATATATGTATATATACTAAGTTGTAACTATAACTGTTAATCTCCAACCTCATCAAAGACCTGAGAAGGAATATAATAATACCTGAGAAATGGGAGAAGGAAGCAAGCAACTTTCAAGAGTCTTGCAAGAGTAGACAGAGACAGCTAGCAGCCTGGACAGTCACCTAATGTTTCTCAGTATCGTTGGTGCATTCAAATTGGCTACAGGCCTAGAGTATCTGACAGACCATTTTCAGAAGCAGGAATTCTGAAAGACCATCTTACCCTGTCTTGGCAAATACAGTGGTCGCTTTCCTTGTGTCCCGCTTGTCCAGAAAGGACAGCATTTGTACTGTCAGCAGTTGAGGCAAGGGCAGTTCTTGGCCCAGTAGGCCATTTTGTGCCAAGAAGACAAACTTCCAAATGGAAATGTCTTAGAAGCCCAACATTCTCTCGGGATCAAATTGGTTTTTACAATAGGCATTGGTTTATTCAGTTGTCCTGGAGAGGAATGTCTTCCACAGTGGCTGGGAATGTTTTTACCACCTTTGATTTAGGGGCCTGCAAGAGGCCCCCTTAGGCATTTCCCGCCAGTAAAGGGTTGCCTTGTATATCTATTTTTGATCTGCACTCACTGGTCCAATGTCAGCCTTTGCCATATCTTTTACATAATCCAGGAGGTGGTTGGGGTCTCCTGTTTAGGCTATTCCTAGAAGGAGTATTATTTCTAGGATTATCCCATGTACAGTTTTTACTTATATGACCTGGTGTACCACATTTAAAACATTTGGTACCATGGGGCCTTCCTTCACCTCTGGCATTTGTCTCTCCTATCCAAGCCTCATTACTGTAGTTAAGAGATTCAACACCATTAGTATACTGAATCCATTCTTTCAAAGGAGCTGATCTGATCTTTAATGGTGTAAGTATGCTTTTGTATTCTGCATTAGCATTGTCAAATGTCAAGGACTCAGTAAATACTTTTCTTAATTCTTTATCTGATACAGCTTTTGTTATAGCTGTGTTCAGCCTTTGTAAAAAATCAGTGAAGGGTTCATGCGGTCCCTGAAATATCTTTGTGTATACCTCAGTTGCTTTTTCAGGTTCTGGAATTTTTTCCCAAGCATTTAGAGCTGCTGTACGGCATAGGGATATTGTATGCTCATCATAAACGGCTTGTACATTCCTGTCAGCAAAACATCCCTCACCAAGTATTTGATCTTGGGAGATCTCAAAACCTCTGAGTTTACTTTGTTGTTCTAAATTTCTTGTCTCTTTTCTCAACCAGCTTTTCCACTGTAACTGCTGGCTATATTCTAGAACAGCTGAAATTAACTGATGCCAGTCATCTGGAATGATTCTTTGTGAGGTAGACCACGAATTTAACATCTGTTTTACGTATGTGGAGTGTATCCCATATGTAACTACTGCTTCCTTTATATTTTTAAAGTCCTTTGTTGAAATTGGTTGTAATGTATATGTCATATATGGCTCGGGGTATGTGTCATCTGCTGGCTTCTCATGGATGATAACAGGATAAGCCATTGTATGAGAGCCATTTGGAGATGTTACAACCTGTATGGTCTTGCCCTTCTGCTTATTAGGTCCCTTGTCATGTTTATTGAGTGTTTCCTCCAGGGCTTGTAAACAAGCACCTAGGGTCTGTTCCAGGGAGTAAACCTCCTCTCTTGTAAGGGATTCTAGATTTTTCATGGAATCATGGAAGTTTTTATGTTCTTCTGAAATACATGATTCCATGGACCTTATCTTATCAAGTAATGATAATTTTTCTTCTTTATATAGTGTCTGAGTAGCTACAACTTCACTCTGGAGAGTTAGTGTTCTATCCATTAAATACTCATATTTATTATCAATAAAAGCAATTTTGGGTACAAGCTTGTTTTGTAAATTCTGGTTAGCAGATTCCAGAGAGAGAATATTTTTATGTAAGTCCTGCCCAGCAGATTCCAGAGAAAGAATCTTTTTCTGTAAGCCTTCATTGCTATCTTTTAAAACCTGTAAATCCTGGTTAGCAGATTCCAGAGAGAGAATCTTTTTATGTAAGTCTTCATTGCTATCTTTTAAAACCTGTAATTCCTGGTTAGCAGATTCCAGAAAGAGAATCTTTTTCTGTAAGCCTTCATTGCTATCTTTTAAAGCCTGTATCAGTCCCAATAATGACTCATCTTTGTTCTTACTATTAAACCAGTGTTTGAACACTGTGTGAATTATTACAATGAATGTCAAAATGGTACAGGCCAGATATGTCTTAGGGAGGTCGTATATTTCCAGGAAAATGTCATTCATCATACAGGCAAAAAGGTTTTTAAATTCTTGTGAGGTAATGTTGTCAGCCATATTACAAGAATTACTCAAAATTTGTTAGTCAGTTTTAAGGTGTAAAATTATCAAGTACTTTTACTTGAAAGAAGCTTACCTTTCCGTGGTTTTGGGTGGTGCAGTAGCACTTTTCAGCCAGCAGGAGGTGTTGGTATAGCTCCAAAGCAAGGCCTGCTAGAGACCTTGGCTGTAGCTGAAGGCAGGAGCCAAGGTGGCGGGGAGCCGGCACTCAGGGAGTAGTGGGAATGCCTCACTCATAGCGGTTTTCGCTGGTCTAGGGGCTAAGCTAGGGAACTGAGACCGGACTAGCTGTTCCCTTTTTCGGAAATGGAACCATGTAGGCATCCACTGGTTAAATGGAACTTTGCAGGCCGGTTTAGGTACCTGCCAGCCGGGGAGCGGCTGAGGGTGGGAGCCGCCTAGGCCTTTGGAATTTGCCCCAAGTTGGGCGCCAGATATTGGTGAAATTATTAAGGCCACTCCACGTAGTTAAAAGGGAGGTTTATTTTGTAGGGTAACTTACAAATGAAGGGGTAGCTTGCAGGGTCTGGCAAAGGTATAGCACAGTCCGGCGGTGTTCTCTGGAGCACTCTGCTTGGTCTACCTCCTGCGTCCAGAGTCCCCTCCCCGAACCAAGAGAGTGAACTCCTCTTGATCCTCGGTCTTCCGCTCCCTCCTCTGCCCCGCCTTGTGGGCGTGATCATTACTGAAGCCTCAATGGGGGTTGGAACTTCCAGGCCAATGCTGGGATGGCTATCCACTACATCAGTGTTAGTTTAAAAAGTATAAGCCAGCATTATGAGGTTTCCCTTCATTTTACTTGTTTATACAATAATATTTTACCTTCTTTTCTAACAGGGTTTGAAGTAGCTTATAGGGAAAAAATATCACTAAAATAGAACCATTACCAGAGTTGTTTTTATCTACCACATCTTGCTGTCTAACCCTATGGCTCTTTAAAAATGCCCTAAACTTTTATTTTATTTACTTTATGCTTATTGTTTTGCCTGAAGGGCTATATTTAAGTGTATCTTCTTCTAATGATTCTCATGCTATTTCTTGTCCTTTCTGTGGCAGTAGTTTGGGGCTATACACAACATGCAGTTCCTCATCCTTCCTGTCTTCCTTGCATTTTAAGACTAGAGAGTATGAGCTGTCTTGATTGCTCAGGAAGAAGGTGTTTGCTGCTAAAACTTGACAACCAGAGGAGTGGTGGTTTGAAGAAAAAAAAAAAAGGCCCCCAAAGTGAGTGGCACTTTAGGAGGTGTGGCCTTGTTGGAGTGGTGTTGTCTTTTTGTTGGAGGAAGTGGGTTACTGTGGAGGTGGTCTTTGAGGTTGTATATATCCTTAAGGCATGCCCAGTGTTACAGTTCCTTTACTATTTCCTGCAAGCAATATAACTCTCAGCTACTTCTGCAACACCATATCTGCCTTCATGCAGTCATGCCTGCCATAATGATAATGGACTAAACCTATGAAAATGTAAGCCACTTTAATTAAACGTTTTCCTTGTAATAGTTGTCATGGTCATGGTTTCTCTTCACAGCAATAGAAACCCTAGCTGAGACAAGAGGTTAATCCTGGAAGCCATACAAAAGTTGTCACTGTCCTTTGACATCTCTGTGAACTCTACTGCATACATGTGCCCTCCCCTCACACAGAACATGCACACATGTGTACTCCTCTCACACAGAACATGCACACATAGCCATAAATCAAATTTTAAAAGCAGAGCTTGTGAGCAGAGTTTTAAAAGGTCATGTCTACAAGCCTGTATGTCTTTTTATTCCTTTTTCTATCTGTTGATTAAACACTTTAGTAACCTCAAATAACACTCTTTTAAACAACATATACTGAAAACCCACTTAAAAATACAAAGAAAACCTTACCCGTGAGTTTGGACACTGGGTCAGATTTTTATTAGTGTCAAAAAATTTGGATTTTTTTTTCATTCATAAATATGTGCTGGCCGGGAAAAAGGTGGGCATTTTTGAAGGTAATTGTGTAATAGATACCTTGTATTTATATGGCTAGAAGATCTATAAAAACATAATTCAGGACCTGCCTACCTATTGATTTTATTTCTGTCTGAAAGTTATGTCAATTTTTTAAACCAATCTATACCAACACTATACCAGTTTTATAGCAGTAAATTTTCTGCACTAGTGCAAGGCTATATAAATTACATCCCACTGCTTATGGATAAAGTTTACTGAATTGATAAATCTGTCAGAAAATAGTGCACTCATTAATTTCTGATAAAAATATGAGATGAAGCAATAAGCTTGAGTTCACTATTCTTGGATGGTGAGACTATTTACCTTTATGTATGCTTCACATGGAATCTAACAGTTGTGATCTTGTCATGTCACTAGGTGTCCAATAGAACAAAAGATTACTTTGCTAGATAATTATGGTTATTACAAATGTCAAGGTCCTATTGCAAAAGAAAGAATACTGATATTTTCAGTTTATCTTAGTTTAACTTTCTATTGTTTGGAACCTCAAGGTCTACTTAGCTTTGTTGTGTAAAAGTAAAGGATGGCTTGTTATTTTATATTATTACTTTTGTTTATTCATTTTACATTCAAATTTGAAGTTAGAATGGCAAGTAATGGGTTTCATTATGATTTTTCACAGTAAGTGGAATGTCAATATAATTATTTTTACTCATCCCCTTCTTCTAGGCCTCCACTATGTTACTGACTTATATAGTCTTCCAAATACTCACCCTACCCTGGCATGTCACTTGTATTCACTTTTTCTTTCCTTTAGAATATGTTCTTCTCTTTCATCATACTCATTCTTCAACTGCATATTCAGCATTGAGGGAAGACATATGAACATATGGTATCTGTCTTTCGGAAAAATTTTCCTCAATATCTTTGCCAAATGTACATCAAAGAGAGAAAAATATCTAGAATATATAAGCAACTAAAAAGTAGATGAACAAGCCCTCAAGTCATCTACTCAATAAATGGGTCAGTTACTGTAATGGAGTGCTTTCAAAGGATGAAATACAAATGTCCCATAAATATTTTATATGTATTTAACTTCTTTACTCACAAGGAAATCACAAACTAAATATTCTGTAAAATTCTATCCCACCATATTCAAAATGACTATCATCAATAAAATAAATGACAATCAATTCTGGGGGAGGATGAGGGAGAAAAATCTTATTCACTGTTACCAAGAATGCAAATATAGATAGCCACTATGGAAATCAGAATGAAAGGTTCCTAAAAGGATGAGAAATAGTTCTATTACATGACCTGGATATACCACCTCTGGGTGTACACCCCAAGAATTGTAAGCCAGCATACCACAGAGATATTTGCACATCCATGTTTTGTCTTGCAGTTTTCATAATAGTCAAACAGCATGGATATTAATCAATAGATAATGAATGAATGAATGAATGAATGAATGAATGAATAAATAAATAAGAAACTAAGTAATATACCCAATGGACTTTTATTCAATTATAAATAATGAAATTATGAAAATTGCAGGAAATGGATAGAAAAAGAAGTGGTGTGAAATTTTTATAACAGGCCCAAACATGGAACATAGAGGATTAAATATCTATTTTACCTAGTAAAATGTCAATTTATCAAAATAAGTCAAAGAGGTTCATTACAGTTCTTATCTGCTCATTCCATTAAAGAAATTATTAAAGATTGCTTCAGGATGTGGCTAGTAATGAAGTGTTCAGAGTAATGTCTTATAAATGTCATTCTTACCAATAATGGCTTCATTTAAATATTAAATATTAAAACTTTTAAATATATTTTTGCATACTTGTAATTTGTAGAAAGAGACTTTCCACTTGTTCAGGGCAGCAGCACAGATCGGAAGCAAGCTCTATGCAGAACTGGAAAACTTAAGACCGAGAGCTGGAACAAGACACAGGAGAAGGCCGACTTCATATGGAAACATCCTGAGTGGGAATTCTGTCCTGGGCTTCTTGGGTTCCTATGAGCCTGAGGCCAACTTCAGAGTGAAAAGGAGATGGCAACATGGTGTGCTTTTAAGAAGTGAGCAAAGGGTATAGTCAACTGGAAGAATGACAAACGATTGTAAATGATACACTTCAGTCTGAATTTCACAAAGGGTTCATAGAGAAATATATTGAGCAGTACAGTTTTATGTATGTAAATAAACACTAAGTTGTTAAAACAATAGCAGTGGAGATTGCAGGACTAGCAGAACCCACACTTCCAGTCCTTGCCCAAGTATGTTGACCTGTCTTTGACTGTCACATGGTAGATTTAAACAGAAGTTGGGTTTTTTTTTTTGTTTGTTTGTTTTTTTAATTTCAAATACTATGAAAGTATGTAGGGTAGGTGAGGAGAAACTGAGTAATTTCCCTTACTACACTTCCTAGTGTACATGTAAATTACACTCACTAGTGTAACTATTCTTTTCTATCTGGACATATAGTAGAACAATAGTTTAAATTTAAAGGAAATTGTCCTAATTAATTGTAATAGTCAGAGTTTTCTATAGGAGCAGAACTATTCTCATATATATAACTCATTTTTTTGTGATTCTCTCTCTCACAATCTCTCTTCACACACACACACACACACACACACACACACACACAAACACACACTTGGGTTTTAGTTAATTTCATATAAGGTCAAGTTGACAATCAAGAATAGCCACCAGAGTAACTTATATGTTTCACATTATATTTTTCAAAAAAAAAGTTTAAATGAGAAAAAAAAATCTTAATAGTAAACGCACTGTCTCATTTTTTTTGAGTAATCAAATAAGGAAGTTTTTAAATACTTTTTTAAAATACTCTTTTTTTTCCGATTTGAAATATTTCTCAGACTGACTTAGCCAAAATTTATTGTTAAAGAATAAAGAGGGGTTAACCATGAGAAGAATAAAAAGACACAAGAAAAAACAAGGACATGATTACATGGGTGTGATAAAAATCTCTTAAATTGTGGTGAAATATACTAGACTTGGTCTCACTGGATGCTTTAGAGTCCTGGAAATGAGGGTGCCATCAGCTATCCAGGAGCAGTAATAGCTTTATCAACATACTTGGCAGTAGCAAAAACATGCAGATTTTGCCAAAGTGATACTAGAAATTATTTACCAGATTAGATTTACATGCGATTGCTGGAGCCAATGGAATGGAATGGTGTGTATAAACTGAGGCTATTGAGGAAGGAATGAGAGGTAAATAGGAAGAAGCAGAGTGAGGGTAAACAAAAAAAAAATGGCTACACACTGTTATGCACCAATGTCTGGAGCTTCACCTGAGGGGTTGTTAGAACCGAAGATAATCAGCTACTTCCTCACATCTACAGCATCAAAACCTTCATTTTTAAGAGTACATCCAGATGATTGCTCAATATACTAAAATTTGAGAAATATAGGTATGATAGTTTCAAGAATGTTAGCTAGGAGAAAAGATACAAAAATAAGGGAATAAAGAATGATAAATATTTCATAAATTTTATTAGTACTACAAAATTGATGGAGCACATGGGAAAATAGAAGTGCAAAATATATAGTTACCTGTATTGTCATGTCAAACATTTCTGAAAGTATTATTCTAAGTGTATGAATTTTGCAAATGGGTTTCAAGACAGTGAAGACACTAGCAACAATATAATATAAAGGTACAGAACTCAATTTCAAATGCATCTGTTGGTCTGTTGGTAGAATTGATAACCATTTTTGGCAATTAAAGTTGATTCTTAATGAGATGAAACATACTGAAATAAGCAAATATGATATGTATGATTACTGAGACACTTATTTTTATTTTATTGTGAATAGTAGAAAAATCTATGTAGTTCCATTATCTGTTTACTTTCAATCATTTTAACTAGCAAATTACTTCAGTTTGGCTGAAAATTAAACAGTGATGAGTTTTAGAAAATATTGTACAACATTGCATGTTTATTTACTTATTTATTTTATTATATTATTATTATTATTATTATTATTTTGTTTTTTTTGAGACAGGGTTCCTCTGTGTAGCTTTGTGCCCTTCCTGGAACTCACTTTGGAGACCAGGCTGGCCTTGAACTCACAGAAATCTGCCAGGCTCTGCCTCCTGAGTTCTGGGATTAAAGGTGTGCACCACCACTGCCCGGTGCAACATAGCATATTTATAACAGATGCAATTGCTACTTCACTTATTACTACTTTCAGAAGCTAAATATTATAAAAATTTTGAATGAAAGTATAAGATCATACAAAATTCCTCAATTTCCTACCTGGCTGTGCATAGTTATTTTGGTTTTACCCTAGATATACTTCCTGGCTGAGGTTCACTGTCTTTGGGATGAATAGCTAATTCATCTTAATCTTATCGAAAGCAAAATGACTTGTCTTTATTTTAGACTGTTGCCAAGACTGATGATAGGGTACGACATAAGGCCCTCTTTTTGTTTTAAATTTGAAGTAACTGGGAGCCTCAGATCTTCAGGAGGCTGTGTTGTACATCAAGGACTTCTATTGTGAGTGAACAGATGAATACTGAGACCTTATCCATTTCTGGGGTGAGAGGGAGCAAATTGGCAGCACATACGGCATTCCACACCTGTAGTCTCAGCATTCAAGTGTGTGAAACAGTAGAATAACAAACTTGAGGCTACATGCAAGGCCTTCCTATTTAAACAAAGCTGGATATTTTAGGAAAAGTATCTCATCATTTGATTTGTAATTTTCACTAGGTTAGGGGCAGACAATAAACATCAGCATGCTAGTTCCTTACATTTTCCCCTGACCTCATTGCAGAATGGCTCTGGAAGATTAAAGAAGTTACACAAATAGTGTTTCACCAACTTTCTACCCTGAAATGTAAACTTAAAGTAGAGTTTCAAGAGTTCATATTTCCTGACATATCAGCTGCTGTAAAATTGGAAAATAGCTCTCTAATTCAAAAGATTAAATAGGCTTCAAAAGAAAAAGTAGGGTTTGTTTTTCTTCTGCAAATAGCCATGGGAAAATGAGTTCCAAAGGTAATTTTTCTTTCATCTGAAGCCCGTCAACTAATTTGGAATATCAAAAACAATGGCATTCAAAATCTCCTAACCATGATCATTCTGACTATTCAGGTTGCAAGGCCAGGATGTTCTATATTGCTGCACTGTTTCATCAGTTAACAAATAATAAGTGTGTGTGTGTGTGTGTGTGTGTGTGTGTGTGTGTGTGTGTGATATAACATTTCAATTTGTAGTATTTTTTAAATGCCTAATTAGCATTGAGTATGTACACTTAAAATGCAGCAAATCTAAATAAAAGACAACAAAACTCTATTAGGGAAAATACAAAACCACTGGAGAAATAACAGATGATATTGATACAGTAGTTGTTCTTACAATTAGATATGCATTAAAACAAAATTTGTAAAAGAATCCAATGGAAAACTAGATCTAAGACCAATTTAAAATAGAATTTTAATCTTTGACATATTGCAAAGTTTTGGTGAATCAGTGAAAGAACTGAAAGGATATTACATTTTCCTTTCTTCAGTATGAACTTGACATCCATTCAAAGGTTATTTCTATTGCAGTATGGTAAATAATATTATGTAAGTTATTTTACCATATTTTTTTTGTTTCTCTTGGAATATAGTCTCTTTCTGTTGTTCTTTATTGATTTAATTTACATTTTTGCCATTATTGTGTTATAACATTATTTTTTCTTTATTATTATGTGTTTTAAATTTTATACATCAGCTATGGGTTCCCCTGTCCTCCCCCCTCTCGCCCCCACCCCCACCTTCCCCCCACCCCCTCTCCTCCATTCCCATATCCTCCAGGATCAAGGGACCCCTGGGGATTCATTTAAACCTGGTGGATTCAGTACAGGCAGGTCCTGTCACCTCCTTCCAGACTGAGCAAAGTGTCCCTGTGTAAGCCCAAGGTTTCAAACAGCCAGCTCATGCACTAAGGACAGATCTTGGTCCCACAGACTGGGTGCCTCCCAAACAGATCAAGCTATTTATTCAATTGCCTCACTTATTCAGACGGCCTGATCTAGCTGGGGGCTCCACAGCCTTTGGTTCATAATTCATGTGCTTCCATTTGTTTGGCTATTTGTCCCTTTGCTTTTTGTGATCTTGGATTCAACAATTCACGCTCTTGCAGACCCTCCTCTTTCTGGACAGTTGGACACCTGGAGCTCCATCAAAGCACCCCTAGGGATTCATTTAAACCTGGTGGATTCAGTACAGGCAGGTCCTGTCACCTCCTTCCAGACTGAGCAAAGTGTCCCTGTGTAAGCCCAAGGTTTCAAACAGCTAGCTCATACACTAAGGACAGATCCTGGTCCCAAAGACTGGTTGCCTCCCAAACAGATAAAGCTATTGTTTTTTACCATAATTTTTAAGTTAAATCATAATATTAGAATTTTCTCTCCTTCCATTTTTCTCCTATTCCCAACAATATCCCCTCCAACATTTTAAAATTGAGATATGCTCATACTTTTTCTTTGTGCAAAGCAAAATAAATGCCTTTAATAACCATTTAATTTTACTCCAAAATTTTGAAATGAAATTTTATTTAACACAGGTAGAAATTTTCCTCTCAGCACTGAGCCTTGAAATATGCTCCTCATTTTTTTCTGATATATAAACAATGGCTACTATAAGTTGAATATTTTGTCTTTGCAAAATTTCTATTCTAATTTTACTAAAATGTGGATTCTTTGGTAATATTTTGGTTACTTTGAGTATTAGATGTGAGAATCCCAAACCCTATAAAGGTCCTTTCACTCTCTAGCCACTGGTAATGCCTGGTTTTATGTCAAATTGTTACAGTTGGAGTCATTAAGAAGAGGGAACTTGAATTTTAAAAAATGCCCTCACAAGATTGATATGTGGGCTAACCTGTGATACATTTTCCTGATTGATGTTTAATGTTGAAGGGCCCATCTCAGTGTGGGAGGGGCCACCCTTGAGCAAGTGGTTCTGGGTGCTATGATAAAGCAAACTGAGGAAGCCTGGAAGAGCAGGCTAGCAAACTGTGTTCCTTTATGGCCTCTGCTTCAGTTCTGGCCTCCGGGTTCCGGTCCCGCTTGAGTTCCTACCCTGGATTCCCTCAGTGATGGGGTATTATCTGGAGTTATAAGATTGGAAAAAACCCTTTCCTCCCTAAATCTGCTTTTAGTTATGGTGTTCATCAGAGCAGTAGAAACCCTAAATGCGAAACCATCTGAGGCATAGAGCAGATGGCCAGCTGATCACCTCAGCCAATTATAATAGAAAATAGACCTGATACCGTCCGTTGATTCTCCAGCTTCTGGAATTGTGTGGAAACAAACTACTTTATTTGCTTAGCCATTTAGTTTGTAGTATTTTGTTATTGCAGTCCAAGTGAACTAATGCAATCAAGATTCAAACACAACTCATTCTCAGGTGACAAACATACTTTCATCTTTTTTGGTTTGTAGAACTCATTAACCAAGTGTTTTTTGTTTTGTTTTGTTTTTTTCCTTTTCATTATGTTGCTAGCATTTGAAATTACCTTATTTCTAGTGAATCATCATGGACTAAGTTGTTGGTTCCCAAATAGGTAGGTAAAGTATGATTTCTCACACATTTAGTGTCAAATAAAATATTTTCTTCTAACAATGATTTACAAATTCCCTGACATAGAAATAATCCCAGGCCCTCAGAAGCCAAAATTAAACATTCACTTCTTATGTGTAGAGTACAGTTTTCTAAGTATCACAGAGTTAGACCCATTATGCCTTATGAGTGTATCTGAATGCTTTGTTATTTACTTTTACTGAACTACTCTCAGACATTGTATTCAGATATAGAGGCATGGATTTATTTCACATTGTCACTAAACAGAGTATAAATCTGTGAAGGTAATTGAACTTCAAGCAATTAAAAAAAAGGTTACAAGAAAAATAATTTTAACTTAACAGGAAATGCTTCAGAATAGATTCCCATTTGACAGCATGACCTATTTTGCAGCTTCTTACAACAAACTGACTAATGTTAAAGACAAAGTTGAAAACAGTTTTATTATTTTACTCCCTTCAATACTTGGAACAAAGGAAAAATTATGACTGTATTTTCATTGTACTTCTACTGAGTCTTTCCTAAATATGAACTGGCACAGTCCCTATTAGTAGGTTAATTGATTTAATAATGCTCATCTGAGTTTGTGAGTTAGGTGGCCTTTTCAATTGATTAGTACTCTAATGTAGGATCGTGTAAAATATATAGAAAGAACAAAACTGAATCAAGTTCTGGGCTTTTTTTCAGTTCTTTTATTAGCAGTTAGAAGTCTAAGAAAATTATTGCATTTTCAATTTCTTAAATACGCAGCATTTGTTAGTGATGATTAGGTATTTGCCTGGCTTTTTACAAAGGCTCCTTAAAATACAGTCTTATAAAGTGACAATAGGGAATAAAAATATGTTAATAATTTAGTACCATATTTATTTTCCAATTGTTAGCACCTTGCAGGAGTTTATAAGTTGAAAGAAATAAAGATTAATTGCAGTAACATTCCTGACAGCATAGATCCTGAGAAGAGAGAAAGGAAACAGTTTTCACAGTGTGAGAGTCAGAAGATTGAGCAACTACTATAACATGTCTTCTGGATATGTTTTAGCTATAGTACTCATAAACCCATAGCAATTCTGGTTACCTGCACAAGCCATTCCAAATACCTGCATAGGTGGAAAAATACTCTCAGGCTCCCATCCTTCATAAAAAATATATTGACAGTTGGTAACTACTGGAGAAAAGGGAATCATTCTTTTGTGAGGGTGTGGTCATTGGTAAGTTTCTCATGCTCATGTGGGTGGCCATACCCCAATATATATATTAACAACTCAAAGAGAACTTATTGAGTTATCAAAACAAACAAAATAAGAAGACATAAATTGAGAGGGTAATATGTTTGGGAGATATATAAGAGGAAGTTGTAGGGGAGAAATGCAAGGCAAATATGATCATATTTTATTGTATGTATTGTAAAATTATCAAATAATTGCATAATTATGTTATTTAAACCATATAGTAACCATTTTATATATATATATATATATATTATATATATATATATATACATACACACAGTGTGTGTGTGTGAGTGTGTGTGTGTAAGACAGCTGCTAACACTAGTCAACCCAGAAGATTGAAGATAATTGTGACACTTATAATTCATGAAAGATACTGAAGGCTGAGATTTTGTGAAAAAAAAAAAAAAAACAATTATAAACATGGCTAAAAGCACAATAGTCTCATGTTAGAATCATTTGATGTCCAGATAGAAGTTAAAACTGAGTCCTAGTATTAGAAACATTTTGAGGACTCATGATTAAAATAAAATTTATTCAAATAGAAAATATTAAATTTGTATTTGATGTTTAATGAGAAAACATAGATGTTTGACATTTTTTGCACAAGACTGATTATTTTCTTTCTTTCAAATTATGTTCAATAGAAATACTTTTCTACAAAATTTTTCTGCAAAACACTGAAAATAATTTTTATACTTCATAATTTAAGGTTATAACTATTTAGACATTTTAGATTTCTCCAAATTGCAAAATAAAGTAGATATTCTGTTTTCAATATGAAAAAATTATTAAAAGATCACTACCCAGATAGAATTATGTTCCTCAGCCTGATCAAACTTCAAAAGCTTCTGTTTTCCAATCTAAACAAATTTCAAAATGTTCACTTAGTTTTTCCACAATAATAATATTTTAATTTAAAATGCTGAAACAGTCCCAAGTGCAGACACACACACTACACACACACACACACACACACACACACACACAATCACACAATCACACACACACATACACACACACACAATCACACACACAATGAACAAGGAGAATATATGTATTGATCAATACATATCCTGATACCTATTACATTTTTAAAACACAGCAATATATATCAGTTTATGCTGTGAAAATGTTGCTTTGATTGGTTAATAAATAAAGTGGTCATTGGCCAGTAGCCAGGCAGGAAGTATAGGCCAGACAAAGAGAAAGGAGAATTCTGGGAACAGGAAGGCTGAGTCAGGAATCTTTACCCAGGCACAGAGGAAGCAAGATGTAAAGGCAGGACTGAGGAAAGATACCAAGCCACATGGTTAAACATAAATAGGAATCATGGGTTAATTTAAGTGTAAGAGTTAGTCAGTAATAAGCTTGAGCTAATATCCATACAGTTCATAAATAAGCCTCTGTGTGTTTACTTGGGTCCAAGTGGTTGTGGGACTGCTGGGTGAGAGAGATTTGTCCTGACCACCAACAAGCTGGGAGACAGGAAAATTTCCAGAGACAAGTACAAAAGTAATGCTTTTTACAAATTATTTAGTCAACACACAGCTGAGTGACTTTCCACAGCATGTACCACAAATATGGAATCTGTAAATTCTAAATCCCCACTTCAGCTCCTAATTGGAACACATTTAGAAGTGGAGAAATTACTGGTTGGCCTGCTTTAATATGGAAATGGTTGCAATGTTAAGTATCCATAGAATCAATGTGATATTGACTTGCAAATTGAGTGTAGCTAGGTAATTTTTCAATCTTCCAGTTAAACAAGAAAAAATAAGTCATATTAGCTTATTTATTAAATTAAATTAAAAAAATCATCCCATAATTTCAATTGAACTATAGCTAATTTTATAGCATATTGAATTACCAAAATCTTACTGAATGTATGCATAGTATTAATGCCTGGTTTGGGAAGTAGAGTCAAGCTAAAGTAATATATAAAACAGATTCAAAACAATCTGCAGAAAAGATATCAAAATTAATGTAAAGAGTCTTGGATACTGTCTCTTTCTTTGAAGTCTAAGGACAAGCAAGAAGAATGTAAACATTTACTGAAGGTAAAAGTTTCAAGGGACTCCCCACTACAAAGGCATGTAGAACTTCGATATAAAAAAAACTACATCAATAATATTCCATGATTATAAGTAACAAAATAAAAAAGTATCTTGTGTAGAAATATTATAGACTAAGGCAAACAGAAAATGTATTAATGATGAAACGATCTTCACATTCTTGTATGTATTTGTCTAGGTGCTAATATGAGTATGCCAATGAATGTGCAGATGTACATTCATAGGCATGTGAAATGCATGTAGAGATTGATATAGGATATTTTCACTAACTGACCTCTCCTTTAGTAAATTTTTGACACAGGATTTCTCACTGCACTTAGAATGTAATTATTCAACTTGGTGTACTGCCCAGTAAGGCCTAGGTATTTGACTGATGAAATGTATGAGCCATCTGTCAGAAACTCAACATTGTACTCTTCATTGTAAATTTCAGTATGAAAAATTATAATTCAAAATATCCATTAAGTAGCTCATATTTTGGTATGGAAAATTTTCATGACCTCTGAGTTCTTTGTTAAAGGATGATAGAATTCAGCCTTTTGATAACATTTTTTGTTAATTTTTGAGATTATAATTTAATTATAGTATTTTCTGTTCCTCCCTCAAGACCCTGATACTTTATCAAAACATTCTAAGCTTTTGAAGAACTAGTGTAATTTCCATTCCTTACAGTCAAGTTCTATCTAATCAAATCTAATCTAATCTAGTTATAAGTGGAGTCCATCATATTCGCTGCTTCATGGATTAGGATTCAAAACTCTGGTTACAAACACACTCTAGAATTTGGCTCACCACATTTCACCCTGACACTTCTAGTGGGATGGATTATACCCTGTGAATTTCCAGAGCTGTATTGCATTTCCTAATCTTTCCTGAATCCTTTGACACTGTGTCACTGGAAGTTCCGATTTAAAGTCATATATCATCTGCCAGCAGTCACAGTGAACATCTACCAACGAGTGTTTTCAGGGAAGAAAAATGTGTGAAGAAAGTATACCTTATCTAAATTCTCACTGACCTACTTACAAGTATAGGAAAAAATGTAGCCTTGCTTTGCCTGATACTATCTAAGCTAAGTACAGTTTGCTAAATACAGTTTCCCCACCCTCTACTCCTCCCAATCGGCTCATCTCCTTCTCCCTTAGATCTATTCTTCCTGTTTCCCTTCATAAAAGAGTAGGATTCCCAGAGATATCAACTGAACATGGCTTAACTAGATGCAGTAAGAGTAGGCACAAATGCTCATATCAAAGTTGGGCAAGGCAACGGCTATACATGATGACCTCATCAGTTTAGGTCTTAAAGAGAAGGCCAGTCTTCATAGATATTGCTGACATCACCTATAAAATTTGTGAGGGGTCGACTTGGTCTCCAACACATCCAAGTAAGGAACTATCTATCTCTGTCATAAATTACATATTAGCAAGTGATGCAAGTTGCTTTTTTTGATTTCCTCTATCAATTTCTGTTTCTATAACAAAATATCTAGACTAGGTAACTTATAAAGAATAGAAGCTTATTTAGTTTACAATGCTGTTAACAGAGAAGTCCAAGCACAGGGCACTAGTGTCTTTTATGTACCTAATAAAAAAATCTTTTGTTACATTCTAACACTAAGGGGGGCATCAGAATCCCAGACAGAACAAATAGGCTATTTCCTGCATGTCTCCAAGTCCTGACTCTCATCATAGGCCCCAACTTTATGACATTAATTATCCCATGCCTTAACTACTAAATGGCATTACTACAGATTTAGAGGTTTTCTTCTCAACATAGGAATTTCAAGGCTCATTTAAATGATATGTCTATAACTTTTGTTGATTGTGAACACAACTGGGCATTGCTTGCCTGAAAGGAAGAAAATTCTGACTTTGTTTTAAAGAGACAACAGGATGGAGAAGCACAAATCAGAATTCTATTTTGATATCATTTGTATTGCTTTTTATGGTTTATTTGTAAAGAAGGAAGTTTTGTAGTCAAACTACATGTTGAATCAACATGACTACATGTTGAATGAGTAGCTCCATCTGAGGGAGGATTGTTGGCATGACAACTGGAGAAGAAGAAATGGCTTTCTTATTTGCAAGAGTATACTTCATACCTCGGAATTTGATAGCTGTCTTCAGAATTTGTAGATGGGATTCTTTAACATTTAAAAATTAGCAATGAGGTCTCATTGCCAATTCTCAGGCTTGGTGGCATTCAACTAAGAAATAAGAACAGGGAATGAAAAATGATGATGATGATGATGTGATGTGATGTGTGTGTGTGTGTGTGTGTGTGTGTGTGTGTGTGTGTGATTGACCTTAAAACTATAGTAAGCTCAAGGATTTAGTGTCTTTATCGGTATCCTTGGAGAATACAACTGATTTTTTGCTTTTCAGAACACAGGCTTATCTTCTGGGGACTCAAGAATCTCTACCAAAAAGCTATTCTTTTAGTGGGGGAATTAAGATCTTGTTTGTTCTTGCTGTTTATACCTTAAGAAGTGACCTGAGATGTCTATTTTTTTACTCTCACCTAGTGGCTCTTGAGCATGAGAGGGTAAAGTGCGACAGGAATGGCAGTAACGGCAGCTGCATATGCCTTTTCTTCATACCGACTGAACAGGGGAGTCATGTCCATGAGGTTGCCAAGGTATGTTCCAACAAAATAAATTGGAAATTTGCTGCCACTTTCCCTTTTTCCTGGTCTTTTATTTCTTCAGGATTCTACTCCTGAAAACTGCTTAGAGGCTTAGTTCAAATTGAAATATGAATATGGGGTTTAAAAATAATCCAAGTTTCTATTTACAGTGCATTCATAAATATTCTGATATATCCTGAGAGTGTAATATCCAGAAGTTTTATAGGAAGTATTAAACTTCCTCACATGGGAACCATTTGTATGTGTTTTTAAAGTATTTAGTTCATGGAAAAATAGGATACAAATGATGAGATGGGTTAAGACTCTGATGGGATAAATTCTTATACAGTGGGACAGGAAGTTAAAGATGAACCTTCATGTGGAGATTAATTGACAAAAGTCTGGTAGAACTGGTGAAGACTAAATCTCCAACAACTTTTGTTTTTTTCCTCAAATTAATTCAAGTTGTTACTTACAATTTATGAATGTTGGTGCACTAGTAAGTGCATTACTCCCACAAAGCTAATTTTCAACAAAATATGTTAATTGATAAGGTGTGTATTACTTTGTCTTTAGGTATAAATAGATACAGTAAATAGATGCGTTCTGTTTAGAATGCCCTATCTTATCTTCAATGTGTACTTACACATTTATTGACAAGTGATTTTATAAAATTCATGACCTTGAATAATTAACAAAATGTTGTATATGAACAAAAGTTCTTCTTCCATGTTAATAATTCTTGTATAAAATTTCCATTGCTTCAATTACGAACTTAATGAAAACTAGTAATATATAATTGACCTTGAAAGCACTATAAGTGAATAGAAAATATTCACTTATAAAAATACAAGCATAGTGCTTCAAAATGTAAACAAACACAGGGAATGATACAGTTGTGTATTATTTTAACTTTATACTACTTAATAAATATCTAAATTTTTATGATTTTAAAATCAGTATATTAATTTTGTAGAAAATATCTTCAGTTAATAATGAAAGGAATTTTATTAACTGGAAATATAAAAAAATATGTCACTCTAAAATACTAAATTGAAAAAATGTCTTTATGAGTCTTTTAGAAACTTCTGAGTACTTGTCATTATTAAAGACCATTTAAAAGTAAGGAGTTATTATTCTTAGCTAAAAACAAATATTTCTTTGGTGCTGTAACTAGGAAACTTTTGTCTTTTCTTTCAGATTTTAGTATCATATCTATTAATTAGAGGGAATACAATTTCTTCTAATAAAAGTGAAGTATAAACATTGAGAAGAATGTCACCTGTTCAATTTATTGGTTTGTTTCATTTTCTAATCAGAACTTCACTTAGATCGTTCTTTTTCATGGTTAAAGAATGAAGAAATTGTTAGGAATTGACCTTGGTAATTAGGTTTTAAAAATGAATTTTTTTTTTTCTGGTGACAGGATGAGAGCATTGAATGATTAACAAAAGAAAAGCAAAGTTTCTATTAACTTTCTGTACTTGAAATTTTCTCATTAATAAACATGTTGGTTTACCACTAAACAAGAATTATTGCTGAGGAGAATAGAAGCTCTGTGTCTCTTCCCCTGTTATCTGAGCACAGATAACAATATATCCTGAGAGTAAGGGGATATTTGAAAAGTTAAGATTCAAAGAAGTAGAAAATGATAAGGATACTAAGGAAAAAATACAAGCATAGTGCTTCAAAATGTAAACACAAGGGAATGATAGAATTGTGAATTATTTTAACTTTATACTACTTAATAAATATCTAAATTTTTATGATTTTAAAATCGGTATATTAATTTTGTAGCTGAGGAAATAGCTCAGGTAGTAAAGAGCCTGCAAACTAAGAATTAAAGCCCAGCTTTGGATCCATAGCACTGGAGTAAAATCCCAGGGGTGGTGGAATTCATATATAATTTTAGTACTGGAGATATGGAAACTTGAGAACCCTTGAGGCTGATTGGCCAGGTTGTTTGGCGCAAAACGGTAAGGTCCAGGTTCATTTAAAGAACATGAAACAATGCATAAGATGAAAAGTGACCAAAGAAGACACCTGACATCAATTTCTCATATCCTTATGCACATAAGCCTGTGTGTATATATAGATATATACATCTTGCACACACATAAGCAAACATACAAACACATGCTACACAACCATGTCAATATGAACATATACTACACAAATTTAGCAACATAATTTAAAATCTATTAATTATTAAAACCATAAATAATACATTTAAATGAAAACACAACTTTCTCTTTAGGATAAGTCATCTTCAACACCTCCACCTAAAATTTAGGTAACTGTTGACATGCATATCTCCCATAAAGGGGTTTGAAATCTTACTATAGAAAAAGCCAAGGAATAAGAGTGATGAGAATTATAACAACCAATTTCCTGATCCATGGATGCAACAGGAGTTTTTCCTGCTGAATTGAGAAGCTGCTTCATCCAGATTTCTTGCTAACCCCCCTTTTCTCCTTAAACAATGAAGCCATGAATTCACCAAAGGCTAGTAAACAGGAGCAGGCAATGTTTGTAAACTGGCCAATTAAAAGATTGTTTGCAATTTTCTAGGAATGTATCTGTTATACTTTCTAATAAGATATTTTAATCTCTGAAATTCCTATTATCATTTAAGAATAAATTCTTTTTGCTCATACTTTAGAACTCCAAGGATATATTAGACATATTCTATAGTTGGAAGTGTGAGTACATGGTCCTTTGTGAAATTTGCTGTTTGTGCACATAAAAAGAAAAGCATAGAATCTGTCCATGAAAACTCTGAGCACTAACTGGCCTTATTAGAGCTATTTTACTGTATAAACAAGCACACTAAGCAGGACTTGTAAGATCAGTGGTAAGTCAAAGGAATATCTAATATCAATGGAGGAAATCCGAAAATAATATTGTGTGTACTAAGATTAAAGGTATTAAAGTGATATATGAAGGTCTATGAAGAAGAATTGTCTGCCACAAGATGGAAAAATACTGAAGCATGCAAAGGAATTTATTCCCTGCCAGTTTTTCTTATGTGAAGACTATCCTAGAAAGTGTTTTACAGCAATGCTTAGGACACTAGTGTATAATCCACCTGCTTCTTCACCCAAATCCTGGCATGCCTGTTAATAGCTGAGCAATAAAGAGCTTGGGGGAGTATGTGAAAATTCAGTACAACCCTGTGCCTTTCTTAATGTTTTCTCCTGCTCATACTTCATATTTTATTGAATGATTCAATCAAGTAAACTGACAATAGCAATTACTAGTAGGAGGCAGAGCAGTAAGAGCCCTCATTCATTGCTGATGAGAATGCTCAATAGGATTGCCACTTTGGAACAACATTTGTCAGTTTTTGAAAATGCTAAACAGAGTTTGTGCATATCATCTAATCATTTCACTGCTTGTTCTTTACTCGACTGACATGAAAACTTGTTTGGTAATATGCTGGATGCACATGATTACATTATCTTTATTAATAATTATCAAAACCTGGAACAATAAGTTTACTATTTAATAGCTCATACAAAGCAGAGTATGGTTCATAGATGCAGTGAACTGCAATATAGTTTCAAAAGGATATAAGCTAACAAGCCATGCAAAGATACTGATGAATCATAAAGACAGATAGTTAATTTTAAAAAGCTAGCAGGAATAAGAAGGAACTTACACAAGTGTATTTTCATGTCATACTACAAAGAAAACTATAGAGAAGGTAAACACAGCAATGTCTAACGGATTGAATGTGGAGAAAGACTACATAAAGTGAAAAAGTAGAATTTGGGGGTAGTAAAATATTGTGTATGATGCTGTATACATGGTACTGTTAACACACATACACACACATATATGTCTCCATGGAACTTGACAGCTTATAGTAAATATTATTGTATGAAATTAATTTTCAAAGCATAATAGGTCATTGCATTGTTTAATAGAATACCATTTATAACAAAATAATTTATTTCTATGACAAATGTCATTACTCCAGTGTAACAGGAATCTTAAAGGTATTTATTAACAAAATCAAACCTGAGGCCAGTTATTGGGGTGAAAGCTGGAGATCAGAGAAGCAGAACAAGCCACAGCTGCCTCACCTTGCCAGTTCCTCAACTGATCCTGTGTCCTCAGACTGGAAGCCTCTATGTCCTCATCCAAATGGGTCTCAGCTGAACTACTTGTCGAAAGTCTGAATGCTTAACCAGCCAAAAGCTTCTAGTTTCTGGTCCTCATGTCTTATATACCTTTCTGCTTTCTGCCATCACTCCTTGGGATTAAAGGCTCACTTTCTGGGATTAAAGGTGTGAGTCATCATGCTTGGGATATATCCTTGAACCCACAGAGTTGCAGGTAGATCTCTGCCTCTGGAATGCTAGGATTAAAGGCTTGTGCTACCACTGCCTATCTTCTATGGTTAATATTGTGGCTGTCCTGTTCTCAGACAAGTTTATTAGCGTGCACAATATTTCAGGGAACACAATACCACCACACTTCTGCACTACTGCAGGTTTGGGAATAGGAGTAAAAGTGTGCTGAACTAAAAAAAAAAAAAAAAAAAATTAAAAATGGTGGGATTTGTAAGACAGAAAGCATAGGGAGGTTTCCATAATATGCTCTTGCCTTTGGCAAAGTTGTTTCATATGTGATACAGTTGAACAATTTTGAACTGTGCCCATATATAATTAAATAACTTGGTAGAGAGTTGTGCAAACACATCTGCCACTACTGAAGTAGCAACTTAAAGAACTCCAAGCAGATCCAGTCAACTGATCCAAGTCATAGAGGCTTCAATGAGAGATAACAACATGAGCTGTTACCTTTATGTAAATACAGACAATTATATAAAGAGATTTTTTTTTTGTATATGTACATGGGTTATTGTGCACATATTTCCTTGCTGTAAATAGTGGGGCACACATGGAGACAATAATATAATACCATTACTGAGCCTGTCACATGACTGAATCTTTATTTTTAATTCCATTCTAGAATCAATAAAACTAGACTCCATATAGAAGTGATTGGTTTGAAGACTAGGGAGAAAATTTACAAGGAAAACCTGGAGCTCCTTAGAAATCCAGAAATTAATCAATGTCAAAACATTAGAATGTGTTGGATGTGGTGACATAAGAACACAGGCGGCTCATCAGGAGGACTATGGGTTTGAGGGAAGACTACATAAAAGTTCTAGGTCAGGCTTGACATTGCATGAAACTTTTCCAACAACCAAAAAAATACAATGAACTATTTAATTAAAGTGAAAGCCCATATCCATAATTGAGAAATGCTAACATCCCCACTAAGGTCAGAAACAAGGTATGATGCCTCTTTTTAATCAGGAAATCCTAACTAACACAAGAAAACAAGAAATGGAAACAAAAGGTACAGTGATTAGAAAGAAAAAGAGTAAAACTTTTTTTATATAGCATTATTTTCTACCTAGAAAATCCAAAATAACTGATTATAAATAAAGAAGAAACATAATAAATTATAGCAAATTTTGGAGAATACAGAGGGAATAGAGATAAACATGTTACAGTGAGTTGACAATGAATTAATAGAATTTGAGCTTTAAGACAATATATTGTGGACATTAGTGTGGTGGTATTGTATTCCCCAAAATATTGTGCACCCTAATAAATTTATCTAGGGTCAGAGACAAAAAGGCCACAATATTAAACATAGAGGTTAGGCAGTGGTAGCACACGCCTTTAATCCTAGCATTTCCCGAATCAGAAATCCCTCTGGATCTCTGTGAGTTCAAGGTCACCTTGAAACAGCCAAGCATTGTGTCTCCTGCCTTTTATCCCATAAAGTGAGCCTTTAATCCCAGGGACTGATGATAGAAAGCAGAAAGGTATATTAGGTGAGAGGACCAGAAACTAGAAGCATTTGGCTGGTTAAGCATTCAGGCTTTCAAGAAGCAGTTCAGCTGGGACCCATTCTGAGGCCTCCAGTCTGAGGAAACAGGATCACCTGAAGAACTGGCAAGGTGAGGTAGATGTGGCTTGTTCTGTTTCTCTGATCTTCCAGCTTTCACCCCAAACTGGCCTCAGGTTTGATTTTATTAACAAGACCATTTAAGATTCATGCTACACAGTAGAAGCTCCCAAAGTGGAAATATGAGCAATTGTCTACCAAAATAGAGAAAAAAATGAGAAAAACTTAAAATTCTATTGAAGTACAACTTAAAAGCCTAATTAGACAGATTTCATACTCATAGGAAATCAATACAAAAAAGGCTACAAAATATATGATAAGAGATATATGACATTCTAATCAAAGAAAATGTATGTCCTGAATTAAAACATGACAGTAGTTGGGAAGAGTTAGGTCTGCAAGAGAGGACTGAGTAGGGCACAGAGGACTTGGAGAGCAAAACATTTTCTCCACATGGTTCTGTGGTAAGATATTTACATTAATGCACATATGCCAAAACCAATGGAATGTGCAATGCTGAGAGGGGACCTTCATGTCACTTGTCATCTTTGGCTAATCCACTGTTAAACAGAAACCTCTGGTGGAATCCTGATGTGAGGGAAGGCTTATTTAAATGTGGGATAAAGTGTTCCACGAATATATTTATACTTTCCTCTCACTGATACTGGGAACAAAACACTACTCAGAAACAATAAAACTTTAAACAAGACATACCAGTCACAATGGGAGGCATTAAAAGGGCACTGGTGCAAAATAAAAGACTCTCCAAGAGAAAATGCATAGAACAAATATCTATTCATTCTTGATATGACATGCATGTGATAAACGGCCATGTGTCCTTGACTGTTATGAATAATTTGCAGACTGAACATGAATGGTAAAGAATGAATTGGTCTCCCAGGGAGTATAATTTTCAATAACTTGGGAAAATAATCCACTCTCAAGCTGGCAGCATATATTTTTACTCCTTAAGTTTAGCCTGTATATTGTGCCAGCTTTCAAAAGATCAGAATATGGAAAATTAAAAAAAAAAAAGAATACCATCAAATCATAGGAGAAACAGCAGACAAATTCACATCAAGTAACATTTCATGCATTCCTGGATTGATAGTGCTTAAATTTAACAAGGTCATCCAAACAAGGCTAGACTGAGAAATATCAGTCAGGAGTATTCTGAGAAAACATTTAAAAAATATACAGTGATACCTTGCATAGCATTCTGGGTGAAAAGCATGACAAGCAAAAGCAAGCCACATGCTGGAATCAGTTCATGATAATATTTCAATGATGTGTCATTAAATGTCATCAGTGCACAGTAGTAATCTAAGATGTGTATAAAGTGAGGGAATTTCCCATGAGAGCTCTTGGAAGTTCATTCTCTTTGCAGTTTTCCTGAACAATAAAGACTGTTCGGAAATAAACTTTTCTAAAAATACCAGTTGATTAGTTCTCAAAGTTAACAATTAAGATTTGTGTAGGAGATTTGAAGATACAAAGATTTGTGAATTAATTTGAGGTTTAAAAATCTCAGCTAAAAAAAAAAAAAAAAAAAAAAAATCTAAACAAGCCAGGCGGTGGTAGCACACGCCTTTAATCCCAGCACTCGGGAGGCAGAGCCAGGCGTATCTCTGTGAGTTCCAGGCCAGCCTGGTCTACCAAGTGAGTTCCAGGAAAGGCGTAAAGCTACACAGAGAAACCCTGTCTAGAAAAACAAAAACAAAAACAAAAACAAAAAAATCTAAACAAAACATTTTGCACTATGGACCAGGCAGACTGAAAGAGATCATATTATATGATTAAAATATGCACAGACACCTTGGAAAATTCTATTTGTAGTTCAATAAATTATTATTTCGCTAGTGGAATATTCTGTCCATTCTTGTATCCCAGCATCACTGAAACAGGAATCTTATTATCTTTTTCCAATTAATCAGCTTAGTAGGAAATACACACCAAAAAACATTAGTGTGATGAGGATTTGCTTAGCACTTCAGAAGTCAGCCTGGTAAAATTAGTATTTTCCTGCATTGCTTTGAGGAAATGTCATTTGGCTTCCACTATCATTATCATTGCAGACATGCCTTATTTGATTTTGTTGACAATTTTTTCTTAGGATATTAGCGGTTATTAGTGTTTTAAAGAGGATGAGATAGATTTTGAGGGACATGCCATTTCAGATAGAAAAATACAAGAAAGCAAAGTAGTAAAATCTCTGGTGAGAACCATGTTATTTTGGTTTAAAATGTGAAAAGTAACTATGCTGCAGATGTCAAACATTTCAGATACTACAATTATCAATATTCAGTTCATGAACTTATGTTTGTTTTCAATCTTAAACTTAGTTCACCCTTAACTTTGAAATGCATATTTAACAATATGCATGCACATATATCATATGTGTAATTGTTTTTGACCTTCCTGTCTCTATTATTGGTTTGGACACTTTGCGTTCATTATTTATTTTCATACAAATGTTTGAGATACATTATCATTTTAGTTTTGCAAGATGGAATGTTAGTGACTTCCCCCAATGTCACTCTCACACTTAGAAGTCCAGGATGCATGAAGGATTGATAATAAACTGCATTTATGAGGTTCCCTGCTTCATTTAGTGGTATGAGAAAACTGTGCTTTGTCTGGCATATGAATTATATATATATCCTTTCTATATAAAATTAAATCTATCATTCACTTTGAAATACACATTAAATATATATGTATATGCATACACATACATATACATATTATGCATGTACATACACATTACAAACAGTATCTGTATAATTGTTAGTGATCTTACTTTCTATATTATTGATTTATACTCAGCAATAGGAAGCATCAACAATAGAAAACAGAATTTTAGTCATGTATTTATATACAGGAATTCCCCAATTGTATGAGACACAAAGAAGGGCCTGGTGTTTAAAGCAAAAGTATCACCCAAATTGGAGAAATAAATAGATTTGTGTGGCTTCTAGTTGTGGGACCAGGAGATGAACAGCACTAAGGGAATGGGTAGGAAAGGTAGTGTTAAGATTGCTTTTCCACAATTAGACAATAAGATTGCCTAACAGTAGTTCACTTACTGAATAGACAGGTTTACTAATGAAATTCCCTTTAATGATGTAAACAAGCTTTACAAAAAAGAGTGCTATATCTTGGATAGCAGAAGGCATATTTTTTGAGGTAGCATATCGTAATGCCCTTTGGTCATATTGCAGTGTGGTACATCATAAAACACACCAAAGGTAACGTCATTTCATTATATGGAGCATTTGTAAGACTTCTTGCTATGCATCAAGGTGATAGATTTGTTTTTAGAAGACGATAGCTTAATAAGTGGCATGTAACTTTTGAAGGGATAATTTTGTTTTTAAAGTATAACCTCTTAGGGTTATACTGTAGATCCCACTTACAAATGGAAATACTTTATTGCTGCATTCACATCAATGTCAGTAGGTAAATATGTATATAATTTAATGATGTAAAATTGTATGATTTTCTAAGATATTGTGATTATTTCTGTGATTATAATATGACAACTCAATATAAAAAGACACATCTGTTGTTTCTAATTATACCTGTTCTTGAATATTTTCATCATCCTAATTACAGTCACCATGTTGCCATAATTGAATTTGCTTTTCCTTTTGTATCATTTTTGTTTGAGCATGCTACCTGAGGTTTTTGCCCATAGGGAACAATGTAATGAGATGATTTAAAGATATAGCACACAACCAGAGCTCATTTTCATTCTTTCCCTGTCACATTTCTCATTACCTTCTCTAGAGTCAAAACTATTTTATCCTCTCCAGCTGGATATTATTGGGAAAGAATAGAGATAAAACTGCAGCATAAAGACTTTCCCAGAAAGTAACTTTTACAATAAATTAGAGCTGAAAAAAGAATATAAATTCCAGGAAAGAATTTTTCTTATTAGTTTCTATAATCAGACTCTTTATTTACTTTTGGATAAATTGATTCAGTGCTTATATCATTCTTATGAGCAGTCAACATAGCTTACTATGTTCTCTCATATCATTGTAGGTCCAGTGTACTGAGTTGTAAATCAATCTGTAATCTAGTGAAGGAGACACATCCAAGCATATGTTTGACAGCTAATACAGCAATTATTTGAATGTAGATTACACAAAGTCAATCATTTTTTTATTTTTTCATGGAAACAATAGATACTAAGTAAGTGAAAATATCTTAGGAAAGGGACAGTATTACATATACATTTTTTTGAGTGATGAAAACTAGGATATATCCAAGGAAGTAACAAAATATATGTTGAACAATGAAGAGAGGTGTAGGACAAGGAGAATATGGACTGATACATTAGTAAGGGACTGGCCAGAATTTCACATTCTTCTGTTCAAAATTAAAAATCAGTAATAATGACAAGTTTAAAAATCTTCCACAACTGGGCATGTGGATTTGAGATTACCATAGATGAAGACTGGTTATAATGCAAAATTAATATAATTATAAAAAGTTAAACAAATATACACTATGATGAAGTGTGAATCTAATTAATCTTAACAATAAAAACCCAGAACAGATATCAAGGTGAAAGCTGAAAGATCAGAGAAGCAAAGGAGCAGCCTCAGTAACAACTTCTTTCTTCTCCTCCTCCTCCTCCTCCTCCTCCTTCTTCTTCTTCCTCTTCCTCTTCTTCTCCTTCTCCTTCTTCTTCTTATTCTCTTTCTCCTCCTCCTCCTCCTCCTCCTACTACTACTACTATTACTACCATTACTACTATTACTACCATTACTACTATTACTACTCCTACTATTACTACCATTACTACTATTACTACCATTACTGCTATTACTACCATTACTACTATTACTACCATTACTACTATTACTACTACTACTCCTACTACTCCTTCTTTCTCCTCTTCTATTTTTTTGAGACAGGGCCCACAGTAACTTCTTACCTCTATGAATCCTCTGACCAAATGGGAGGGAGATCCGGCATCTAACATTTAGAGCACAAATTTATATTTTAAAAAAAAGCTGTTTGCCTATGGCTTTATAGCTACTGGCACATGTCAGAGCTTCACACAGGGGTTCCTGCCAGAGTCGCTGTCTCATCTGCTAGGTTTTCCTTTCTTTTTTCCCCAAGCCTCTGAACAAGTTTGGGATTTTATTTTTTGCAGCCTCTCTGTAGCAAACTCCACAGAGTTTTGTGCTCCAAATGCCTCTAGAGTAAGCCACTTTTTCATATCCCCCCCATGCAGACAGCTGGATTTTTGGCTTCTTCTCTCCTAGTGTGTCATGGGCTTTCCCTGGACCCCAACCTTGGGCTGCTGCCAGACTAGGTAGCTGCCTTGACAACTACTCAGACTTCTACTGTGCTATGTAGCAGCAGTCAACCTTATACTTCACCATTAGCACCAGCAGATTTGTTGAGACAATTGGAAATTCTTAAAGGGGGGAAATTAGTTTTAACAAAGAGTTCTTTTCCATGTTAAAAATGAGAAACACTATTACAATGGAAAGAGTTATATCTCTGTCTGATCACAAAATGGATATTTTAAAAATGGAACAATTAAATGAATAGATGTTCAACTTCACTGTGATTGACATAATGTTAATTATCATTTTGAAAGTTCTTATTATTACCTTGATAATTCTTGGTTTATCCCTAAAAATGTTGATTGATATGAGTGCCAAGATATAGGCCTTAGAAGAACTTATTAAAATAGATCATAGAGATATTCAGACACAGACAGAAGAATGTAAAGGAGAACCAGTCTAACCATTATATTATGAATTTAGAGAGGAACAGTCCAAGGTTTTCAAACAATCAACCTTAATTTATCCAGTCATCTTAAAGGAACAACTACCAAATGGTAGATATCCTAAAGGTTGTGTAAGAGCTGACTAGATTACTTTGGAAATGTTAGATTTAAGTAAATTCAAGGAAGCAATGATCTCACTTGGTATGCTTTCACATTTTGTGAAGCAGATGTTAAATTCATGGTCAAGTAGTAACAGAATTGTCCCACAAAAATGTAGAGACTTGGTTATAGCAGTATTGGAACCTGGTCATCAACTACAGTGTGGGACCTGATAGAAAGATGAGGTTAAGACCACTGAACAATGAAGTAGGGCTAGAGGTATTGAAATTTCCCAAGACCAACTTCTCGGAGAGGATGTGCTGTGGATATTGCTCTGTATAAATAAAATGCTGATTGGCCAGTAGCCAGGCAGGAAGTATAGGTGGGACAAGGAGAGAGGAGAATTCTGGGAAATGGAAGGCAAAGGCAGAGAGAGACCTGCTAGCCACAGCCATGACAAGCGAGATGTAAAGTACAGGTAAGCCACGTGGCAAAGTATAGATTAATAAAAATGGGCTAAATATAAGAGTAAGAGCTAGACAATGGTAGTCCTGAGCTAATGGCCAAGCAGTTTAAATAATATAAATGTCTGTGTGTTTATTTTATAAATGGGTTGTTAGACTAAAAGGGCTTGGCGGTGGCTGGAGAGAAGGTCTCCAGCTACAAGGGTGATTATGCTGATATACAAAGACAGTCTCTATATGATGACCACACCCTGGCTCTATGGCATTCTGTATCTTTGAATGGTTGGTGCAGAATTGAAGATGTTAGAAAGAGAACTGTGGCATTTACAAAAGTTATACAGGGGTTCAAAGAAACTTTCACTGATGTTTTACAAAGATTGACTTCAGCTATAAAGAGAATGATACCTGATTCATAAGCTATACAAATAATAATTGAATCTTTGGCTTTTGAAAATGTTCATTCAAAATGCAAAAGAGTAATTAGGCCTTTAAAAACATGATTAGCACCCATACAGGAATGGATCTGATGTACAGTCAATATTGAATCTCATAATCATGATGATGCTTGAATAGGAGAGGTGATTTCCAGAAATCAAAATGTTAGGTGTTTTAGTTGTGGAAAAAAAGGTCACCTAAAAAGGAATTGTAGACAGGTCATTGTGAAAAACAGTGTTTTTCTCTAGGAATAAATCCAAACGAAAAAACTCCTCTCTTCTGGAGTATGAAGAAGGTGTGACAAAGGCAGATGTTGGACCAATGAATGCACATCAACAATGGACAGAGAGGGTAACCTTTTGTTCAAGAAATACCTTGGGGTGCCTCTCCCAGGCCCCCATGTCAAACTTGGTTCAATCATTCCTGGTCACGATTGTGTAAACTCCTCCCCAGAGCAACTAAAAGTTTAGATTTAAACAAGAGAGACTTCTTGTGTGGGAGGCCTACCCATTTCTCTGTGGGAGGCTGGATCCTAATTTTTCCCCAAGGTACTCTGAGGAAGGAGGGTTGAGAAATATGTAGCTAGAAAGAGAGAAACAGATAGAAACACAGAATAGGCTCAGGAGAGAAACAGATAGAAACACAGAATAGGCTCAGGAGGGCCTGGGTCAATATCCACAAGCCCCTTGTGTCTCTTCAAAATGGCTTTTAGAAATGCCAAGGGGAGGAGCAAAAGAACTCCTCCTAGCACAGCCAAGTGCAGACCCTTCCAATCACCTAGAAACTATGTACGTGGTCAATCCATCCCATAATGCAGCCCTGCTTGGTAAAGGAAGCTTAGACCTCACTAGGAAACCTTTGTGGGCCTCTACACTCTTGATTGGAAAAGGTGAGAGTACATCAACAAATGTGAACAGTCAATATAAACTAACTTATAAGACTAACAAATGCCTTTCATTTTGTCAGATACAACTTGCAAAAAGGGAAACTCCCCAAAGTTAGGGTTGCGGAGGGTTTTGTTTTTGTCTTTTCAGGAAAATGAAAACAACCATCTTGAGGAGTTTAAAGAACTATGGACAAATAAGCATCCAAAGAAGGAAGAACTACCCAACAAACTTACCAAGAAAATGAATAATATGACCTAATGAGATCTCTGAAATCTCTATAAAGATGACAGAGTCCCACAACAATGATTCAACCTGCACTATGGTAACTACACTGCTCTGACAAACACTACCTAAAGATTGGCTTTGGACTGCAAACTGCTCAGGACAACTTCAAGGTAGCTGGCTGAGATGAACCAGCCCTACAGACTGCTCTAGCCAGGACTTAAGACAAGCCTTGCATTTTTCCATTACATAGAGACCAGACAAAAAATTATATAGCTAGCTCTCCCGGGACTTGACAATTATTCCAAAATTTTCACAGTCCCCTACAGATGATGTTGTCCCCAGACAGCAGGAAGTAATTTGAAGGACAATTGAAAAACAATTCATAAAATCACTTACAAAGAGGTGTAAAGTATATAAGGTTGAGAGACATCAAAAGATACTTTGGTATTGACAATGCAGGTTAATGTAGAAAGTAAGCCAGGCAGTGGTGGCATGTGCCTTTAATCCCAGCACTTGAGGCCAGCCTGGTCTACAGAGTGAAATCCAGGACAGGCACCAAAACTACACAGAGAAACCCTGTCTCAAAACAACAACAACAACAAATATATATGTATATAGTAAATTAGGTATAACACTTTGAACTTACGAAGGTATAACAGATAATGGAATATTTTCCTTGAGTTTGCCAAATGCTAATGGAGTATATATTGTCGATATATGTATTGCCTTTATATATTGTATATAGTTATTATACTTATTGTATATAGTTGTTTTATATTGGTTATAACAGTTTCCAGACAAAAAAAAGGGGGAAATGTGATGATATTCTGTTTGTGCTTTAACCAATAAAGCTTGCCTGAAGATCAGAGGGCAGAGCTAGCCACTAGATAACCATAGAGGCCAGGCAGTGGTGACACAAACCTTTAAACTCAGCACTTGGGAGGAGGAAGCAGGAAGATCCTCCTACTTCAAGGCCACTTTGGGCTACATGAGATCAAACCAGTCTAACAGAGAAACACAGCCAGGCAGTGGTGATGCATGCCTTTAATCCCAACATTAGGGAGGTGGAGACAGGAACATAAGGCAGGTGGAAATAGGATCTCCTCTCCAGTTTATCAGAGGATTCATAGAGGTAAGAAGTGACTGTGGCTGCTCATTTGCTTCTCTGATCTTTCTGCTTTCACCCTAACATCTGACTCTGGGTTTTTATTGATTAAGACTAATTAGGCTCATGCTTCACTACATCCATACCTAGTATAAATTAAAAGGTTGCATGAAGCATGAGATAGGAAGAACTGCTCAACAAGTGAAGGAGAATCAGACTTCTGAGTTCTTGGACCTTGTCACACATGTATTTTGACTTTAAAGATGCCTGGGTCCTTTCATTTTACAATTAATTACCAAGTGGCTATATAGCCTTTGGTAGGTACTATAAATACTAGTCACCTATGTAGGTTTGAGTTCCTCTTGAAACAGATTTTATCCATCATAGAAGCAGAATCTTAGACTCCAGTATTTTTGGTTGTGAGCCTAGCCTTTAATGGCTGATCCATTTCTCCAGCCCTAGACTCCAGTATTATAGTTGACTGCCAGAGAATGATAAACTACCTTCCAAAAGAGCACCTGATCAAACTTGCTGAAAATATGTTTCTATGGTTAATTTATACAGACAGTTCATGTTCTGTTGTATGAGTTAGCACATCAGGAAGAAGTTATTAGAACATTTAATAATGATGACATTTTCTTTCTCCTATAAATAACCCTGTGTTTAAAAAGAATACAGGAATATGAAGTACATTGTGATGTCAACTCAACACTACTTCAACATGTAATTTACTTAAAAAATACATACTGCTTTTTCCAGTCATGGTCTTGATATCTCTTGCTCATAGAATCCCTCCTATCTCTCATTGATTGGACTCCTGGAGCTCTGCCTGGGACCTGGCTGTGGATTTCTGTATCTGCTTCCTTCAGTCACTTGATGAAGGTTCTATGATGACAGTTAGGATATTCAGCCATCCAATCACCAGAGTAGTCCAGCTCAGGCACCCTCTTGACTATTGCCAGTGGTCTATGGTGGAGTCATCCTTGTGGATTCCTGGGAACCTCCCTAACACTCTGCTTCTCCCTATTCCCACAGTGTCTTCATTTATCTTGGTATCTCTTTCCTTGCTCTCCCACCCTGTTCCCATCCCAGCTTGAACCTCCCACTCCTCTAAGCTATCATCCCCCATCCCTTGCCCTCCATTAACCCCCTCACCTCCAGTTTGCTCATGTAGATCCCATCTATTTTTCCATCTTTGTGTGATCCATGCACCCTCTATGATTGGAAAAAGTACAGAGACAACTAACTAAACTAGTGGAAACACCTGAACTGTGGATCAATAGCTGAGGAGTTCCCATGGTACTGGACTAGATCCTCTGGATAAGTAAGACAGTTGTTTAGCTTGAATTGTTTAGGGGGCCCCCAGGCAGAGGGATTGAGATCTGTACCTAGTGCATGCGCTGGCTTTTTGAGCCTCGTGCCTATTGTGAGACACTTTGTGCAGCCTTGGTACAAGGAGGAGGGGCTTGGACGCACCTCATCTGAATTTATCAGGCTCTGCTAACTCCCCATGGGAGACCTTGCCTTGGAGGGAGTGGAAATGGGGCGTGGGTTGGGGGGAATGCTGGGGGGAAGGAAGAGAGAGGAAAGGGGAATCTGTGGTTGGTATGTAAAATGAATAGAAAATCTCTTAACAAAAAAGACATTAAAAATACATACTGCTTATTTTATTTGCAATAAATATCTTTGGTAGTATGGCATGAACTCATATCTCCTATGGTATAAAAGATATTTTCCCCAGATACTGGGAGATGCTTCACAGTTGTCTTTCCAGGTAGAAGACTATGTCATATGGTACCTTAAGCAAACTCGCACTGCCTTCCACAGTACTAAGATCAAGGACTGGACAGAGCAGGGATGAAAGTTATGTCTGCTTCTGCTTTATAGTAACTCCCAAGTATCACAAGTGTAGAAATTTTTGCTTGTGTCAGCAGTGTTTTTACCTAGGTTTCAATTATAGCTCAACCTCTACACCTGGTGGTCTATTTTTACTTTATTAACTGCAATCTAATTGTGTCTATGCCAGGTATATGCCTTAAAATAATATTCTGTCTGCATCAGCTTTCTATATAATATGATATGCAATGTTTTAATTTTGTGGATGCATATGAATTTTAGAAGTTTATTTTATTTCAGTGAATTGTGAATTGGGAGCTTTAGTTGGGGTTGCTTTGAATCTGTAAATAGCTTTTGATGGAATGATCATTTTCACAATATTAGTTCTACCAATCTATGAGCATGTAAAGTGTTTCCAATTTCCTGTATTTTTTCTATCTATTTAGAGAGTTAAGCTTTCTTTGTAGAGGTCTGTTACTACCTTGTTTGGGTTTATTCCTAGATGTTTTAATATCTTTGAGTCTATCATGAGTGGGAAGATGTCTATGATCTGCCACTCTCTATGTTTGCTGTTGTTGTTTAGAAAAGCTATTTATTCCTGCAAGTTAATTCTGTATCCTGCTGCCTTGTTGAAATTATTATTTAATAATGTTTTCATTGAGTGTTTATAATATTTTGTCATTAATATAATAAGATGGATAATGATAAATATCTACTTAAAGTAGGCTATTTTGGGAAATATTCAATGATAAATTGTTAATGGGATAAAACTTAATCATAAAGGATAAACCATGCAAAAATCTGAAGAGAGTAAATTTTAAGGAGAATGATTATATGTCATATCTCTGGAGGTAGAGATGACCTTGACTTATTTGAATAATAGTGAGAAAAATCAGTGCTACTGGAGCACAAAGTGATCTTCCTTTGCATCTCATTTCCTAAAAATTAGCCATAGGTAAAGATTGGTATTGAAAAAATGATTCATTCAGAAAGGATCCCCAGTTTTAGAACCACAGATCTTAAATTGATGCCAATGTTCTCTACAGAAGGAAAGTAGGACATGTACACAGGCTTGGTGTGAACTAAAATTCGAGTTTATGTTATATTTGGTAAAAATCTTTTGATAATGTTTCTTTATTTTGGAAGCAGTATCTCTATATGCAGTCCTTGCTGTCCTTGAATATACTAGGTAGACCAAGATGGCCTTGTTCTCAAAGAGAACTTCTTGCTTTTGGCTCCCATGTGCTGGAATTGAATGTGCAATGATTCTTTTTTTTTATGTGTTTTAATTTTATACATCAGCCATGGGTTCCCCTGTCCTCCCCCCTCCTGCCCCCACCCCCACCTTCCCCAAGCCCCTCCCCTCCATTCCCATGTCCTCCAGGACCAAGACACCCCTGGGGATTTATTTAAACATGGTGAATTCAGTACAGGCAGGTCCTGTCCCCTCCTTTCAGGCTGAGCATGTGTCCCTGTACAAGCCCAAGTTTCCAAACAGCCAGCTCATGCACTAAGGACAGGTCCTGGTCCCACAGCCTGGGTGACTCCCAAACAGATCAAGCTATTCAATTGTCTCACTTATCCAGATGACTAGACTGCTACACAACTCCAGGAAGGCTACCTAGAAAATGGGACACTGGGAAAGACACAGGGATCACCCAATGACAGAGAAATGCATGAGATCTACATGAACCACCTGGACAACAGTGGGAGTAATGAAGGGCAAGATTTGAGGGAAAGAAAGCTTAGGGGAGCAGGAGATCCCAGCTGGATCAAGAACAGAAAGGGAGAATAAGGAATAACAGACCATGATAAATGAAGACCACATGAGAACAGGAATAGGCAGAGTGCTCGAGAGGTCCCCAGAAATCCACAATGATTTATCCTCTGTAGACTGCTGGCAATGGTCAAGAGAAAGCCTGATCTGACCTAGTCTGATGATCAGATGACTAAACACCCTAAAAATCGTCTTGGAACTCTCATCCAATATCTGATGGAAGTGGATGCAGAGATCCTCAGCCAGGCCCCAGGTGGAGCTCCAGGTGTCCAACTGTGGAGAAAGAGGAAGGACTGCAAGAGCGTGACTTGTTGAATCCAAGATTGCAAAAAGCACATGGACAAATAGCCAATCGAAAGAAAGCACATGAATTATGAACCAAGGGCTGTGGAGCCCCCAGCAAGATCAGGCCCTCTGGATAAGTCCAACGATTCTTAACTAGAGGAATCTCGGTAAGAGTTTCACTGTAACAGAACCTTTCAAGATTGATGTGAAAGAATGTACAGCAAGAAAATAGGATGGGAAAAGGAAAGAAGGACAGAAAAGAGAGACAGAGGAGCCATTATAAATACTGAACAGGTTAGCTTTAAAAAATATATATGTATATATATTCATATGTGCATACAATAGCAATGAAAAGCAGAGACAATGAATTTGAAAGTGCAATGAGGGGTATAAGGGAGGGATTGAAAGGAGGAAAAGAGAGAGAGATGTTGTCATTTATTATAATCTAAAAAGTAGAAAGTAAAAAAAATGTGCAGATAATATCTTGAGTATCGCTTGAACAATATGCTGTGATATTTTCTATGGAAATATTATTCATAAATGGATAAAGTGAGGAAGCAAAAACTCAGAGTTATATTTTGAACAGGCACATGGACACAGAAGTTTAGAAGCTCAAGAGAAATTTGGGATGGCAAATGTATATTTTAGAGTAGTGCACAGCTGAAATTATTTATACTACATACTAGATAAGATTTCCTAGGCAGAAGGGCTAACATTAATGAGCAAAATGGTAATAAGAAAAGTAACTTCCAGAAAAGACTAATGGTTTTTTGAAAGAAGGACACAGTGAACAGTAATTAGTGATACTGAGTGAACTTGAAATGTGAATATTTGTACATCATTCACATTTTAAAATGACACAACGAATGTATTGCATTAAGAAAATATTCAGTAATTCCGGATGTTATACCAGAAAACAAACCTTCACTGGTGTAATCTCTCCTATTGCTATCAATCTAATTAAGGAGAATGGGGAGCTTAATAATAAATTACTTGGTGCACCTTCTCCAATCTTTAATTGGGTAGTAAATTCCACTGGTCATAAATCATTGAAATGATATTGCTTTGCTATGTCTTAAGTAGAGAAAGACAATATCTCTGTCTCTCTCTTCAGAGTGTATTTTAAACCTACTCCTGTATATTGAATTATCACCTCTGTATTTTCTTTCTGTCACCTTAGAGAGAATAGGACAGTGTGTTGCTGCAGTGAGAGACCCAGAATTCCAAACTCCTCAGATGATTTTGTGGGATAGAACTCTGACTTTTTTCTTTTCCTGTTTCCTCCACAGCAATATAAAAACATGATATCTGCACTACTTCTTCCCATGAGGAACACATGAATCAATACTAAAAGTACTGAGGATTAGTGTTGGTGTAATGTATGAACTGCCACATTGTCCCTGATTAGTAAATTTCCTACAGGTTAATCCAGGATTTGTGTCCATGAACTCTTTTCTTACTGTCCAGGACAGAGCTGGTCCTTCTCTTTGCAATCTCTGTGTTTACATTTATACTCTGTCATCTCCCTGCTGCATCCCTTTCACAGCTGTCTCTCCCAAGACAGACTGTTCCTTTGGAGGCATTACTACATTACTCTTCTACTTTTAGATTCTGCAGAGAAAAACATTTAAATAATTTCTTGTTTATACATTTATTAATGTTTATAAATGTGTATATATTTTATAAAAAATATTGTTTATATCTGAATGTTACTTGCATCATTTGAGTTTACTTTACTTATAACAATAATCCTATGTAATATCTTTAGACTTATTTATGAAGTCCTCTGGATCATCCAATCTTCCCCACAACATAAGAGAGTCTTTTGGCAATAAAATCCAAATGTATAAGCAAATTTAATGCTAGCTTTGAACAAGCCTCTACTGTCAAGATTTCATCATTTCAATATTGGTATTAGTGATTGACTAAATGAATCTTCTAGTAAAATTAGCCAAAACATATTAGAATGCTTGAAAATTAAGAAATAACTTCTGGAGCGAGATAAAAAAAATAGGAAATAAAAATGAAACCAAATCTCTCTTTGAAAAAGAAAACTCTGACCATGTTTCTTGAGCAGTAGCACTTATACAACGAACTCATCTCACTGTTGAAAGTAGAAAAGCATTTTGTTAGAAGTATTTGATATTACCAAGTCTTATTAGCTTTCTTTTTTTCAATTTTTTTTTAATACGGATATTTGTGTTTTAATTTTGCATATCAGCCAAGGGTTCCCCTGTCCTCACCCCTCCCGCCCCTGCCTTCCCCCCAGCAGCTCCCCCCATTCCCATCTCCTCTAGGGCAAAGACTCCCCTGGATATTCAGCTCAACCTGGTAGATTCAGTACAGGCAAGTCCAGATCTCTCCTTCCAGACTGAGCAAAGTGTCCCCACATAAGCCTCAGGTTCCAAACAGCCAGCTCATGCACTAAAGACAGGTCCCAGTCCCACTGCCTGGATGCCTCCCAAACAGTTCAAGCTATTCAGTTGTCTCACTTATCCAGAGGGCCTTATCCAGTTGGTGGCTCCACCACTTTAGGTTCATAATTCATGTGTTTCCATTAGTTTGGCTATTTGTCCCTGTGCTTTTTCCAATCTTGGTCTCAACAATTCTTGCTCATACAAACCCTTCTCTTTCTCGACAATTGGACTCCTGGAGCTCCACCTGGGGCCTGGCCGAGGATCACTGCATCCACTTCCGTCAGTCATTGGATGAGAGTTCTAGCAGGACAGTTAGAGTGTTTGGCCATCTGATCACCAGACTAGGTCAGTTTAAGCTTTCTCTCGACCATTGCCTGGATGTGATGGGGGGCGGGGGGTAATGAAGAGCAAGGTTCCAGGGAAAGAGAGCTTAGGGGAACAGGAGATCCCAGCTGGATCAAGAACAGAAAGGGAGAACAAGGAATAGCAGATCATGATAAATGAAGACCACATGAGAACAGGAAGAAGCAAAATGCTAGAGAGGCCCCCAGAAATCCACTATGATACCTCCACTGTAGACTTATTAGCTTTCTTATTAAATCTGCTATGCACTATTCATTTGTAGGTATACATTTTTATTTGAAATTCTGCCAGACAAAATAATAAAAACAATGTGTGTGTGTGTGTGCTTTTATTGTAAAAGCTTCAATTATCTGTGGGTATATGAAGAAATGTTTATAGGTTGTTGTTATGAATTAGTGGTTGTAGGTTCTCCTGGAATAGTCATAACTTCACTATCACTGAGTAGGTTTTTAAAGCAAAGCATGGTTTCCTATTTGTAGAGAAGATTTTAAGTCCAATTAAATAGCTGTGGGATCCCACCAAGGGAACTTATCTTTGCAACAGATGGAGACAACTACAAAGAATTGATTAAAAAGGCAGAGCTGTGGAGTCCAGTCTCAATGGATACATATATAAAACACTCCAATGTGTAAGGAACATCAATAAAGAGAGTGCTGAAAGTTTGTAAGGGCCAGAAGGATGGGAATTTACTGTTTGAGTGTCTCCTAATAATGTCAAAAGCTACACCCACAAAGGCTCACCAATATAGTTTTCCAAATGTGAGCTGAAAAAGCACACCAATGGACATCCCTAACTGGACCATAAAAAGCCCACAAGGCCTCAAACCTACACAAAAACTATTGACAACTTAATAATATTAGGAAAGGGGGAGATAGTCTTTCCTAAGGAAGAGCACACCAATTGGTTGTCCTGTCCCAAATGGTCAGTCCTAAAGAAACACATACAATTAACATTACACAGACTGATCAGGTTATATTTAGGAATATAGATGTATTTGCATATATGTATGCAATAGCAATTAATGAAAAAAAGAGGCCATGAATTTGATGGACAGCAGGGAGAGGTATATGGGAGGGTTTAGACAGAGGAAAGGACAGTAAAAAATGTAATCATAATCTCAAAAATATAAAAAAAGGTCTACAAAATAAATAAACTTCAAATTCTGTGTCATAGATTCTCAATAGTTTTGGAACTAAAAATATATGTACATATTTGTTTAGATATTTAAATGTTTCTTTTGAAATGTACAAGTAGCATATGAAAAATAACAGGAAAATATTATTTAAAGATCATATTAAAGTAAAATGAGTTTACTAAAAAGTAAAGTAATTTATTTTCACCTGCAACTCAAATAAAAAAGTGAGTTGATGAATTTGTGCATGTTTCTATAATATTAGAATGAGGGCACTTTTTTTATTGTGACTGACAGTTGCTTAGCCATGTATTCACTTGCATAAAAATCATGAGTCATACTTCACCTCTTCTCCAAACCAACTAGACACCCAGATGATAGTTGTTTACTTTTTGTTCTGTAACAGAAATTTCTGTTAGATATGCACTGGTATTTATGGGACCCATGCAGCTTCTTGTTAGATACCCAAATATTTTATATTTCCCATAGATTATTGAAATATTTAAAACTGGCAAATAGTTTTGTAAAGGACGAGGTAAAGTAATATGATTATTTGAAAGTGACTTGTTGCATCATATATAATAATTTTGTAATAAATTCATATGTTCAGAAATGTACAAAAGTTTCTTTTCTATGACTCAGGGGTATGCATATTGATCCACTGATTTTCACCAGATGGTACTATAAATAGGCTTAAAATTTCAATAATAATGAGTACCCAATATGTATATTTGATTTGTCTTTAGTACTTTTCACATTATGTTTTAGCCAAAGGTCATAAAACAATTGACTAAATGTCATTGTAAGACACTTGAGGTCTACAGAAATAGTGTCATAGACTTTCAATTAACCTAATAATCATGGGTACTCATCTATCTCACGTACTTTTCTAGGAACACTTCAATTTGTACACTCACTTGGGTATCCATTCTGTCCTAACACATACAAAGAATATTATTTTGACATTTGGCCCTAAAGGAAAATCCAAATCAATGAGGGTATTCATTAAAATCTCTGTTGTAAAAACAGCATTACATGTTTGTTTATCTAGTTGATTACTGTTGATTATAAGCCTGGGTCTGTCTGACCATGTATAATAAGAATTCTGTCTTATAGAAATTAACTCCAAGTGTTATTTTTCTCATTGTGTAATAATTAGTTTCTTATTATATCTAGTTCTCCAAAATACTTAATTTTTCCAAAATGTTCTTGAGTCAACATTGTAATCTATTGGTTTCCTTTGTATCATGTTGAATATATATTTGTATATATCATTAATCTGAGAACAAAAAGATGACATTTTCCTGATCTCTCTGTTTCTAAATTTTGAACAGCTAAACACCTAAGATAAATTTTAATTCATTCAAAAATATATTAATAGAAGGGAAAATTCTGTGATTTTTGCATGCATAATTTGAGTGCTTTTCTGAAATATATTTTAGAAGCAAGCTTCTACTTATATTCTTATATCAGTCTCATGATATAAGAATCACATGTCACCAGCAGTGTTTTAAAACTTAGCATCTACAACTAGGCTTATTTGCATGCTTTCTTCTATGCTTGAAAGACATTTTTTAAGATGCCTCACACTTTCATACAGTTTGTTAGTGAGTTTTAAACAATAACATCTATAAATGATGGGGTTGAAGACTTTATTTAACCTAAACCTTGATTGACCTAGGCTACCTTACCTAAAGTGGAGCTTATCCAATTTAAATCAGTAATAAATTTAGCTTGCTCTTTATCTTTCTTACTCTTTGTTATTTTTTCTTTCTTTCTGTCTTTATTGCCATCTCCTTCTTTCTTAAAACACACACACACACACACACACACACACACACACACACACACACATTTATGTTCAAATTATACCAGTGTAGCTGAACTATTCCTGTGTCCCACCCAGTCTGAAGCTGCTAAGTCCCAAGTAAACACAGAGAGACTTATACTAATTAAAACTGCATGGCCATGGCTCAAGCCTTTTGCTAGCTAGGTCTTATATCTTAAATTACTTCATAAATATTAACCTATGTATCACCGCATGTTCTATGGCTTTACTTGTGTCCCATTACATGTTGTTCCTTGGGGGGCTCACTGGCATCTCTCTAGCCTTATATCTCCCTCTTTGAATTTGCCACCTGCCTCTAAGCTGCCTTGCCATAGGCCAAATGGCTTTATTTATCAACCAATCAGAGCAACATATATTTGTAGCATACAAAAAGACATTCCCCCATCATACCAGCTTTCACAATTGTTACCCTGTGATGGCCCAGTATCTTCTTATCACTTTTTCTAATGAAAGAGAAAATATGTTATTGAAAAAAAGAATGTATCAGTAGTACACATGATATAAAAGAATTTATTGAAGTCAAGACAACATTTTAAAATCTCAGGAGACTAGTGAGCCAGCGATATTGGTAAAATTCTCTCTATGCAATTACAAGAACATGCATTCAATCCCCAAAACCCATATAAAGTAAGGCAGATGTGGTGGCATACTACAGGTGTGTGACAGCAATATTGGGGAATTAGAGACCATGGGATCATTGAGACTTACCAGCCAGTCAACCTAGCATATTTAATGAATTCTAAGATAATGAGAAATACTGTCTCTAAAAAACAAACAAAACAACTTGAACAGTGCCTGAGGAATGACCCAAGGCTGTACTGTGAGCTCCACATACACACCCATGCACACACAGAAACAAACAAATTTACACAGTACTCTTTTTTACAGGATTTCTTTATTCAGTGAGCAAATAACATAGGCAATCAAGGGACTACTAGTGTCCCTATTAAATGTCACAAATTTCAGATTCATCCCTTGTAATGTAAAGCACAATAATTTAAACCAGATGTTCACCTCATATTCAAAACTATGGACAAGTGCCTTGGCCAAATGGTTTTTAGATTCTCTGTGAAAAGGAGGGGGTCAAACTGTGCCATTTTGTTTGCATATTAGAATTGGTGGGTACAGTGGACCTAAAAGCAAAACAGTCATTTTATAGTTACTGGTAAAAATAATCTCAATCAACATCAAAATATCGACTTTTAAAACAACCTTGAGTTTCATAATAAAAAACAAAATCAAAGGGCAATTTGACAGGGTTCTTTTTGCCTCACATGAGAAACCCTCCCCACTCTGATTTCTTTCTCTGCCAGCGAAGGTTTATTCTCTCACATTCTCTCAGGAACTGGGTTGGGAGCTACTTTTCCTGTGAAGTCATGGTGCTCAGCTCAGATCTTCTCTACACTGATTTGCGGTTTTGTAATAGGAATTTTTTATTTCAAACCTATACTTATTGAAAAAGTGAGGAACTATAAATACAATGTAGCTTACCCTGTCACTCCTGCATTTGGATTCTCATGAGCCACAGAGACCTGATCTTTGGGAATGTTTTGAGCGTAGTTCAGTGACCCTCAATGCCTATAGAGACCCAAGTGAACCAAGTTACCAAAAACTAAAAAACTAAAAAAAAAAAAAAAATCATCTTAATTTTCTCATCCTTAAGATTATTAAGATATGTATTTGATAATAAAATTCTTTCACTCTGAAGTTTCTTATTGATAATTTCTTTTACAAACTAAAATCCAACTGTAGTACCACTTTAATTTGTAGTGTGTTATCTTAGTTTCTCTAGTTGCTGTGATAACATATTCTAAGAACAGCAATTTGCAGAAGAACGTGTATATGTAGTTCAATTTCCAGATGACAGACCTTTAAGGTAAAATCAGTCACAGTAGCAGGATCTAGAGTGAGCTGCTCACATAGCACCCACCTTCAAGGAAGAACAGAGAGTGACCAATGTATGCTTGCTAGTATGCAGGTTGTTTTCTTTTTTGTTCATTTTGGAGCCCCAGGCTTGCAGAGTAATCCCTCACGCAATTCGAATGTGTCTTCTCATATCACCTAATGCAATCATGGAAATCCTCCACAGACATGTCAGAGGCCCATGACCCAGATGATTCTAGATTCTGTCAAGATGACAGTTAATACTACCATCATAAATAACTGTCCCTGAAAACACAGTTTCAATGGAGTGACAAATCAGTTACTTACACAGTGTTTCCTGACCTGATATAGTGTAATGTATATAATGTATTCTTTCACCAAATATATGATTGATCCTTGATCTTTTATTGCCTGTCCCTTCTACTATATTTGCTTACTATGAACTATCTGCAGTTGATAACTACTTGTAAATGAAAAATTAGTTTTTTTTCCAAAGGAGATTCAGTGAGTATATAAATCACTTACAGGCAGGAACTATGTGCAGCAGTAGATGGCCAACAGAAAACAAGCTCAATGATATATTTGGAGAGTTTATTTGTCTTGTTTTTGCCTTATAATAATTTATCTGTGCATTTTCTTTCTCTCTTTCTTTTTCTTATCTTACAGGATTTTTGCTTATATTTTATGCTTAATGATTTTGTGTTTTCATGGGATTTCTGTGTTTGCCAGTGTGTGTACCTCTGTGTCTATATGTTTTTCTTTGGCTCTGTTTTTTATTGTTGTTCATTGGTTTTGTCCTATTCAGATTTGTTTGTTCACATTTTATTCTATTTTTTATTTTTATTTTTTATTAGATATGGTGATTTTATTTGTGCTTTAATAAAGTTTGCCTGGAGATCAGAGGAAATAGCAAGCCATTTTAAGTAAACAAAAAAGACAAGCAGCACAACCTTAATCTGATCACTTGGCAGGCAGGATCTCTGCATGTTCAAGGCCACACTAGGAAACAGAGTCAAGCATGGTGACATACACCTTTAATCCCAGTACCAACCTTAGAGAACTGGAAGCCTGTACAGATAGACAGAAAGCAACAGAGCTGTGTAGGAACAGGAAGTGAGGTAGCTGGGCTAAGAGAGTCAATGAGAGGACTGAAAAAGGCATATAATGCCTCGGTAGACAGGAAGTTGTGCATTTTGGAAGCTGCAGGGTTGGTGAGATAAAGTTGGCTTGTGGCTTTTCCTATTTCCCTGAACTAAGGCAAGATTTATTAATGCACAAATAAAAAATAACCACCATTAGATGCCTACTTGTTTCCTAATGACAGAAAGCAAGAAAGGATGTGAGTTTGAGCGAGTGGTGACATATAGGAGGAGTTGGAGGAAGTAAAATCAGAATATATTGTTCAAAAATATATTTTAAATAAAAAATAAGTTATAATAAATCATCTGTGAAAATGGTGTGAACTATGTAATAGGCTGCATCGTCTTTTGATAGTCCTATAAAGTGTCCTAAAGGTTTTCAACCAAAACCAATTCCCTTCTTTTCTAATCTGATCTAGAAGATGGAAGGCAGTTTCCTAAAGAGTCATATTATGATGATTTTTGTTTTCAAGATTTATATATAGAGAAATACTACTTAAAGTCATAAACCATTATATTAAAAATATCATACTTGAAAGTTGACAATGATAAGACAATTCCATATATACCATTTTATAACTTAAGTATACATAAGTTAAATAAATAAATATGTATATTTAGGAAAATAATTCCCCAATCTTCTGTTCTGAAAAAGCATTTATTTAATTTTACATGTGTAATTATTCTGCCCAAATATATGTATGTGTAAGCAGAGGGTGACACATCCCCTAAAACTGGAGTTCCAGGTAATTGCCAGCGTCCATGTGGGGGCAGGGAGGTGAATATGCAAGAGCAGCAAGGATCTTAACACTGAGAAATCTTTCCAGCCCTTTCAAATCTTTATTTTTCATGAATGAATTCCATCAATCCTCAGAAAAGTATAATAAATTATAAGAAATGCTAAAACATGTCCATCTTTAGAACCAAATGTAATATTTTGTCTGTTAGCATGTGAGAAAATCATCCTATACACTGATATGAAAATAATGGAATTTACTGTAAAAATTAGCATTCATGGAGTCCAACTGTCCTTCCAAACTAGCATCAACATATACAGTCCTTCCTCTGTATAGAGAAAATTGATATTTTATAGTATAGTGTAGTGTATTTCAGCTTGATGAAAACTCATGCACAATTCTGTATTCTTTAATGACAATTTCTTTAAATTGAAGAGGATTCCCATAAGATTCCTGTGAACAAGGACAAGGAACTGGAAAACACGATCGTGCTTACTTCATTTCCTCCTAACATTTACTTTTTAAAAGCTTCGCCCTTACCTTATAAGACACACTTAGCTATCATTATGCTTCTCTCTCATTCTCGTTTACTATTTCTGATAATTCATAGACCCATGGATATGAGGTGAAATACAATGTCTAGAGGGAAAGAAAAGAAATGTTACTATTTTGGGCTAATATAACTTTGTTTTCTTTCTTTTTTTTAAATTTGGTATGTAATAAATGTCACCATTTTCTTTAGACATCTGGGAACTCTGGAGTTTAAAATATTTTGTTGGTCTAAGATTAAATTCTATAGCCAGGAGATGAAGGGTATTTTGTTGAAATTTTTATGGAAATGCCTGTGGCCCAAAGAAGCAATTGTCTTACCTCAAATGTAATGTGAGGATATCAGGGATCCAGATGAAGAAAACTAAGGTGGCTGGCACACCAAAACAGATATCAAAATATGTTTTGCTGTTTAAAGAGCTCACCAGATTCATATGATTTCCTGTGAATTTATATCTTTAAAAGCTTAGGTAAATTAATATGATTATATACTAGGTGTGAGAGGCAAAGCATGTACCTTGACTACCCTTAGTAGTGTTTCTATGAAGGACCTCTTGAATTGGCCGAGTTCTTGGCCTTTCTTTTGAATCTTGTTTACACTCTAATTAAGTGAAAATCCTCCTAAACCCATTTAGGCATAAAATCAAAGTCCCTATTCACTACCGTACATGCATAAATCTCAATCCTGTCCTCAGTAGCTACCACCTAGAATTAAGTTCAACATCAACCCTCTACATAGCATATTCCTGCCACTGACTGCTGAGTTGCTTACCACATCCCAAAGTATCTCCTTGGTCGTAAATTGTAACTGTCAACAATAACTTCTACTGATTTTTTTTCCTTTGACAATTTTGTATCTATACAAAGTGCATATCAATGACTGTAGCTCTCCACTCTCTGTCCTGCCTTTTCCAGTTATTACCTCTCCCTTCCCTACACATATTTTTCAACATGCACACATATATTTTGTATTAAAGAGAAAAACATATTTTTGGTCGGGCAGTGGTGGTGCATGCCTTTAATCCCAGCACTTGGGAGGTAAAAGCAGGCGGATCTTTGTGAGTTCGAGGCCAGTCTGGTCTATAGAGCAAGATCGAGGAAAGGCGCAAAGTGACACAGAGAAACCCTGTCTCAAAAGACCAAAAAAAAAAAAAAAAAAAAAAGAAAGAAAAGAAAAGAGAAAAGAAAAGAAGAAAAGAAAAGAAAGGAAAAAGAAAAACATATTTTCATTTCACAAAAGCTACATGGAATTATCATTGCCATTCACCCAATTCTCTTTGTAGCATTCTGTCAGCTTGTCTGAATGCCTTTAAACAGTAAACAATGAAACTTTGATTTGTTCTTTTAACTCCAAATTCAAAGAGTTTTCTACTTTGTGTTTAATAATATGCACTGTGAAGTTCTCCACCATTGCTGTACCACCAGGGTTTTTTTTGTGTGTGTGTGCCTATTAATAAGTTTCTCCACATGTCCACAATATTATGTCTGTACCTTGAAGAATATTGAAAGCAAAGCTCTGTCATTTAAATGGAAAAATACCACAGATAAATGCATTTTATTAAAAGCCATCTATTTTGTCATATATTTCAATTAAATAAAATTTATTTTTAGTGTATGCTTATGTGGTTTCAAAATGAAAATGTTAATTTGATATCAGAAATCTCTCACTTGTGTGTACTCTATTGAGCATAACATTCACTTTAATGACTTAAAATAATTATCCTGTTTCATGGATTCATAGTATTACATATATGTTGCACCTTTAAAATGATTGTTTAAAAAGAAAAACCCTAACTCAATTATATGTATATTTTGCTTGCTAGATTCTGTCAGCCCATTCCTGTTAATCAGTAGTTTCTATTTATCTACACTTCCCACAGTTCCTTGTTCCAATAAGCTAAGACAATAGCAGCACCTATCTCTTGGAAATGTGCTCAGAATTCAATAACAGATTCTCATGAAAACCAAACATGCAGAAAATGCAATGTGGGATAGCTGTGTTCAAATGTCTCTCTTTCGAGTTGTTCTTCATTCTCCTTTGGCTCTTGCACTATTCCCATTTAGCCCATGACATGAAACCTGTGTTTGCCCCCACAGCTGGCAAAGACACAGTTTATGATAAAACTTATCTTTGTGTCTTTACAAACAAATTTGATTTGAAGTCACACCTATTATGAAATTAAAATATGCAAAAACACAAGTCTTCAAATTATAATGGAAAAGCTGCTTTTTTTCCTGAGGGCCATCTAGGCTGAATCCCCTATATAATCCAAATCCTGGTATATTAACTAGTATTCACTAGCTGTTTACCCATATCCTACAGTTGCTATGGAAATACGGTGATGAAAATATACTAGAGTGGGGAAGACAGGCAACACTGAAAGTTTAACTTAGAGAAAAACAAAAGGGTTTGAAAGAAAGTTGGACAATTGATAACTCCCTTAATGAACACAGTAGTATGTACCTAATTAGTCTTACCAATAAAAACCAGGAGTCAGATAAAGGTAATAACCTGAAAGATCAGAGAAGCAGAGGAGCAGCCACTAGTGTCTTCTTACCTCTCTGATTTCCTGTCTCTGTCCCACTTTATCACTTCCTGTCTCTACCTCCTGAGTTCTGGGATTAAAGGTGTGAGCCACCACTGGCCAGCTTCTAAGGTTAACTAGTGACTAGCTCTGCCCTCTGATCTCCAGGCAAGCTTTACTTGTCAGAACAAAAACAAAATACCACACAACAGAACACTCCTTGTACACACCAGAAATCAAGCAGTTAGTAGTAAGAATATGTATAGACTTCACTACACTGACTTTTATATTTTACTTTTGATGTCTTTGTTTTTGTTTTATGCTCGATTAGACAAGGTCTTATTCTGCAGCTGTGGTTAATCTAGAATTTATTGTCAATCAGGGAAGTCTACATCTTGCAGTCATCATCTAGCCTCAACTTCTGAGACTTTGAGATTACAAGTGTGAGTCACTGTGTAGGTGACTTATGTTTTCATAGGGCCTATCTTTGAAATAGAATAATCATTACATCACTAACAGATAATTTGATCTAACTTGGTAAAAACTAAACAATGTTAAAATTCTAAATGGTTCAGAGTTCAAGATTCTGAGTTTGGAGCACCCTAACTCAGTTCCCATCGCTCTTGTTGGGTGGTTCCCAGATACATGGAACTTCAGTTCCAGAGACTCTGATGCTTTTACATGGCCTTTGCTGATGCCCTCACATCTTCTTCCTCTCTCTCTCTCTCTCTCTCTCTCACACACACACACACACACACACACACACACACAAACACATACACATATAAAAACAAATACATATTTTTAAAAAACACAACCTACCAACAAATATTCAAGTATGACAGTCATGAGTCTCATACTTAAGTTCCAACTGTTACAATTAGTAAGCCTTGGATTTGAAACATCACCCATACCACCAAAAGACTCTTTGTGATAGACTCCTGTTTTATTTGATTGTATCATCTCTAGAATTATGTGAAAATTATTATGGCCCAAATGTTGAAGGTGAAATATTTTGAATATTGAGTAGCAGAGACAAAGATACTATAATATGTTATATATAATATGTTATAGAAGCTTGGTAATTCTCTCTGTCTCTATAAACCTCTCTCTTACTCTTTCCCCACTTCTTCTCTTATTTATGTCTTCTAAGTTCTTGAGGTATGGGAATAAAACAAAAATACTTTTTTTTCTAGAGACAGGGTTTCTTTGTAGCTTTGGATGCTGTCCTGGAACTTGCTTTGTAGACCAGGCTGGCCTCAAACTCACAGAGATCCACCTGCCTCTGCCTCCTGAGTTCTGGGATTACAGCCGTGTGCCACCACCGCCTGGATAATACTTTCTTAATATACATTTATGCAAAATTTTATGTAATATAAGCTATGTTGATAAAAATGCCAAAATAAATATAAGATTTGTAGTATTTATTTCATCTGTCAATTTTTGTTCAACTTATAAAATACCATTGGTAGATAAGTATAAATGTTATTTGCCTACATATAATTGAGTTTTTAAAAATAAACACTAAAAAAATAGAAGTTTTATGAAAAGATGAAGCACTCTGTAATAGAGTAATATTTTAAGGTGTGTTACTTTTGTTTATGTTGCATTTGTTTAACTCTGTGAAGCTGTGTTATTGTTCCTGTTGGAAAAAACAAAAACAAAAACAAAAACAAAAAACAGATGATCTAATAAAGAACTGGTTAATAGCAAGACAGGAGAAAGGACAGGCAGGGCTGGGAGGCAAAGAGAATAAATAGAAGAAGGAATATGGCTGGGAAGAGGCATGGGAGAGCTAGGAGACAGAGAAAGAAAACGGCTCCAGGGGACAGCCACCCAGCTACACAGCCAGCCATAGAGTAAGAAACAAGAAAAGGTATACAAAGATAGAAAAGGAAAAGCCCAGAAGCAAAAGGTAGCCAAGATAATTTATGTAAAGCTGATTGTAAACTAAGCCAAGCTAAGGCTGAGCATTCATAATTAAGAATAAACCTCTGTGTATGATTTACTTGGTAGCTGGGTGGCAGCCCCCCCTCAAAAAAAAAAAAAAAAAAAAAGAGAACCCACCCCGGACAACATTGTTTTCTATTTAGGTACAAAGGTCTTAAGATAATCTAGTCATGAAATAGAACTTCTTTCTATAGTTATGCTACTTTGTTGTTCCTGCTTTAGTTTCAGGTCGTATATTGTCACCATCTAAGAACTTGTCTTGCACAGACTGTCATTGCTATGCTTTGTTCTGTATCCTAGTTTAAATATTCATTTAAACTGTCCCATTTAATTCCTCCATATTATAAATCCTAGGAGACACATTCGCAATGCTATAAGTGATATACTATTGGGTTGTGTGAAGGAAAAATGCCTGAAGTGCATTATACTTTTAAAGATCATCTGTTAAAAGAATGTATCCTCCCATACACACTTACTTCAGCAAAATAATGTCTTCTGGTTTTACATCCTTCCTTCCAGGAGGTTTTCAGAGGGAAGTGCCCTGTCCTCTGTCATTGCTTTCAAAGCCTACAAAGATACTCTTCCTTATGCTCAACTGAATCCCCTGGTGTCATCATTAAGTTCATTCTTTTCATTTGTCCTTCTTAGAAAATCCATTAAAAAGCACTTCCCTAAAGACTGGAACAGGGAGTCTCTCTTTTTAAAAATTGACCAAATTATACAAATTCCCCTAAAGAAGGTATTTGAGTTGTAAGTTCAAGAATGCATATTCTCAAAAAAAAAAAAAAAAAAGAGTCCCATGTATTAAAAGGTAAACTCAATTTTGGCCTGCAGATGTCTTGTCTTATACAAAACCTGACAATTGCAGGTTTGAGAAGCTTATTATATAGTTATTGCTGCCTCTTCAATAACTCATTTTGATATTTTGTAATTTGCCAAAGTGTGCCTTTGTGATCCCATAGGCTCTTAACTACTTTGTAATGAGTGTGTATGAACAGATGGAAAATGTTTTCAATTTCAGAGAAAACCACTAATGGCTGTCACCAGCTATTAGGAAGGCTCAGGAGGCTCCATTTTCCAAGGAAGGGTGTTGTCATGAAACTTCATTTTTTTAATGAAATGTTTGCTCATTTATACCTAGATTGTAATTTTAGACTTCACAAGCCTAAACATATTAGAACTATAGCTGGAAATTATTCAGTGCTAAATAGCCTGGAAATTTAATCTCTAAAATCTCACCTGAAAATGGTAGTGCTGAACTGGGTCATTTTGTTAGAACAATGTGTACTGCTATGAAAACAGTTTTGCCAAAGAAGACAATAGACATATTTAAATAAAAGTGCTAGCTGAATCTTTCAGCTTTGGTGATGATTCCTATTTTGATATAAAAACAAGTATCCTAAGCAAATAAATCTTCTCAAAGAAAGACACACCATAATAATGATCATAAAAAAAGAAGGTCTGCAAGGCATCCTGTATCTCATGTTCAAAAATATTTTCTAAGTTTCCAAAGTGTAGAGCCATTATTCTGTTTATACAAACACACACACACACACACACACACACACACACACACACACACACATTTATATTCATAATCTTTGTCAAATATACTGTGAGACAAACAGGTATATTTCTAGTCTAATTATTTTAGTTCACGGTCACCCTTCATTTTACCTAATAAAACTCTTCAAAAATAAATGCAATGCCATTTCTATGAAGGTTTATGTATATATGTTATGAAAGAGGAATTGCTTCCTCACAAACAAAACTCTGTTAATTAGGTGGCTTCATAATTTCATATATTTCATAATCAGAAAATTTATTATTATTAGATAATTTCCCTTTCTATAAAAGAGGTGACCAAACACCATACAAAATGCCAACAATTAAGCAATTTTTAAATTTATGAACATCATGTGAATATTTATCAAGAAAATTGTTAAGATATATTTACCCTTTAATCAGCATGTTTTGGTGGAGCAAACTGTGAAATTTATGGGATTTGGGTATCTGCCAAGGACATACTAACTATTGTTCATGCTCCCTCAATTTGGAGACAGACCACTGCACAGTGGTGCTTCAGGTGGCATACTGCATGGTAGCAGCAATATTTCTAGGAAGGAGGAAGAGTGAAAAATAAAACTACTCTAGAGTCATATATTTTGTGTAAAATTACTTTTACATTATGATTTAATTACTTGGAGAAAAAAATCAAAAATAAGATATATTTCATAGGAAAACCAATTATCTAATACCAATCAGTCAGACCTGTCATACAAGCAAATAATAAGCGAACAAACACGTAATATTATAGGGAATGAGCCCATTATATTTAGGAATACATATACATATATATATATATATATACATGTAGAGATATATGTATATAAATGCATGTAACAAAAATTAATATAAAAAGAGGTTATAAATTTGAGAGAAAGCTAGGAGGGTTGTATGGTAGGGTTTGGAGGTAGGAAAGGGAAGTGAGAAATATAATTATAGTTTCAAAATTTAAGTACAAAAATTAAAATGAAAATAATACATATTTTATTCATAATTACTATCCTAATCCAGGGTTATTTTTATTTAATTTTTTAAACTTTTCTTTCTACATTTTAGAAACTCATTTTGGTATTCTTTATTTTGTCATGATGAATCTTGGTATTCTATACTTAATATATCTTATAAATATCAAATAGTACTTTACCATTTTGCTTATACAAGTAAGGCTTTCAATGTAAGTGAATTTATTATTTATAATATGTTGAAATTTCTCTCTGTATACTATCAACAACTTTATAATATAGGTTGAAATAGAAATGATAGAGAAAATGTCCAAACAAGACACAATAAAGCTCTGGAATAATTTCATATCATTTAATAAACATGTCATTATGACTATGGAAAAGGTTGAGGACATTCAAAGAAATCATATCTTTCTGGTATGTTATGAGATGAGAAGCCAGGATATGAAGACACTAACTGATTTATCACCAGAAACATTGCAATGGAGAAGACAATAGCACCGTGTTCTTCTTTTTTTTTTTTTTCTAAGATAATTAAATCGTTTATTGATTACACATGATAATGGATGATACACAAGCTTCATTCCCATCTGTTATTTTATCTGATACCATTACTCAATTTTGATATTGCATAGGGTGTGCCAACAAACATTTTATTGTAACCAAACTGTGACTTTGCTTGGATGACCCTTTTAATGGTAAAACTCATTAAAGTCACAACAGTAACTGGCAGTTTAACTACACCAAGGTTTTTGAAGACAATGGCTTCTCCACCCAAGCAATTATAAATAAATTCCAAATGGAACTTGACACCACACTGAAGGAATTCTAATTTCACACTGTTGGGGAAGTTTACCAAGATGGCTTCAAAGTAGACTAACTTTACACAGCACATTTAAAAAAAAAAGAAAAAAGAAAAAAAAAGACCCATTTATTCAGCATCATGATCAGACTATTACATTTAGCAATCAACAGCATGGGTGAAAAGATGTCTACAATAAAACCCTTTGTTGGAATGCTTTACACTTTCCACAGAACAGAAACTAAAATAACCTGTTATACAATTAGTCACAAATACAGCCCTGGAGTTTTTTTGCCCATACACATGAGTATTGTCTAAAACATGTTGTGGTGGCTTTGGTGGCAGCCGTGGTGTTGGTGGATATGGTGGCAGTGGGGATGGCTATAATGGATTTGGTAATGATGGAAGCAATTTTGGAGGTGGTGGAAGCTACAATGATTTTGGCAATTATAACAATCAGTCTTCAAATTTTGGACCATTGAAGGGAGGAAACTTTGGAGGCAGAAATTCTGGCCCTCATGGAGGTGGTGGACAGTACTTTGCTAAACCAGGAAACCAAGGTGGCTACAGTGGTTCCAGCAGCAGCAGCAGCAGCTATGGCAGTGGCAGGAGGTTCTAATTACAGCCAGGAAACAAAGCTTAGCAGGAGAGGAGTGCCAGAGAAGTGACAGGAAAGCTACAGGTTACAACAGATTTGTGAACTCAGCCAAGCACAGTGGTGGCAGGGCCTAGCTGCTACAAAGCACCATGTTCTTAAGTGGCCATCTTTATCCTCCCCATCTGGGCTTTGAGAATATCGTTTTCCTAGTTTCACCTGATTAATTTTCAATATAACAAACCTATTATATAAACACTTATTTATAGTGGCCTCTTTTTTTTTTTTTTTTCTTTTTTCTTTTTTCAAGACAGTTTTTCTCTGTGTAACATCCCTGGCTGTTCTGGAACTTGCTTAGTAAACTAGGCTGGGCTTGAACTCACAGTTATCTGCCTACCTTTGCCTCTCGAGTGTTGGGATCTAAGGCATGCTCCACCATGCCTGGTTTACAGTGGCCTCTCTTTATGTCAGAAGGCTATTGGATTATGATAATGTTGCCTTTTGTCCCTAAAGTGAATCTTCACTTTCTGAAGAGTAATAATACCTCATTGAGGATACACAAGGTAACATTTCAATAACAAACAGGATCCTGTTACTCTGAGATTTTATACCCAGTAAAATTTATCTTCACAAAACAAACATAATAAATATACATTATCTTCTACAAAAGAGTTGAAAATTGTTTTTATCATTAGGGTTGTACAATAAGAAATGTTAAAGAAATGGAAAGGGAGGAAAGAAACAGAATAAATGTTAACTGAATTTAGAATATAAAGAAAACATTTCTGAGAAAACCAAAAATTATTTTTTTCAATATTTATATCCTGTTTCAGTGGAAAACTGTAGAAAAGGCAGTACATGTATACAGAATAATAGCCATTGATAATAAATATGAATAAAATAAAATTGATTGGCTTTGTGTTTGAGCATGGTATATGAAGGCTGGCATAAATATTGCAATAGAGATTGTCAAGTACAAAGGATTTTATAAATACTCTAAGAAAGAGAAGTTATACTGTATCAACTTGTGGTACAGTGACAAGTCATGAGGCTAACAATGTGAGAAAAATCCATAAGTCCTTGCAGCAAAATAAAACAAAGGAAAGAACTATATTGTGCTGTATAGTGATATTTTATTTGTGCTGAAATGTGATTTTATTTGTATGTTAATAAACAAAGTTGCCTGGGAGTCATAGCTAATAGCAAGCCATTTAACAGAAGTCTGGCAGTGGCACACACCCTCAATCCCAATCACATGACAGGCAGAATCTCTCTGTGATCAAGGATACAGTTGGCATGGAGACATAAGCCTTTAATCTCAATACCAACCATAGAGACCTGGAGGTCTGTATACACAGGCAGTGATGAGGAGGTCATGTGGTTGGGTTTACAACCAATGAGAAGGCAGAACAGAAAGTCAATAAAAAGACAGACACATAGAAAGTAGGTCTCTTTCTCAGGGGAAGAACAGCTAAAGGCTATTCATTAGTGCTCTGACCTCTTGGGCTTTTAACTCTGCATTTGGCTCTGGTTTCTTATTTAATAAGACCATTTACATCTACAGTGCTGTTCTATGCTCTGACCTCCCCCCACCCCCAAATCACAATCTGGTTTATGTGCAACAACTGATTATCACTGAATTATTTTGAACATTTTTTGTACTTTTACAAGGTCTATTAAAGCCCCTAATATAATAATGGGAAAATTTGTAATGAAGTGCTACATTTAATTTACTAAGGATCAGTCCTATAAGAAAAGTGCTATGGAGATATCCATATCTCCCATATTCATAAGAGACCATGAATATTTTTCTAAAGGTAATAGTTTAAAAAAAAATAAAATGACTATTTGTTCCTGTGCTTTTTCCAATCTTGGTCTCAATAAAGCACAGGGACAAATAGCCAAATGAATGGAAGCACATGAATTATGAACCAAAGGCTGTGGAGCCCCCAACTGGATCAAGCCCTCTGGATAAGTGAGACATTTCTATAGCTTGAACTGTTTGGGAGGCATCCAGGCTGTGGGACCAGGATCTGTTGTTCTTAGTGCATAAGCTGGCTGTTTGAAACCTTGGGCTTACACAGGGACACTTTTCTCAGCCTGGAAGTAGGGGACTGGACCTGCCTGTACTGAATCCACCATGTTTAAATAAATCCCCAGGGGCCCTGGAGGAGATGGGAATGGAGGGGAGGGGCTGGGGGGAAGATGGGGGTGGGGCGGGAGTGGGGAGGACAGGGGAACCCATGGCTGATGTGTAAAATTAAAACACAAATATAATAATAATAAGAAAAAAAATAAAATGATGGTTTAGAATCAATAACAAAGGATTTTCAACAGGGTTATTACATTACATGAATGATGTGAATTGCCTCCTGTGGAACATAGATCAGATCAGAAACCATTTGGCTAATGTAATCCCACAGCAGCCATTGTACTATAGCACCAATGTGCATGTCTTGCCTAGTAGTGTAGCTTGCAGAATGGAGTGCTATGCAAGACTATTGATGTGTCATAAGTAGTGAAAGTGAAAATAAATGGCCAGGAAGGCTGAACTCTAAGTAGGACATCTACATCACTTTGTCTACAAGGCTCAGAGAACAGTATTGAAACAAGTGTGGGAAGAATATTAGAACTCGTAGAAGAGAGTTATGCAATGGTGTCATACTGATATACTCAAAGTCACAGTAGCTATGGTTACCTGCACTAATTATGCAACACATCATGCCAATGAAAATTCCAGTGTGGATATAGGAAGAGCACAAGAAACCCCCATCCCTAGCTGAAGGGATTGGTAGTTGATGGCAGATAAGGGAAATAGTCATTTTTACTTGGGATTGTAACCACTAGCAATTTGCCCATACTGCCTGCATCAAGGACACCACACTTACTCATCTTGTGTACAAGATGAACAGCACTAAGTGGAGTTTTTGTAATATTACAAACCTAAAATATAAGGTAGAAGTAACTGTCAGTAACCATCAATATTACCCAGCTATGGACACCATGACCAGCCAGAGAGACCTCCCAACATGATATACTAATGCAATAATGGTACACATGTTTTTGCAGTAATCAACCATTTTTTTAGGCCCAGTCCATGACAGAGATCTATATCTGACATGCTAAAGTGGTCAAGAACTTGAGAGTAGATAGGTCCCAGACACAGAGGAAAACCTACTACTATTATTCTGGTAAAGGAATATAGTAGTAAAATAACTCCTTATGGCATATTTCTATACCCATAGTCAAAACATCACTCAGCCCTCACCACAGAAACTTCTTTTATCAGATGTAAATTAATGCAGGCATCCACCACTGCACAATACACAGAGAGTATGAGACTTTGGGGTACTCAGCCCTAAATTGGATGTGTTTATTAAAGACCCCTCCCATCAAAGTCCAGAAACACATATGGAAAAGGTAGAAAGATTGTGATATTCAGAGGTGGCAGATGACCACAAGGAAGCAGTGCCTCCAGACACCACAGACCAGACACACATATGAACTTACATGGCATGAGACAGCACATAGATCTGTACTGCTTCGAGCCAGATGAAACTGAAGCATCAAGGAAGGGAAATAGACACAAAGTCCATTCAAAAACAAAGTGTTTGCAGTTAATAGTCACTGGCGAATGGAAATTATGTTTTCTCCAGTGGTGTGTTGGTGCATATATCAACCAAACACAAGGTCAGGCCCCATGCCTAGGAGTAGCTGACTAACACAAAATTATTTATTTATGTATTGATTTATTTGTATGTTTATTTACTTATTTTTATTTTTTGTTATATCTGAGCATTTTTGTCTTGTTTTTCTTTTTTCTTTTAGTTTGTTTGCTTTGATTTCCATTTTTTATTATTGTTTTGAGGTTTTTTTTTGAGAGAGAAAAAATGAAAGCAAGAATATGAAGTTGGGTGTGTAGGGAGGAGAAAAGGAACTGCTATGAAAGGGTAATGGAAATAATTTAATCAAAATTCATTAATTTTTAAGTAAAAGAAAACAGTAAAAGAAAAGTAATCAAAATAATGAAAAGCAAAGCATGAAGGAAGCTAAAGATGGAACAAAGAGCAGTTAGAGATGAAATTGTAGGTGGACATTATCAAGTTTTGTTAATTGATTGGTGGATCTCACATTGTGCTTCCTTATCCTATTCATCTGCCTGTCCTATCATATCCACCCTTAGCCTTTGCAGCTTCTCCGTGAAAATAAAAGAAAATTTAAAAGAAAAAAAATCTTGTCATAGAAACTGTTGTGTGACACAGTGAGTCACACAGTATACCCTTTAGTCTATACGTCTTTACTTGCAAGTGTTCATTGCGATGAGTCTGGTTCCAGGCCTCTAGATTTTGCTACAGTATCGATATTGGGACTCCACTGGTACTCTTCATCGATAGCTGGTTGTTGCCCTGTGTCATGAAGATCCTGCAGCATTGCATCTGCAAGACCTGCTCTTTTCACCTGCTCCAGCAGTTCATATATGGCGTGGGTGCTGGGGTGTGCCAACTCATAGCCATGGTTCTGTGGCTGAGCCATAGCTGGGTTGTCAGTCTGCCAGCTCTCTTTCTCATCCTCCTCCCTAGGGCAAGCTTCCCAGCACTACCCTAGTTAGCTCACACAATGTAGGAATCAGCAAGTGGTGGGGTCGGTACTCCTGGTCTTGTGCCCTCTGTGAAAGGCTTACCCACACACAAACCAACAGGACCAGCTCTATTGTCTTGTCCAGGAAGGTGTAGGGCCACTTCCCTGAGTGCTGCCGCCAGTGAGGAGCTGCCAACCCTGTGCAACATTCAGAGGTACCAGGAGCCATGGACATCAACAGCGACTGCAGCTGCCACAGCTCTTAGCACCCCAGACATGGTTTTTGGTAGCAGCCCAGGCCTGTACTCCACAATGGCTTCAAATGGCAAGCAAGCAAGACACCCATTTCAGCCTGTTCCTCACCTCCTTTGCCTCTTCAGGTGTGCCTCTTTCCGCAGGATATGAAAATCTCTCTCTCTGTCCCTGTCTCTCTGTCTCTGTCTCTGTCTCTGTCTCTCTCTCTCTCTGTCTCTCTCTCTCTCTCTCTCTCTCTCTCTCTCTCTCTCTCTCTCTCTCTCTCTCTCTCTCTCTCTCTCTCTCTCTCTCTCTCTCTCTCCCCTTCTCTCTGGCTTCCATATCCCATCCTGTATTTGCTCACCATAATGTCACCCATCCCTTGATGGTGGTTTCTTCTACCTGTCCATGGAAATGTAGGGATGTTCTTTACTGTCTGGTCCTAATGGATCCAGGCAGGCCAGTTGTTTCTTTTACCCACCCACAGTAAGTGGCCATAGGTAGGTATGAGGGTATTCTCCACCTGCCTGGGCCTCTCATCAATTTTTTTTATAAACATATATGAAATTTCCAAAAAGGTTAATTAAAACAATAATTATTATTTAAAATTTTCAAATTTAGGGCTACAGAGATGTTTCAGATTCTCACATCTTTCCCAGGTAGGTCTCTTTCTCTTGCTTTGCCTCATGCTTATGGATCAGATGAAAACCCCAGTTTCTGCTCTAGTACCATGTAGGCCTGCCTGCTTTTATGCTTCCAAACATGATGGTTATGGACTCACCTTCTGAGGTGAGTCCCTCAGACATTCCCCATTAAAGTCTTTCTTCTATAAGTTGCTTTTGTCATGGTATTTTGTCTCAGTAACAGAAAAGTCAATAAAACTGTTTTGATAAAGACATCCCATTTGGGGCTAAGTGCTCTACATCCTCTCATCTCTGCATATTGTCCAGTCATGAATCTCTGACAGTTACCATCTGCTGAAGAAGATGATTTTTCTGTCCAGTGTTGAGTGATCCTCTAATGTATAGAAATCCACCAATGGGAGTTATTTTATTTCTGTTTTCCTTTAGCAGAATAATAGTAGTAGCTTTCCCTCTAAGCTAATGTCATATTTACTCTTGTGTTCTTGGTCACTTTAGTAGTGACATCTATGGGTTCAAAATCATGGAGTGGAGCTTAAATCCAAAAGAAAAGCAAAAACAAAAACGACAACAACAACAAAAACCCATCATTGCTACTATAAAGTCTGTAACACTACTGCACCAGTGCATCTTGTTGTATTTCTTTTCAACACTTAAATATAATGTTTCTGGATTTACTTTTCTTATTTTCTTATAAAAAGAGGTTAAGATGTGGATATTATAACTCATTTTTCTTTTAATGTACTCTTTAGTTAATGGATATATTATACAAATTACAAACAGAACCGTAAGCATATCTTCTATGCCTAGAAAGCTAGCTTTTCCAAAATTGTAAAGATAACATAGAGTTGCCATGTTTTCACCTTATAAATAGATCACAGTAAGGAGGCCTAACATTCTATTGTGTTGATTTTGAAATATCTATCTCTTTAATTACATATCATAGATAACTCTCTTAAACTATTTCAAGTTTGTCTATATCTTTTGCTTCATCCACATTTTTTTCTTGTTTATTTTGTTAAATGTCACTGAGGTAAACATTTTGAGGATGATAAGCTGTAAAAACACATATTGGATTTGTGTTCTTTATTTTTTTTTTGTTCTTTTTTCTATTCACCCTAACTTTTAACAACTTAATATCCTCAAACTACCACTTAATTATTGAAATATTCATAATAGAGTCTTGGTCTTTTCATCATTTCTCTGTCATTACTGTTCCCAGAAATTTTATCAATGCCAATGAATCACTGTCATTCCTATGTGGATCACTCAATTTCCGACCATTTCATTTGAATACTTTTTGAGTATCTATTTTCCTTTAATTGGCTCTCATAGATGACTGTCTTAAACTATCTCATTTGTTAAATATATTTTTTTGCCTTATTCCACCTTTATTCTTGTTTTGTTTTGCTAAATATCATTGAAGTAAGAAATGTAAGGATAAACTTTTAAATTACTAGTGATAGTCTTGGTAATTATTAATCCCAATTTTATTTCTAGTAATAACTCACCTATAATTTCATATTAGCAAATCCTATTTATTATGTAACTTAAATATATTTCTCTGGGCTACTGCCCATGATCATCTGAATTGTGACAGCCACTTCTAAACAATTTGCTTCAATTTCTTCTGTGTGAGATAGGAGAGGATTTTTATCATTGAAAATAATTTTTCATACAGTATATTCTAATTACAGTTTCCCCAACCCCATGTTTTCCCTGATAACTCTCAACTTCCCCACTCACCCAAATCCACAGTTTCATTCTCTCTCTCATTATAATACAAATAGGCATAAAACAATAAAATTTAAAAAAACAGATTAGGACAAAGCAAACAAACAGAAAAAGAGCCAATGAAAAAGAAAGCACAAAAACCACATACAGACACTGAGACACACACATTGGCACACACAAGAAACCCCATGAAAATAAAATCAGAAACCATAATATATAAGCCAAAGATCTCTACTTTTTAACAAACAAACAAAAAGCCTAAACATAGAATTGTGAGACAAACAATCTCCATAGTACAATTGAGTTTATTTTGTATTGGCTCTCTACTGCTGAGCATGTGATCTGTCCTTAAGTGTGGTTTTAGTATCTAATGAGACTCTACTAGAGAAAGCTAATTTTTTCCTTTATAAATGCTTAATAATTTGTAGGTTAGGGGTGGGACTTGCTTACACTTCAACTTTCAGTGCTGATACCCTATCTGGCTTAGACCTGTGCTGGCCCTGTGCATGCTGCCACACTCTATCAATCCTGTTGGGTCTAGAAGGCCTTATTTTCTTGGTGTCTTCTATCCCCACTGGTCATTTTAATTTTCCCACCTTCTTTTCAATAGGCTTACTTGATACTTGATACTTGATGGGAGAGATTTGTTCCCATCTGTATTTGTTCCAATATACTGGTTAGCTTCTCTGATACTGGCTGACCAGACACTAATCTAGGGATATAGCAAAATGTCATTAGGAGTCATTTTATTGCTATGTTCCTTTAGCAGAGTGGTAGCATTTGACTCTCCCCCTAGGTTTATTGTATGTGTAGTCTTGGTTCTTGGCCTCTCTGGAACTATTAAGTCACAGGTTCCATCTAATGCATTAAGCCTTAATTCCACTCAGAGAGTGATTAGTTACTTCTCCTGTGTCACTACTGCACAAGTTTGTCTTGCAGGCAGGCCATCATTGTAGATTGCAAGTTTTGAAACTGGGATGGTGTTTATCTTTTTTTTTTTTTTTTCCTCTTGTAGTGTGCATTGTACCTTCCAGTACCATGAACATTGCTCAGTAGGGGTAAAGAATCTAGGTAGGCACCAGATTGGCTTCTCTGTTTTCAATGGGTTATATAGGCATTATCTTAAGCAATAGCGTCTTGGGAACAGTTTTTGGAGGGCAAATGATAGCCTTGGCAATAGCCTGAGTTGCTTGGGAGTTTCCATGGGACCTTTTAGCACAATACTAAATTGGATCTAACCTATTCCCAGCATTGGAAGTTTCATTTGGTTTTGGGTGATGTCTAGTTTGGAATTTTTGTCTCCCCCACTATTAAGTGATACCAATTTAGATTCCTTTCAAGTAAGTATTTATTTTAAAAAGCTTCTACTGTAATAGGTTTCCATACAATCCATCACATGGTTGTTAATTTTAAATGTCCCTCTGTTTTCCCTCCCTTCTCTCCCCTTTCTTTCTCTCTCAGCCTGATCTTCTCATTCCAGCCTCCACAAGAGGATTTTTAGAAATGTATATTCAGTAATATTGAAGTCTAAGGTGGTTTGTAAACAACTGGATTAAAAATAGCGTGTCTCCGATGCTTTATACCACTATCCATGACTGAATCCTGCTAAATCACTAAATTACTCTCCTTCTCTCATCCTATCACCCAGTTATTTTTATGGTTGGTAGAATGTACAAAGGCGCTTTTAGTATAAATGTATGTGCTGAATTTATGTTCATAATACATGTGGCCACAACACCTTTCACTTGTGTTTCCCCTTTTCATTTTTGTCATTCTTTTATGACTTTTGTAGAAAAGAAATGTCTAAAGTAGCCTTTCTCACACACAATTCCTAACATTTATTTGGTGTGTGTGTGTGTGTGTGTGTGTGTGTGTGTGTGTGTGTGTGTTAGTTGATACTCAATATAGAATTTTCTTGACCTGTTTCATCAATCACAGTATGTATTCCATAAAGGAAAGGATTATTTTGTCTGTGCTGTCATTTCCTCTCAGGTATTCTTTTATTTTTTTCCTCTTAAGCATTCTTTGTGGTGTGTGGTAGACTATAGGATTTTAGTATTATATTTGGGGACTGAATGATTTCCCTTCAGAAACCTTTTAAGCAATTAACTGTCAATAGAGTTGACATAAATGAAGCCTGTCAGGGAAATTTAATGCACCTGTTTTATATTAAATTTAAAATTTAATTAAAATATTATTGTGTTATCTCTCTTCTCACTCCTCATTCCTCCATCTTCTTTTCCTGCCCTTCTTCTTTCCTCCATTCTCTCAAATCTGTACCTTATCTTTCTTTAGCTATTCTGAACACACACACACACACACACACACACACACACACACACACACTAACACACACATACACACACACATCAACAAATCAACAGCATTGCTCTTTTCCAGATTTAGCATTCTTCACTAACAGTCTTTACTGGATACTTATTTATTTATCACATTGTTTATTGTGTTTCAGAATTTTGACAGTTGTGTGTATACATCATCTGTTTTTATATTATATACTTTATCTACTTTTAAGCCATCATATGGCTGATACTTAAAGGAATTCTACAACTTCCATATGCTTTATTTCATTAAATTCTCAGAGAAATCCCATTTTATATAGTTGAGAAACATATTTAGTGGGTATTATTGGAATTACACATTAGAAAATAATTTTCTGAGTGTTAAGTCAAAATGCCACCCCTTTTATGTATACTGACATTTGTACTGACATCCCTAGAGTAAGCCTAATCCTGATTTGGTGAGTAAACAAGCTATTGACTTTTAGAGAAATGGTACATTAACTAACCTGTAAATTTTCTACTGTCTGTAAAGGTCCTGGCAGGCTTGTATTCTTGAAGGAGGTAAAAGTTTTTGAATACTAGGAGAAATCATTTTTTGTTGTTAATTAACTCAAAATTAAATATCACAAAACAGAAAGCAAGACTTATGTTGGTAGTCACTTTTAACATGTAGCTCATGCCATGTACACATACAACTATCTTCATGATTTTCAAAGATATTCTCAGGCTTCCGATTTACCAATGGACATACATTTTCTTTTTGCCATGAAACTGATGACATGCTTACATTGGAGGATGTTTTTCAGATAAGGATTAGGTGAGGAAAACAAACTTGCTATCCCCTCTACTCCAGCATGACCTAACATATCGTTGACTACATATGTATTTTTCTTCCCAAGAGTGGTTTACTTTGGCTGAAATAATTGTCCACAATAGTGTTCATTTTCCTGAAATCAAACAATCTGACTACATTTTCTTTTTCATTATGTACTATTTTTGACGGGGAGACCTGGGGACTCGTTCTTTAAAGTAATCAACTGATATTTTATTTGACTGAAGAATACTTCCACTTGGACCACATTTCATCATTCTAGGACTTAAGGGAGGACCTGAGTCACATCATATTTATTTCCATGCCATGAATTGTATTAGATATTATATTTCTAAAGCAAATCCAAGTTTACCTACATAAATCAATGATTATTTGATATATTGAGGCAGGTAAGGTGGAAGCACTGGGCCACACCTTAAGCAAGCAATGAGCTGTGACATCCACAGAAAGTACTCTGGCCAGAGGAAATCTGACTCATAAGCTCCAAACAAAAAAATGATGATGTTAACCAGAGCCAACCAAGAAACACCATGGCAGCTACAAGCAAAAGCAAGATCCAAGCTGCAGCACCAGCAATTAGAAGGGCCACTGAGCCTTTGCATTGTAGGTCTGTCCTTATCACAGCTTTCCTCCAGAATGTGAGGGGCTGTGGTGAGGCACAGGGAGAAGAGGGATACTACTTGACCTCTTTAAGTGCTATTTGTATTGTCAGAAGACTTCTTCAGGGTCGTTAGTAACAGTGAGTGACTAAGTCTAGCTGATGATGAACACAGACTATAGTTATCAGGAACTGGGATTATCTTGGAAACAACACATAGCGATTTTATGTTGTCTAATTATTGGGAAATATTAACTCTATCACTGAAGTACTGCTTTTCCCTCTTTTTGTTTTTGGTTGGCTCTTCCTGCATTGTCCAGGCTATTCTCGAGCTTTGGAATGCAAGTGATCTCACTTCCTCCCACATGCATGTGCTAAATTCTAAAATTACAGTGCAATCCACCCACTTTCCTTCTCAAATATGTATTTGCTTTGTTCCCTTCACTCTTCCTACAATTTGAATTACAGTTGTTTTCTTCATGTATCACTTACCCCTTCCTCTCATTATTTCTTCCTATCCTTGTTTTCAATTTGTATTATAATTGATAGTGTCTGCATTTCTATATTCTAATTTAGAAATCCACTATTTACTTTGTATAAATAGATGAGATGTTAGGCCCACCAATTGAACTATGTCTTTAATGATGGTGATTTTAAGTATATAACTTAACTTTAGCTGTTTTTAATAATCTATTCTTGTTCACTAGGAATCTGTTTATGATTTTCCTGTTGTGATGAAAGTATTAGAATTCAAACTTTTATACGTGCGATTTATCTCTGTGTACACATTTCTTCATCTTTTTAACATTTTGATTCAGTTTCACTACAGGACAGGTTGTATTTTCCATGATGGTGACTGCCTGTGCAAAAAAATAATGCTGCATCTGAGAAAGTAACATGGACTTGATTTCTTACAAGGAGACAGATAATGAGCATACCATGACTTAGTCCTTACTGTTCAATGCCCAGTTAGCTCTTCTCGGGACAAAGTATTTCAGAGTTTCACCTTAAAGTCTAAAACATGGATCACTGCTCTCATATTTGCAAGATTCTCCCACTCTAAGTTTAATAAGTTTATTTCCTTGCTATGATTATGCTACTTAAATTTCCATTTAAACTTTAGAAGCTGTTTCCTTCAATTTCTCAATTTCTTTTTTTGCATGCAGATTTCAGGTCTATGAATAAGTACATTAACTACATTTTGTTCCTAAAATTTGTAACATGTTTCTTACACTTAATTGCCAACTTTTCTCTCCCCTATACACTGACAATGCCAAAAGATCCCAATCTCTGCTGTATGCGTCTTCTCTTTCCCAAGAAATAAAAAAAAAAACTATCTGTTTGGAACCTTGGGCTTACACAGGGACACTTTGCTCAGCCTGGAAGGAGGGGACTGGACCTGCCTGTACTGAATCCCACCAGGTTTAAATGAATCCAGGAGGAGATGGGAATGGAGGGAAGGGGGTGGGGGGAAGGTGGGGGCTGGAGCGGGAGGGGGGAGGACAGGGAAACCCATGGCTGATGTATAAAATTAAAACACAAATATAATAAAAAAATAAAAAAAACTATCAAATACTTAAAAAAGGAAGAAAGGAGAAAACTGGCACTCACATTCAGTGTTGTGTGTTCTAGAATTTCACATTTAATTTCTAATGCTGTCCAATCATTGCTTTTTGTTTTAAGAGGATTCCATAATTACTATGTGATATTTCATGTACTAATTATATTATTTTGATATAAAACTTGCAAAGTTCATCTTATTATGTGTATACATATTTGGTAATGAGATTGTAATTTCATCAATACATAATCCACTGCCATTTAAGTTAATAATATGGAAACATAGTCATATTCATGGTTTTGTAAAATACTGTGAGCCAAAGAAGAGATACACTGGTTCAGTAGCATATCATGATACCATCTGGGTAAAGATAGGAATGTTTTATTAGTAGTAGAAAATTAGTTTCTTTGGCCACTGCCACTCTTCCTGACCCCAGGCTATAAAATAGCTAGTTAAATTCTATTTTGTTTAGTCTGTGTATTTTTTAAAAGAAGATTTACTTGAAACTGTGAAAGCTCAATGCAGAAATACTTTTCCAGTGGCTTGAAGGATGATTTCTATGGAATGCAAAAAGTTAAAGTCACATATATACATATATATGTAATTACCTAAACAATACAGTTCTATTTTATTTTAATAACTTTAAGTAAAGAAAAATGCATCTTTTCATATTTACTATGTAAGTAAGAATACAATAAGGCTTAAGAAAATAAAACAAAACACAAGAAAATAGAAATGGATTTTAAGAAAGCTACATTTAACCTGCATTCCAAAAATGTAGTGTTTTTCAAAATAATTACAATGCCAGTTTTGTAAAATTGACTATGGAATATTTTTATTTGGGGTTACTTAAATTGAGGCTTTTGCACTTTCTCTCCAGATTTCACAAGATCTACATTACCACTTCCTGAATGACAGCTAGTTTGGATTTCCTATGAGTAAGATACCCTTACCCATCATCCACCTTACCTCCTACCTGTACTTATTTCTCATTTCCCCTGGACATTTGGTTTATGATGTCTCAAATTATTAAAGAACTCTTCCTGATGTCCTTTAATCTTTTCTTTGCAGTTGTAAAGGTCTTCTCAGAGATATTGTACTATTTCTTATTTTAGTTGTTTCTCCCTAAATTCCATGTTCCCATTAATGTTTTCCCATTTCCTTCCCAAACTGCTTTTTCTGCTCTTTATCATATTAATCTCTCCCACATATTTACATCATTTATTATTTCCTCAAATTTTTATGATTTTGTTTATGATATCTGAGTCACTCACTGGGCTCTAGATTTCACAATAAATTTAATTCAAGTACACCCAGTGCTTAGAATGTATTCTGTAGTTGATAGTTATTTCTGAACAAGTGGATCCCAATTGCACACACACACACACACACACACACACACACACACACACACTTTGACATATGCACACAGACATATAAGAAGGAGGATGGTCATGGCAAAAACTGTAGTAAACACACGGGGTATTTTTAAAATTACATATACATACATACACACAAATAAAAACTTTTATGTATGTATACATGTATACATATGTTTTTGTATATATGCATACAAAATTTTGTGTATATAAGTTGTTATACACACACAAGCACAAATACACAAAATATATGTTTGGCTCACTGCATTAAGCACCTGTTGCCATGTGTAATGATCTGAGTTCATTTCTGGGACCCAGTGTAATGAGAGAATCAATTCATGCAAGCTCTTCTCTGACTTCTACATACAGACCATGGCATTCACACTATATCTGTCTCTGACATACACACACAGTGCATGCAATAAAATTTTAAGAATATATATTTGAGTATAAATGTATAGTTATCAAAAATACCATAAATAGCATCAGATTTCATGTTTTCATTTTTGTATTGATTTTACTTAAATTTTCTTTGAGACACTACAACATCTTAATGTCATTTATGAAAATATTCAAAATTTAGGACTGGAAACAAAATATGTGGCCCCCAGTGAACCAAGAAGGCTGATGTTTAGATCTGTGTTTTCTTCAGAGCAAGAGACGTAAGTTCAAGTCCTGTGTAGATATTGGTAACTTCTACAGATTGTATAAGCTCTTTTCTACACCTCAGGTTCTCATCCATAGAATCAAAATTATGAAACCCATATTGCACATGGTATGATTGATGACATAGCCTTAGGCAGAATATCTGAGCTGTAAGATATGGCCTCATTTCTAGTCTCAAATTCATGAGTGGCAGGCTGCTAATGACCCCTTAGATCTAAAAGCTAACTTGTTTTTATCTTCAAAAGTACAGCAGTGCTAAATGTCTACTTTTTTCTTGGCAGAGAAAAGCTAGTAGTTACTCTAAACATATGGAATCTCTAAGCTCTGGAGAAGAATCATTGATACTTTTCTCTCTCCACTTATTTTCCAAAGCAAGCACAGAGTAGCAAGACATTTAATGTCCTCGGGCTTAACATTTTTCATCTTATTCCCAGAGACCAGCCTCCTGGACAACACAAGACCAGATCACTGTCAAACATTCAGCCTGCTGATGACTGTCTTTTCCTTGTCATGTGGATGGCCACATGAGTGGGGTAAGACCAGTCCTTAATTGGCACTATCCTGCCTTATGGCATGTGGAGTCAGCAAAGATGCTTTCTCTGAATTTTCACTACCTATGTTCTTAGGGAAGATGACATAGTTAATTGTATCAGTTTTTAAATTTAGTAAATAAGTAAATAAATAAATAGGACTTAAACTATAATTTAATAATTAAGGTGCTCTGCTGGATTACTTATTTGAAGATCTCCTAGCACAGGCAACACCTTGTTCCTGGTAATATCTGGTTACTCATACCTCCCACACAACTTTGAATTTTTGCCCTTGCACTTTGATTTTATTACTCTGTTTGTATTGCAGAATAATTTTATTACTCTGTTTGTATTGCAAATTTCAAGATTCTTCTGTCAGGTTAGCAAAATCACTACAGCAATTTCAGAACACAGAGTATTATATCTTATGATCTAAGAAAAATAGAATACATCTCTTACTATCTCCTAAAATATTATTGTTTACTCGTTTCTATTGACTTAAATCATTTTTTATTGGCCAGGGAAATGTGTTTCAGGCAGTCAATCCCACTGAAGCTAGGGAGCAAAAATGGGTGTGTGCTCTGCACATCAATGGAATTTCAAAGAAAGATTTACGTGGAGGGAAAACTGGAGCAGAAGAAGTAAACATGTATCCTCCATCTCTTTAGGATGCATGTTCTCATATGGAGGAGTTCTGTCTGATGAGTATCACATGCATAATTATAATTGAATTCACTTATGATAATTAGTTCATTTACTTTCTGCAGCAAAGAAAAATCCACTCCATGAGGAAAAGTAGGAGAAAATGATTAGTGAAAATTGAAAATAGACTTCTAGAAAGATCTGCAACTTTTTTAAGAAGAACCTTGGAAAGCAAGAAAAAGCTCATGACTGACTTTTAAAGTTATAGCATACAAAAAGCAAACAGATTTTTTAAAGTAGATTTATGGGGATGTCAGGTAATATGACTACAGTAAGGCCACACTTTTTTTTTTTTTTTAAATCGGCTTCAGAAATCTAAGCAGTCGTAGGTTTGGAGTTGGTAGGATATCAAGGCTTGTTGTGCATGATAATGTTTACCAGATATAAAAGTTAAAGTAAATAACTATTAGATAATCTAAGAGAGCTGAAGATACTTTTACTATAATTACCATGTTCTAGTGAGCAAGGTCAAGCAGTCTACTGGATCTTTAATAAAGATACAGCTTCTTCAAATAACATAGTTTCATATCACTAAAAGTATGTTACCTCTCCATGATCCACCTAATGATCAAGTATAACACAGGTAATTTCCATAAAGAAGTTGTTATTCCATTAGCCTGCTTGGTATTGCCACCATTCATCTAGAAAGCCACATATGGGATAAATCAAGCTGTTAGAAATTACTGTTTTGTGGTTTTAGCTATAAGACCTTCTAGCTGGTAGTTCACTATTAGTTGAAATATCAAGGCAACTTTTTGTAGTCAAAAGGGAGGTTTATTTTGTGGGGTAACTTACAAGTGAAGGGATAGGTTACAGGGTCTGGGAAAAGTGAAGGATAGTCCAGCGGTGTTCTCTGGAAAACTCTGCTCGATCTGTCTCTAGCATTCAGGTCCAGCAACCAAGAGAGCCAGCACATGCAGATCTCAGGTCTTCAGGGGTCCTCTCTCAGCTCCACCTTCTAGGCATGACAGATACCAAAGCCTCAATGGGGGTAGTATTTCCAGGTCAATGCTGGAACAGTTCACATTTCCTTATTAGGTATTACTTAGGCTATGGGAGATTATCAATTTGAGGCCATGAAAATTCTGCAGTGTTGAAATGTTACAGAATTGGTTTTGGAAAATAAGGACAGTGAGGAAATCACTTTTATCACACAAGGATGAGCTGTAAATATTTATATTCACATGTACATATGTTTGAATTACTATATATGTGTGTATATTTATATATGTATATACCTAAATTACTTCTATAAACAAAATGGTATTACTTTCATTTAAAAACATGTTAATGTCAATAATATCAATTTTAGTAATGTGAAGCATCATATTTTGATTTAGATATATTTGCAGGCGTAGAGATGACTCAGAATCAACTAATGATTTGACCCTTAACATTTGAGACTCTTGTTACAACTTTTTGATTCTTGTATGTTTCCCTATTTTTAACTGATTAGTAGATGTTTCTGTCTTTCTGGTAGGTAATGTGAACTCTTTACAAATTCAAAGTTGTCTCGTTTTCTAACATTTTTTAAAATATTTATTCTATAGGATAGGTTTGACTTTTTAAACTAACCCTGATTTTAAAAATTGTAGTATGTATGTGGTACATGCATGTGTTTAGATATGTATAAAGGTGTGGAAACCAGGACAAAAAAATGCTCCTCCATCTCTCTCCACATTATTCCATTAAAATTATTTCTCATTAAACCTGGAACTTGCCACATTTTCCTTGCAAAGATTTCCCAACAAGCCCAAATAGACAGCAAATAGTTATGAAAATATTATCCCATTATTAGCCTGATTGTTTAGGAGACATCTCCTGCCTTCATTCCTCTGACACCACTACTGAAGTAATAGTGATATAGATATACATTACACAGCCTAATGTTGTTTGTTTACACTAGGTCTAAGTATCTGCCTCATGATAGTATAGCAAATCCTCTTTCTCATTGAGATACATCTCCAATTCCCCTGTTTTCATTTAAATACGACTTTCACATTCGCTTAAGATGATCAGTGATATGATGAATCTTGTCTTTATAAACACATTCATATTAAAATACATTAATTCAAATGTGAAATACAGTGCATAGTATTAAACTCCTCCAGTTACATTTACTGATGTTGAGTATGGAATTTAAGACATCTGACCACTCTCCCTCTCATCCCAGTCTACCACTAACAATCAATTCAAGAACCTCAATAAGGCTTTGAAGAATACCTTCTTTGAAGCTGCTGAATATTTCCTTAAAAAGTTTCCTATTTAAGGCTTGATGGATGGTCAGAAGTGATGCAGAGGTGGAGCAGAGATTAAATTTCATCCATATTAAAGTCACCAACTTGATAGCATATTATAGAGAGATTCTACTTTTACTTATATTTATATTTTGATTCTTAAACTTTGGAAGTAGTAGTTTGGTTACAACATGAAAATTGGGAAAAGAAGAAAATATATCCAACACTACTCATTAGAAAGAGAAGCATTTTTCATCAAGGCTGAGAATAACACCAACCTGTGAGTATAAAGAGAAATATTTAGAAGATAGTTGGACAGCATATCCGTTTAGCAAAATGCTAGTTCACTCCTCAACTTTGGACATTAGGGTGGTGTGCACAAGCAGTCATAATTTTGTTTCCATGGAAGAAACTTGAAATCCAATCATTAAACTGTTGATTACCCACATAAGGGTTAAGTTACTATGGCAGTGATTAAGACATATTGTCTGGTCAATGGTCAGTATAGTAAAATGCAGGATCCACAACGCAGACTGATAATGACTTTTTTCCAAAATCAATCTGCATAGCACTAGTTTTGGACATGACATGGCTATTTAACTCACAAATTCACAATTATTATAGTATATATACAATATCTTCATGATGCTAAGCTTGTCAGCCATCCATTCTAGGTAGGGTAGGGGCTCATAGGATCCCATCTGTAACTGAGTAACTATAGACAGTTAATGATTATGGAGGAGGGAGCATCATAGAACTTCACCATTGGGACATTGCCCCCCTCAAGTAGATAATTACCATATGGTCATGCAAACTCTGATTCAATGGAGTAATACACACATACACAGACACACACACACACATACACTTGAGACTGTGAAGCAATACATTTAAAATAAAAGACACACACATCATGAAAGTTTTAGTGGGACTTGTTATGAAGTGGAAGGGATATATGAAGAACAATGGGGATGATTATGATTAAAGTACAGACACGCTCAGACGACATGACATGAAAGTTTTAGGGGACTTGTTAGGCAGTAAAAGGGAGATATGAAGATGATTATGATCAAAGTATACACACACACACACACACACACACACACACACACACACACACAAACTCACTTGAGACTGTGAAGCAATACATTTCAAATAAATCCTTGATATCAAAGAAAAAATTTTGAGAACTAGCATGTTCAACAGGTTGAGTTGTGAAATGTAATCTCACAATGGAAGTAAAGGAAGATAAAAATTTTTTCCTGACTGCCTGACAGTAATTCATCACTCTGCATTGTCCCTGTCAATGAGTCTTTCATCACTGAAAAACATTTTTGAGCACCAGATCTGTAGATCTGTACCAGATTCAATTTTAGACTCAAGAGATTAATTACGTAGATTATGAAAGTAAATCAACAGCATGTCTTTAGAAAGCTTAAGTTCTAGGTAGCAGAGGTAGAAATGAACCAGTAAAGATATAAATACATAATAGTTAGAGCAAAGTTAGAATGAGAGTTGGATTAATTTCCTGATTATTAAATACTAGATATGAACTTAGATTTATAAATATGAAGAACAGAAGGGGTGAACTGTACTTCCTTTCTATTCTCTGAAGTAACTGAGTCTCTGGGTATAAAATTCACCTTGGAAAAATTAGTAAAAAGGTATAAATTTATGTGAACATGATCATTACTGTATACAAGGCACAATAGCAAACAAAACAAAGTTTACAAGCCTGTATACCCATTTCATTGGAGAGGGATTGGGAATACATGTAATATAATAGAAGTGACAGATATCTTTAGGGGATGAGAATGAGTTAGAAGAACAGATAATATCCCAGGATACATCTCTTTTTGTCTTTGTGCTCTCTGGTCTGCTATTAATTCCTGCCACTCTACTCCTGAGGTCAGTGGCACTGTAGAGAAAGAATAAAGAGAACCACAATCCTTCCGAAGAAATTTTTAGTCAAATAAGAAAACTCCAAGATCTTCAATGTAAGCCCCTAGCTTGGCTAAAGGAGAGAAAAAAAATAATCAATCAGGAGACAGTGAGCAGTAGACAGGCCAGCCAGAGGGCTTTGATTTTCTTCAGGATTTCAGGGGACATATCTTGGGTTATCTCAAAGTCCCCAAAGATAAAAGTGTCCTGTTGTAGAGGGCTGACAATAGTAAATAGATAAGCAAGAAAGATTCAAAACAAAACAGAAAATGGCTTTGCAGAAGAGCAGCAACTGAGTGTTGAAATTTATGACATTCTGCCCGCTTGCATTCTTCCCTTGGTTATGATGATTGAGAGGAAGACAGGAGAATAGGCCAGCCAGCATTTATCCACAGAACTGGGAACAAAGGTCGAATATAGATTAGCTGCTAGACCCATCGTGACTTCTTATTGCTGAATTTTGAATCCAGGTATAGTTTTACAAGGTCAAAGGAATTGTAAATGAAAGAACTGAGTATTCTTTAAGAAGAGTGCAATCCAATGAAGAAACAAGATGAAAGTCACCTACATAATTTTAAAAATCTATTCATACCTCATTGAAATGGACTTTAGCTTAAATAATGTGATTATTTACCTTAATATTTTCCACAAATTGTATAATTTCAACATATAATTACTGTAAAAAGTATTGGAATATTCTACTAGATTTATATATAAGTTCATGTTTATGTGCATGTGTGGGTCTTTGAGTATATACCAAGTGTGGGTTTAGGAGAGGGTGTCAGATCCAATAGAGTACATGGAACAGGAGCCACCAGGTGTGGCTGGCACTTAGGAGCCTATTCCTCCTACTGTATTGCCCCATCTAGCCTTGATACAAGGGGAGGTACTTAGTTTTACCACAACTTGATATGCCACACGTTATTGATACCATAGGAGGTCTGCTCCTTTGTGGACAGAAACAAGTGAGGAATAGATTAAGAGAGTTTAGGCAAAGGGGAGATTGGGGGAGGGAATGAGAAGAAAGGAGGGAAGGGAAACTGGTCCATATGCAAAATAAATAAACTGGATAATAATAAAAAATGAATCTGTTAGGATTTCAATACAGGCAATACAATGTCTGTGATAATTTTTAATAATGCAAGTTTCATTTGGAATCTTCCCTATTTGTTATATTAAATATCTGATTAAATTTATGAGCAGACAATGAGATTTTGTTAGCCATTAACCAAGAAGGGCTTTTAAAGGGGCAAATTCTTGTAGTGCCTTTAACTTTCCTTTCATTTTTCTATGATTTCAGAAAAAAAATGTTAAAATTGACCAATTTCAGGAGCATTCTTGTCTGCCGTTTTAAAAAAATTTGATTTTCTGCTTCGTGACATGGAGGTGAGCTTTCCATCGAGTATGACCATTATTTCTTTTTGAAGCAAACCTTAAGCTGAACAGCATAATTACAATGTATGTATTAACTGAACATGCTCTGGAATATGTCCCCATGCCTGATTTTGGCAACAGAGATGTACCTGTTGCCTTCAATAGCAGTAGTAGACATTCTTAATGTAGACAAAATGTAGCTATAGCTGAAGTAAGGCAATACCAATTTGTGAATTTCTAAGCATATGCTTGTTAATTGCTGTAAAAGTGTAAAGAATAAAGCTTCAAAAGTTGCCCTTCCCCCTATCCACCTCTCTTTCATTTTATTTCTTTAGCAACAGGAATGTGAAGGTCAGGATGAAATGTTCAAGCCTTTCTGAAATTGCAAAGTACCACGAAACAAACAAGAAACTGTTTTTCTCCTCACTCTTGGGTTTCATTGTGTTACAGAATCATTATAAGCTGCCAACTTGCTGAGTTGAATGTATTTTTAAGTCCAAAAGGCAAAAGGTGAGTACTCATGAGTGACCTGCTTGTCCAAAACACTGAACAGTTTTTTCTAGATAGTGACAGTTTTATGATATTTTGTGTCCTTACAGTCGACTCAGGGGTTTTCCTGCTGTGACTCTCCAGAGCCTTGGTCACACACGGTGCTTGAATGTAAAGTCATTAAAGATAATTCGATTTACTTTGGTCACCCCAGAATCCAGAGCTTATCTGTGAAGCAAGATTATAGGTGCACACAGAGTCATAGTACTGTAAACAGAATCACTAAATGTCTATTTTTTCATATTGTTCCAATAATAATTTAGTTATTTCCACACATATGAAAATTATTTTTTTAAAAAGTTTCTCTAATGCCAGGTACAGTCTCCAGGTATTCAAATTGAAAGGATAGACATGATGAAATAAAATAAGTTGTATAATAATTTTGCATACATAATTTGTTAATTTTAATTTTGAAAACTTTGTAAAAGAATATTTATTTATAACAATATGAAGACTTTTGATACTATATCCTATCTTTGGTTAAGCTCAGTTAAATTTGAAGACTTGACCATCATCTATATAATAGTTTTCATTTACACAAGTTGAGGAAAATGGTATGTTTGCACAGGAAATGAACTAAAAATCTAGTCATTCAATTGAGAAAGCAATATGCTATTAGCTTTACTTTTAACTTCTAGTGACATTGTAAGGGAATATTCAATTCTTTCAACTACAATGATCTAACTTCTATTTACATAATTTTGTTACAGTTTAATCAAGAAACTGAGATCATGAAAAAAGTGATCTGTCAAATTATTTGCTATTTTATTATAAAATACATCATATTAAAGATTTTTTTATCTAAGTCAAATTATACCTCACAGTTTTTCATTTGAAATTTAGGGATTAAGGAGCTAAAATTTGAACTTGATTACTGATGGTTATGGTTAAAATAAAATGTTTCTTTAAACATAATTTTATTTTTCATTGCAGCTGTAGATAAACAAAACTATATTCTTCTAAACTATTTAACTGTATTTCTCTTCCTAATGATTGTAATTAATTTATCTTTTAATGTATTTACTTGTTTGGTGTTAGAATCTAAAGCATTTATGATGCTAATATTTGTTACAATCAAAATTTTGTATCCCCTTAAAAACTGTGTGTAAAATTTTAAGAGTAGTTCCAATTTGTATTAGTTAATCTTGTACTATTTTATAGCATAAGTAGAATACCACACTATTTGTAACATTTAAAAATAAAACAGCACTGTGAAAATTCAAGTTTAGAAACATCTCAAGATCTAGGCAATGTCTAGGACTTTTCACTACAGACCACCAAGCTTTATTAGAGCACCATTGCCCCCCCCTCCCCCGATCTAATTTCAAAATGAGTTTTAGGCATCTGCAAAGGACTTTTGAGTTTCAATTCTGTTAGTCATATGCGGTATTAGTCAATTTTTGTCTGTAATACCAAACATTATCATGGCCTGGGTAAGGTAAGTATTGTGTCCTTCAGATCCATCTGAGTTATTATTTATGTCTATTATTGACAATTCTGTGCTTCCTGCTACTCCAATAATATGAAAACATCATCATATTTGGCTACAGGTCCTTGAGACTGCACTATTTTTTTTTAATTTAGCTCTATATCCTCTTGCTTTCTCTGATTAATGTCTATTGGAGTGTGGTTGGGTCCACATTCCTTCCTCTTTTTTATGTTCTGCCAATGGGTTCATCCCATAAAGTGGCTTTCAAATCTATTCCTATCATCTGCTCAGTTACTGTACTTTTCAAACTTATGACTGTTTTCTACATTTAAAAAAATAATTATTTTCCTATCTGTTTCAACCATGTTTGTAACTCATTGAGTGAAGCATTGTTATGAGTACTTCATTAAATTTTTATGTACTTCTGACATTTAATCATTTTTCTATTGTTGTGCCCTGACTGTATATTTTTTAGAAATCATAGTTGTCCTGGTTCTTATGATGACTGATTTTGATTGTACTGTGTTTACTTGTGTATTATGTTATAGATACTGAATTCCATAATATATTTACATAATTTCACACACAATTTTTATCTATATATACAAAACCTAGATTACTGATTATTAGGTTTTATTTATTTATTTATTTATTATTTATTTGTTTGTTTGTTTATTGAGACAGGGTTTCTCTGTGTAGTTTTGGTGCCTTTCCTGGATCTCGCTCTGTAGACCAGGCTGGCCTCGAAGTCACAGAGATCTACCTGTCTCTGCCTCCCGAGTGCTGAAATTAAAGGCATGAGACACCTTTGCCTGGCTTATGATTAGGTTTTAAATGAAAACATTTCTTCAAATGTGAGTTTTGTTTTGCATTAAAGTTGTGATTTTCAAATCTCTATATATCAGCAGACAATTGCTTAGAATGTAATATGAAAGGTTTAATGGGGGTGAATATTCAGCTATCTGCTTGGCCTGGAGAAACAAGACACTATTAACTGACTGCTTTCTTTGAACACCTGATTCAAACTCCTGCTGTGTCACATTTCACTTATTTCCAGTAAAAGCTAAGAAATGACTGAAGAGCTTGTTCCTCTAAAGTGGTGTGCTATCCCAGTGTCTCACTGAGGTACAGACATCAGTGAAAATGGAAATGAAGTTTCTCCTGTACCATTCCATTGCTCCACAATAGGGGTTGATCTTAATTTTTCACTGAGCACCAGTGACATGGAGGAAGGATTGGAACTGAGTTCATGCTAACTTCCCAGTGCCTCTACCTTCTTGTTATCACAGGGAGGACCTGGGTGTTCGGTTACTTGCACTTTCTCTTTGGCAACTGGGTTGAAAAACATTCTTGATGACTCTCACCTGACAGTCGCTCCCTAAGGCTGTGGCTTTTTGTGGGTTGGGGCTCAGTTTCTCTCTTGGTGCTGATTACAGTGGCAAAGGCGTAGAGTACTGACTGGCGTAAAGTCAAGTCTGAAGCTAGTCTCTTATGTACCTCTGATTCCCACACCAGGAAAGTGCCCTTTGCAAACAAATCCAAGTACCACTTGCTAGTGTTGTGCAGGAAATTGGAAACCAGCTTTCTGACTGGGAACATTGATACTACTCTGGCCATGGAGCTGGATACCTGTCTCTTTATGCCACATAGAGTACAAAAGAGATACCACTATACTAAGGAAATTTTGACATTGCATCCCATGTTTTGTCTTCCCAATCTCTGTTCTGCAATGTAGTAGGACATCTTGTGCGTGATTCTGTTATGTTCCCCTGTTTAAAAAAAAAAAAAAATGGATTTTCAGCTGTAAGTTTGCAAGTCAACTGACATCAAAAGAAAAGTCATCTTTGTGTGTCTAATCTTATTATAGGAACCATTTTAAAGTAAAGGACTTTCCTAGTTGGGAAGGACAGCAGGCACTGGAAAGAGTCACAGTAACACAAGCATGTTAAATATCTGCAGCTTGACAGACAGAGGGCAAGAGTCACACACTGCAAAACAGCCTCTAACTATGGAGCGCATCCTCATTAGTATCTATCAAGAAAATAGGAATTAATTTGTTTACAGACACAGATATGAGTTCTGCCAACAGAAAGTTGTTTTCAAAATTCACAAAGAGCCAATGCCAGCAACACTTTCATTTCCACATTAGGACCTCCTTAAGTTAGGATTAAGTTGAATCTCTCAGAGCACTGTCTTTCAGAGATGAGTTAATATTAAGCTACCATATGATTTATTAAATTGGAGAATAAAAGTGGAGCTAGTGCTGCCCTAACAATATATATGATATGGGGATAGCATTGAAATATAATTTCCTCTGTCCACCCCATACTGTTTTCTCCACTCAAGTAAGAAAGCTGTTTGCTATAAGGAAAGAATGAAATCCAGCTGTACTATCCATCCTCAGCAACATTAACAGGTAGGAAAACTGCAATTCTACTTCTAGATTCTGAAAAGTAGGTAAGGAAGGGATTGATGATATTTTCAGTACTCAGAGTTACTAATACATATGAAAATGTAAATTTTAGCATGCACATAACTTTATTTTATAACATTCATTGGTTCCTTGATTACAGGGAATTTCCATATAATGGAGAGAAGAGATATATGTGTGCATATGAGTGTATTTCTGTGGTTTCAGATTATGACTACCACTGCATGTGCTCCAGGTTATGTAAAAGGGATAAGAGAAGTTTGGAGCACTCAGCTTCAGGTTCTTTATTGAGTAGGTAGAGTGACACTGATGGCAACCAAATTAGAGAACTGCCTACCTTCTTTACATACTAAGATGGTTAATTTTATGTGCCAACTTAAATGAACCGTCAACTTCATGGGAAGTTGTTTAAAAGTTATTTGGATCTGTCTGTGAGGGTGTTTCTGCACAAGAATGACATCTGAACTAAAATAGATTGCTACTCTGTAAAATGGGACATTTGTGTTTTGTTTTGTCTAATAGAAATAGCAAAGTCTTAGCCAGAGGTAGAACCATACTGATTGTAAAGTTAATTGTTTTGAGGTTTTACTCATGCTCTATCTATTTTTAATGAGTTAAAATATAATAAACTGAGATTTATGTGGGAAGTAATTTCTCAGTAGTGCTAATAAATCATGGTCATGAATCAATGTCAACAATGGAATGTATAGGAGCAGAAGTTTTAAATGGATAGGAGACTGCGGTTTTAAGACCAGTTTTTGTTTTGTTGTTTTTTTTATGTTTCTTGAGTAGTGTCCCCGAGTCACTGCTAAAGCCACCTCCAGTATAAGACTGTGGTGTTATTGTGTTCCTCAAAATATTGTGCATGCTAATAAACTTTTCTGGGGTCAGAGACAGAAAAGCCACAATATTAAACATAGAGGTTAGGCAGTGGTAGCACATGCCTTTAATCCTAGCATTCCAGAGGCAGAAATCCATCTGTTCAAGGATACAGCCAAGCATGGTGACTCAAGCCTTTAATCCCAGGGAGTGACTGCAGAAAGTAGAAAGATTTGTAAGGTGTGAAGATGAGAAACTAGAAGCTTTTGGCTGGTTAAGCTATTTGAGCAGCACAGTTCAGCTGAGACCCATTCTGGATAGGACTCAGAAGCTTCCAGTCTGAGGACACAGGATCAGCTGAGGAACTGGCAAGGTGAGGAAGGTGTGGCTTGTTCTGCTTCTCTGATCTTACAGCATTCACCCCAATAACTGGCCTCAGATTTGATTTTATTAACAAGACTTTTTAAGATTCTTGCTACATAAAACCTAATATAGCAATAGCAAGGTAGTTAACTAGCTTTATGAACCTTAGACTCAATTCCTTAAATCATCCAAATAGTTTATATTAGCATAATAAATGGTTTCTAATTTATTCTAAATTTTATTGATTTCTAAAAACATAATATCACTTGTTAAAATTGAATGGCATGACAACAGAATATGACTGAATAAACTCATAAATTAAAGTGATATGTGAAAATGGATCTTATATTCTATTTAGAGACAGCATGCTTGAAAAATTATCCATGGAATCTTTGCATTATTATGTAGTTCACTATTTGAAATGTATTATTGAGTCAGTTTTGCAGTTGACATTCCAAAGACACAATAATGGAGCTGAGGAGTAAATGCAAAAACAGTAATATAAAGCTCTAGTGGTTTTCCTGCATTCCTATTGTTGGCAGTGAGGGTGATAGCAAAAGTATTAATGACACAGAGGTCAGGAAAAGAAGATAAAACCTCCAATTGACAGTTTTTTTTAAAGAAGTTCCATTGCAAAGTTGATTTCACTGAAATCCAGGGTATGCCCACAGGAATAGTTAGGATTTCAGGGCTGCTGGTCAAAAGTTTTAAAACTTATTATAGTTCAATAATGAAATAGAGACTTTAGTGGAAAAAGCAACAATTTCCAGACTTTTAAAAGGGAATGCTTAACTGGTATATAAAACTAGAACTAAACTTTACTTACAAATGCAGCAATGTGGTTCTCAGACTCAATATCAAAATCTATCAAGACTGAAAATCTAAAATGTCATTTATGAGCTATTCCCTCATGGTTCCTTTTGATTCAAATCATATTTGGAGTGAGCTGTTCCTTGGTAGAAAGTAACATTTCCTGAATATACTGGGTGGCATTTGCAATATGCCTTTATTGAAATCCCAAATCATATTTGTAAAGAAAGGTTCAACACAAAGCATTTTCCACCCCTTTGTTGACACACACTATATGATCTTCATTACTTTTCCTATTTTCCACTATGCGAGTTAGCTTTCTTTTTCAAATTTACTATGGTAAAAAGGAGAATAATAATATATATTTTTATACAACAAGAACACAAGATTTCAAGGCAATTTTTACATCAGTGAATGTGTGTTATTGGATTGGTTTGCTATAAGCATTTTCTGAAATGAATCCACAGCAATTTTCAAGCATTGGATAAAAGAGAAGACGTTAGGGAAAGGAGCCTGTATTTATACATCTCATGAAGTTTTGTTCCCTTACAGATATATTACAATAAAAATAAATTTAAAATTAAGTCTGCTGAAAGTGATATATTTTTAAGGCTTATAACAACCTCATGAGTCTTCTCTTTCCTTCTTCAATGTCCTGGCCTCAGAGGTTATCATACCCACAAGAAGGGTTTCAAAGTGTGGGAGGTACACTTGTCAGTGATGCAAGAGTGTACCGGATACAATCTACAAGTGATTAATTTTAAAAGTAGGACCAATTTTGCTCTAAAAATTATATAATTTTACTGTATTTAAAGATGTGTGTCTTAGTTTGCCTTTTGGTGCTGAGATAAACATTGACCAAAAGCAACATTGGAGAAAAGGCTCTATATGAGTTTATTTAGTTCATTTTCACATCACAGTTCATCATGAAAAGAAACCAAGACAGCAACTCAAAGCAAGACATTGAAGTAGGTTTCTCACTATCCCAATGATGTCTCCCTCAATCCAGATATCTCTCTTATTACTCTACCACTCCTCACCTGTTCTCAGGAATCCACAGAGATTACCTCAGTTTAGATCACTAGCAGCGTTGGATGGGGTGCCTGAGCTGGCTTAACCCAGTGATTAGATTGGTGAATGCTCTGTCATCATAGAATCTTCATCCAGTAACTGATAGAAACAGATGCAAAGAGCCATGGCCACACACCAGGCCAAGCTCCTGAAGTCCAGTCAAAGCGAGGGTCAAGGGATTCCATGAGCAAGTGGCATCAAGTCCATGATGGGGACACTTACAGATACAACCAAACAAAGCTAGTGGGAAGTCATAAACTTTAGACCCACGTTTGTGGAGCCTGCATGTGACTAACTAGGCCTTCTGCATAGGTGAGACAGTTGTGTAGCTTGGTGTGTTTGAGGGGCCCCTGACAGTGGGAAAAAGACCTACTTTGGTGCATAAAGTGGCTTTTTGTAGCCCATTGCCTATGGTGGGACACCTTGTACAGCCTTGATGCAGGGGGAAGGGCTTGTACCTGCCTCAACTGAATGTGCTGGACTTTGCTTACTTCCCACGGGAGGCCATACGTTTTCAGAGGAGAGGATGAGAGGTGGGCTAGGGGGGAAGTCTAGAGGGGCAGAAGGAGGGATGAGGGGGGAATCTGTGGTTGGTATGCAGAATGAATAAAAAAATTCTCAATTAAAAAAATAAAAATAAAACAAGGAAAAAAAGACTTTGAAGCAGAAGCTAATGGAGGCCTGCTCAGCATGGATTGCTCAACTTGTTTTCTTAGATTACCTAGCATCTCTTCCCCAAGAGTGGTACAACCCACTGGGAGCTGAATCCTTCCACATCAGTCTCTAATCAAATATGCTCACTGAACTACCTAATGGTGATGATTCTTAAACTGAGGTCACCTCTTCCCAGCTGACTATACAGTTGTTGCCACAATGATAAATGTTAGCATGAATATTCTGGGTATAAAAATCTATGTATTGAAAGCTCAATACAAACCTTTCAAGTACATGAAATCAAGATCTCTTATTCAGTGCTAGTTGTCCAGGTAATTGCCTAGCTATTTGTAAAATAAAAAGTAACCAATAATTTTACTTTCTAGCATACAAAACAACAATAAATCAAATTTTTAGGCAAAATAAGACTGTGAAATAAATCAATGGTGAATAATAAGATTGCAAAAAAAAAAAAGGATGACAGTTCATTCCATGCAAATGATTTCAACCTTTATAGTCTATTATATTGAAATAAAATTATCATAAACTCAGGGAGACAAATGTCTCAGTTTACTGAGTAAAAAGTACTGCCACATATATTTATTAACAAAGGAACATTAACAAATCAATAATAAAAACAACATTATTGTAGTTGTTTTTGTTTGTTTGTTTGTTTTTTACTCTTTGAGGGCTCTTCCCCAGCTCCTAAACAAATACACAGAGATTTACACTTACTTATGAATGCCAGCCTTATCTTGTTTCTAGCCAGCTTTTCTAACTTAAATTTTCCTGTTTCTCTTCCACATTTTGCCTCTCAGCTTTTCACTTATTTTATTTTATTTTATTTATTTATTTTTTTTTTTTTTTGAGCTGAGGATCAAACCCAGGGCCTTGTGCTTGCTAGGCAAGAACTCTACCACTGAGCTAAATCCCCAACCCTCACCTTTCTTTATTCTACATATCTTTCTTTCCTTCTTACACCATGGCTGGATGAGTGGCTGGCCCCTGGCATCCTCCTATCATTATTGTTTTCTAGCTATTTCTTGCTCTATTTTTTCTAGATTTCTCCTATTTATTCTCTGTCTGCCAGTCCTGCCTAGTTCTCTCCCCTGCCTAGCTATTGGCCATTCAATTATTTTTTATTAGAACAATCAGGAGTTTTAGGCAGGGAAAGTAACATAGCTTCACATAGTTAAACAAATGCAACACAAAAGAATGCAACACATCTTTGCATTATTAAACAAACATTCCACAGCATAACAAATATAACACATCTTAAACTAATAGTCCACAATGCATTACAAACAAAATATTAAAAATTTAAGTCATTAAATATTAACATTATTCTGCTTTATTAAAATATGTTTCATTAATATAGTTATAAACAAATACTGAAATGAATCAACCCTCTTTATAATTTACTAAACAATATTCAGAAAGTCACTGTGTGCCAATCACAAGGTGCTTTATGTCTTTTATTCATCCCATAATATTATATAATGATGAATTATTAATTATTATTAATGGTGTTGTACCTATACATATAGGTACATATACATTTAATAACAAATAAAATGAATTATCAAAAAATTGATAACTCCAAGGAGCTGTATGTTGTTTACTTTTGCTCTTTTGGGGGGCAGGCCACCCAGATCCCAAGTAAAATCACACATGGAGACTTATTCTTAATTATAAATGACCACCCTTAGCTTGGCTTGGTGCTTGCCAGCTTTACTTAAATTATCCCATCTACCTTTTGCCTCTGAGCTTTTACCTTTCTCTATTTCTGTATACCTTTCTTTGTTACTCTGTTGCTGGTTATGTGGCTGAGTGGCTAGCCCCTGATGTTCTCCTCCTTCTCTAGCTACTTCCTTTTTCTTTTCCAGATTTCTCCTTCTGTATTTTCTCTCTGCCTGCCATCCCTGCCTATCCTTTCTCCTGACTTGCTATTGGTTATTCAGTTATTTATTAAACGATCAAGTGTTTTAGACAGGCAATATAACTTCACAGAGTTAAACAAATCTAATATAAACAAAAATAACACACCTTAAAATAATATTACCTAACATTTCTCCCTTTTACTCTAGACAAAAATGAAAGGTTTGAACTTTGACATAGTAAAGACTCTGTACAATAAATACAATTATCAAGTAAAGATTACATTCACAATGTATTGAATTCAAATTCATTTGTGTCTGATAAATTTAAATAATGCACTCTATATTCCATGATATCTTAATAAATTAAAAAATTTATACCTAATTTACTTTCTATTATATCTAAGGAAAACTGCAACTATAATTAGTCTTCAACTCCATCAAAGGCTTCAAAAGTATATAATATTTTTTAAGGAAATAAAAAGTGTCTTTCAAAAAATTTCCAAAACTCTAGAAATGACAGAGACATCTAACTACCTGGACAGTAACCCAGAGTTCTTTTGAAACATTGGGGCATCTATCTTCTGCCTACAGGCCCATAGTATCTGACAGACTTTTCAATGAAACAGGAAATTTGAAAGACTCTCTAACCTATATTGGCAAAGTTTGTCAGTCATTCTCCTCTGTGTGCTGCAGAATATTTGGCAGTTTCTTCTGTGAAGCAGGGATCCTGAAGGACCATCACTCCTTGTTTTGGCAAAAAGTTCAGTAGTCACTTTCCTCTGGGTCCTGCATTTCCAGTTTATACAACACACTGTCAATCAGCCCAGGCAAAAGCAGCTTCTTGGCCGAACCCTTGCAAGATTGAAAGAAAACATTGTAAGGAGTTTCTTCGATGCCTATCATCTCGGAAGTAAATTGGTGCTGCCAGGAACAGATGTGTCTCTTTTCATGAAAAACCTTAGGTTAACAAAATATTTTATATGCCATATTCTATAGGTCTTTGAAGTGTTTGAAGAGCATTTATCTATCTAACATATATTTATTTAACCTAGAAAACATATCTAATGTGACTACAAGTTAGATTATTGTAAATGTACTACTAACCTCATTTCTTATTTATAAATTGCATTTTAAAATGATCTGCATAAGTACAATACCACAAACAAGAGTATAAATACATATACAATGTAACAAAATACACCTTAAATTTATATTAATATAACAAAATTCATGCCAATGCAAAATATCTGAGATTAATAGTTGTTTGGTTTTTTTTTTAAGTTTAAAGTAGATCAATAATCTACCCTTTATCTTATAATTCCTAAATTCCCCCAAATGTAATAAACATCCATCACATACCAAATAACTAAAGATTACTCACCCACCCCCTTCTCTTGGGAATGTGGGTATCATTTTCTCCAAAATGCCTCCTGTTGTCTGTGGACAGAGCATCGTTAGGGTCCCAGAGAAAAAATTTGAGATAATGGCCAAGTACTGGGAAGATTAGCTATAACTTTTGTTGATAGATATCACCTGTCAAGATTCAGGAGGTCTCATTTGATCAAACCTGCCATGCCTGCATGGCAATGGAGCCCAAAATCTGGTAAGGGAAGTTGGGATGAATACAGCACACACCAGTTAAGTTGCAAGCATCAGGAGTGTTTTATTCTTTCTTCCCCATCTTATATACCCTTTCAGAAGGAGGAACAAACAGAATTGTTTACCAAGCACCCTGAGTCAAGGACAGGTCAGCATGCCCCAGGAAGCCACAGCTGCCAAACCACAATATGTACAGATCAGCAAAACATCTATAGAATAGCCTTACGTCAGCGGACTCAGAACAGGAGAGGTAGGGGCAGTTTTAGAGGGGTAAGAGCCATTCTGATCCCAACACAAGCCTGATTCATATGAACCTGAAATGCATCCACAGCCTCCTGTTTCCTGTGGAAACAAAAGCAAAACCTCTTCTCCAAAGCATTTTTGATTTCGATTGACAAATACATTTTTACTTCATTTTTACAATTAAGATAGCTGTAAAGTATATGGATTGGTTCAATTTTGCAGCGTTGTTCACTGTTCCGTGTCTCTTAGCAGCTGTTGTATGCTTATTGTCAATAAAAAAATGTTCAAATTCAACATAATAACATACAGGATCCAGACTCCTTGTGTATTTCCCACCCTGTATGGCTTTTTTTTGCTCTTACTTTAAAGACTTTATTTTATTTTTAAACTATTTAAATTACTTTCTATGACTGTCCATACCCCTTTTCTTTTCTTAAACCTATGCACATTGTAAAACGTATATTGGAACCTGTTTAGAGGTTTTGCTGTCTGGACCTCTGTTCCTGAAGATCTTAGCCTTTTTTGTCTGCATGAGCAAAAAACTGCTAAGCTACATCTACATCCCCTGAGTGCTCTATCTGCTGGCTCTACTGTCTCTAGCTTTGTGAGAGCTAAGCTAAAGCTTTTGGGATGGTTGGTCAGAGGTGGATGACCAGGAGCTTCCTAGAGTTCTAAATTACTGATGCTTGTTTTGTGGCAGGCATTTTTATTTATTTATTTTTGTTCCTGATTTAGGTACTAGCTTCTCAAGGGCTCACCAGCAGGCATAAATCCTTAAAGGAGCTGTATCCTCAATTTTTTCCCAAGCTTTCTCAGGCCCTATGGAAAGTCAAAAGCCCCACATTGGGCACTAAAATGTTTGTTTTTGCTCTTTTGGGGAGCCTGCCAGCTAGCTCCCAAATAAAATCACACACGGAGGCTTGGCTTGGTGCTTGCCAGTTTTACTTAACTTAAATTATCCTTTTTACTTTTTGCCTCTCAGCTTTTGCCTTTCTCTATTTCTGTATACCTTTCTTTGTTACTCTGTTGCTGGGTGGCTGGCTCCTGATGTCCTCCTCCTTCTCTGGCTACTTCCTTTTTCTCTTCTGTATTTCTCCTTCTATGTGTTTTCTCTGCCTGCCAGCCCCAGCTATCTTGTATCCTGCCTTGCTATTGGCCATTCAGTTCTTTATTAGACCATTAGGTGTTTAGACAGGCAAAGTAACACAGCTTCACAGAGCTAAACAAATGCAACATAAACAAAAGTTTACTCTCCATAACTTAGGATAAGCTGAACAGGTCTGCGGTTAGACAATTATAGGTCCATGTTTTGGTGCCAGTACAGAGTAAGTAAAGGAACAAGAAATGGTTTATATTTTTCATTTAGAAATTACTCATTTCCTTAATTTACTTATCAAAAAAAAGTATTTAGGACTTTAGTTGAAGTGAAATAATGCTATGACACAGTCATTGCTGTGTTTTGCCATCTGTATAATTTATCATTTGAAAGTATGCTTATTGTGTAGAAAATTCAGGGGCATGAAGGGAGAAGAATTCATAAAGTACAATTACGTGTTCATGTATATTTTCACATTTCTTTTCTTTTTTTTGTCTTTTGGTGTTGAAAAAAAGTTATCCAAATTATGCTTCTGAATTTATAAGTTTATTGTAATTTTAGGTAGTAAACTTGTATGTCTTAAAAGATGCATATGAATTCCCTAATATCTCATTTCCCATGACCTAATGCCTTTTCAATATAAATTAGATACAAAACCATGACTAAGTTACTTCCAATTCAGCAATAAGTGAAACATCAATGAGAAACCAGACAGCAACATCTAGTCCACCACCATGATGTAGAGCAGCCTATGAATCTTTCCCACCTGCACCATATGGGCCAAATGTCTACTAGACTGCTTTGAGCTAGCTTTTAACTAGTCTTCCTTTCTGTGAACACAAATGGTGAGTTTGGAATCCTGCTCTTCTAAAGCTTTCCATTGTTACTAATAACAATGTGTGTTCCTCACCAACCAATCCCCTACAAAAAAAGTACTAAGAATAATACTAATGCTGACAATTGTCTGTAAATTCTGTGGGACACTTAATAAGTCACGAGCTTCCTTTATGGTGTAAAACACCAGACATGGTGACAGCCAACCACAGTGATCATCTCCTAATCCTCCAGTTTCCAAAACTGCTGGTTGCAAGCTGTCATCTTAAGGATGGGGCTCAGCTGCTCATAAAGTCCTATCCTAATGAGGAATTCCTGAGCTTCTGACAATTGATCATTATGCTTCTAACTTAGTAGAGAAAAGAAAATGGGTTGACATGATGAAGTACTCTAATCGATTTTAGTATCTCTTTTGTTGTCAAAAAAACCTATTAACCTGTGGAGAGCTGTGGCCTTAAAGGCCAACGAGTCAGCACTTCTGACCAAGGAAGACCCATATTTTTGTTTGGCACTTTTGCTCAAATTAAAGGAGTAAGAAAAAAGTACTTTTTCTTTCCCATTTCAACAATAGCATGCTTTTATGTCCATCCTTTCTGATTGCCTAGTTTTCAGATGGTTCAGTGTTCTCTGTGTGGAATTTTTATGCATCACAGTTACTTTCTAGAATATCACATTCTTAGAGTAGTGCTAGCTGTCACTGTTTTTCCTTTATAGCTTCTCAAAAAATTGTTTCAGCAAAAGAGATGTTAGATTTTCTCCAGACACCTTAAATCAACCAATGTTGTTTTTCCAAAGGGCATATAAAATTATTGTTTAAATCAGGACTTATAATACTATAGATTTGGTATTCTATGGTAGAATGATTTCTATATTTGACCTATTAAATGAAAAAGTGTTTGACAATTTCTTCTGAAAGTCATCTTTTAAAATTCTTAAGAAACTATCAAAAAATTATTCAAAGTTCTGTATTTTAAGATGCTTCCTCTTGTGAACATCTAAAGTATCAGATCAGAAAACCATGCCACGAACCAAAACCAAAACCAGAAATCCAAACCTTGAAAGGGACAAACTCAGGCTGATGTAATGTTACCTGTTTTTCCTCTTTCTGGCTTTCACTTTTCATTTTCATTTCTGATACACTTTCTGGCACTGTTATCCCAACATTTTTTCTATTGAAATGATTCAATGTTTTCATCTCCTCTTTGTCATTACTTACGGAGAGTTATTTTCATAAATGTCTTTATGAAAGACTTTAAAACACCATAATTTGTTTAAGAGCATGGTGGTTATCCATTAGAGTTCTTATTAATTACATGATATTATCTTTAACAAAATTGAAATAATGAAATAGTCTGACATAGTTTTACTGATAACCAATTGTATGTCAGAAATGACTTGCACAAACATTGAACTTTGTTGAGCCTGTACTTGATATATGTCTTTAGTAAATAGTCCAAAGGCCAGTTTACACCCAGAGTCAGAAATATGGATTCCCTCAACATCAGTTTAAAAAAAATCACCTAAGTATTGAAACACAAATTAGCCAATGAAGTAAATGTACATTATTTAATTGTTAATCCCATGAAAGAAAATAAGTCAGCTCTTACATCATCTCAAAAGCACTAGGAAGACATATTTTTTCCTACCTCTTATTCTTAAGGTTTAGTGCCTGACAGAGGAAAGGTCTGCCAACAGTGTTGTACCAAACACATGCACACACTCACACACACACACACACACACACACACACACACACACACACATAAACAATGACATAATTGAAACTCAAAAGTGGTTATCTTTATATCCTTTTACATGATCCATGTTTCATTTCTCATCACTCATTATCTTTCTTGTCCTCATTTCTACATATATGGTAACCACAACTATATTTGTTTATATGTATACATATGTTTATATATTTATATATACATACAGGCCTATGGTTTATATGTTATGGCTTTGGTTTTGAGGTTTTCTGGGATTCCTGAGTGTGCAAACCTGAGTGTGTGAGCAAATGAGTATCTGTGACTACATCTATTTTGTATGTCTTGGCCTCTTTTCCTTCTTTTTGTTTTGTCCTATTTCAATGTGATTTTATTTTATTTTATTGGCATTCCTTAAAAGGTGGTATGTTTTCTAATGAGAGACAGAAAGGAGGTGGATCTGGATAGGAAGGGAGTTGGGAGGAACTCAGAGGAATAGAGAGTGGTGAAATAGTAATTAGAATATAATATATAAAACATCTAATTTAAATAGAAGAAAACAACTTTATTATTCCAATAATATACATATATGTCATGTTAAAATCTTAGTGGAATATATTTATCTTTGCTTGCTTTCTATAGCATGATAAACATCATGACCAAAGCAATCTGGAGATTAGGTTTAATTCATCTTATACATCACAGTCTTTCATTGAGTGCAGTCAGAGCAGGAGCCTGGAGGTAGGAATTGAAGCAGATACCACCACAGAATGCTGCTTGCTGGCTTGCTCCCCCTGGCTTGCTCAGACTGCTTTTTTTTTTTTTTTTTTGGTGCACCATAGACTTGCCTATAGGCAATCTGATGGAGGTGTTTTCTTCACTGTGGTTCCCTCTTTCCAGGTGACTCTAGCTAGTATCAAATTGATAAAACCATATGATTTTAGTAAAGAGATTAAATATCCCCATGACAGAGAATAAGAGTTCCTTTCTTTATACAACTTCTCCAACGTTTGTTCTCAGAGTTATTGATGAGAACTATTCTGATGGGGTAAAATAATATCTAAAGGTAATTTTTATTTGTATTCCCTAGGTTATACTGGCTAGTTTTGTTTGTCAACTTGATACAAGTTAGAGTCATCAGAGGAAGGAGCCTCAGTTGAGGAAATGACCAGATGAGATCCAGCTGTAAGGCATTTTCTCATTTAGTAATCAGTGGGGAAGGACCCAGCTCATGGTGGGTGGTGCCATCGCTGGGCTGTTGGTCCTGGGTTCTATAAAAAGGTGGACTGAGCAGGCCTTGGGAATCAAGCCAGTAAGCAGCTCCCTCCATGACCTCTGCATCAGCTTCTGACCTCTGCGTCAGCTTCTGTCTACAGGATCCTTCCCTGTCTGAGTCCCTGTCCTGACTTCCTTCAGTGTTGAAAACAATGTGGAGGTGTAAGCCTAATGTGGGTGACCAGCCCCACTATTAATTACTCCAGGAGCTCTTGAGGAATGGGGGATAAGAGACCTAGTTAGAAATAGAGAGGGAAAGAAACAGAGAGAAAACCCATGATAGACTTGGGTGGGCCTGGATCCTTATCCAATGGCCCAGAACTATATTCCAAAGGTCTATTTATAACAATGCCAAGGGGTAGAGCAAAAGATCTCCCCCTTGCTAGTTACAGTCATCTGGTGGCTAGGCCTGTGGTCCAATCAACCTCTTATGCAGTCCGGCTGGGTACAGCCACTAGGAAACCTAGTGGGTTCCAACAGCCTAATAAACCCTTTGCTCTCTGTCTTGCAAATTTGGTCATGGTATTTTGCTGCAGCAATAGAAACTCTAACTAATACACCTAGTTATTTACCATTTATGTTTCTTTTTTCCTTTTTGATTTTATTTTAAACTATCTCTTTAGTTCACTTGCCCATTTGCTGATTGGCAGTTTTATTTCCTTGGTACTTAATTTCAACAATTGTTTGTAATAGCCAGAACCTGGAAACAACCTAGATGCCCTTCAACTAAAGAATGGATAAAGAAAATATGGTACATATACACAATGGAGTACTACTCAGCAGAGAAAAACAATGACATCATGAGGTTTGCAGGCAAATAGATAGATCTAGAAAAAATCATCCTGAGTGAGGTAACCCAGACTCAGAAGGACAAACATGGTATGTACTCACTCATAGGAGGATACTAGATGTAAAACAAAGATGAATAGACTGCTACACAACTCCAGGGAGGCTACCTAGAAAATAGGACCCTAGGAAAGACCCAAGGATCACCCAATGACAGAGAAATGGATGAGATCTACATGAACAACCTGGACAACAGTGGGAGTAATGAAGGGCAAGATTTGAGGGAAAGAAAGCTTAGGGGAGCAGGAGATCCCAGCTGGATCAAGAACAGAAAGGGAGAACGAGGAATAACAGACCATGATAAATGAAGACCACATGACAAAAAAAAAGAAAATTCTGGATATTAGCCCTTTGTTTGAAATGAAGCTGGCAAAATTTTCTCTCATTACGTGGCTGCCTGTTCACCCTGCTGATTGTTTCCTTTGCTTTGCAGAAATCTTTGTTTTCCTGCAGTCATATCAGTTGACAATTTGGAATAGTTCCTGTGTTATTGGGGTTCTGTTCCAAATGTTTTTGCCCACCCCAATATACTGAAGAATATTTCCCTATGATTTACTCTGAAAATATCTATGTTTTATGTTTCCAGTTAATACAATAATTGTGAAAATAAGTTTAGATTTTTCTAAAAAAGTTTACCCATCATATCATTCCTGGTATATAACCAGAAAACACCATGCCTTACCATAAAGATATTAGCACACCTGTATGTATTGCTGCTTTATTCACTATAGCAAAGAACTATAATCAACCTAGTTGTTTATATTCATCAACAGATAGGTGAACAGTAAAAATTATGAATATATGAATAATAGTCAGCCCTAAGAAAATGGAACAACAAAATTTTCAGAAAACTGCATAGAGCTAGGTGAGATCAGACAATCTTAAAAACAAAACACTACACACTCTCCCTCATTTTCATAAGTAATGATATAAGTAAACAAATGCTTATATTATATTATACAGTATAATATGCAGAAAAGAGAGCAAGAAGGCTAATGGGGATGTAGTAGGATTAAATGCAGGTATTGAAGAGTTATAAAAGTCCATATAAAGCATTTTTTTTACTAATTATAATTGACATGAATTTTTTTATTCTGATGGTGGGATAATCACATAAAATATAGAAAAAATGTATAACTCAATGTGAAACTCCACAAGATCCAGAATGAATGGCTACTCTTACTGTGTAGAAGTCACTGAGTTGTATAATCTCTTGGTCTGATTAATTTTGGTCTATGATTTTATTTGCACTGGTTTTTATTTACATATATGTATTAAAATAATAAAACTACAAAACATAAAATTATGAATCGCAGGCCAGCTGATTACATGGGAAATATTACAAGCCAAATTATTCTTGTTCAGAAAGAGTTTTAAAACCATCAGGCTATAAAATCTCCAGGAGATTATTTTTGGGACTTGATAAAGCAAAAAATAAAATTATTCTTCATTAAGTATTCATGCTTATAAATAGTTGAAAAAGAAAGGCAGGAAGTTATTTTCATTAGTAATTAAATTTGTTCTTTGGTAATTTTGCACATATACATAATATATAATGATCACCCTCAACCTCCACCTCCCTACCACTCCTGTCAATCACTCATTCCCTTCACATACTTTTGTTTCCATTATTCTTTTTGTTTTGTGACACACTGAATTAATCCAGGTCTTTTTATGCAATGCAACCATGGGTTTTGAGATATCCCCTGGAGCCTGTGGTCAATCTTTTTCTGTCCCTCTTGCCAGGTCCCAAATAACCACATGGAGACTTCTTATTAATTATGAAAACTATCCTGACTGTTTAGGCTTGTTTCTAACTACCACTTATAACTTAAACTAAACAATGTCTATTAATTTACATGTTTCCATGTGGCTTTATTACCTCATCTCTATAATGCTCATTCTGCTGGCCCTGGTCTTATGGTGTCTCTGCGTGATTCCACTCTTCTTCTTCCCAACATTCTCTCTACCCTGAAAATCCTGACCATTCAGCTTTTTATTAAACCAATCTGAGTGACACATATTTATAGTGGAAAAAAGATTATTCCACAATATTTCCACCTTTTTCATCTAAATAAACAGGAAAGATTTTAACTGTTAACATAGTAAAACTATATGCAATAAGAATAACTATCAAGAAAGAATTACATTTATATTTTTCAGCCCATTTGTATTTGGCATATTTCAGGAAAATAATTCATTATTACTTCTATGTTGATGAGTCCAAATCTCTGTACCCAATTTACCCTCTATCATAACTAAGGAAAATTGCAATTATAACAACTTAGTCTTCAACTGTATCAAAGATCTGAGGATATAATATTACCTTAGTAAAGAGAAAGTCCAGAGGAAGCAACTTCCAAAACTAAAAGAAACAACAGAAACAGCTGATTGCCTGGACAGTCACTCAGTTTTCTTCTGCAATGTTGGGGAATCCATCTTCATCCTTTAGACATAGAATATCTGACAGACTTTTCTGTGAAGCATGAATTTTTGAAGGACTGTCCTATCCTTTTGTTGGCAAAGTTCAGTAGTGGCATTTCTTTGGGTCCTGTTGGTCCAGTTTGGACAACATACTGTCAGCAGTCAAGGCAAGGTCAGTCTCTATCCCAAATGACTAGATTTTGCAATGAAAAATGAACACTTCATTTGGAGGATCTTCAATGCCATCATCCTTTTCTGAAGTAAATTGTTGCTGTGAGGAGCAAACATGTCTCATTGTGATGAAAAGCTTTATGTTATTAAAACATTTTAAATACTATATTCTGTAAGTCTTTGAAGTGTTTTAAGATCACCTATTTATCTAATATATATAAAACTGTATGGCCTTGAAAACATACCTAACATGACTATAAGTTTAATTATTATAGATATAGATGAATACTCACCAGTATTTCTTAATTATACATTAAGTTTTTAATTGAGCTGCATAAACACAATACCCAAAACAAGAGTAGAAACATATATACAGTGTAAGAAAAATAACTAAATTTGTAACAATAAACCAAAATCTATACCAATGTAAAATATGTTGCTCTTAATATTTGCTTTTCAGATTGAGGTAGATTCAGTAATCTACTCTTTTATTTCACCATTTCTATATCATATTACCACTTTTTTCCTTTAGGAAGAGATTTTTGAATTTAATGCTTTTGCTTAGCTTTTTTACTGAATATGGTCAATAACAACTTGTATAAAACTCCATTTAAATGATGATTAACATCCATAACCCATCTTTTGGGAATGTAGGCATTCTTTTCTCTAGACTGTTTTCTGTTGTCTGTGGGTCCTAGAATCTTTGGGAGAACCTTGAGAAAGTCAAGATAATGGTTAAGTCCTGGCTGAAATAGTCTGTGATGCTGGATCATCTCAGCCAGCATCTATGAAGCTATTCTGAATGCAGAACTCTGAGAAAACTGCAACAGAGGCATATTATTTCTTTTCTAAGAATTATTGTATTCATTTTATATGCCAACCACAAGCCCTCCTCTCATCCCTCCTCCTGCTTCCTCCCAGCCTTTCCCCCCTAACCTACTCCCTATTCCCTCCTCATGACAGGTCTTACAGCAGAGGCATTTTGAGATGTGAATCACCTGGGCCATTCATTTTTATGGTGTCTGGCACCCTTGCTCTGAAAACACGTAAATGTTTAAAGGTATATACAGATATCCATTAGCACAAGTTATGGAATTCATGGTGTGCAAAAGTCAATTAAAGATTATTTTTTGTTTTATGTTTGAATAGGTAATAGGCATTTGTCAACTTCATAAGTACATTTGGGCTGTATAATCAAACTGTAATATAAATCTCAATCCATTTCATATAAAAGGATGGCATGTAAGAAACCCACCAAGATTTATCATGTCTCATCTCATCTCACAGCTACTCTATGACAAGGGGTCAACATACATGTCACTTGTTCTGTTGTATTTTTGGCTCCCTCCTCCATCTCTGTAGTCAAGCTATTCTAGAGATTTCCCCAAGCCAAATCTGATCTCTATTAATCTGGAAGAAACCCATAGCCTTTCATTTCCTGTGGAAACAAAAGTGCAGTTACTTCTCCAAAGTAACAAATTATTAACATCTATTTTGAAGTTAAGACATTTTTTAAAATATATAAGTTGGTTTAATTTAGCAGTTTCATAATCCAGGGTCTCTCAGCAACTATTGCTTTTAGTATATAACCATTTAAAAAACTTAAAGTTGATAAGACAACATATAGGATCCAGATTCCTTGTGCATTTTCCATCCTTATGTAGCTTATTTTTCTCTATTATTTTACCTCTTTAAGAACTTTATTTTTTAAAAATATTTATTTTTGACTATCTATATAAATTTTTTCTTGAGACTACTCACATTTTTAAACACATTGTAACCTGTCTAAAAGTTTTTCCATCCAAACCTCCTTTACTTCATATCTGTAACATTTTCGGTCTGTATAAGCAAAACCTTAAACCCGCAACATAGCTTAGCTCATGGCACACTGCAGACTCAAGGATGTATGCAGCTGCTGGGAGATATGTCTCTATATGGCAGCCAGCATGAGAGACATGTGACTAGGAAGCCACATTGTGTTTAAAACCTTTTAAAAAGATATTTCAGGTCTTATGTGGATTTACATGGCCCCATGTTGGGTGAGTAGTTGATCTTTCTCTATCTTGTCTGCCAACTCACAAATAACCACACAGAGACTTCTGATTAATTATGAAAGCATGGCTGATAGCTTAGGCTTGTTTCTAATTGGCTCTTATAATTTAAATTAACCAATTTCTAATAATTTGTATACTGCCAGGTGGATTAATTAACTCATCTGTGTAATGTCCATCTTGCTCTACATCTCATGGCATCTCATCATGACTCTGCCTTTTTTCTTCCCAGTGTTCTCTCTGCCCTGAAAATCCTGCCTAGCTCTTTATTAAACCCACCAGAGTGGCATACTCACAGTGTACAAAAAATATTATTTCACAACAGGAGCTTAATTGTATCCAACTGTGATTTACCATCTTCTAGAAGAGACAGAGCCTTGAGAATCCCTCCTGATTCCATGACCAGTTCTTATAGAGTTGTTCTGTGGGTAACCAGATGGTTGTGAATTTATTGCAATCTGTGTATTCAGTCTAGACAATAGCATTTTGTAGCCCTTGAACCTATCTTCCAGCTCTTATACTCTTCTCCCCTACTTTTCCAGGACCTTATCTCAGATGTAGAACACGTGACTTACATGCCTTGTTGGGGCTGAATACAATACTTTGATTTTTTTCTCAACATTTGAACAATCATGAGTCTGTGTTCACTACAACTCATTGTAAAAGTCTTCTCTGAAAGATTGACAGCGTATTTTATCTGAATATAAGCACAGTTACTTATAAAGCAGTTTGTTGTATGTTGATATAATTAAAGATCAGTAATAACTTTCCCATATGTACTGATGAACTACCCAAACTTTGTTAGCCTGCCATATGCACAGTATTGAACATGGGTTCTCCTATATGAAAGGGGACCTCAAATTCAATCAGAGGGCAGTTTTTATCCCCAACAAAATGAAGCCACTCTTATATTACACAAGTAGGCATTTCTCACCTGGCAGTTTTTCCTTCTGGTTCATAAGGTTCACAGCTGGGGAATTCCCATGAGGTCTCTTCTTACTGAGCAGCCTATTTATCACCCTCCTGTGGTTTGAACTCTAACCCTTATGAAGACAATTATGAGCTCAATACCAGCTTCTTTCTTTATATCTTTCAACCATGGTATCTCCTTCTATGCTAAATCTTTCCAACCACAGTATTTAATCATTTTCCTTTATCTATGTTCAATTATCCCACCTCATTTAAGACTACCTCTGCAACCCTAGGGCTCTTTTTTGTTTCCAGGATTCCAGGGTACTGCATATGAAAAGAAAGAAGGAAAGAAAGAGTGTTAGAAAGTTTAAAAGCAGGATGTGATCTTGTGAGATAATGTGTTTGTCTCTCTGGGTCTTAGTTATTTCATTCAATGGAATTTTTCCAGTTCTCTCCATTTCTCTGGAAATTTCATTTTTTACAGTTGAATAAAATATAACCAAGGAAATTAAAGACATCTATGATTAAAAATACAAAGCACTGAAGAAATTAATTGAGAAAGACACTAGAAGATGGAAAGATTTATTTTGTTCATGAATTAGAAAAATTAATATTATAAAAGGTGTCCATTGTACAAAAGCATCCTATAGATTCAATGGAATGCCAATAAATACCACAGCTATTCTTTAAAGATAAAGAAAAGAAAACATGCATACACACATACAAACAGACACATAATAATCTCAACAATATTGTGGAAGCATTAAAAAATAAGAATATTAAAAGCAACTTTGGGCTGAGCAGTGGTGGCACACACCTTTAATCCCAGCACTCAGGAGGCAGAGACAGGCAGATCTCTGTGAGTTCAAGGCCAATAAAACAACTAATAAAAAACAGGCTACAGTGTTCTGAAAAAAATAAATACAATTGGCTAGGAAACTGTTTTAAAAAGCATTCAATATCTCTGTTGTGTTAGTTACTTTTCTGTTACTATGATAAAACATCATGACTCAGGAAATTTATAGAAGAAAAGTGTTAAATGGAGCATCTTATGCTACAGAGTTAGAGTTCAGAAAATTGTAGCAAAGGCATTGTGGCATGACAGCTGAGAGCTCACATCTTTTATCACAAACAGTTGGCAGAGAAAGTGCACTGAGAAAAGGAGGAGGCTTTTGAAACCTTAAGTTGTTCTCCAGTGCACATCTCTCAGTCCTTCCACAACAGCCACCAACTGGGGACCAAGTACTAAAGTACATGAGCCTATGTGGGGCCATTCTCATTTAAGCCGGCATACTTGTCAACGAAGGAAACACAGGTTGAAACTACTGTATGGTCTCACCTCACCCTAGACTGAATAGAATTTATAGGGTGAAAAATCAGTAATAGCCATTGATTGCCTGTAGCTCTCCATCTATCAATGGCCATTAAGAGATCCCCCAACCAATGTTGGCATGCCAACTAGAATTGTCATCATTCAGGTCTAGTTTAGGAAACCATATTCTTGGAGTTTTGTGGGTGTGGCTTCCTTGTTATACATAGAAGACAACATCTCCAAACAGACTTCCTGGCACTGTGGCTATTAACAATGTTTCCACACCCCTTTTAGCAACTTTCCCAAGGCTTAGGTATAGGGGTTGTATTGTAGACGTATTAGTTAGGGATAAGGCCCTAAGAAACCATTCTATCCTCTATGGTTTGCATTAAAAACAAATGAGAACAACACTAAAGGAATTTACTAAGTTGACAGAGGGAAAAGAAGGGAGGAAATATGTAAATACAGTACTAGTATATTAAATTGCATAAGTAAACATATATATATATATATATATATATATATAAATTTATTATATTTGTGTTTTAATTTTACACATCAGCTATGGATTCTCCTGTCCTCCCCACTCCTGCTCCCGCCCCCTTCCACCCAGTCCCTCCCCTCCATTCCCATCTCCTCCAGGGCCAAGACTCCCCTAGGGATTCATTTAAACCTGGTGGATTCAGTACAGGCAGGTCCAGTCCCCTCCTTCCAGGCTGAGCAAAGTGTCCCTATGTAAGCCCAAGGTTCCAAACAGGCAGCCCATGCACTAAGGATTGGTCAGGGTCCCACTGCCTGGGTACCTCCAAAACAGTCAAGCTATTCAATTGTCTTACTGATCTAGAGGGGCTGCTCAGTCCAATTAAGAAATGTGCTATATCATTGTGGATTTTTGGGGACCTCTCCAGCACTCTGACTATTCCTGATCTCATGTGGTCTTCATTTATCATGGTCTGTTATTCCTCATTATCCCTTTCTGTTCTTGATTCAGCTGGGATCTCCTGCTCCCCTAAGCTTTCTTTCCCTCAAATCTTGCCCTTCATTACTCCCACTGTTGTCCAGGTTGTTCATATAGATCTCATCCATTTCTCTGACATTGTCTGGTTCCTGTACCTTTCTTAGGGTCCCATTTTCTAGGTAGCTTGCTGGGAGTTGTGTAGCAGTCTATTCATCTTTGTTTTACATCTAGTATCCTCCTATGAGTGAGTACATACCATGTTTGTCCTTCTGAGTCTGGGTTACCTCACTCAGGATGATTTTTTCTAGATCCATCCATTTGCCTGCAAACCTCATGATATCATTGTTTTTCTCTGCTGAGTAGTACTCCATTGTGTATATGTACCGTATTTTCTTTATCCATTCTTCAGTTGAAGGGCATCTAGGTTGTTTCCAGGTTCTGGCTATTACAAACAATGCTGATATGAACATAACTGAGCAAATGCCCTTGTGGGCATTATTTTTTCAAAAGTAAGTTTGACACCTTTTCTGTATGTTCCATTTCTCTCAATAATACTTCATCTCAGACTCTAAAAGTCAGCTATTACAGCTCAAATAATTCTTATCAATAGCTGCATATTGCTGTATATGTACATGGAATGATTAAATCAGCCATCCAAGAACTTACTAAGAAGGTACATAGTCCATTAAAAGTGCTGCATTGAATGTCTTACTTATTTTGCCTTTATTTCTCAAGCTTGAAGGTTTCCTACTGGGATCATTACATTTCAGTTTCAAATTGTTGGGAACATAAGCAAAATAATTTGAAATAAAACATATTTCTTCACAAATGAAGAATATACAAATGTGTTGGTGTACCACATTTTCTTTATTGGTATAGCTTATGTTCAGGTTTAAATGAATCCCTAGGGGAGTCTTGGCCCTGGAGGAGATGGTAATGGACAGGGGAACTCTGCTCCACTGCTGGTGGGAATGCAAGCTTGTACAGCCACTTTGGAAATCAATATGTTGCTTCCTTAGAAAATTGAAAATCCATCTCCCCCAAGACCCAGCTGTAGCACTCTTGGGCTTATACCCAAGGAATGCTCAATCATACCATAAGGGCATTTGCTCAGTTATGTTCATATCAGCATTGTTTGTAATAGCCAGAACCTGGAAACAACCTAGATGCCCTTCAACTGAAGAATGGATAAAGAAAATATGGTACATATACACAATGGAGTACTACTCAGCAGAGAAAAACAATGACATCATGAGGTTTGCAGGCAAATGGATAGATCTAGAAAAAATCATCCTGAGTGAGGTAACCCAGACTCAGAAGGACGAAATTGGTATGTACTCACTCATAGTAGGATAATAGATGTAAAACAAAGATGACTAGGCTGCTAAACAGATATATTTTTAAAAGAATATCAGTAAGAAGAAATACTGCTCATGTATACGGGGGAAGGAAGCCTTTATACACTGTTAGTGAAAGGAGGAACTAATGCAGACCTTTGGAAGCTAGTCTGGATGTTTCTGAACAAAGTAAAATTAAAGCTACAATATGTCCCAGCTATTCTACTCTGATCATATACTGAAAATACTTTTTATACCAATACAGGCAACTCTGCATATCCACAGTCACTGTAGCCCAATCATAATAGCTAGAAATTGAAGTGGATGATGAATTCATTTACTGAACATAAGCTATACCAATAAAGAAAATGTGGTACACCAACACATTTGTATATTCTTCATTTGTGAAGAAATATGTTTTATTTCAAATTATTTTGCTTACGTTCCCAACAATTTGAAACTGAAATGTAATGATCCCAGTAGGAAACCTTCAAGCTTGAGAAATAAAGGCAAAATAAGTAAGACATTCAATGCAGCACTTTTAATAGACTATGTACCTTCTTAGTAAGTTCTTGGATGGCTGATTTAATCATTCCATGTACATATACAGCAATATGCAGCTATTGATAAGAATTATTTGAGCTGTAATAGCTGACTTTTAGAGTCTGAGATGAAGTATTATTGAGAGAAATGGAACATACAGAAAAGGTGTCAAACTTACTTTTGAAAAAATAATGACTGTCACTGTATTGATCTATTGATTATAGAGAACAGATAATAAATATGCACATTACACCATTCATTATGTTTATACAGAAGGGAAAGTGTAAATGAGAGCTGTGGATGTGGTAAGGCTGGGTACTTAAAACCTTTATCATTAGATAAGACATGTAAAATGTAGTATTTTTAAATTCATGAAATAATGGATACTGCTTTGAAATAAAGAAGGAATATGAAGCCACAGCATCATTGGTAGTATACAGATCAATTCATATTGTATTTTGCCAATGTACTCTTGAAGCTTATTTTAGCTATGCAAGAATTAACTTCATTCTTTTAACAATTATTTAATTTTTTAACATTACACACAATTTGCATTCCCATGTGAATTTATTCACATATTACCAGCAAGAAAAAAAATCAATAGTGAAATTCCTAAATTCTGTTACTCATTGCTGTATAGCTAATGTTACATAATGTTTGCTCCTGCATGTACTGTTATCTTATTTACTCTAGGAGCATCACTTGTTATAAAATAAGGTACTGTGCATGGATTTCTGTTTTGTTTATAAATATTCATTTTTTAATTAATTCTCCCCACCACACAAATTGATGCTCTTTCTTGCTCTATCTCATTAGAGTACAAACTGGCATCTAGAAAATTAAATTAAAATTAAAAACAAATAAATCTGACTGGGACAAAACAAACAAACAGAAGAATAAATAGCCAAAAGAGACAAGAAACATATATTATCATTTTAAAGATAACATACCAGTGAGAAAATATGAAGATAATATTATTGGAAAAGCTTGAAAAATATTATAAACCACTGGTATTTGTTTTGTGTGTGATGACATTTTACTTTTGAACACAGCTAAACAATAAAGTGAAAATACAAGCATTATATGTTTATATATTATAAACACTTGTATATTATAAGCATATAGTATATAAATGTTTTACATTCCCTGCAAGTTATTCTTCCATGGAGAGCTCAAATTGATCAGACATAGTAAGAAATACTGTGAGTCAGATCAAATGGAAGACTTTTTTCTGACATATATGTCTGTGTGATCAGAGTAGAAACTTCACAAGTGAGAACAAGCTCCAAAATTGTTAGCCTTCATTTTCTCAACATTTACATCCAGTTATGTAACAATGTGAAATGAGAACTCCATATTAGAAGCAAATCCTAGTTTATTGAATCTTTGGTAGAGTATGAATTAGAGATGGTGTTTCCTTTTCTTTTCTGGTACTTACTAATCAAGACCTTTTATAGAAGTATCTTGTTTTAAACAATATGTTATAAACTCATAACCACAACCTCTCACACACATATACTAACAGGGTTTAATCCTAACTGCAACATAATCCTAGACCCTTTAAGGAAGTGCCTTTGTGTATTCTGGCCTTTGTGATGCCCCTTACACATTGCTGTGGCTGTAGAATGGTCTCTCCAGAAGTTGCTTTTTCCATTGCTATATTATGAATGGCAAAAGTACTTTAATTCAGGTGACAATGTTTAGTTATTCATTGCAAACTAATTGTAGATTTCATGCCCAATTTAGGCCCTTTGTTGTAGAATGTAACTTGAAACTGTAAATAGTTCTGGGCATTGAATTGAATGAGGGAATTATGTTTGCTAGTTTTCAGATGATTTTATTTTTAAAATAGTTACAGGCATTACTTAAAAAGTAGCTGCCCTGCCAAGTTCCATCTTCTGTGACCTTTGACTAGTTTTTGTTCCTTGATGACACCAAATCATGTTTAGTAAAAACAAATGCACACTTTAAGCCATAGAGATATATGTATGTATGTATGTATGCATGTGTGTGTGTGTGTGTGTGTGTGTGTGTGTGTGTGTGTGTGTGTGTATCTTAGATTGACCTTGACTTGATTGATAGTGTTTCACTCTACTGCTAGAAATTTGGGTGGAAATTTTATCCCTAAATTCTATCTACAGTGAAATAATGGTAATACATTTTGGGCTATAAGGTGAATACATGATACAGAAGAAATAAACTGGAAATAGGGAACAAAGTAGTTTTCAAAAGTTTCAAAGGAGAAGAAATTGAACAAGGAAGATATTTCAAAATTATTAAATAGCCACATGTCAAACACCAAGAAAGGAAAAACAAAATTGTATTTGTGTGAGATTTAGTTTTATTATGCCCAGATCTATGATTGAAAAGAGCAAATTTTTTTTTTCAGAGAAACTAGACAAATTCACCATGAAAGACAGTCAAATGATCACCATGATTTTTCTTTGAAAACTTTGCAAAGAAGAGAAGAAATTGACTCATGGTTTTGGAGGATTTGATGCTTTTTCCAGGGAAGGTAGGACTTATTATTTTTGAGGCAATTAATATTTTTTCATGAATGTGAGTCATTTGGGAAACATAGTCTTATGACTGGCCAAGACATTCTGCCTGCTGATTAAACCAGAATCTTAAGGAGCATATTAGAAGTAACGGCATACAGAGGAATGTGAAGTAACCAGAGGAAGCAGTAACAGAAGCATGTTTCAGTTAAAATGGGAAGGACCAGATGGGAAAGAATTCCCTCTAAGAGAAAAATAATAACTACCAAATAAAGATTAAGAATGCTAGCTGAGTAGTTTGTGGCTTGCGCCTTTAATCCCAGCACTCGGGAGGCAGAGACAGGCAGATCTCTGTGAGTTCAAGGCCAGCCTGGGCTACGAAGTAAGTTCCAGGAAAGGCACCAAAACTACACAGAGAAACCCTGTCTTGAAAAACAAAAACAAAAACACGCAAGCAAGCAAGCAAACAAAAAAGAATGCCAATGAATGTTTGACTATAACTGAGGTAAATCCAAAAGTTTAAAAAAATAAATGATACCCCCATAGTATAGCTTTAGGAAAAAGGAGAGAGCTTATAAATACTTCTGTTTCTTGTAGAGAGAAAGGTGACAGCTTGAATCTGATAGAAACTTCTATTTTTATCAGTGAAGCAGGGGAAAAGTAATATTCTGAGTACAAAGAAAGATGAGAAGGCCAGAGGTTTAGATAGCAAACCCACCAGAGAACTACAATCTTTCTGGGAAATATAAAGGTCCCTTATGACCCTGGAAATCTTAAAATATGAAAAAAAAAAACTCAGATTTTCTTTCTGTAGAAATTTCCTTCTGCCTGTTTGTTTTGTAGCCATAGAACAGAGTTCGAATGTGGCTCATAGTGACTAGTTTCACCATGAAGTTGGGTATAATTAGTAAATAGATTCATGAAGAGATTTTGGAATGATCATTCTCAGAGATGCTAATTTGTTGGGATAATAACATAGGTTCTGCTGAAAAGTATGAAGTATAGATTCATAAATCTTTAATTAATGACCAAAGACTTGGGATTTTGGAGGCTGCTGCAGTGGGGGGTGGGGGGGGGAAAGGATTGTTGGATTGGTTAAAATTAAGTTATGAGTAGGATCTGTCAAGTTGAGAGGATGATTATGCATAAATGACATTGGAGAGCTGGAACAAACTGCAGCTCAAACATATGAGTATTTCTTTTATTTTTGTATAAGCCTACCATCCTCTTTCTTAGCTTATTCTTTAGAAATGTTGATTATTCTTGAGAATAATCCTGTTTAGCAGTTGTCAGCTTAGTACTGTGTAGTCAATTACTATGCATTTTCAAAAAATATCATTATTATATATTAATGCCCAAAGCATTATCTTTGCTTCTTATGTATTAGTGTAATTAGAAGCCAAATGTACTTAAACTTCAGACTAAAACTACTTGAATGAATAAATCTTCTCAGGCTTTCATATGTTAATGCAAACTTGAAAGTTACCTTGCTTAGTTACTCTGATTTTAAACTCTTAGAAAGGGGCATGTTTATGCAAGTCATGATCAAAGTAACTTACTACAAGGATAATATTAGATTAAAATCTTTATTTACTTACCGTTTCAAACCAGTTTCTTCATAACTGAGGATGTCAAGCTAGTTAGAATGGAGGATGTGGAATTAAAGAAAGGGCAGTGTTTGAAAGACATACAATGATACAAAGGTGCTGATGGTAGCTAGTGATTGTAGATGGAATCTCCACTGATCCTAACTTGTTGTCTGTGTCTCCATTGAACAAATGAGAACAATATTTTGCTCACCCATCTATCAGTTAGATGACTTTTGTAGCTTCTGTTGCTTTATTGGTCTGTGTAATTTATAGACTGAAATTAGCCCCAGTAAAACTTCATATTTCTCACTGAGTCAACTCTAGAGGATAATTAGATCACTTTAATTTAATTTAACTGAGGGGTATGCTTCAAATGTAACCAAATCCATATTTGTGAAAGATACATGACTTTGTTCATAAACATCTATAAAGCATCTTTAGCAAATAGCAAGGCAGAAAGTACAGCATGAAATTTTATTTTCCTTTTCCAATTTTCCTTTATTTGGTATAACATTGCATGGAGAAGTAAAAAACATCTAAGCAGTTATATGCCAGTGGAGGAAAGGTGGGTTTGGTCATAGGGCACATTCTAAAAAGCATCTTACATTGGAAATAATTTGACATGGGCACGGTTTCTGGAAAGTGCCTGGCCAACCACACTGGGTAGTCAGCCTCAAGCATAACACAAGATGATATAGGTACAATTTAGAATACTTTTTCCATTTCAAAATGACCTCTTATCCCTCCAGGGATTAAGTGCTGTTGTACTATGTGACACTGTCACTTTGGTCACTATTAATCAGGGAGAAACAGGCTGCTGTCTCCTGCTGGGCCAGTCCTGCTGTGTCTCCAGAGAATTCTGGATTGAGATTCATAGACACTCTGGGACCCTCCACACATAGCTGGAATTACAAATCTTAAACTCACGAACTGTGGGGTGCCCACCCACAGCCATGTGTGTAGTGAGAGGAGTGCACCATAGCATCTAAACACCAAGACTGACATTGGAGGGGAAAAAAAACCCAAAAAAACAAAAACAAAAAACTTGAAGAGAATGGAAATGCATCTTGGTTGTTTAGTTCCTTGGTCCAATTCCTTGGAAATAATAGTTGTCATTTTATTTTTCAACCTTAATTAATTCTTCCAGTTTCTGCTTCAATGAACTTTAAGGTATTTTAAAAATATCACATGGATTCACTGATGCACTGTGCAATTCCTGTTGCCAGCCTGACAGGCTGTTTTCAGCACACATGTCCAAGTGCCTTAAGCAGAGTGAGTACTTACACTGCATTTCCAGGAAAGTAACAACAGGGTGGTTGGTGGTCTTGGAACTTGCAACAAAATATAGTGTATCTAGCTTTACTATTTTTTATTCCAATAAGCTATTTATTCATTGTTATTGATTCTGACTCTATCTACCACTATTGACAGGGGAGTTCCTTTACAAATTTCATTATAAGCAACCATTAAAGAAATGGCTCTTTAACCTTTCATAGCATGTGTTGAGAGTTTTGGGCTTTGATTTGTTTTTACCTATCTTATTGTACCAAATCTGAAGGAATAATTTAAAATATTCTTCTTTATATTTTGTGTACATGTTATTGACCAAACCAAAAAGAAGTGATAATGGATATACAAAAACAGAATCAACAATGACAGAAGTTATTATCGCCAATTTGTTATTGGTAATTGTGGAATAACTGATAGTGATTGTAGCAGTAGTAGCAGTATAAGCAGTATTTAAGAAGTACATATCTTGTGTTAGGTAGACTGCTACCAATTTAATTTTCCCATTTTACTTCAGGGTACTATGGCAACTGCTATTAGCAATTACAGATGAAGAAAAAACAGTGTTATTAATGATAATCTATAAAGCTATTTCTGATTTAATCATGCATTTAAGTTTATATTTTGATAAATGGATTCAAATATATATGGTCCACTCTTTAATTTTGAATTATACTCAAGATGTATTTGTTTAGGCTTTTCACAAGCCACATTAATCCTCTTGGAAGCATGCCACCACAATATTCTTTATCTTTTTAATTAAGAAATTATATTATTCAATCTTGGTCTCAACAATTCACGCTCTTACAGTCCCTCCTCTTTCTCAACAATTGGACTCCTGGAGCTCCACCTGGAGCCTGGCTGAGGATCTCTGCATCCACTTCCATCAGTTATTGGATGAAAGTTTCAGCATGACTGTTAGGGTGTTTGGCCATCTGATCACCAGACTAGGTCAGATCAGGCTTTCTCTCAACCATTGCCAGCAGTCTACAGAGGATGTATCATTGTGGATTTCTGGGACAAATAGCCAAACCAGTGGAAGCACATGAATTATGAACCAAAGGCTGTGGAGCCCCCAGCTGGATCAGGCCCTCTGGATAAGTGAGACAATTGAATAGCCTGAACTATTTGGGAGGCATCCAGGCTGTGGGACCAGGACCTGTCCTTAGTGCATGAGCTGGCTTTTTAGAACCTTGGGCTTACACAGGGACACATGCTCAGCCTGGAAGGAGGGGACTGGACCTGCCTGTACTGAATCCATCAGGTTTAAATGAATCACCAGGGGAGTCTTGGCCCTGGAGGAGATGGGAATGGAGGGGAGGGGATGGGGAGAAGTTGGGGGTAGGGGCAGGAGGCGTGAGGACAGGGGAACCCATGGCTAATGGCTAAAATTAAAACACAAATATAATAACAAAAAAGTTAAAAAAAGAAATTATGTTATTCATTTTATATACCTATCACAGATCCCCCTCTTCCCTCCTTCCACCCCTGCAGCCTTCCCCCACCCACCCACCCACCTCCCATCCCCTCCTACAAGAATTGTAAGGCCTTCCATGGGGAGTCAGCAGAGCCTGGTACATTCTTAACTGTTTAATGAAGATCACAAAAAAGGCATTAGTATAACCTCCAACAAAAAGATTAAGGTGTACTTTGCCTCAGTAGCAACAAGCTAAACATTATTGTCTATAGAACATAGGACCTATATCCTCTGTCATTTTTCTCTTCAACTTTTTAGAAAAATTCCTTTCATTCTGATGTTAATTTTCTTTTCAAGGTATGACACCCTCTGATAGTTGAAAATGAATGACAATTTTCTCTAACTTCAGCATGACTAGGTTGTTAAGATTATAAATGTGCATTCTCAGACACTTGAACATTGTTCACAGATTGGATTTTGAAGTGTTGGCAATGTTCTTTTTGAGGGGCTAATATCCCTTTCAATAGGGCTGGGGAGGAGGAGCCACCCAATGCAATATTCCACAGACTTTGTCACACTTGGCTGTGAAGCTCAAGACCCTGAGTGACCTGTGGAGCAATTTTTCATCCTTCTACCTTATACTTCTGCATGGCCAACCAGGGCACACACTCCCAGTGCTTAGCCAGACGTTGGTCTACCAAGTACCAATATATTTCCATCTGCATTTTCATGTCAAGGCCATCTTATTTCAAGAATTTCAAGACAAGAGCCTGAGTATAAATATTTTCCTTCACTTATCTTTACCTTGTGAGATCATGGTATAAGAAGAAAAAAAGACTTGTGAATTTGACAGCAACTTAATCAAAGTTAGAGACGTCTGTTCCTTAGATTTTCAAGGAAAACTCCACTTTTTTCAGACAAGACAACAACTCAGCTTTATACTGTAGAAGGAATCTGGGGAACCATGTGGGAGTCCTAGGTACTAACTATGATATCTCAGAAAGTCTTTTGAACATACAATCTATGTAACTGCTTCTTAGATCTAAAGGGATCTCCGGTAGCATATAGAACCCAGGCTGTGATAGTAGGTTGCAATGAACTGGCACTTTATTCATATGACTCTTTTTCAGATGAATCATCTATTACTATTACTATTCTTTAAAGTTGTGGCAGTAACAATATATTAAAAAAAGAAGATATGAATTTGAAAGAGAGCAAGGTGGTGTATGGGAGAGTCTGGAGGGAGGAATGTGAAGGGGTAAATGTTATAATTTTGTTGTAATCTCAAATAGGGCATTTATAAACCATGTGCTCATTCTGTTGTGTTTGTTTCTACATGCAGATAATTAGCTTGTTTTCATCTTCACGGGTATGAAGCCAGAGATCCCCAGACAAAAAGTATCAACTTCAGAGGAACACATTTTAATTATTGAAAAATAACTGAACTCTCATTCAAACAAGTATATTTCAAATCTTCTTTGAAAAAGAAGGGACAAGTAGAGAAGTATAAACAAATCAAGAAAAGTCTGTAGCAGTATGTGAGAAAAAGGAAATTTGAATTGTAAATAAATGCTTTATCTTCAAGTCATGATTCCATGTTACAAAGTAAAACATTAGTAAGTAACTGTAGCATGAATTTTACAGAGTCTTATTAATAAAACAAACCTGGGACCAGGTATTGGGGTGAATGCTGGAAGATCAGAGAAGCAGAACAAGCCAAAGCTTCCTCACCTTGCCTCAGCTGAGTTCCTCAGCTGATCTTGCCTGTTTCCTCAGACTGGAAGCCTCTGAGTCCACATCCAGAATGGGTCTCAGCTGAACTGCTACTCAAAAGCCTAAAAGCTTAACAAGCCAAAAGCTTCTAGTTTCTGGTCCTCATGTCTTATATACCTTTCTGCTTTCTGCCATCTCTCCCTGGGATTAAAGGCTCACTTTCTTAGATTAAAGGTCTGGGTCACCATGCTTGGCTATATCCTTGGACACACAGAGATCCAGGTAGATCTCTGCCTCTGGAATGCCAGGATTAAAGGCTTGTGCTACCACTGCCTATCCTCTATGTTTAATATTGTGGCTGTTCTGTCTCTGACCCGAGATAAGTTTATTAGAGTGCACAATATTTCAGGGAATGCAATACCAACACACGTAACTAACACAATTGGTTGACCTTAGCAAATATCTCATTACTCTCTGAGTATATTTTAAAAGCCTACATTAAATATGTGGATATAAGAAATTTTAAAATTATCTACTAAATGAAATCACATCAGAGTAGGTTTAAAATCTACCTTAAATTAAATATCAAACAAATAAAATCAAAACATAAACCCCAATAGTTTGTATAATTAATATAAGCTTTTGAGCTTGACAAATATAAGTTTTGATGAATGGATTATTCTTCATAATAATACACTATATATGCAGTCTTTGAGCACTGTGTAATTTTGGATTTGGATCGTACATTTATCATTGAAAAACACAGGTTTTTAAAAATCTGATATTTATGCAGTCAGTCATATGCAACCATTAATGAGAAAATATTGTTTTATTTACTTTTGGTACCATATTTACCCCTACTTTCACATATATTTGTAAACTATATATGTATTTGTATGCATATGTATGTAAAAATACAATAAACTTACATATTTTTCTTGTGCACTTAATTTCCCTTAGTGTTCTATTTATCAGCTTTTTATGTCATTAATATTATTAGAAATATATTTATATATTTTAATTTTTAGCTTTATCTTAATTACCAAATAATTGTTTTGATGATTACCAAATAGCTGTTCATTTGTTTTATTTTATTTCTTTACATTGGTAAATTACCTAAGATGATTTTTCATATGTTAAACTTTGATATGTAATAACTCTTTCAAAATTGTTTTCTTGATATAGGATTGGAGAAAGATGTATCTATTTTTAAGGCTTTCAAAAGTGTCATTAGTGTTTCTTCAATTTCAGTAGGACTCTGTAAATCACCAAAATTTCTTGAGAGAATTTTATGTGAACATTATAACATTTAAAAAATATTTTGAGACTTTACATGGTAGGGCATATTAGGAATGTGCACCTTGGTTCAGCAGATTAACTTCATATGTCTTAATTTGTCTCTATGATTGTCTGCTTTCACTTATCTTTTTCCCAATGTAACATTTTGTTATTAAATTTAAATTGTTAGATAATGATTATTAGTTAATTAATTATTATTATCATAAATATTGGTATGATTATTCTTGCCAATGTTTATACACAACACACACACACACAAACACACACACACATTAATGTACATAGTACCAAACTGCCCTCTAAATTTTCATATCTCTACTGATAAATTATTTTAGCTCTGCTCTCATAATTCATCAGAAAAGTTTCTCTCTCTCTCTCTCTCTCTCTCTCTCTCTCTCTGTGTGTGTGTGTGTGTGTGTGTGTGTGTGTGTGTGTGTGTGTGTGTATTCCTGGTACCTGTGCCACAAATTCTGGACAAATTAACAACATTAGATACCTGTGAAGTGAATCTTGGATAAAAATCAGAAAAAAAAAACAATTACCCCATGATGCCATCTCATCCTGTACCCATAGACATATCTTATTACTACAATTACCCACTGGAACTTGATAGTAAGACCCTGTTGCTCAAGACACCAAACATACACTTTTGTCACAGGACAAAGAGAAATAAAGTTGCACTGACTAGGGAACTTCCACCCTGTTGGTGAGCTTTCATAATATAACAGGCAGGGAGCTAGGTAAACTACTAAGGGGAAAAAGATATAAACAGTATTATCTACCCATAAGCACTGTCAACTAAAGTAATAATGGATGTGGAAAATTCATTTAGTTTATTCTGGGCCTTCTGTGTGACCCTGTGTAAGCTATATGACCTTAGGTTCCAAATGATACTGCCAATTGAAGCCTAGTGGAGCCACTGGGTAGGCACACAACTTAAGGTAATGATTTCCCCTTTTCCTTAATAATTAAAAAAAAAATGCTTCAGCAGTGAGGAACCCAGTGGCCTAGTCCATAGTATATATTCTGTACTTGGTACTATTAAACTTCCTAAAAATCCCAGAGTGAAACCTAGGGCCTATGCTGGGATACTTTACTCAGTCTAGGTAAAGGGAGGAGAGGACTGGACCTGCCTCAACTGAATGTACCAGGCTGAGCTGAATCCCCAGGGGAGACCTTGCCTTGGAGGAGATGGGAATGGGGGGTGGATTGGGGGGAGGGCAAGGGTAGGGTGGAAGGAGGGAGGACAGGGGAATCCATGGCTGATATGTAAAATTAAATTAATCATTAAATAAATAAATAAATAAATAAATAAATAAATAAATAAATAAATGAATAAATAAATATAATTCTGCATAACAACAAAAAAAAGTACGTAAAGTATGTGCATACTTGTATCATTTACAGTATAGACAAAATATTGAGCCAATGTTTATACATGGATGTGTTTATATAGAGGGACAATCTCTCAATCATGATCGAAGAACTTTCTAGTGAATTGCAATGGAAGAGGAGAAGTACAACTGTACAGTGTGCAGAGAATACGTGCTCCTGAGTGGTCATCTCTAAAGAAGACATTTACAACTTCCTCTTCATGGCCTGGCCAGTGAAAAAGCCAATGTAAAGATGACAAGAGGCAAAACGAGAGGATGGCTGAGGAATGCCATCTTCCATGCAACAAATGGCCATTGCAATTACAAATTCTCAACAGCTAGACATTACACTGGGATCCAACTTTTTCTTAAAATGGTTTTAACAAATTTTAGTTTCTATAACTGATGTGAATAACACATATCTGATGACAACTGCTGTAACATCCACTCTGGAATGGAGATGGGCTCGAATGTGCCTGTCCAACAAGCCTGAGGGAGTTGATATTGTTGCTCTATAAACCCTGACTTGAGCACTGGTCAGAACTGACTGGATTTAACCTTGATCTTACCCATTACCCATTGGAATTTTTCAGCCAACTTTTTTTCATTAAATATATTTTGACCATATTCTTTCCCCTCTCCAAGTCTTCTAATACCCTTGTTGTCTCCCTACAAGACTCAATTTCATGTTCTTTCTTTCAAATAGAAACACATCTATTTCCCTTTCCCAGGGAAATCCATGCATCCCTCTTAGGGGAAATAGATGAGATCTCAGGAGTAAACTGGAGGTGAGGAGGGGCAATAGAAGGGAGTGGATGGGGGACTAGAAGATGAGGGAAATGGAAGGTTGAGCTGGGGGAGGGATAGAGTGGGAGAGCAATGAAGGAGATATCTTGATGGAAACTTGGTGCTAGAGTAATTCCCAGAAATCCACAAGGATGACCTCAGCTTAGACTAATAGCAATATTGGAGAGGGTGCCTGAATGAGCCTACCCCAGCAATCAGATTGGTAAATATCCTAACTGTCCTCTGTTGCAACTGCCTGGACCAGCAAAGATGACGCAACACTGGAGCTCTTCTTTAAGCAGTTTATTCAGGACCTTGTTAGTAGCGATGTCTCTCTCCCTGGCAAGCCTCTCCCAGCCTTTAAGTAGGTTGGGGCTACCAACCCCAGACAGCCACGTGGGCACTATCCATAGGTCCACGCATATACAAGTGGCACACAAATCCAGCCATAGCCAGATAAGGAGCTGTTTATCACAAAGAGCACTTGCCTTTGCCGTCGGGAAGGCAGAGGGTGGAAGCCAATGCTATCTTTAAGGTGCGGCTACACGCAGCTCTCTACAGTCGTCATAGAGCCTTCATCCAGTAACTGAGAGAAGCAGATGCAGAGATCCATAGCTAAGTACCAGACCGAGATCCGAGAGTCTAGTTGAAGAGAGATTACAGAGCAAGGGGGGTCAAGACCTTGATGGGGAAATGTACAGAAACAATGGAACCAAGCTCATAAGAACTCATGAACTTTAAACCAACAACTGTGCATCCTTCATGGGACCAACTATACCCTCTGCATATGGGTGTATGACCAAGTTGTGTAGCTTGGTCTTTTTTGAGGGACCACTGGCAATGGGATCAAGATCTATCCCTGGTGCATGAGCTGGCTTTCTGGAGCTCATGCCCTATGCTCACCCTTGATGCAGTAGAGAGAAGCTTGATCCTTGTTCAACTGAATGTGCCAGGCTTTGCTGACTCCCTATGAGAGGCCTTACCCTTTTGGAGGAGGGAATGGAGGAGGTTTGGGGGAGGAAGGTTGCCAGAGGGGGGTGGGAGAAGGAATGAGAGGGGGATCTGTGGTTGGTATGCAAAATGACTAAAAAATTCTTTAAAAAAAAAAACCACAAAAATAAACACACACACTTTGCTTCTTTCTGTTGTCAAGAGGTCTTCATTTATCATGGTCAGTTATTCCTTGTTCTCCCTTTCTGTTCTTGATCCAGTTGGGATCTCCTGCTCCCCTAAGCTCTCTTTCCCTCAAACCTTGCCCTTCATTACTCCCACTGTCGTCCAGGTTGTTCATGTAGATCTCATCCATGTCTCTGACATTGGGCAATCCCTGTGTCTTTCTTAGTGTCCTAGAGAGGTCCCCAGAAATTTACAATGATATATCCACTGTAGACTGCTGGCAATGGTCGAGAGAAAGCCTGAACTGACCTAGTCTGGTGATCAGATGGCCAAACACCCTAACGGTCGTGCTGGAACTCTCATCCAATAACTGATAGAAGTGGATGCAGAGATCCTTGGCCAGGCCCCAGGTGGAGCTCCAGGAGTCCAATTGTCAAGAAAGAGGAGGGACTGTAAGAGTGTGAATTGTTGAGACCAAGATTGGAAAAGCTCAGGGACAAATAGCCAAACTAATGGAAACACATGAATCATGAACCAAAAGCTGTGGAGTCCCCAACTGGATCAGGCCCTCTGGATAAGTGAGACAATTGAATAGCTTGAACTGTTTGGGAGGCACCCAGGCAGTGGGACCTGGACCTATCTATCCTTAGTGCATGAGCTGGCTGTTTGGAACCTTGGGCTTACACAGAGACACTTTGCTGAACCTGGAAGGAGAGGACTGGACCTGCCTGTTCTGAATCAATCTGGTTTAGCTGAATCCCCATTGGAATCTTGGCCCTGGTGGAGATGAGAATGGAGGGGAAGGGCTGGGGGGAAGGTGGAGGGGGGGGGGGGGGGGAAGTTCAGGGGAACCCATGGCTGATATGTTAAATTATAACACAAATATAACAAAATAATTATAGTAATAAAAAGAAATAAGTATGGTAGTTTCTCAGAAAAAAAAAGTAAAACACACACAATGAAAATCAAAACAAACAAAAATAAGACGTCTCACCCCCACAAAGCACACAAATACATGAAGTCCATTTTGTGTTGGCTAGCTTCTGAGCATGAGAACTATCTCTTAGTTTGGTTTATACACCATGTATCAACCTATTGTAGAAAACTGACTATATTTTTCATAACAGGCACCAGCTGAAAATAGCTTCTTGATAAGGGTGTGATTTTTGAATCCACTTACCCTTATTTGTGCTGAGATTTTGTCTAGTTTGGACTTTGTCATGTCTTGGGCATGCTGTGACAGTGTCTATGAGTCCTGTTGTGTCTGAAAGATACTGCTTCCTTGGAATCATCTGGAGTCATCTTTCACTCTGGATTTACTATCTTTAGCCTCTGATTCTAAATATATCCCTGGGGTTTGGGTGGAGTGGAGGGTTGAAAAAGATAGCACATTTGGGCCTGAGTGCTCCAAGTCTTTCAATCTCTGGGCATCATCTAGTTACAGGTCTTTGTGTTAGTTGTCATCTACTTCAGAAAGAAACTTCTTTGAGGAGTGCTGAATTTTAAGTTATATCCACCTCACTTTTACATTGAAGAAAATTCCATTTCGTTTTGTTGTGAGAACTAAATGAAAAACTGTGTTAAAGTGTCTAATCTGTCATAAGGTCTCATAATACTAATTCTGCTCTGCTCTCTGTGGAGGCATCCTGTGGTGCTTTATTGATTCTCTGAGTCTCTTTCTCTAGAGAGTGCCTCTCCATTCATAACTTTCTGATGCAACCCAGGAACTTTTAATGCTTCATTTTGACACCTTCCTGAGAAGGTATTGAACTGAAAACTCAGCATTTGAGAGAATTATTTATTATTAGAAGAAGCATTAAGTTATTTTTATGTTACCAACTCTCTCTAAAGTTTGCAATTTATACATCATTTTCATGTTTCTCTCAGAGTTTTATCATAAAAATGACTCATTAACTTAGACAATTCTGCAAAACTGAATGTAAAAATTTTTAAAAAGTCAAAGTGGTTTTAAGTTTTGCACTAGGAAGGGCATGATCAGAAACAAATCGAATTAAGTGACTATATTTACACATTGATAATGTTGTTATTTTTTAATAGACAGAGCCAAATAACAAAGCATTTTCTTGTAGACGTTTTAGAATTCAGGAAATCACATGTCATATTGTGCAAACATGAGATTAGATTCCAAATACACACTAATAATGTATTAAGACACAAGACTTTCTACTCAATTTCAAAAAGTTATTAAAGTAATTTCATCTAATACTTTCATTAATCATTTAATAATAATGTCTCAAGCTTTATTGTGACCACATGTTGTTTATCAATTTATTCAATTACCTAGAAAGAAGTTGTGTAACATGGAATGATCATATATACCAATTGCTTCATGATCAATATTATCTTTTAAGATCTAATATTGGAAATATATTATTTCTTACCACATTTTTATTTTATGTTAATTTTTTTAAGTCTTTCCTAAAAAGAGAAAAAATGTATACCTTGGAGTGGGACCATTTTATCTTCCAAATACTTTTCACTCAATGAATATTTTTCAATATTTTCTCAGGTGAAGAATATTGAACCACATAACTTCAAAGTTCACACTATATTTAGTATGGATTGCATTTTAGTGAATCTTTATGATTGATTTCTGCAAAGAAATACGTTGGAATATTGAAATGTAGCTCTCTGAATATTTCCTTGCTTCCCTCCATTACCCCTTCTCTCCCATCTTATCTTCCTTTTCTCATTCCCTCCTTGCCTCCATGTTTTTTTTTGTTTTTGTTTTTGTTTTTGTTTTTTTTTTTTTATTCCTTGCAACTGAATATTCTGTGGCTGAGTTTGGCTCTGAATTCTATACGGAGAGCTACATGTGCCTTGGAACTTCTGATCTTCCTGCCTGTCTCCAGAATTCTGAGATGGAAAAAAATGGGTTTTCCTTGCTAAATTGAAGTGGTTCCAGTGACCAAATCCAAGATTTGAGCATGATAAACATTCTTCTACCTGAGTTGTTCTTCAGCCCTTCAAATATTTTGGATAGGTTATTCAGACTTCTCATTAATGGTGTGGCTCTAATTTAACCTGCTCTTTCTGCCTTGCCCTTGTCTTATTATTGGTGTTGGACCATGATTCTCATTTCTCATATCTATCAATTCTTTGTATTTCCAATATTTCATAACTGGTGTGGATGATGCTAAAAAATAATTACACACTGTTTTAGATTTCCTTTTCAATTTTATTTCTACAATAGTTTGAGCATATACCAGTGTTTGCAGGACAAGAAATATTTTTCTAATACTTCTTTACTAAAAGAATCAGTCTACCTCAGGTCCCAGATATATCACTTTTGGGCATATACCCAAGGAATACTCAACCTTACCAGAAGGACACATGTTCATCTATGTTTATAGCAGCATTATTCATAATAGCCAGAACCTGGAAAGAACCTAGATGCCCCTCAACTGAAGAGTGGATAAAAAAAATGGGGCACATATACACAATGGAGTACTACACAGCAGTGATATCATGAAATGATATCATGAAATTTGCAAGCAAATGGCTGGAATTAGAAAATATCATTCTGAGTGAGGTAACCCAGGCTCAGAAGGAAAAACATGGTATGTACTCACTCATAAGTGGATACTAGATGTAAGACAAAGTATAACCAGACTACAATCCATAGCTCCAGAGAAGCTAGCTAACAATGAGGACCCTAAAAGAGATGCATAGATAGTCCAGCAAAGGAGAAATAGATGAAGTCTACATGAGCAAACTGGGAGTGGGGAGGTAATGGAGGGCAAAGAATGAGGGATGAGAACATAAGGAAATGGGAGGGTAGAGCTAGAACAGGGACAGAGTGAGAGAGCAAAGAAAGAGATACCATGATAAATGAAGACATCATGGGAATAGGAACAGGCAGGGTGCAGGGGAAGTTCTCAGGAATCCATAAGGATGTCCCCACCTTGGACTACTGGCAATGGTCAAGAGGGTGCCTGGAATGGTCTACTCTGGTGGCTGGACTAGTGAATACTCTGTCATCATAGAGCATTCATCAGTGACTGATGGAAGCAGGCACAGAGATCCACAGCCAGGCTCCATGCTGAGCTGTGGGAATCCAATCGATGAGAGAGAGAAGGGATTCTACAAGCAAGGGACATTGAGATAATTATGGGAAAACATGTAGAGATGACTGGCCACATTAGTGAAAACCCATGAGCTGTAGACTGATAGCTGTGGAGCCCCCATAGGATTAGACTGGGTCCTCTGGATATGGTAGACAGTTGTTTAGCTTGAACTGTTTTGAGGGCCTCCAGGCAGGGAGATCAGGATCCACCCCTGGTGCATTGGCAGGCTTTTTGGAGTCCAGTGCCTAGGGTGTCACACCTTGCACAGCCTTAGGTGCAGGGGAAGGGGCTTAGACCTGCCTCAGCTGAGTGTGCCAGGCTCTGCTGACTCCCCATGGGAGACCTTGACTTGGGAAATGTGAAGATGGAGAGTGGCTTGTGGGGGAAGGATGGGAGGTAGGAAGAGGGAAGAGTGGGGAATCTTTGGTTGGTATGTAAAGTGAGTAGAAAATATCATCATCATCATAAAAGAGAATAGAATGTCCAATATCCAATAGAATATTAAATAGATTTTAATAGTATTAGTGAAACAAAGAAAAATTATATACAATTAATGGCATTGGAACTTCTCTATTACATATCTCATATTGAAATGAAACTATGTAAAAAATCTCCCAAGGTCACAATGACATTATCATTTATTTATTATGATATTATATTCTATGATTATTATATTAGAAAAAGATAAATTAAAAAACCAAACTTTGCTTGGGGTGGTAAATGCCTATAATTCCATCACTCAGAAGGCAAAAGCAGTAGGATTTCTATGAGTTTGAGGCCAGCCTAGTCTACAAAGCAAGTTCCAGGACAGAGGGAAACCCTGTCTGAAAAAAACCAAAAACCAAAAACCCCAAATCTTATGTTTATGATATGAAACTGAGTCATCAGAGACTGAGTGATCATCAAACCTGTGGACATGGGAACAATGTAAAATTTTAATTCCCAAAACTGAGAACCTGTATTTCTTGTCATTTCTTTGGTCCATGAGCAAATTGCTTAATGTCTTCAAGCTTCTGGCATTTCTCAAACACATTGGTGTAGCAGGAATCTTAAAGGTACTTGTTAATAAAATCAAACCTGAGCCAGGTATTGGGTGAATGCTGGAAGATCAGAGAAGCAGAACAAGCCACACCTTCCTCACCTCGCCAGTTCCTCAGTTGATCCTGTTTTCTCAGACTGGAATCCTCTCAGTACTCATCCAGAATGAATCTCAGCTGAACTGTGCTGCTCAAAACCTAAAAACTTAACCAGCCAAATGCTTCTAGTTTCTGGTCTTCATGTCTTATCTATCTTTCTACTTTCTGCTATTACTCCCTGGGATTAAAGGCATGAGTCACCATGCTTAGCTGTATCCTTGAACAGAGGGATTTCTGCCTCTGGAATGCTAGGATTAAAGGTGTGTGCTACCACTGCCTATCCTCTATGTTTAATATTGTGGCTGTTCTGTCTCTGACCCCAGATAAGTTTATTAGGGTGCACAATATTTCGGGGAAACATTACCACCACACATTGGATATGAAATATAACTCCATAATACTAGTTAATAAATAATATTTCATTTTTTTACATTTAAAGTTTTTTTAATTTAAAATTTAGTCAATTTACATACCAATCACAGAGCCCCTCTCATCCTTCATCCGCCCCCCCTCAGCCTCCTCCCTGCCTCCCTCTTCTGGCCAATCCCCCCCAATTCCCTCCTCCAAGGGGGTAAGACCTCCAATGGGTAGTCAGCAAAATCCTGGTACATTCAGTTGGGGCAGAACCAAGCCCCTTGCACCCTGTGTCAAGGGTGAACAAGGAGTCTCACCATAGTGAATTGGCTCCAGAAATGCAGCTCTTACACCATGGATAGATCCTGATCCCACTGCTAGGAACCCCTCAAACAGACTAAGCTACACAACTGTCTCTTGTATGTAGAGGGCCTAATTTGATCCCATGCAGGTTCCACAACTGTCAGTCTATAGTTGGTGAGTTCCCCTGAGTTCAGTTTTCTCTGTAGATTTCCCTATCATGATAGTGAGCCCCCTTGCTTATATATTCTCCCTCCCTTCTCTTCAGATGGACTCCTGGAGCTTGGCCTTATGCTTGGCTGTGGATCTCTGCATCTGCTTCTCTCAGTTAATGGATGAGGGTTCTATGAAACTAGGTACCAGGGAAATTCCCAGGAATTCACAAGGAGGACTCCAGATTAGACTACTAGCAATAGTGGTGCCTAAACTGGCCTACACCCTAAACAGATTGAATACAGTAATATTTCAAATAAACCATTATTTGTTTCTTTGTTCAGTTCATTGAAAACATGAAATATATGGGTGGAAGTCACATCCCATACAATTTAATAAATGTGTTAGAAAAGTTTCTTTGTTTTTGACTAAATAACTGTAGCCATTTTAAAGATACATATTACAATCAATTACAAACTCATGAATTACTAAGAAGTCAGTGTGGGGTCATGTAAGAAGTTCAAAGGAGTAGGTATAGGAAGGGGTTGGAGGAAGGAAAGAGAAAGAAATGATATAACTGTGTTTTAATTAAAACAAAAAATACATTGTTAATTAAAAATCTACATATGTTAAATCCCTAAACATAGAATAAACAGCCATTGTTCTTTATTCTTAGGCATTGGCTTCTGAAAGATGAGATATCTAAAACATCAACTTAATTATTTGTCTAAATATCAGGAGGATAAAGCACTTAATGTTATTGTGATGAGTTTTTATTGAAATCTGTCCACCTGATTAGGCTGAAATCATTACCAAAATTCTATTTTAAGTCTAGTGGACATACTGTGTGAGGTTATTGAGATCAAAATGAAGGCATTTGCCATGGCTCAAATACTTTCCTGTAGGTTAGCTTCTATCTTATTACAATACATGTGATATTCTTAACAAGAGCCACATAAAATAATTTAAGATGGTCCTTAAATAAACTACAGGTGTGAAAACATGGAACAATAAGGAAATCTGAAATTAATTCATAATGAATCCACAGGATTCCTGGCAGGGATTGCCTGGATCACTGGACTTCATGGTTGCCTTTTGTCCCAAACACACAAAACACCAACTTTGTAGTGTGATGATATCACATCACACAACACTTGCAGACTCTTGGCTCTTTGTTTCATTGCTGTTGGTGGTGATGTTTTTTTGTTTGTTTTTGTTTTTATTAAATATTAAATAGTTTCCATGCATGTAGAAACATAATGGCTTAATTCCATCAAGAAAGTTAAATATTTTGCTACCAAAATTATCCATCATGAATCAAATTAATATACCTGTGGGCTGTTTGGTATTATTGTTAGATTTTAAATATTTTGTTTTATTTTCTGATTTAAACTTTTATATAAAATATTAAGTGAATATCAGCTTATGAATAATGCAGGATTTCCAACAATGTCTGCAATGACCCTGAATATATTAGTTGCCAATTTATACTACCAATGTGTGGCAATTGGTCTCAGAATTGCTTATTATGAACTGAAAATATCAGTCACACTGTAGATGCTGAAGAATCTCCATGTCCTTTAGTAATATGTGTTCAATCAATGTTTAACTCTTTGTGAAAAAAAAAAACACCAAACAAATACATGTTTCTCATCAGCATGCAAATTTGATTTCATCTTTAATAAATCTTAAAATCATATATATGCAAAACATTTTAAGTACATTTCTTGTTTGTTTGTTTTGAGTTATTTGTTGTATGTTTGTTTTTAGAGACAGGCTTCTTTACATAGCCTTGGATGTCTTGAAACTAGCTGTGTATACTAGATTAGCCTCAAAATCACTGAGATCTGCTTTTCCAAGGGGTAGGACTAAAGGTATGTACCAATACACCCCCTTAAAATACATATCTTTTTCTTCCTTCCTTTCTTTCTTTTTTTCTTCCTTCCTTCCTTTCTTTCTTTCATTTACTTATTTATTTTGTTGTTATTATTATGTTTTTTAATTTTTATACATCAGCCATGAGTTCCCTTGTCCTCCCTGCTCCCGCCCCTACCCCCACCTTCCCCCCTGCCCCTCCCCTCCATTCCCATGTCCTCCAGGACCAAGACACCCCTGGGGATTCATTAAACCTGGTGGATTCAGTACAGGCAGGTCCTGTCCCCTCCTTCCAGACTGAGCATGTGTCCCTGTGTAAGGCCAAGGTTCCAATCAGCCAGCTCATGCACTAAGGACAGGTCTGAGTCCCACTGCCTGGGTGTCTCCCAAACAGTTCAAGCTATTCGATTGTCTCACTTATCCAGAGGGCCTGAACCAGTTGGGGACTCCACAGCTTTTGGTTCATAATTCATGTGTTTCCATTAGTTTGGCTATTTGTCCCTGAGCTTTTCCAATCTTGGTCTCAATAATTCACACTCTTACAGTCCCTCCTCTTTCTTGACAATTGGACTCCTGGATCTCCACCTGGTGTCTGGCCAAGGATCTCTGCATCCACTTCCATTAGTTATTGGATGAGAATTCCAGCACAACCATTAGGGTGTTTGGCCATATGATCACCAGACTAGGTCAGTTCAGGCTTTCTCTCGACCATTGCCAGCAGTCTACAGTGGATGTATCATTGTGGATTTCTCTAGCACTGTGATTCTTCCTGTTCTCATGTGGTCTTCATTTATCATGGTCTATTCTCCCTTTCTGTTCTTGATCCAGCTGTGATATCCTGCTCCCCTAAGCTTTCTTTCCCTGGAACCTTGCCCTTCATCACTCCCTCTGTTGTCCAGGTTGTTCATGTAGATCTCTGTAGAGAGCCGCATGTAGCCGCACCCTAAAGATGGCTCTGGCTTCTACCCTCTGCCTTCCCGATGGCAAACACTCTTTATGGTAAACAGCTCCTTATTTGGCTGTGGCTGGATTCGTGTGTTGCTGGCATATGCGTGAACCTGTGGACAGTGCCCACGTGGCTGCTTGGGGTTGGCAGCCCAGCCCTACTTAGGTGCTGGGAGAGGCTTGCCCCAAGCGAGAGAGACACAATGTAACTAATCAAAGGTCTGATTAAACTGTAATAAGAAGGATCCAGGTGTCGTGTCTTCCTTGCTGGTCGAGGCTGGCGCGACAGATCTCATCCATTTCTCTGTCATTGGGAGATCCCTGTGTCTTTCCTAGGGTCCCATTTTCTAGGTAGCCTCCCTGGAGTTGTGTAGCAGTCTACTCATCTTTGTTTTACATTTAGTATCCTACTATGAGTGAGTACTTACCATGTTTGTCTTTCTGAGTCTGGGTTACCTCACTCAGGATGATTTCTTCTAGATCCATCCATTTGCCTACATACCGCATGATATCATTGTTTTTCTCTGCTGAGTAGTACTCCATTGTGTATATGTACCATATTTTCTTTATCCATTCTTGAGGAAGGGTTTTTGTTTTTGTCTTTTAGGAGAATGAAGGCTAAGGAATCTGAAGAACACTGGACAAATGAGACAACTGAAGAAAAAGGACAAATCATCTGTCCCAGGAAAAAAGAGTAAAATGGCCTATTGGTATATAATCTACAAAATTTCATAAATCTTCCTAAATGTTTGTTTCTGCTCTTCTCTAAAAAGTTAATACTCTTAGTCTTCTTGTAGTCCCAGTTCAATTAAAGCTTCAAGCTGATTTTGGAGTTGGAGAATGGCTCTCTCCTCTCTCTCCTCCTTTAAACTCAAGCATGTTGTTAAAAGGAAAATGAAAATTCCCTGTATCATACCAGAAGAAAGAGCCATCTTCTGACATGAGACAAGAGAAAAAACAAATTAATTAAGGGACTATTCTATTACTAATCTCAATTCTTTGATTCTATTCTGATTCTTTAAACTTTTCTTAAAGTATGAATTTTATATCAAAATTTACAAGATATATATATATATATATATATATATATATATACATATATATATATATATATATATATATATATATGTATATATATATATATATATACATATATATTTTAAACTTTGCTAAGATAATAATGGTCATATAGAGTACTAATTAATTCTAGAGAAAAGACTTCGATTAGCTGCCTGTACATGTCTTTGTGTTCAAGTCTCTTTTCAGTTTTCTTCAGGAAATCACGGCCAGGGCTAACATCAAATGAAATCTCCAGGAAGAAGATGGGGCCCCACAACGACAATTCCATGTGGAAAATAATATCACTAAGCTGACAAACATCATCTACAGATCAGCTTTAGACTACAAAGTGCTTAGAGCAATTCTGAGATGGCTAGCTGAGATGATCCAGTTTCAAAGACTACTTGAATAAGGACTTGAGATAAACCCTGAACTTTGGCATTATGGATAACAAAGAATATAGTTATCTTTCCTAGAATTTGTCAATTAACCCAAAATTTTTCTTTTCAGAATAAAGATAACTTCGCCCATACCCGGACAGCAGCTCCCACCAGATTAAGACACTTCATATCTTATCTTCACCTTTGCAAAAATAGCCATTTGGGCAAGAAACTCTTCTTGCCTGGACTGCTTGATCGACTGGACATGCAGGACCCATAGAAAGGTGACCATTAAACTTTGCTTGACAAAATGGTCCTTCGGGTTCCTGCTTTGCAGAGGAAACTGCCAGACATTCTACAGGACACTAAGAGAAGTTATTGAGAGACTCTAGCCCTGTGGGCTGAAGACAAATGCCCCAACTTTACAAAGGAACATTAGGTGACTGTCCAGGCTGCCAGCTGTCTCTGTCTACTCTTGCAAGACTCCCGAAAAATGCTTGCATCCTTCTCCCGGTTCTCAGGTAATATTATATCCTTCTGAGGTCTTTGATGTGGTTGAAGACTAGATAGTTATAATTTCCTCAGTTATGATACAAGATAAGTTACATATAAAACCTTAGACTCAGAAATATAAGATAGATAGGATATCTTCTTTAATGTTGTAACTGTAATTCTTGCTTGATAATTGTTTTGTTATATGTAATTATACTATGTAAAAGTTAAAACCTTTCTTAAAAAAAAAGAAAAGGGGAAGTGCTGTGGATATCGCTCTGTGTAAATAAAGTTCTGATTGGCCAGTGGCCAGGCAGGAAGTATACGCGGGACAAGAGAGTAGAGAATTCTGGGAAGTAGAAGGTTGGAGAGAGACATGGCCAGCCGCTGCCATGAGAAGCAACATGTAAAGACACCAGTAAGCCACAAGCCATGTGGCAAAGTATAGACTAACAGAAATGGGTTAATTTAAGATAGAAGAAGTAGATAACAAGAAGTCTGCCATAGCCATACAGTTTCTAAACAATGTAAGTTTCTGTGTGCTTTCTTGGTTGGGTCTAAGCGACTGTGGGACTGGCGGTGAGAGAGATTTGTCCTGACTGGGCCAGACAGGAAAATTCTAACTACTTCCATTCTTAAGTTGAAGGGCATCTAGATTGTTTCCGGGTTCTGGCTATTACAAACAAAGCTGATATGAACATAGCTGAGCAAATTCCCTTGTGGTATGATTGAGCATTCCTTGGGTATATGCCCAAGAGTGCTATAGCTGGGTCTTGGGGGAGATGGATTACCAATTTTCTAAGGAAGTGCCATATTGATTTCCAAAGTGGCTGTACAAACTTGTATTCCCACCAGCAGTGGAGGAGAGTTCCCCTTGTTCCACATCCTCTCCAGCATAAGCTGTCTTCTGTATTTTTGATCTTAGCCATTCTGACAGGTGTAAGGTGGTATCTCAGAGTCGTTTTGATTTGCATTTCCCAGATAATTAGAGATGATGAGCAATTCCTTAAATGTCTTTCAGCCATTTGAACTTCCTCTGTTGAGAATTTTGTTTAGTTCTATAGCCCATTTCTTAATTGGACTGTTGGGCATTTGATGTTTAATTTCTTGAGTTCCTTATATATTCTCAATATCCGCCATCTGTCAGATGTTGGTGAAGACCTTTTCCCATTCTGTAGGCTGTCCCTTTGTTTTGTTGACCATGTCCTTTGCTCTACAAAAGCTTCTTAGTTTCAACAGGTTCCACTGATTGATTGTTTCTCTCAGTGTCTGTGCTCCTGGTGTTATATTTAGAAAGTGATCTCTGGTGCCAATGCATTCAAGACTACTTCTGAGTTTCTCCTCTATCAGGTTCAGAGTAACCGGATTTATGTTGAGGCCTTTGAACCACTTGGACTTAAGTTTTGTGCACAGTGACAGATGTGGATTTATTTGCAGCCTTCTACACATTGACATCCAGTTATGCCAGCACCATTTGTTGAAGATGCTTTCTTTTTTCCATTGTATAGTTTTGGTTTCTACTTCAAAAATTATATGTTCATAGGTGTGTGTGTTAATGTCAGGGTCTTCAATTCAATTCCATTGGTCCACGTGTTGGTTTTTATGCCTGTACCAAGCTGTTTTTATTACAGTAGCTCTATAATAGAGCTTGAGGTTGGGGATTGTGATGCCTCCAGAAGTTGTTTTATTGTAAAGGATTCTTTTGGCTATCCTGGGTTTTTTGTTTTTCCATATGAAGTTGAGTATTATTCTTTCCAGGTCTGTGAGGAATTGTGTTGGTAATTTGTTGGGAATTGTGTTGTATCTGTTGATTGCTTTTGCTAAGATCCCCTTATTTACTATGTTAATCCTGTCTATCCATGAGCATAGGAGAACTTTCCATTTTCTGACATCTTCAATTTCTTTTTTCAGGCACTTAAAGTTCTTGTCATATAAGTCCTTCACATGCTTAGTTAGAGTAACCCCAAGGTACTTTATATCATTTGTGACTATTGTAAAGGGTGATATATCTCCGATTTCCTTCTCAGCCTGTTTGTCTATTGTATATGGGAGGGCTACTGACTTTTTTGAGTTGATCTTGTATCCTGCTATATTGTTAAAGATGTTTATAAGCTGTATTAGTTCCTTCGTTGAATATTTGGGTTCACTCATGTATACTAACTTGTTATTTGCAAATAGGGAAAGCTTGACTTCTTCCTTTCCAATTTGTATCCCCTTAATCTCCTTATGTTGTCTTATAGCTCTGGCTGGAACTTCAAGTACTATATTGAATAAGTATGGGGAGACAGGATAGCTTTAATTTAATAATAAATTTTGAGCCAGAACTCACTTTACCAAACCAGAAGTAATATCCTGATCCAAAAGCCTAGCAGCTTTAAATTTGCTAAAAGTAGAGAAAATGTTTTATTTGCCAGATAGTTATTTTCTAACAAATCAATAACTTTTTTCAATAACAATAGTATTTCTTATATCTTTTGATTTATCATATTTAGTACTCTCATCTACTTTAAAACACTTTCTTATTTCATCATGTTTCTACATATTAATTTAAACATCATCCTTCTTAATTGTATTAAATGGGATTTGAATGCTTGGCCTTGGTTCTGTAAATAACTATGTGCACCTTTAATCTCAGTAATCAAGAGGCAGAGACATGTGTATCTCTATGAGTTCAAGGCCAGCCTGTTTTACAGAGTGAGTTCCAGGACAGGCTTCAAAGCTACACAGAGAAATCCTGTCTCAAAAAAACCAAACACAAAACACATCAAATCAAAACAAAACTATTTATATTGGTCTTAGGAAAATTTTAACTCAGTCAACTAAGTAATTTAAGATTAATTTAGTTTTTAATACAAGTATGAAAAAAATCCCATCTATTGCCATATCATTCTAAAAAGATTTATCTGTTCAAAAGATAAAATTCTTTGGAAAGAAATTATTTAACACTTTTTTTCTGTTTATCTATTCCAAGTAAGGCATATTAATTTGTTGTTTTACAAAAGTGAGAGTAACTGTGATCTAATCTATTGTAGTCTTTATCTTGTAAGTAAAAATATAGCCAGAAAATATACATAATAGTCCAGTAAAATTTGCCTTAGCTTATTTGGTAGCATGTCTTAGGAGAAAATAAGGAAGTAGAAAAATGGAGTTGTGTAAAGTCAAAAGCTAAAATTAAAACAAAAGCAAAACCAAAACCAAAAACAAAAACCCTGAAGACAGAAACTGTTAAGTATTGGACAGTGAGCATGGTGGTCAGAGAAATAGCAGATCCAAAGCATCCTCAGTTAGTATTAGAATTTCCCGGCACTTGGTCCCAGGAAATGTGATCCTGATCTTGTAGGCTTATGAAGGCCATTTTGATGACTTGGTTTTATTCTCCATAAACATTTTGCAAAACTTTTGAGCATTATTGTTAAGAAGAGGGAGAAGTCCTTGGTGTTAAAATATAAAGCAGAGATGGAATTGGATGCAGTAGAGGAAGGGGTCGTATATATATTAATCAAACTAAGGATGTTTGAAAATGCCTTATGGGACCCCACTAGTCAGTCATCTAATTACAAACATAATTAAAAAATAAAAATAGTTCAAATGTAATAACCCTCCATGAGGCATTGGTTATTAAATGAAAACTACAGTGCAAGGCATGGGATAGTTTATTACAAGTCATTGATTAGGAAGATGTCAGTGTTTTCAAAATCAAACAAACAAACCAGACATTATTGCTTTTGCCCTTGGTTACCCTATATTGTAAGATCACATTGCTAAAGCCATCATACACTTTGGCTCCAGGACTTAGAGAAATAAATCTCAAACCTGCCATGAAATTTCATCTCTTAGTTGACTTTCATTGAAAATGAAGGTTCTATTCTAGCTGTGTAAGTATAAGATATACTGATAGGCTTCTTCAGTGCTGTAAGCCTGCATACTGCCCACTGCTGCAATAGGGGTATGACCACTACAGGGTAACAAAACCACTTTCTGACTGGGTCTGAGGCCTGCTGCATAGTCCTAGTCAAAAGTCCATGGCTGGAAGATCAAAAGCTCTATAGAGGAACCTACTGTTGTTATTTTTCATAATGGTCATGTTATAAAAATAGATTTATATCTCCAAAGAATTTACCTTTTATTTTCTAAGATTAGGGTGAAAGGGGAATGGTAAATGCAGAAGAGAAAAAAAAAATACTTGATAATTACCTTGCATTACTTTCATTTAAAAAAGTGTTGTATCAAGGATATAAGAAATTTAACAGAAATGGCAATCTAATGGAATCTATAAAATTTTCTAAATAAAATCTGATTCTCTGGTAAGGACTTGGGTGGATAGATGAGAAAGAGGAATTATTTTATTATTTGGATTTGGAAACAAAGATACAGAAATACAGGTTTGTCTTGCCTAAGAAAGGTTGAGTAGAATATTTTTTGGGGGGAAGTTAATTCATTGTAGGAATGCTAAGATTGTAATATTTTTCCCATATTCAAATGAAATTTCCATATGTATTTGGGTGTATGAATCAGAAGTTCTGAAAACAAAATGGGAAAGAATAAAGAAGTCAACAGTCTTGGCTTAAAAATTGAGCAATATCATCAAAAGCAGGTTTGTATAAATAGAAGGCCAAAATAACCAGGGAATGTGATTTAAGGTCAACACCAAGGAAAAAAGAAAGGACAAATACTCAAGAAACTGAAAATAAGAATTAGCTAATGTGAACCACTGAGGAAATGCTAAGATGCCATCAGTGAGGCAGACCTGGAACCAACATGAGAAGGATTGTATGATAATTTACAAAAACAAACCAACTAAACAAAATGCATATTTTATATTATATATTTAAATGCATGAGATGCCTAATGTTGCTTGTCACCTTGGAACTGACTAAAATTGGAAGCTGCTAAGCACCGCCTTGGATGGACCTTTCCAGTGAGATTATTTGAAGGGGGAAGACCTACCCTAAACATCCCAGACAAAAGGACATCTAAAGAGGAAATTTTTGCTTCGTGCATGTGTGTTTCCATTCTCACTGGCAGAGTCATCTCTCTGTAGCTGTGACATTCCTTCACTGGTATTAGAACCATGTTGTTAATGTTCTCAACAGAGATTGAAAAACAATTCTTCCAGACTCCTCCAGGCTTTATCATCAAGTTGGAACTGTTGAGATACCTATGATCAAGGACTGAGCAACTACCAGATTTTTGGCCTCTTCCGTGATTGATAGACTACCTGGGTCATATCATGTCAGCAAATGTAATAAATCTATCAGTTAGTTCTATTACTCTAGACAACCCTGACTATTATAATACTTATCTTTTCATTTAAAAAAAGGTATTGGATTCATTCTGAAAAATGATGTAATTCTGAAAAACTATCATCCATTATTCAGAAAGAATGTCTGAACTTGTAAGAGAAGGATGGGATAATTATCAGACACTGTCTTCACTTGAGCTGAGCATCTGATCTTCACTTTCTCTCTCTTGAGAGCTCGTACTTTGGTTCCATTCTTTGTGTTGGTTACTGAGGCCCTGTGAAGAGCTCTAATGAATTACAGTGGCAACTCCCCAGTGATTATTGATTTCTCTCAGCTCACTGAACAGAAATAAGTACTTTCTAATTTGTTGTGACATTGAATAGATGTGTTTATTTATTAGAGGATGCTTCAATGGCAGCATGCCACCATGTCAGAAGAAAGAACAACTTTCCATTCTGGTACAGAAAGAATATAAAATAAAGATTGGAAATTGAAGTTGCCTACATGAACCTGACATATGAATGATTATGCCAGTTAAAAATATGACATAAAAAATAAAAAACTCACTATAATTAGAAACACAATCATTTGATGATTTTTTTTCCCTCAAATTTGCTACCTATGATCTTTGACATTTGGTGAGTTTCCTGTTTTATCATCATCAGGTTTTCTAACTCAGAATTTTAATTGATGACACAGCCCTAAGGGCTAACGTGAACATACAAACAAAGGAACAAACAAATAAACACATGAATTTGTGCAGAGTTAAAACTACTCAAAATATGTAAATAAGATTATGAGTGGCTAGATTTTCAGTGATATTAATCTAGGTAAAATTGAGATTAAAGGATTTCTTGCTTTACATAAACTCTTTATTGCTTAGAGTCCCACTTTGGAAATTCCAATAGTTTATTTGAAAGTAACTACAACAGTGTCAGCAAGGTGACTACTCAATGCATCGAAGTTCAATCTACTAAGACGTAATACATAAGACTCTCATGCTAACATTCTGTGAACCTGTCCTTAGTGCATGAGTTGGCTGTTTGGAACCTGGGACTTATGCAGGGACACTTTGCTCAGCCTGGGAGGAGGGGACTGGGCCTGCCTGGACTGAATCTACCAGGTTGAGCTGAATCCCCAGGAGAGTCTTTGCCCTGGAGGAGATGGGAATGGGGGTGGGCCTGGGGGAAGGCGGAGGTAGGGGTGGGAGGGGGAGGACAGGGGAACCGAAAAATAAAAATAAAAAAAAAAAATCATCAGTGAAAATATTCAACAGTAGGATTGCTAGACCTTTCAGTTTTGCATGAAACCCCCGATTTGATTTCCACAATTCCACAACCCAAAAACTAATGAATGAAAGTTTCTATGATTCTGTACCCCATGTCTGGCATGGCCAAAACTTGTCTCAACTATTCCAATGGATGAGTCATAGCATTTCAGGTGCACGCCCTCAGGCGGATCTCTGTGAGTTCAAGGCAGGCCTGGGCTACCAAGTGAGTTCCAGGAAAGGCGCAAAGCTACACACAGAGAAACCCTGTCTCAAAAAACAAAAACAAACACAAACAAACAAACAAAAATCTTATTGTAAAAAGATATTTCCTAATCACGAAGAACAATGAATAACCCTGAATGTGTTCTATGTGTTCTCTAGAATACGTATATATGTCATATATATTTGGAGATGAATTTACTTTTAAATTTAATTTCTTACTATTATTTTGGAGCTAAAAGAATCCTTTGCCTACCTCTGATTCAGTTACTTCATCTGATAGATGTTAATCTGACACCATATCTTATTTTGGAGTTAAAAGAATCCTTTGCCTACCTCTGATTCAGTTACTTCATCTGATGGATGTTAATCTGACACCACATCTTAAACTCATCCTTTCATTCTCAGGGACAGTCAGAGAGCAGAGGTTTGCATTTTAGTATTTCCAAATCATCCTTACTCTTTAAAGCTCAATGCTTTTCTACTGGTTCCAACTCATAAGGTGTCTATGGTGACATAGATATTTTTATATTTTATTCTAAAGTCATTGTTATTTTAAAATTTATATTATACTCAGGTATACACATCTTTGGATTTATATTTGAAGGGCATGTGACATCTATATCTATGTTATATATTTAGTTATCTATCTATCATCTGCCTATCTGCCTATAACATATGGTCATCCAATTATTCTCGCTCTATGCTTTTATTGAATTGTTTTTGTACCATTGTTAAAAAGAAACTTGGCTGTACTTGTACTAAATTGCCTACTCTTTCTGCTCTGTTCCGTTGATCTGCATGAATTTTTTGCTGGTCCTTTCTTTTGAATTCTATTATCCCACAGGCAACCTTGACACCGGACAAACAAAGTTTTTTAAGTTTGTTCAACTCCTCAGAATTGTATTAGTTCTTCTAGATAGCTTGCTTATGGACTAAATTTTAAGAATCCATTTATTAACATCAGTAGAATTTCACTGGAATTGTTACAGGGTTGGGCCATAGAATTCTTTTATAAGGACTATATGATAAATACTTTCTAAAACATTTTTCCAGATATAATTTTGTTATCAAGATATTGCATGTCATTCAATAAAAGTGACAGGGCTAGGTCCATTTTTTTAAAAAAATACTGGTACCAAGATTAAGAAATAACTCACATGTGGAAATCCTTTTAGACCTTTATTTGCTGTTTTACATTTTAACACTTGAAACTACACACTCATATCTACGTTTGTATTTATCCATAAATTTTATAGCCTTATAATTAATGAGATGTAGATTACAAGTCGAGTTGTAAATTAAATAAGCATAAATGTAGAACATAAAATACAAATGAAATTAAATAGTTAAATTAAAATGTCATTAAATTAATTTCTATAAATGTTTTAAAAAATTAACAATTTACATATAGGACTCAATGCTTTAAAACTCCTAGAAAAAAAAAATACATTGGAGGAAAGCATCTTTATTATTGGCATGACTGCTTGATTCTTTGGCTTTCACATAAAATCATAAAACAAAAGGAAAAGCAGGTTTTTCACAGTAAAGGAAACAAAGTAGAATAGCGTGGGCATGGGTGAAATATTTGCAATTGTGTAGCTCAAAAAAGCTTAATATTTAAATTTATGAAGAATGCATGCAATTCAGTAACAAGAAGTAACCAATGGTAATATGATAGTCACATAGACAAAAGACCCAAGTAGAGACTTCTATGAACAAAAATGAGTTATCACCAAGTTTTGTTTGACAAAGCTCAGCTTCATTGTTCACTATGGGAAATTAAGTTCATATGACCCTATTAAACAGGCCCAGAGTACAGCTACCCATAAGGAACAAGAGGAAAAGAAACATTCATATTCCTTATGGGGATGTAAAGATTATGCAGTGACTTTAGAAAACAAAACCTTGCTTTTCTACTTGCTTGGTTGGTGTCATTCTCATGAGTAGCATGTAGTTATATGCTATTGCTTTGACTTATGGATGGTATACTTCTTGTCTTTGTTGGTTATTTGTGTATTTTTAAGAGATGTCTACTGAGACCCTAATTCTTTGACTGTACTAAATTCTTTCTACTGGCTTATTTGCATTTTAAATATACCCAGGACATCAACTCATTGTCACATGTATTATTTTGACATTTTTTGGCTCATTGAGAAGCATCTTTCCAAAGGTTGTACTCTTTGTAACATAGACCTTAACATTATGTATATTTAAATCACATTTTATGTATGTTTTATATATTTTAATTTATAGAAAAGATATCATTGAGTAACCCAATATCCCAAGGTTTACATCATTTTCTAACTAAGAAGTATATCAGGTTTTGTGATGAAGTCTGTAATTGCCTTTGAATTAATTTTTATTTTTTTCTTTTCCTTTTAAATTTTTTAATAAGCCTAGAATATACCAGATTTCCCTATGGTGTTTTTATACATACTTACATTTGAATGATGATCCCCTCACTTCTTTCCCTTTTCCATCTTCTTTAGTCTAATACTTGCTTCAAACGCGTTATTTCAAGAGTTTAATTCATTAATTCCATTTGTAGATATCCAGTCTCCCCAATTTACATTTTTAAGTTATATTTTTGAGATTATAATATAATTGCAACTCATCTTCCTTCACATTCCTTCCTCTAAAACCTCCCATTTACTCCTCCTGGCTCTCCTTCAAATTCCTTTCTCTCTAATTGTAATTACATGTGTATATTTATTTGTATGTTCATATATATTCCTAAACATAACCTTCTGAGCCTATAAAATGTTATGTGTATGTGTGTTTCCATAGATGAATATTTGGCATTGGACAACCAATTTATATATTCTCCCCTGGGGAAGACCATGTTTCATGCTCTTAGCTTTCCTCAACTGCCTGTGGTTATTTACACATTGGCAAAGCCCCCTGTTATTTTCTCCATCCACTTTGACACATCCATTGATATTTTCCATCTCATGTTTGGGCAGTCATGTTGTTGAGGTTTTATGAGTATATATTTTGCAATTATTGGAACGAATCTGCAATCTCTATTTTACTAAACCAGCATAATCCCTAATAACAATGTATAAACATTTGTCCTAATGCCAACAGATAAGTACAGTCTTCAGCTCTCATCAAGGAAACTTCTCTTTGCAACAGAAGAGCACTACAAACAAACAAACAAACAAACAAAAAACTAAAAACAAAACAAAACAAAAACCCACAACCAATAAGAGTGAGAGTTATGGGAACCCAGTCTGAATAGATACATGTATCAAATAATCCTATACCCAAGGTTCAGGGAACATTGCAGAAGTGTGGAGAGAAAGATTGTTAGAGCAAGAAAATCTGAGAATTTTCTGTGAGACTGTGTTCCAAATATCTTTTTTTGTGGTTTTTGAAGACAGGGTTTCTCTGTGTAGCTTTGTGCCTTTCCTGGAACTCGCTTTGTAGACCAGGCTGGCTTTGAACTCACAGAGATCTGCCTTCCTCTGCCTCTGCTGGGATTAAAGGTGTGCGCCACCACCGCCTGGCCCAAATATACTTTTTAGGAAATATTTTCCTTAATCCAAGGAAATATCTTGTCACCAATTTCAATGTAATTGCTAATATAGTCAAGGATATATATGTGGGTTTTCAATTTTTCTTTTTTTATGCTACCACAACTATTTATGACACCAAAACTATTATTATAATTTTGCAACAAGTTTTGAACTCAGAGAATATAAGAATTCTAATTTTTGTTCTACCTACCCAAGACTTTCTATTGAATATCAAGAGTAAATACATTTCAGTGTCAATTTTTTGATAGCTACAAAATAGGGTTTTTATAGGAATTGTGTTAAATTTTTAGAATGGTGAACACTGACAGCTTAAAAATATTGTCTTGCCTCATGTCTAGCAGCAGATGGTGAACTAAAATGAACCTAATGGAATTTTTAAGGTTCTTTGTCTCATAATACATTATCATTTTTGTAATGTTACAGGTCTTTTGCATATACATTATGATTCATTTTTGTGTTGTGATGAGATTTCTTAGTATGAAAATGTGTGTGTCTCTGGGACTATATCTGTTTCTTGAGATTTTACTTTTGCTATTTTGTTCTTCTTTTCCTTCTCTTTCTCCTTCTTCTTCCCCTCCTCCTTCTTCTCTATCTCTTCCTCCTCTTTCTTCTTCTTTTTCCTATTCTGGTTGCTTGTTTTTATTTCATTTATTTTTATTTAATAATATTGTTTTTATTTATATTTCTGTTTGTATCCTAATATGTATGTGTGTGTGTGTGTGTGTGTGTGTGTGTGTGTGTGTGTGTGAGAGAGAGAGAGAGAGAGAGAGAGAGAGAGAGAGAGAGAGAGAGATATTGTGAATTTGGGTGGGTAGAGTGAGGCAATGGGAAGGATCTGTGGATTTCTCATACCAAAAAGTTATATGGAGAAGGTTATGTCAGTTACATGTACAGAAATGTTTGGTTAAAATTAAATTGCTGAGCTAAGTATAGTGGTGAGAATATTAATCCTACAACAAGATTTCTACTTAGCATAAAATGATATATAATTATAAAGGTCAACATTAAAACTTGCAGAGTAAATTGACAATATTGAAAATAAGCTAATAAAAATCTGCTGTCATAATTTAAAATTTGTTTAAGAATAAACCATCTGTAAATATAAATGATATTTAAAGTGACTGAGAAATCTTCATGAAAATTACTACTATACATAAATATACTTCCTACCACCTGATTCTAAAGTTTTAAATTTTCTTTAGATATTTTCTTAGTAGGAGGCAGAACTTTTATTCATTGTATAGCAATTACTTTAAGCTATTTGGAAGCAAAATTAATGTGTATGTAGTATCTTCCAGAATGATGTCAAGCTTCAGTTATTATTTAAAATATAGCACTCCTTAAAATAAAAATGAAAGATAAAAATATACCGAGACATTAGTATCATGTCAATTGATGTGTATTCAAGGGGAAAACTGAGATAGCAAAAGCTACAGTATTATAGCCTAAGAATTCTACAGAAATTTGTACCAGAGGATGTATTGGAGTTGAATAAATGAAAATATATCTCTGAAAAGGCAAAAAAAATATTTATTTAAGTTTGCACAATCATAACTCCATCACACAGATTGGAACTAAAACAAATGAAGAAATAGTGTCTTCACATATGGATATCATGCAGGTATTTCCCCAAAGATAAATACCCAGCTAGATAAAACACACAGTTGCTGATATTATTACAAGTTTAAGAAGAAAAGAGCAAAAATATAGTTTATTTGGCTAACATATTCAGATGAATGATTATGTATAATTAAAATTATATTTGTAACACATTGATGTTTATTGCAAACAATCATTTTAATCACTGCAAAATTTAAAAAAAATGTTTTTGAATTCTTAAATAAAAACAACCACCAACTAAATGAATTAAGTTTTCTTGCTTGTCAAGCCAGAATTTTGAAAAGCTTTAGTGGAGTGGACATTCACAGATTAAACTTTATATCTGATACTATGTTTGTCAAGAATTTCAAATTTATGAATATCCAGTCTCTGATGATATATTTATTATTATCCTGCTTTTATTAATTATATGTAGAGTGTCAAAATGGTTGTGCGAATCACAATGGCCCAATACAACAAAAATACCATAAACTTAAAAGCAATGTCAATTTACTTCTCAATTTCCAAGATTGGGAAGTATAGCATAAATATTTCTGCAGAAATTCTGCACTCTGATTCATAGATGTGTATTCATGTGTTGGAAATGACAAACAGATTTTGGGGTAAGGTAACTGTCTTACCTCAGGTTGAAATTTTGTCTGGAGACTTTAGGGAAATTTATCTTGTCTACACTCCTCATTTTGTAGGACACTTATACTCTGGCTCAGGATCCTTTTCTTCACTTCCATTGATCACTCCAACTTCTATGATATTATATTGATAAGATTTATGGACTCTACAGTAATCTCTACATCTTAGGCCCCATTTTTGACACATTAATATATTTTCTTTTGTCATATATAGTAACAGATTCTGGAAATGTACCATATACATGGGAGCCATCACTGTATCCATTACATGCAGAATTTTAGTTTTTCTATTCCATGTTTAGCATAGTTAAAAGCATGAAACTACAATGTTTACATGCTAAAAACTGTAGATTAAGTATATACATAATAATTCTTTTTATGTATTTTCTAATTGATCACGTTTTAGGTTTTTCTTGTCATGGAATGATGTGCTTTAGGACTTCTTTATCTTGTGGTGGTCTCAGCTGGCTTCACTGTTTACCAGCGTAAGAATCTCAGAAAAAAATTATTCTTGATGTAATGACACTCCTATACCATCACCTGGTGTGGTCGCATAATTTAGAGAAGTTTTTCAAGTATTATTGCAGCTTCACTACACAATGCTTTCTTTTTTCAATATTATTATTATTATAAAATTTTCTATTCAACTTACATACTAACCACAGATCCCCTCATCCTCCCTTCCCCTGGTCCCCAGTCCTCCCCCACAAGCCACCCCTATTCCCACCTCCTCCAAGTCAAGGTCTCCCATGAGGAGTCAGCCAGTCTGAAGTCATTCAGCTGAAGCAGGACTATTGGTGAAATTGTTAAGGCCACTCCATGTAGGTAAAAGGGAGGTTTATTTTGTGGGGTAACTTACAAATGAAGGGATAGGTTGCAGGGTCTGGGAAAGATATGGCACAGTCCAGCAGTGTTATCTGGAGAACTCTGCATTGGTCTACCTCTAGCATCCAGGGTCCCAGAACCAAGAGAAGCCTCTCCTCTCAGTCCTGGGTCTTCAGCTTCCTCCCTCATCCCTGCCTTGTGGGCGTGACCATTACCAAAGCCACAATGGGGGTTGGAACTTCCAGGCCAAGGCTGGGATGGCTACCCACTACATCTCCCCCTTTTGTCTAAATAAGAAGGTTCTAACCTAAAACAAAACTATACACAAAGGAATGGTTATCAAATATTGTCCAGGAGTAATGAGGGATAATGACCTAGATAAGTTGGAATTACAATAAATGCAAACAATATCAAGCAACAGACACATACTAAAATCCAGGGAAATCTAGAGCATGGGTAGGTGGCATGTTACAAAGATCATTCCAAAAGGTGTCCTATCCTAAAATACCTGAGTCTAATACTTAATATAGTCTATCTAAGATATTATATATGTATATATACTAAGTTGTAACTATAACCTCATCAAAGACCTGAGAAGGAATATAATAATACCTGAGTCAGTAGTGCATGAGACTCTTAATCTCAGGGTCATGGGTTCGTGCTCCACTTTGGGCTCCAGATATTGGTGAAATTATTAAGGCCACTCCATGTAGTGAAAAGGGAGGTTTATTTTGTGGGGTAACTTACAAATGAAGGGATAGGTTGTAGGGTCTGGGAAAGGTATGGCACAGTCTGGTGGTGTTCTCTGGAGAACTCTGTATTGGTCTACCTCTAGCGTCCAGGGTCCTGGAACCAAGAGAAGTCTCTCCTCTCCATCCTGGGACTTCTGCTTCCTCCCTCAGCCCTTCCTTGTGGGCGTGAGCATTACTGAAGCCTCAATGGGAGTTGAATCTTCCAGGACAAGGCTGGGATGGCTACCCACTACATAGGACAAAGCCCCTCCCCCTTACACCAAAGCTGCACAAAGTGTCACACCTTAGGTACTGGGTTCCAAAAAGCCCACTCATGCACCATGCTGGATTCTGAACTCCTTTCCTAGGGGACCCTCAAATAGTTCAAGCTAAACAATTGTCTCGCATATCCAGAGGACCTAGTCTAGTCCCACAGGGGCTCCACAGCTATTGACATCACCATTTAACAACATGTTTGTGGGTAATACAGCTAGTACACTTGCTAGGGTTCCTTCCTCATTGGAAATCTTTAATTCCAAAGGAAGCATCTTATGGTTTCCATTTAGTTCAAAACTTTTATCATTTATCATCACTGTCATGCCTTCAATGAGTGCCATTCTTTATCTCCACTTTCTTTACTATCTTTAGGATTTATGCATCTATTTCTATTTCCTTACTTCTTTCTGTACCATGGAAAAGGTATTTCCTATTTTCATCTTTGCTATGTGATTCCAACTCTGAATTTGGTTTTCATGACAAGCCTTTGAGGGACTTTGTAATACACATGAAAATGAGAAACATCACTGTTCCCAAGCAATATTGCAGCATGCTTATTTATGTTCATGAGTTGTCCTATGTTCAACCGATCATGATGGAGGTATTTTCAGGGAACATTCATCTCCCCATATTACAGGAGTCTGCTGTGGTAGAACTGACATTCACCAAGGGAGAACATTGAGATTATTCTGGATTAAATACAAAGGGCAGTGTTCATATACTTCCAAGGTCATGCCAATTATAATTCTATGCTTATAATAAACCAGCTCCTCTAGATCATTCCTGTCACCTACTGTTTGATATATCAATTGTAGAATAAATATGTTTCCATGATTTGGAGTGTTCTTTCAGACTGATAAATTCTTGCAAGGCAGATCAAAGCTGTTCTTTTTGTCTTCTTCCATCAAAAGCATTGAATATGAGTGATCAAATCCAAACACATTATCATTATAATGGCAATAGACATACATTGTGAACCAAAAAAATCAATATCTGATTATAAAAAAATTCTATATAGCAGTTTTTAAATAGAAGTCTTCCAGGTAGAATTGGAATGTTACTGTTATAAGTGTAAGAATAAGAACTGCCAGCTAAATCATTTTTTATTGTGAACAACTAATTCACAATACTCAGAAGAAAAAAAAAGAGCAACAAGATTATTGTCTGTCTGAAAAGCCTCGGGCTGTAACAGTGTGAAACCAAGTTTCCTCCTGGTATAAATACTAGCAATGACAACTGTTATTTATTCATTGCTGTGCTCTGACAGACATCATTCTATATATTTAACATAAATAACATGTGTACTTCTTCATTTAAGATTTTATCTTATAGTAAAATCTGGAATGATTATAAAATGTCTTCCCAATATAACAAACCTAATGAATGATAAATATAAAGTTGGTAATCAAGTGACTCATAAAGGTTTTTTTGGGCAAAGCATAGAACAGAAAATGACTGTCAGTTGGCTGTTTTCAAATGCTCTCATCTAACATGTCCATGTGTACGTGTGTGTGTGTGTGTGTGTGTGTGTGTGTGTGTGTGTGTGTGTGTGTTAGTGGGGAGTTTGGGAAACATGAAATGGCAAGAGAGAAGAGAAACACGTAGTTATTTGTTTTCTTTTTTGATATGTTTATTCACTTTCTCCTTATAGTTTAACAACACAACTTGAATCCTGTAATATAAGTATGAGGGCCAATTAGAAAACTATGTGAGAGAAAATGTGTAACATAGGCAAAGATATGTTTAGAAGAATCAAAAATAAAAAAGAAACGAAAAAATGGGGAATAAATAACAATGGCAAAACCACCTAAACCACCTATTTCTCAAACATAGAAAATAAGAAAGTGAGAGTTAAGTCACTTTTGACTGTGTAAAGGAGGGAAAAGGTGCTTTTAAGTTCAATGAACTTTAAATAAAAGGCTCTTCTACTTTCAGTATTTTATTTGTTAACAGATATAAATAGATAATGATAACTTTATGAGTGTAAAAGTATGCCAGAGTGTGATTGGTGATTGTTATATGTACACACACACATATAATTGTGTGTGTGTATGTGTGTTGCAAAGAAGAAAACCTGGTCCATTAACATACATCAGTTTATCTAAAGTTAGTAAGGATAAAATGCCAATTAGACATCTGTAAAGGAAACAATGCAAACCCATGCTGAATAAGGAAGGAAAAAACAACTGGAAGAACATAGAGGATCTAAAATTAAAATAACTATAGTATTTTATGTCATAACAGTAACAGCTCAGGTAAGAGAGTGCACTATTAATATTAATATATCCAGATGGCATTGTCTAACTTACTGCGATGCTCACAATGCACTCATAAATTTTGGTTTTCAAAAATGGAATAAAGTGATGATTATGCTACTATTAATGAAATCTGACATCAGAACGTGTGGCTATTCTCATATCTTAAATACATGTTTCTGAGTATAGCACTGAAGGCGGAGAAGGGATGTGAGTCCTGAGACAACATTGTCATGGAAAGACAGAAAGATAAATCTGCCACTATAAATTATGCAGTGATGATGTAGATAATCATAAACCCAGAAAGAGGAATTCTGTTCATGATTGTTGTTGAGAAACAGGTATCAATGCCAGTTCTCTGTTTAAGATAATAAATGATATTGTTATTTATCTTCAACATGTGTATCTCCTGTAGAATTATACAAAGTCCATGAAAACAGAAAATTTACAAAAGAGGAACTGTTTTTCTTCATGCTTACAGTTTTTCCTGCTGTGTAGTGCCTCTTGCTAAATCCTGAATTTCAAACATGGATTGTGTTTGAATGATGTTGTGCTTTGAGTGTGTCCCTTGCATTACTCAAGGTGTTGAAATTTCATGGCAGTATAAGAGAATCCAGATGTAAAGTCATTAAGAGATAATTAAGACATGGAAGTATCTCTCTAATGCTCCTGAGCAGGATTAAGACTTTTCAGAGTCAGGCTTCATGCAGCATTTGTCTCTTTTACCCTTCACAAGACATCTCTCTCATCAAAAGACTGTAGCAAGAAGATGCCATCATGGAAGCAGAGGGAAGAGCTCTGCACACAGCTGAACCTGCTGCATCTTTTTCCTGCAGATCCTGAAATATGATAGTTGGATAGGAAACAAGATTGTTTCAAATTTTATCTAATTTTTTTGTTTTCTTGTTTCTGTTAGTTGTCTGTATTTTGTTTGAGACACGGTCTCTACAAATAGCCCTGGTTGTCCCAGAACTCACTTTGTAGATCAGACTGGCCTTGAACTCAGAGAAAGTTTCTATCGAGAGATCGAATATTATTATGATATGTGTTTCTTTATATGTGACTTATGTTTTTGTCCTTGGGTCTTTAATTTTTTATATTCTGTATTTTTAGGAATCTTAACAGGTCTTATTAATAAGAACAAACCTGAGGCCAGTTATTGTGGTGAATGCTGGAAGATCAGAGAGACAGAACAGGCCACAGCTGCCTCACCTTGCTAGTTCCTCAGGTGATCCTGTTTCCTTAGGCTGGAAGCTTCTGGGTTCTCATCCAAATGAGTCTCAGCTGAACTGCTGCTCAAAAGCCTGAATGCTTAACCAGCCAATTGCCTAACCAGCCAAACACTTCTAGTTTCTGGTCTTCATGCCTTATATAATCTTTGTCTTTCTACCCCCCACTCCCTGGGATTAAACGCTAACTTTCTGGGATTAAAGACACGTGTCACCATGCCTTGCTGTTTCCAATGTGGCCTTGAACTCACAGAGATCCGCCTGGCTCTGCCTCCCAAGTTCTGGGATTAAAGGCATGCACCACCACCGCCTAGCTTCTGTAATGGCTTGTTCTGACCCATTTTTTAGCTACCATTTCTGGCTCTGTATCTAATGGCTGTCTGTTCTCTGACCCCATCTAAACTTATTAGGGTGCACAATATTTTGGGGAACATAATACCATCACATTTTATCTGTGCTATTTGATAGGATTGTATTTTCTTTTCCTGCATAATTGAAGTTCTTTATGTTTCTTGAATTTAAATGAGTTTCCTTAGTTTGGTAAATTTTTCTTTTCTAATTTTATTAAAAATCTTGTCTATGCCACTGACCTGAGAGTCCTCTCCCTCATATATTTCTGAAATTTGGAGATTTCGGCTTTTGATAGCATTCCACATTTCCTGGAGGTTTCTTCCTCTGCTTAAATAATGTTTCATAGTCTTGGGTTCTTTGTCTAGATACTCTACTTTTTCAAGTCCTAATGTTATGTTTCCTACTTGATTCATTCTACTTGTAAAGTTTCTCCTGCAGTGTCTAACTGAAATAATGTGTTTTCCAGTTCCAGTCTCATTTCAGCTTGTATTCTTCTCAATGTACTATGTTTTCACATGACTCACCAAAGGGCTCTTGATTTCAGGTGTCATTTCCTGTCTTCCTGACTCCCTAAACTTTCCATTTGATTCTTCCCTTTTATTCCCTGTAACCACATCCATCCATAACTGTCTATTATTTCCCCTTTCAAGGGAGAACTCTCTCTCCTCTCTAGTCCCTAAATCTATACCTAACCCCTGTGGTTCAACAGACTGTAGCATGATTATCTTTGACTTAATAGCTGACATCCACATTTAAGCAAATATGTAACATATTTCTCATTTTGTGTCTGGATTACTTCACTCTGGATATTTTTTCTAACTCTATTTATCTGCAAATTTTATTTCTTTCAATAGCTGAGTAATATTCCATTGTGTAAATGTACCAGTTTTTTTCCCACTTATCTGTTGAGGCAAATGAAGTTGTTTCCAATTCTTGGCTAGTGTAAATAGAGCAGCAATGAATATGGGTGATCAATTGTCTCTGTAATAGGGTGAAGTGTTCTTTGGATATATTTCCTTCTCAAATATATTTAGTCATTTAGCTAAATTTTGAGATTGACTGTTCTTCATCTTTCTGAGGAAGTGCCGGGCAGATTTCTATACTAGCCATAAAAATTTTCACTTTCACCAGGAATGGATGAGTACTTCTGTTATTCTAAATCCTCTTCAGCATGAGCTGTCATTTGTTTGATTTATCTTGGCCGTTATGTCTGGAATTAGCTGAAATTTCAAAGTACCTTTGATTTTCATTTCCCTGATGAATAAGGATGCTGAACCTGCCTTTAATTGTTTCTCAGCTATTTGAGTTTCGTATTTTGTGCTGTCTCCTTTAAATTGGGTTTTTTTTTTTTTAAAGATTTATTTATTTATTTATTTTATACACAGTATTCTGCCTGCATGTGTCCCTGCAGGCCACAAGAGGGCACCATATCTCATTACAGGTGGTTGTGAGCCACCATGTGGTTGCTGGGAATTGAACTCAGGACCTCTAGAAGAGCAGTTGGTTCTCTTAACCACTGAGCCATCTCTGCAGCCCTGGGTTTGTTTCTTGATGTCCAGGTTTTCTTAGTTCTTTTTGTACTTGGTAAAAATTTCTTTCCTCATTCTGTAGGCTGTCACTTTACCTTAACGATGATGTTCTTTGTTGTGCATAAGCTTTTCAGGTTCCTGAGGCCATAATTTCATTTTAGTGCCTCTGCTAATGGTGCTCTGTTCAGGGAGTCTTGTCTTGGGCCAATGAATTCAAGCCCCAAACCTATGGAGTTTGCTGCAAAGAGGCTGAAAGAAAGACTTAGCTAGCAGGTTAGGGACTCCACCTGTGGTTAAACCCACATCCATGCTGCTGTCATTCATGGAGGCTCAGCATCTACTTCATGTTGCAGCTTCCTTAAAGAATTCTCTTACCTCAATTGCACAGGGCCTTAGTGTGCTATGATGATCAGAGAATCCTATTGTTTATATTAATCTAATAACACTTTAAGATTTGTTTTCTAATATCTCTTTGTTGTTTTGAGTACTATTCTCAGTCAATTGAGGTCAATAAAGTAACATTTTCCTTTGTAAAAGTTTGTTAATTATTTCTATAAAATGTATTTCCTAGCCCTTTTACCATACTATGTTTTCTGTTCAGTTAAATAAAAATAAATATAGGATAAAGAAATAGCCTTTTTGCTAGTGACAGAATGGATGACAAATTCAGGCACCCAGACAGAGTGTTCAGAAATGAATAAATGCAACAGTAACAGGACAGACACACAGAACAGGCAGAAAACAAACACACCACCAACTACAAAAAGATTGCAGATATAGGGGGAAAGAAGAGAATTCAAATATAGGATCCCTCTTAGTTAAACCACTCCAACTCAAGTCTCTTTTCAATCCTTCATGTGTTTTCAATGAATTTCTTAGTATTGTTAGCCAGATCCTCCCTCAATAATAATTAAAAAAAACAAAACAAACAAACAAACAAAAAAAAAACCACGAATGGCTAAATTAAATCATAGACCTTAGTGGTGAGTGTAATACTACTATTTTCCTACACATTGTAGTATTGCACTAACCTCATTTTCTTTTCTATATATCCATAGATTAATACATTTTTATCCCTCTAAAAGAAGCTTCTTTTGTTAGAAGATAGTGATTAATATACAGACCCACAACTATTCAGTGTGCAGAGAATGATAGGCTGTGGAGTGTTCTGAGTGTTCAGAGCCAGGCAGTAGTGGTACACACCTTTAACCTCAGTTCTTGGGAAGCACACACACCATGTATCCCGGCACTAGGAAGGTTGAGACAGGAAGTGAAATGTCTAGGCAGAGAAAGGCATATAAGGCATGAGGAGACAAGAACTAGGAAACCCTTTTGGCTGAGGACTCAGAGGCATTCAGTCAGAGAATCTGTGGAGTTATGGAGGTGAGAAGTGGTTGTGGCTTGTTCCTTTGTCTCTCTGACCTTTCAGCATTTATTCCATTATCTGGCTCCAAGTTTTTATTGTAAGATTATTTAGGATTTGTGTAACAGGAAGAAGTAGTGGATTTATGCCACTGAATAGAAGTTGCTGGTTATGACAGTTCCATTACACACATGGATTCAATATGGCTGTGAATGGATGCTTAAGAGCAGTACAAGCTCAAGAGGGGATTGTAAAGTTCTATCCCTTGCTAAAGAACTATTGAAATTGATGGAGGCTTGGAAAGTGAGAGTCAGTTTGCTAAGGGATACACTTCATGAGAAGTTACCACTGTTCCAACAGAAGGTCCTTACATTCAGGCACCTACTGGCAGTTCTAAGTAGTTTCAGTAAATTTAAAAATAGAAAACACATGAAGTTGAGACAGGATGTGTGTAGAGAGTTAGAGGAAGAATATTTTGGGAAGGAATGTTCGGTGGATTTAATCCAAACACAGTAGATGGTATATGAAATTCCCAAATAATTAAAAAGCAAAGAACTCTTAAGAAAATTAGAGATCTGGAACAGCACTCATGTTCGATGTTCCATATGTTTTTCAAAACCAAAGAGTCTTCTGTTTTTTATATTAATTTTCACGGATTTTGGTAAGACTATAAACACAGGTATACTATGTAACAGATGGATTCATTTACTGAATTCAACAAATTTAATGAATTTAAATGATAATACTTGTAGGCACTTTTTGTACAATTTGTAAAACAGATTACACAATGAAAACCAGATGAGAAGCTTGAGGGCACATATGGCCTCTTCTCATAAAGGAGTTTTGCATGTGGTGGGGTGTGTGTCTTTATCTCTCCATGGAGCAGAGATTAAAAACATGAACTTGGTTTGCATATAACTGAGAGAAATGGGACATTGCCTCCTTATGTCTACACAAGAGGAGACACAACATCATCTGAAGCTTTGCAATGTGACACAAGGCAGCCTGGCTGGGCTGTGATAATAATATGAAGCACCTTTCTAAAAACCAGGTATAATTCCATTTTTTTTCTGTATTTTTTTTTTGTGAGCATAAAATCATGAGCTTCTATAGATGTGTTAGCCAAGTGCATTATAAAATGCCTGTGGTAAAATTGCTCATATACACTGGAAATCCTTGAAACCATCAACAGTTATGTGTTTGAAAATTATCACTTGCTTCCTGAAACAGGATGTTAAAATAAAAGTTCATTGAAAATCATTTATTTTTAATTTAAAATAATAGCATGTTTCTACAAAAGGTAGATTAAAATCTTAGTATTTTGGATGGTAGATAAATGTTGGCTTTAATTTTCTGTTGCCCCTTCTTCCTTTCTGTTCTGCCACCCATCCTTTGTCCCTCCTTTCCAACCTTTCTTTCTTTTTATTTATTACCTCTATGACAGTTTGAAGGGATTGAAGTAAATGCAATCTTTTCATAACTAAAGAATATTCTTTAAAAGTAAAGCCATCTTTTTTTCATTGTCCCTTTTATTGAACATAGATTCTTGTCTCATACTATATATCCTCATCACAGTTTTCCTTTCCTCTACTCTTCCAAATTACTTCCTTCCTTCTCTCTCCTCCAGATCCACTCTCTTTCTGTATATCATTAGAGAAGAGTAGGCATCTAAGAGAGAACAATCAACTATGACCAAATAGCATAAGGGGAAAAACAAAACCCATCACATCAAGGCTGGACAAGGCAACTCAAAAGAAGGAAATGAACAGAGTAATCAGAGACCCACTCATTCACACCCTCAGAGTCCCACAAAAACAAGGAACTGAAAGCTGTAATATATATGCAGAAGACCTGGTGCAGAAATATCCAGGCCCTGTGCTTGCTACTTCAGTCTCTGTGAGTTCATATGAGCCTTTCTTAGTTGACTCAGAGGTCCTTGTTCTACTGGTGTTCTCCATCCCCTCTGTCCCTTACACTCTTTCTATCTTCTTTTCCACTATTCCCTGAGTTCTGAAGAGAGGGATTTGATGGAGACAACCTATTTAGAACTGTGAGTTCCAAGGACTCTCTCTCTCTCTCTCTTCTCTCTCTCTCTCCCCCTCACCTGTAATAACTGGCTCTGATCTTTGCACCTTTTCCCATCTACTGCAGCAGGAAGCATCTCTGACAACAATTGAATAGGCCACTGATCTATAGGTGTAGCAAAATATCATTAGAAGTAATTGAAATTAGGTTCTTTTTACTATAGTACAATATATAGTATTGATTTGAAAAATAATTGTTCATAGATAAATTTGCATCTTCTTCCTCCTCGACCTGTTCTTCCTCCATCACAGCCCCCTCTGCCTTGTCCTCTTTTTACCTTTTCTCTTTCTACTTCTCTCTTCAGCTTTTTTATGTATCCTCATCGTCTTCTTCCTCTGATTCTTCTCCTCCTCCTTTATTGTCTTCCTCTTCTTCTTGAGACAGGATGTCACTGTGGGACCAGGCTCCTAACCATACCCAGCTTGCTGCTGATAGATGGGATCTCAAAAAAAGAAGGTTCTTGAAAAGTATATCTGGACATATATCACAGCCTATACACATATCAATAAATAAATGCATATTTGAACTAAGGGATTACATATACATACATATGTATAGTCATGCACTTATACATGATATATATACATCTGTACACAAATATGTACAACAGTCTCATGAAACTTTAAGTTATTGTCTCAAATGATGAGTTAGGACTGGAGAAAATGGTGGTAAACCGAGGTGAAATAACTGCAATGGTTGTAATAACAGTGTAATTATATGTAAATATTCATAGCAAAAATAGCTGCAGGCTTTCAAATGCTTCATTAATCACTTTTAATTGACTTACTAACAACTGTACTGTGAAATTTATATATAAAAAAACAAGTCCAGTATTGGTACAAGGATAGATAGCTAAGTGCCTGGCTTAGCACAGTAGTAGTCTTGGCATAACATGGGTAGATTTTTATACTCAAAAACAAACCCACACACATACCCACAAATACATACATATATGCACATATATACACAACACCCACAAATACATACACGCATACAAATACATGTGTACCTACAAATGCCCACAAATACACACAAAAATACATACACACTGATACATGAATATGCAATCATACATAAAGACACACTCATGCAGAGAGAGTCTAGAACCAAAATATAAATGGGAGAATATTTTCTCTGCATTTATAATTTTATTACTTGTTTGTTTATAGTAATTATACTTTCCTGGTTTTGCTTCCTAAGTCAGAACTTCAAAACAATCTTTCTAAACAGATTTTGTTCAAAATATTATTCATATTATTTTAGACTTTAGTTAAAGTAAATTCAGTAATAAAATAGTAGTTGTACTTTCAACATTTTGTGTTTTCTTATTTATGATTCATATTTCAATAATTACCCAATATTATATATGACAGTCTTCAAAATACACCATTAGTTTTATATCCTACACATTCTTTAATCTAATTTTAGACACATAATTTAGTGGTAAGTTTTCCACTAATAGTTCCAGCATTGTATAATAATATACATTATACTGATACACACATGAACATATATAGAGATGCCAGAAATGTGTAATTATATATAGTATACTTATATACAGGGAGATGTCAGCATTGTTTAATAATATGCACTATACTTATATACACATGCACACATATAGAGATGTCAACATTGTATAATAATATACACTACTCATACACACATATGCACACACAGAGATGCCAGCAATGTGTAATTATATACACTACACTTATATACACAGGCACACAAAGATTCCAGTATTGTATAATTACATACACTATACTTATCTGCAAATAAATACACACAGAGATACTAGCATTGTATAATAATATGTGCTATACTTATACACAAATATACATACAAAAGTGTCAACATTGTATAAGTATATACACTAATATTTTATACACATATGCACACACACACACACACACACACACACACACACACAGTTCCATCATCAAATATTTAAAAATTCAGTAGAGTTGGTATACTGAACATACATTCAAAAGTTCAAAACCAGGTTTGTATCTACTTTTATGATATAACCAGCTACAAACTTCTGCGATCATGAACCATCTCTGCCATAATGGTCTGCATTTCTGGGATGTGAGCAAAATATCCTTTCTTCCATGCAAAAAGATCTGAAGGTTATTTTCAGGATTTTAGAAGTAAGTTCACAAACTTGATATTCTTTAGAAAAAAAAATAGTTCTGAATCAAAAGCTTGTTTTTTAAATGTAGATGTGAAAGGTCTAAATATACTGTTGCTTTACATAGCCATAGAAAGAAATCCTTTTGTAGCATTTAGAGCACTAATAAAATATGAGTTTGTGCTGTGCGTTGGTGGCACATGCCTTTAATCACAGCACTCAGGAGCCAGAGGCAGGGGAATCTCTGTGAGTTCGAGGCCAGCCTGGGCTACCAAGTGAGTTCCAGGAAAGGTACAAAGCTACACAGAGAACAGAGAAACCCTGTCTCAAAAAACCAAAAAAAAAAAAAAAAAAGAGTTTATTAATATTATCATCATCTACATCAACTACAGTTTCCATAAATTTATATACATTTAATATAAGTTAACTTTTGATATACTTCTCAAACATTTCTACTGTTGAATCTATATGAGTAGAAAAGCACAAACTCCTGAAGATTAGTGTGGAGGTTTAAAGAAAGATCTCTGTGAACAATAAAGATTGGTACAATGCTGTGGATATTGCTAGATGTAAATAAAACTCTGGTTGGCCAGTAGCCAGGCAGGAAGTATAGACAGGACAAGCAGAGAAGAGAATGGGGGGGGGGGAACAGGAAGGTGGAGGGGCTAACACTGCCAGCCGCCACCAGGACAAGAAAGATGTAAGGTACTGGTAAGCCATGAGCCACATGACAAAGTATAGATTAATAGAAATGGGCTAAATATAAGAGTAAGAGCTAGACAATGGTAGGCCTGAGCTAATGGCCAAGCAGTTTAAATAATATAAGTGTCTGTATGTTTATTTTATAAATGGGTTGTTGGATTAACAAGGCTTGGCAGGGGCTGGAGGAAAGCTCTCCAGCTACAAATGGCTCCCAACATGGGGTAAGAGTTTCCACCTAAAACCTGAAGAGAAAAAAAAGATTATAAAACGGAGCTAAAAACAGCTTCCTAGTTGTCCCTCTCAAGTTAGCAGCTGCTTGCCAGTTTGAGCTACTATGGCGGGTTCCCAGCATGTGGGTCTGACCTACAGTGTGGCGGGAAAGAGGAGTCTACAAGAGGCACTTTACTCTGCTGCATGGTGGATTAAGCCTTTGCTAGTTTAAAAAAAAAATGGTTTCTGGGCTATGCACTGCTTTGATAGAACTGCTTCTGATAGTTGATGGTACACATGGCTCCAGACACAGAGCTTAAACTGTACCACCCCCACATTGGAAAGCTGAGGTGGGCAGAGCCAGCAGCCAAAGCGGCATTTCAGTCTTACAAAGATGGGTATTACACAGAGAATCTGGTTTATGTTGTCGTAGAGATTTTTAACTACAGAAAAAGATTTGATTGTAAAAGCTGTTGAGTTAAACAAATATGTAAATTTTAAAGGTACCTTGACTTCAAAATTTGGATATAAGGATATGTTACTTTGGAAAAGAGTCTCCGCTTCTGTTTCCACAGAAAGCCAGAGGCTGTGGATTTGTTCCAGATTAAGATACATCAAGTTTGATCAGCCAAGACCACCTGAAAGGTCTCCGATGACACCGTGGCCCAGATGATCCAACATCCAGAATGGTTTCAAAGCAACTGGCTCAGAGGTTTACCCTCATGGACTACTCCATAATCCTAAAATTTTCTTTGTGTCCTCATAAGATACAGTGTCCCCCTCCAGCAGGAAGTAGTAAGAAAAACTATGACCAATTTCCCAAAATTATCAAGCTGGCTTTGGGGATGGAATTGCCTACTCCTTCTCTAAACCCAGACATATTGCTAAAAGAAAATGTTAAGAGATTCTTGTGTCCCAAATCAAAAGAGCCCTCTGGTGTGGGACAGAGAAAAACCAATATTTTTATTTAAATCAGGTTGATTATACACGTGATCTCTTTCTAAAGAAAACAAAAAGGAAATATGATATAGATATAATAGGATGAAAGGGCAGGTTAATGAACTTACTTTTAAAGAGCAACCACTTGTTTAAAATGTTTTACATTGGTGTAGATTTTAGTCTATTGATACAAACTTAAAGTTAATTTTGTTATACTGTATATATATTTCTACTCTCGTTTGAGGTATTATGTTTGTACAGCTCTTTTAAAATTGTAATGGATAATTAAGAAATACAGATCAATTAGTCTTCTATAATAGTCAAACTTATAGTCATGTTAAGTTTTCTAGGTATACATAGATATATTTTAGATACACAGGTAATGTTCAATCACTTAAAAGGTCTACAGAATATGGCATTTAAAATATTTTTAAAAATTAGACTTTCTGGACAATGAGACATGGCGTGTCTGCTCCTGGCAGCACTGATTTACTTCAGAGAGGAGGATGGGCATCAAAGACACTTCAAATAGAGTTTATATTCACCATGACAAAAATAGCCATTTGGGCAAGACACTGTTCTTGCCTGGACTGATTGATCAACTGAACATGCAGGATCCATAGGACCCATAGGAAGGTGACCACTGAACTTTGCTTAGCAAAATGGTCCTTCAGATTCCTGCTTCCCAGAGGAAACTGCCAGACATTCTACAGGACACAGAGAAATGACTGAGAGACTAGTCCTGTGTGCTAAAGACAGATGCCCCAACTTTATAAAAGTACATTGGATGACTGTCCAGGCTGCCAGCTGTCTCTGTGTATTGTCACAAGAGTCCAAAAAGTTGCTTGCATCCTTCTCCTGTTTATCAGATAATATTATATCCTTCTGAGGTCTTTGATGTGGTTGAAGACTAGATAGTTACAATTTCCTCAGTTATGATGAAAGATAAGTTAGATATAAAAACTTAGACTCACAAATACAAGATAGATAGGATGTCTTCTTTAATATTGTAACTATAATTCTTGCTTGATAATTTTTTTGTTATCTAAAATTTTACTATATAAAAGTTAAAACCTTCCTAAAAATAAAAAAGAAAAGAAAAGAAAAGAAAAGGGGAAGTGCTGTGGATATCGCTCTGTGAAAATAAAATTCTGATTAGCCAGTAGCCAGGCAGGAAGTATAGACAGGACAAGCAGTGAAAAGAATGGGGGGAAACAGGAAGGTGAAGGGGGGAACACTGCCAGCTGCCACCAGGACAAGAAAGATGTAAGGTACTGGTAAGCCATGAGCCATGTGGCAAAGTATAGATTAATAGAAATGGGCTAAATATAAGAGTAAGAGCTAGACAATGGTAAGCCTGAGCTAATGGCCAAGCAGTTTAAATAATGTAAGTGTCTGTATGTTTATTTTATAAATGGGTTGTTGGACTAACAGGGCTTGGTAGGAGCTGGAGAGAAACTCTTCAGCTACAGCGCAAAATTATTTTTCATCACTGTAGATAATTATGTTAGTTTGTTATATACTTTGTTTAGCTATTCAGATTATCACAGTTTGTGAACAGATTTTGAAAATATGTTTTTTGTTTTTGTTTGTTTTTTTGACAACCACATTTTAATTTCTTGCCTTTATACACACAGTCAGACCCAGGTACACCTGCATTCCTGTCACACAGGATAAAAAATATTCTGGTGTTTCTAATGAGAAATATATAAGTGAAAATATATTTAAAGAAAGGAGTGATAAAAATCAGTACTTGTCTTTCTTTTTCTTTTTTCATTTTTTCCTCCTTGATCTATTATTTTCTTTTTCTTTTTGGTTTTTTGAGACAGGGTTTTGCTGTGTAGCTTTGAAGCCTGTCATGAAACTCATTCTGAAGACCAAGCTGACCTCAAACACACAGAGATTCACCTGCCTCTGCCTGCTGAGTGCTGGGATAAAAGGCTTGTGCCACCACAGCCTGGCTTATTTTCTTAGTTGAAATGCAATATTTTGTACAATATATTCTGATTATGGTTTTCCCTCCATCAAATCCATCCAGATCCTTCCATCTCCATACTCATCTAATTCCATGTTTTTTTTTTTCTAGCTGACTTTAGAAAACAAAGAAGTAATCCAAAAAATGGCAATAAAACAGAATATGGAAAAGTAAGAGAAGGCTGGAGAAACACAGACACAAACACAGACACACACATACATGCACAGATACACAGGAAGAGATGATATAGATAGATGATATATATATATAGATATAGATATAGATATAGATAGATAGATAGATAGATAGATAGATAGATAGATAGATAGATGAGAGAGACAGAAAGCATAAAAGCAACATAAATAACAAATGATGCTGTGACAGAAAAATAAATATTCTCCAATTCCCAAGAGATACCAATTTCAATAAGACATGGACAGGAACAGAATTTCATAGGAGTTATGTTGAAAACAGAGTGAATGAAAGCATCTAAACTGAAACTGAAAATGCCATTGGAGTAAACAGATAAAGCCATGACAGGGAGAGAGAACATCTTAGACAGAATTAGAAGACATTAATGTCATTGAACAGAACACTAGCAATCTTGGCTGATTGAACTGGAGTCATTTTTTTTCTTTCATGAAAGGGAAGATTTAAATGTGAGCTGTGCTTCTTTTTTCAATTCAGGTATATGTAAATATACATATATTATATGTATTATATATATATATAATATCAATAGTATATATTAACATATTGGGAGTGCTGAATCATGCAAATCACAGTTTAATTCATAATATATTCATTCAAAGATCAAGAGGATATAGGTATTTAAGACATTCATTTCCTTGTGTATTCATGTGAGAGACTAGGAGTTATACAGATTCCCTAGTAGGCAGACAGATAGGGAAATATGCCATAACTAGATAACAAAGATGGCCAACATTTAAGGTGACTGGCTTCTTCCTCACCCTCCTGAACTGCTACAAAATCCTAGCTGCTTAAAACAAAAGCCAAAGGCCATGTAGGCTTTCTTCTTCTACCACCAATAGGCTCTCTGCAGATGGACTGGCTCCATAATTTTAACTCTGGACCAGAACAGGTTATACATTTCTGGCCCAAAAAAAGCCTTCCCATCTTTCTTGAAATTTACCAAGCCTAAGTGGGAGGATGGAAACTCTTCAGAAACTCTAAACCCCCAGCTCTTGGCAAGGAAATGCAGATTTTGGATTCTAGGGGCCCATTTCTGATTTACAGAGAGTCTTTTTTTCTCTGCAGCATACCTCTGTTTCCATGTCCTCAATAAATGTCTTTCTTCAACTGCTGATCTGATGACTCCTGTTTGCAGTGTTTGAGATTTCTCCACTGCTACCTGTCCCATGCTTGAGATTTTTCCTGCTTTGTAATTCTTTAACTGCCAGAGAAACTGAACCAGATCAAGACTCATAGACTGTATTATATGCACCTAAGTAACTTATTGTTTGGTATTTGCTAAGAATGGTGCTATGTTCCCAGGGCTAGTCTTCACTGCACTCTTATTTTATGTATGTTCATGTAAGGGTTTATGTGTGAATATGCAAGAAAACATGTTCTCAATTATAGCTTCAAAATATGAAGTATATATTTTGAGTTATAATGGATAACTTTTTGGTGACTAGTTCTTAGTATTATGAAAGCATGAAAAAATCTGAGCCTGGGATTACTATGTACATTGATAGGATATATGTAGATAAGTTGATATGGACATAAATGGCGAGAGACAACTAATACGAGTGCAATTAAAGGTAGGTTAAAATAAGACAGGCTACTTTGAATATACAACAGTTTGGTAATCTAGTAATAAACTTTCATTGTCAACATCAGATAATTCAGGATACAGAGAGAACTGTTGATGTCCTTTTCCTAGTCTATACATGAAGAACAGTACAGGCATGGGAAGTAGCAACACTTTTATAATTGATGCCTTTATTTTTGTCTAATTCTTAGGATGGAATGACATGTTCTGACATCCAGTGGTAAATTTACAGTTGGCAAAACTAAGGTAGGGGACATTATCAGAAAAGTGAACAAGTGAGTCACATGATTTCAAAACACTGAAGCTGATGTGCATTCAGTAAAGGCTGTTGAACTTAGTGATTCCATGATTCTCAGCAATATCTATAAGAAATACAATAGTATTATAAAATATTTTCTATAAAACAAATGCTGTGGATATCACTCTGTATAAATAAAGTGCTGAATGGCTAGTAGCCAGGCAGGAAGGTTAGGGTAGGCAGGACAAGGAAGAAGAGAAGGCTGAGAACAGGAAGGCTGGGAGGAGACACTGCCAGCCGCTGCCAAGAGAAGCAACATGTAAAGACACTGGTAAGCCAAAGGCCATGGGGCAAAATATAAACTAACAGAAATGGGTTAATTTAAGATAGAGGAAGTAGATAACAAGAAACCTGCCATGGCCATACAGTTTGTAAGCAATATAAGTTTCTGTGTGTTTACTTGGTTGGGTCTGAGCAACTATGGGACTGGAGGGTAAGAGAGATTTGCCCTGACTGGACCAGGCAGGAAAACTCAACTACAAACAAACCCTATAGATTTTGAATTGCAACTTTGTAAATATACTATGATTTTCCAACCACAATTGATATTTGTTAGTAAATGATAGAAATTCTGAAATAATTGTCTAATGAATGTAATAATGATAACAAGAAAAAATTAAAGGTATTGATCTGATTCAAAATAAATAGTTATGAAATTAATGTGGAATGTAACTTTTACCACAAGGTAGTGGCAGAAAACATTACTCCTAAATTATAGACACAGCTTTAGCTGTTGGAGGTAATCAAAGATGGAGAAAGGTAATTTTGTATCTTAGAAAACTTGATCATAAAACAGCAAGAACTCCTTCAGCTGACAGAAAGCTCTAGCTAAAACTTCAAGTATTGTACTGAATAGATATAGAGTGGAGAATGTTGTCTTGTTCCCAATTTTAGTGCAATAGCTTTGAATTTCTATTTAATTTGATGTTGGCTATTGCTATAGAAGGCCTTGATTGTGTTTAGATATGTCTCTTGTATCCATAATCTCTCTAGTACTTTTTTATTTTTTAAATATATTTATTAATTATTTTTCATTTTACATACCAACACCAGTTCCCCCTCCCTCCCCTTCTCCTGCCTCCTCACCTCCCTCACACTTTACCCCCATCCACTCCTCAGAGTGGGTAAGGCCTCCCATGGTAGTCAACAAAGTCTGGCATACCAAGTTGAAGGAGATCCTAGCCCCTCCCCATTGTATCAATGCTGAGCAAGGTATCCCACCACAGGGAATGGATTCCAAAAAGTCAGTACATGCACCTGGGATAGGTCCTGGTCCTGCTGCCAGGGTCCCCCAAACAGATCAAACCACACAACTGGCATGCACATTCAGCAGGCCTAGTTCAGTCCCATGCAGGTTCCCGAGAGCTGTCAGTCCAGAGTCAGTGAGCTCCAACTAGCACCTATCAGCTGTCTCTGTGGGTTTCCCCATCATGATCTTGATCCCTTCTTCTTCTTCTTCTTCTTCTTCTTCTTCTTCTTCTTCTTCTTCTTCTTCTTCTTCTTCTTCTTTGAATGCTGAATTCTGAATGCCTTTTATTGTAGGAGGGAAGACGTCTTAAATACAGGCTTACAGCACATTGGGAAAACCCTGGAGGGCAGAAGTTTGCTTCTGTTTTTTTATTTTTATTTTTTTGGAGCTATGGAGCGAACCCTGGGTCTTGCACTTGCTAGGCAAGCGCTCTACCATTGAGCTAAATGTCCACCTCCACTCCTGATGTTTTACAATCTTGCATCTAAGCTGTTAATGCCCAATATGCTGGATACACAGACAAGGAGCTTCCCTTAAGCATTCAGGAGGGTGGAATCTCCCAGGGAATTAGCATAGGGAAGATATCAAGGTCAAGGTCGGCAAGCAAGGCAACAGTTACCCAAAACGGGGACCTATAGGTCCCCTCCTATTACTAAGAAAATGAACTTCTGACTTAGGTTGTGTGGGACATCAGCAGGTCACCTTACCTGTCATGGAGACACCTGTCCAGGCCACATAGGCATTCTGTCTTAGGTTGGTGAGCGCCCCCCAGGAATTACCTGTCTCTGAATACTCATTATCATACAAGCTCAATAGTATGAAAGCTGCAGCGTTAACTGTTGCCAAAGATCTCTAAGTGGCACTGGGCTTGCAATCTGTGTGTTCAACACAGAAAAGACCAACAGAAGTCTTAATGCACCCATAGCCTGTAGGCTAAGGGCAGCTGAGACATTCCCTTCCTTAACGAGCCTTACAGCAAATTGGAGTACTTGTAAGATGGTATCCCAAGAGCAAATGGAACTTGAGTTTGTGAATTTAAAATTTTCAAAGCCAATCAAAATATATATAACTATTGCTTTAAATTTGTTATGCCCAATAGAATGAAAAATTAGTTAACTGTGGTAGCTATTTTTGTTGCCAGGGTCTCCACTGTGCTAGCTGTAGTAACCAGTTATGAAATGGCAGTCCCAGAAACAGTAGTAGGGCTTGTCGTCACTGTTATAACAGCAACAACGGCAGCAGTGATGTCAAATTCTCTTCTGGAGCTTGTGGGTATCCATTGGCATGGACACAACTCCAGGAACATGAACCGCCAAGGCCCATTATTCTTGATCCCAGAACAACATAAAGCTGGCAGCTCTGCAAAAGAACAACTAAGAACCATAAAGGAAAAACAGGCAGCTCACAAGGAACAGAACTAATGGTCTCATAATGGCTATATTCATACTCACAAATTTTAAGGTATCTTCAAAGGGGGTTAAATGAGTTTCAGAAGGCCAAAAATGTTTCACAGAGCCACTCCTGAGAAGTAGGTACTGCTCCAACATGAATAGGATTGTGAGAATGAAAATGCTTAGCTGGCATGCTACTGTTACTAAATGGAGGTCAGTGATCTTCAGTGTTATCCTTAATCTCCTAGGTGTCTTCTCCAGTACTTTTATCATGAAGAGGTGTTGGATTTTTTTAAAGGCTCTTTTTATTGAAGCTAATCAGATAGTCATGTGATTTTTCTCTTTCAGTCTGTTTATATGGTGGTTTATATTTAAGAATTTACACATGTTGAAACATCCATGTATCTCTGGGCTGAAGTCTGGTTGATAATGGTGATTGACTTCTTAAGGTGTTTTTATTTGGTTTGCAAGAAGGTAACTGAGTGTTGTTGCATGTATGTTCATAAGGGTTAGCTGGTCTCTAATTCACTTTTGATGCTGAGTCCTTTTGAGATTTGCATATCAGGATAACTGTGGCCTCATAAAATGATTTAGTCTGTTTTTTTTTTCCTTCTATTTACTGGAAACATTTGAGAAGTTCTAACATTACTCTTCTTTGAAAATCTGGTAGAATTCTATTATCAAGCCAATTGGCTATGTGTTTCCTTCCTTCCTTCCTTCCTTCCTTCCTTCCTCCCTCCCTCCCCCTCTCTCTTTCTTTCTTTCTTTCTTTCTTACTCTTTTTCTTCCTTTCTTTCTCTATTTTTTTTCTTTTTGTGGCTGGGAGACATTTAATGAATGCTTCTATTTCACAAGGGGTAATAGGCCTATTTGAAATGTTCATCTGTTTATCTAATCTTGGTTTAACTTTGGTAAATGGTACCAATCAAGAAAATTATGCCCCCCCTTTTTTTCTTCCAGGTTTTCAAATGTGGTGGAGTACAGGTTTTCAAAAAATGTCCTTAAGATTCTCTGGATTTCCTTCTTGTCAATGTCAGCTTTTACGTCTCTCTATTTATGATTTTGTTTACTCAGATATTCCTCCATATGTTAGTTAGCTTGATTAAAAGTTTATCTTATTGATTTTCTCAAAGAACCAACTCTTTATTTCACAGATTCTTTGTGTTCTCTTTCTTTTGATTTTATTGATTTCAGCCATCAATTTGGTTATTTTTTGCTGTGTACTCTTCTTGTGTGTATTTGCATATTTTTTCTCTAGATCTTTCATATGTCCTCTAAGTTGCTGGTATGAGATCATTGCAATTTCTTTATGAAGACATTTAGTGCTGTGAACTTTCCTTTTAGCACCACTTACATTGTATGGTTTCATAGGTTTGAGTATGCTGTGTATTCATTTCACAGCATGTTAGGAAGATTTTAATTCCTTTCCTTATTTCTGTCTCAACTTACATTTCATTTAGTAGATAATTGTTCAGTATCCATGATTTTGTAAGCTTTCTGTGGTTTTGATATCTAGCTTTAATGTACTGTGATCTGATAGAATTCAGGGAGTTATTTCAAATTTCATATATCTGTTGAGACTTGCTTTTTGTTTAAGTTTATGGTCAGTTTTGGAGTAAATTCCATGAGGTACAGAGAAGAGGCTATATTATTTTATGTTTGGGAGAAATATTAGATCCATTTGGTTTATAGCATTTGTTAGCTCCTATATTTATTTGAATAGTTTTTGTCTGGATGACATATCCTTTGTGAGAGTGGAGTACTGAAGTCTCTCACCTATCATTGTGGGAGGATCAATAAAAGATTTAAGCTGTGGTACTGTTTCTCTTACAAATGTGGGTGCTCTTGTATTTGGGTCATAGATGTTAAGAACTGAAATGTCATCTTGTTTACCCTTTTCCATATCTTTAGTTTAGTTTTAGTTGGAGTCTACTTTTTTAGACATTAAAGTGACTAGAACAGCAGCTTTATTCTAAGGTGCATTTACTTGGAATAGCTTTTTCCAACTGTTTACACTGAGGTAATGTCTATACTTGATGTTGAAATGAGTTTCTTGTAAGTAGCAGAAGGATGGATACTGTTTTCATATCCATTCTATTAAGCTGTGTCTTTTTATTGGGATATTAAAACCATTGATTGAGAGATAACATAATTATATTTTAATTTGTCATATTTTGTTGCTTTCTCCTATTCTTTTCTAATGAGTGATAGAAAGGAGTGGTACTGGAAAGGAGGATAGGTGGGGAATTAATAGGAGGGAAGAAGGTGAAAATATAATTAGAATATATTGTATGAGAATCTGTTTTCCACTAAAAAAGAATAAAAAAATTTCAGAAGTCAAATAGTAATACATAGACATATAGATAGATAATTAGATAGCTAGATGAAAGACAGAAGACACAGAATATAGATCTTTTTATAAACAAATAATATCTAGATAGATAGATAGATAGATAGATAACAATTCTGGTTGGTTCAATAACTATATCATATATATACATACATATATATATGTATACACACACACACACACACACACACACACACACATATATATATATATATATATATATATATTGTGGATTAATACAATGATGATAAGAAAAACTAAAATGAAGCATCTTCCTGAGCTTTTCCAGTCCTTTAAAAATATCACTGGCCTCCAAAAGTTTTAAATGTCCTAGCATGTGCTTCTGTGCTCATGTTACAGTCTATGGCAATTCCAGTAACCCCTAAACTTAGAGATGCTGAGTTGATATTTTAGTACATAAAGCATAAAATTTGAGGCTTCAGAAGCAACTTCATAGAAGTGACTAGTTGTGACATATTACTAAGGAGGAGCATTTGTAAGATCTGAAATCCACTGTGAGGATTTGAGAAGATGTAAACCTAGCACATACAAGTATAAAATGACCCAAATAATTTATTATGGTCTGTTATTCTTGTTCTCCCTTTCTGTTCTTGATCCAGCTGGGATCTCCTGCTCCCCTAAGCTTTCTTTCCCTCAAACCTTGCCCTTCATTACTTCCACTGTCGTCCAGGTTGTTCATGTAGATCTCATCCATTTCTCTGTCATTGGGTGATCCCTGTGTCTTTCTTAGAGTCCCGTTTTCTAGGTAGCCTCCCTGGAACCTTGGGCTTATGCAGGGACACTTTGCTCACCCTGGAAGGAGGGGACTGGACATGCCTGTACTGAATCCATCAGGTTTAAATGAATCCTCAGGGGAGTCTTGGCCCTGGAGGAGATGGGAATGGAGGGGAAGGGCTGGGGGAAGGTGGGGGTGGGGGCAGGAGGGGGGAGGACAGGGGAACCCATGGCTGATGTGTAAAACACAAATATAATAAATTTAAAAAAGGGAAAAAAATAAAAAAAATGACCTGAATAAAATGTGAATCTCAGGTAGTAGGTGTAATGACACTAATATGTCTGGGATTTGCCATCTGCTGACTGGCACTGACCTCATAGAAATAGAGCTGCAAAAGTGATGGTGGAGGAACTGATATCTAATAAATATGAGCATGTTACTTTAGTCAATAGGCATCACCTCATGTCATGAATTTTACTTCAGCAGGTTTTTGATACTTGTTTATCTTTTCAGCAGTTCTACGAGTCTGAAATTATGTGAAGACTCTCATCTAAACAGTTAGTTAGTTATGTTCCCTAAAACACAATAACTCAACTGTGAATGTAGTTCAATAGTAAAACATCTGCACAGTGTGGCAAGGAATGCCAAGGCACAGGGTCCCAAGAACACAGGTATGCAAACACACACAGACACACACACATGCACACACACCACAGACATATAGACATGCAGACACACAGACATACAGACACAACACTCACCACAAAAATAAGGATATATATATATATATATACATATAATTAAATTTTTTAAATTTTATTTTACATGGCAACCAGTTTCCCCTTCTTCCTTTCCTTCCTTTCTCTCCCCCCACCTCTGTTCTTGCCCCATCCACTCCTCCTCCCTCTCCATTCAGATGGGATAAGGTCTCCCTTGGGAAACCACAAAGTATGACATATCAAGCAGCAAGACCAAGCTTTTCTCCCTGCATCAAGGCTGAACAAGGCATCCCACCATAGAGAATAGGGTCCAAATTTTAATTTATTTATATATTACATGTAAAATTATATATTTAGTATATATAATATATACAATAATCTATAAATGTAAGCATTTACAAATGGTGCACTGATTTGACAATGGTTTTCATTTTTCAAAGAGTTTTCCTTGCACAATTCAAGATAAATTTACTTTCATGTACAGTTATTTAATGCAAACATGTGTGGTGTGACTTAACCTAAGTTATATTCTGCATCATCTTGATGACTAACCTTGATCCATCATTATGCTAAGTGTCAAAAAGAATAAAATGCCTTCTAAAACTCTTTCACATTTGTAAGGAAATATGGACCTAATACTTGATATGTCAACTGTGTAATACATCATATCCTAAACATGCAAATTTCAGTGATTTTAATTTTTTAATTTAGTGAGCTCTTTTGAATTTCAAATATACTTTAAACAAAGTAGTGATTGATAATATGTATTTTATTAGTGTGACTAAGGATGAGAGTCTCACTTATTGAAGTTTATGCCAGTTATATCTTCATGACTCATATCTGAAAATTAATTGAATATAATACCACACACCTTGAATATTTTAAAATATTTCTTTGAAATTCTGTCCCAAATTATCATCATTTAAACTACACATGGTGGTGAAATATTGTTCTTGAAGAAAATTTGAAAATGAGCTTGACTGCATCTATCAGTTTATAGACAGCCTCATAGATCTTAGATTCATAAAGGCAATACACAGTTTAATGGAATAACAAAATTTTCTGTAATTTTTTTCATATGCTGTATCATGTAGAGAAAACTAAAGCTAATCAGTTAATTGCAACATGAAAACATTGAAAGTATTTCATATGAACCATCAATGTGTGAGCAATAAATCTTCACATAGCAAATAATGGAAGTCAAAAGTGAACAGAATTACCAAATCACTTACTTGTCTGAAAGAAATTTTGGAATTATAGAAAGCACTGCCTAGGTTTAGTAGGCAAACGCACTTGCTGGAAACATTGATAAGCTGAGTTCAGTTCCCAGGAACCACCTGTTGGAAAAGAAAATGATCTTTGAAAAATGTATCACATATAATATGACATGAGAAAGCAGAACACACACACACACACACACAGATAGATAGATAGATAGATAGATAGATAGATAGATAGATAGATAGATAGAAATATACACAAAACATAAACATACACATGCCCACACACCCACAAACACACACTAAAATAAATTTATTTTTTTAAAAGAGGGAGTAATTTTTCTCTGTTCTAAAATAACAGCTAACCAAAGTATGTTCTACGTGTCTATTACATTCTATATTACCATTAAATTTATTCTGTATAACTCATATAGTAGAGTCATAAAATACTTGTTTGTCCTTGAAAGAGAGCTCACAGAAATAAGTGCAAAGTTGTTACAAAGCAAAAAAAAAAAAAAATACAAAAAAAGTGGTTTTACTTATTGAAATTTCCAAAAGGCATCATTCAACTAAAATCCAGCAGGAGACCCAACTCTCCAACTCTTGAGTATGCATATATATTCAAAGAACTCCAGGTCTTACCCCAGAGATATTTATTCATTCATATTTAGTGATGCTCTAATCATAATAATCAGAAATTGAAAGCAGCACAAATATCTGTCAACTGATGTATGAAAATTGGTAATACAAATGTGATACCTTTAGGTAATGAAATATTATTTAGCTATTAATAATGAAAATTGCATGTCTGTGGGTACTAGAAAACATCATCCAGATTGAGGTATCAAGACACCAAAAGACACAGGTTGCATGCTTTTTCTTACATGTGGATGTTAGCATTTAAGCTTTAGATAAGTGTGTTTCTATTTGACCACAGAGGTTCAGTAATATGTAAGGCATCAGGGAAGAGAAAGGGTTCTTCCGAGGATGGTGAAGTAGAATATGTTGCTCAGAAGAGATATAGGGGAAGGTAGAGTAAGGGAATGAAATGGGAAAGAAGTGGGAAGGCAGGATAAAGGAGGAAACATGTAGAGTAGCAAGTAAGACTGAAGACCTTCTGCAGAGCCACATGGAAAGCTACTACTGTAGAAGCTTCTTAACAAAATTATGACTGGTGACTACTTTTTAAAGTAGCTAAAGAATGAGTATAGCCTTCCAATACATAGGTGTGTCATTACTCATAATTTTAAATAAAGAAGAAATCAAATAACAGGTAATAAATAAAACAGACATTGAATGAAATTGAAATGACTATCTAGTTATGTTTGATGCAAAAATGCCATTAACTCTTTCACACACTAACAATATTAATTAATGTACACTAATCTGAGAGCAATTATATAGCATGAAACTATAAGAAACATCATACACATTTGTCAGATAAGACTCATTATTATTTGGGTTCAAATAAACTATAAGCATTATCTAATCATTTAATTCTCATCCATAATTGTAATAAAATACATTTGTTTGAGTCATTAGACGCCAGGTAAGTTGATTATAATCTGGGGACCAAACTTTTATGATTTCCTTGAATTATTACTCAGTGTTAAGTACTGATGGGTGAAATGAATCATTGAATCATAAAAATGAAAGCCTCGAACCAAATTCAAAGTCACCTTTTCCAACTGTGCTGAAGCAATTGAAACAAATGGAGTCGATCAGACAGCTATTTGTCACATCATTAAAAATTTCCCTTAAGAGAAATTTATCCACCTCCCTAAGTGCATAGCTCTTAGCTTTGGCTGGCTTGATTACTCTGATACAAATAATGAGAAAAACATTAAATAGCCTTTCAGCAAGTTTTTATTTCTTACTTCTCTTAGTTCAGAGTAAGACTTAAAATAAATGACAGGCTTCTTTCTTAAAATAATCTCCAACTGGTATTCTGCAACCTGTTTGATGTTTTTCTCCATCCCATAGTATATCTTTCCCCAATTTTCTCTAATTATTATTTCATTCCCTGCTGTTGTTGTTATTTTTATTACATTTTTATTGGAAATATATTTGCTCATACAGTATATCCTGATTAGGGCTTCATCTCTCTCTCTAATTCCAGGTCCTCCCCAATTTTCCTCCCATCTGGTATCATTTGTTTTTATTTCTCACTAGAAAAGAACAGGCTTCTAAGAGATAGCAACCTGTGGTATTGTGTTCCCCCAAAATATTGTGCACCCTAATAAATTTATCTGGGGTCAGAGAAGACACAGCCACTACACAGACATAGAGGCCAGAAAATGGTGGCACTCACACCTTTAATCTTAGCATTCCAGAGGCAGAAATCCCTCTGGATCTCTGAGTTCAAGGTCACATTAGAAATAGCCAGGCATGGTGACACATGCCTTTAATCCCAGAGAGTGATGGCAGAAAGCAGAAAGCTATATAAGGCATGAAGATCAGAAACTAGAAACATTTAGCTGGTTAAGCTTTCAGGCTTTGGAGCAGCAGTTCAGCCGAGACTCCATTTGGATGAGGACTCAGAGGCTTCCAGTCTGAGGAAACAGGGTCAGCTGAGGAATTGGCAAGGTGAGGAAGCTGTGGCTTGTTCTGTCTCTCTTATCTTTCAGCATTCACCCCAATAACTGGCCTCAGGTTTGATTTAATTAGTAAGACTGTCTATGTTTCCTGCTATGACAACCAAACATGACAAAATAAAATATAAGAAGATGAAGGAAAACCTTACATATCCATGTTGGACATGACAATCCCACAGGAGGAAGACTTCTAAGAGCTGGCAAAAAGAGTCAGAGACACACTCTTTATCACAGTCAGGATTCCCATAAACACACTCAGATAATAGCTAAACCATAGAAGCAGAGAACCTAGTGTAGACCGATGTAGGCCCTGTGCTTGCTGCTTCAGTCTCTATGAGCACATAAGTGCCTTGCTTAGTTGATTCATAGGTCTGTGTTCTGTAGGTATATTCCATCTCCCCTGACTCTTAAAATAAAGATTTTATTTTTCTTCTTCCTCAGGTTTCCCTGAGCTCTGAAGGGAGAGATATGATGGAGACCTCCAATTTAGATTCTATATCTGCATAAGTTCTGGATGTGGGTCTCTGCATCTGTTTCCATATTCTGCTGGAGGAAGCCTCTCTGATGTTGACTGGATAAGGCACAGATCTGTGAGTACAGCAGAATAGAATTCGGAATCATTTTATTTTATTTTATTTTACTTCAGACCAGTCATATCTGGCATTACCCTAGGTCTCTGAGATATTTAGACTCTGGTTCTTGGTTATCCAAGCAGTGCCGGGTATGGTTTTCTTCTCATAGAGAGGAACTTAAGTCAAATAAGACAGTGATTGGCTACTCCCTCAAGCTCAACACCACAATTATCCTAGCATATTTTGCAAGTAGGACAGATAGTAGGACAAAGATTTGCAGCTGTATCCACATTTCTGTTTTGGTAGGCTGTAGAGTACCTTCCTGAACCACAAGAGACTGGAATGTAGGGGTGACAGCTCCATGTAAGCAACAGAATGACTTCTTCATCTTCGATGAGTTGTGTGGGTTTTGTCTTTGGCAATAGGGTCCTGCTGTCAGTTTTCAGAAAGCAGCCCTTTGTCTTAGCATTAGCCTCAGTCTTTTGGGGAAGGAAATGAGACCTCGTTGGCCAACAACTCAATTGAATGCAACCCAGTCCCTCCACTGTAAGCCTTGCATTATTATCCACCATTAATATGATTCCTCATTAGAATCACCTTCATAGATTCCAGAAAGTTTCCACTGCTCTAGGTTTCCACATGGCCTCTCAAGTGCCTGCCAACTGCGGCCTTCTCTCCCCACAAGCTCTCTGTCCATCCCATCCCTCCCTGGTCTGATCCCTCCTGCTTTGGTCCTGACTCAGTTCACCTCTAAAATCTATTCTATATTCACTTCCCAGGAAGATCCATGTGTCTACTCTAGATACCCCCTCTTTGCCTAACTTCTCTGGGTCTATAGATTGTACCTTGGTTATCATGTTCCTAAAGGCTAATACACAATTATAATTGAATACTTACCATATTTGTCTTTCTGGGGCTGGGTTACTTCACTCAGGATGATTTTTTTTCTAGTTCCATTCATTTGCCTGCAAATTTAATTATGATTTTTTTAACAGTTGAAAAATACTCCCTTTTGTAAATGTACAAGATTGTATCTATCTGTTGAAGAACATCTAGATGGTATGTGGTAGAGAGTTAGTTTTCTTGTTCAATCTAATATATATGTCTCTAGTAGAGGCAAGATATCCTACATGCACTGGCTGTTATTGACTGTATTCTTATCTGGGTTTGGGGTGATTATGTGTCTTGGTGCTGATTTCTGGATTTCTCTTTTTTGGGGAGTAGGGGTTTGTTACTTCTTTTTCCTCTCTGGATTTTCATGAAGTGCGTGTTGCCTGTTTTTCTGGCCTGGTCAGCTTTTGTATTCATATTGAATGCCTGCTGGTGTTGGAGGCTGGGATACAGTGTTGAGTGGGGTATGGGAGGCTAGGAGTGGGTGGTCTGTGGGACTCAAATGAGAGATGAGCAGGGGAAGGTGAGTACAGATGGTGTTCTTTTGCTTTGTTCTTCACCCGACTCCTGAATCTTCTTAAGTTCAGTACTCAGTGGAACCCTCAAATAGTTTCAGATATTTGTTTCCTTATTTTTCTCTAGGAAAAAAAAAAGATGGCTGCTATGTGAGGACAGATTCCTTTAATATTGGCTTCCGGGAATTTTTAAAATAAAAATATTAGGTGGAATCTTCACCAACTTAACAGAGAATTATATGACCCCTCTACTACCACCTGTCCTGACTTGAATGACACCATGGTATGGCACTTCTTCAGTGGTCATGATAATATCTTCATTTCATGCTGCTTAAATCTGAGATAAGGTTTAATTTGAATAGTTGCAGAATTAGACAGCAGAATCAGTAAGGGAAAGGACAATATGTGTGTACCTAGATGTGTGTACATATGTATATGTATGTAGAAATAAAATCTCTACATTTTATGATAAAAATTATGAACACCCTTTTAGAAAAATATTGTCTTATCATAAATGCTATAATTCTAGTGGAAATAAATTTAAAATACATACTTTGAATATAGGTACCATTTTCACTACATAATAGAGTCACTATTTGGAAATTACTTTCTTCTCAATTATTGCCTCTGAGTTCAAAGCCAGAAGTTGTTCATCTTTTCAGTTATGTTAATTTGTTTCTTGGGTTTTCCCTAGTTGTAAAAGCCCAGTCTTATACAACTGTAAAGTTTTGTACACAATTTTAATTCATTGTTGTCTGGCTGAGGTTTTTATCTTGAGTAATGCTAGTAAGATTTTCTCCATTCAACATAAACTTTTTTTTTAGCATTAAATTTTAATTGAATTTCAACCTCAAAATTTAACAATGTTTAGGTATTATTGTTTATAGCCAGTGTTCTCACTTGCTTCACATGATTTCTGCAGGTAACTTTTAAGAACTCATACTCTAATTTTCTATGACATATGGATTTTATGTATGTTAAAATCTTGGTTATTTCTCCAATTCTTTTTTCACAATATCAAGAGTTAAAAATTCAAATACTGAAAATTTAGGATATTAGTACTTTGGCCACCAGTACAAATTAATTTAAGAAAAAAGACATTTAAATCAGATATGTTCCAATAGGAGGTGCTTGAACATTTCACTGAGAAATTTCTTCAGTTAAAATTCATACTCTATCACTATAGGAAATACTGAGGAGAATTTAAGCATTTTTTTTCTTTACTACATTATGGTGGTCAACATAAACTTCTTTAGAACCAAAAGAAACAGAATTTTCTGAATAAAAGACAAAGGGAGGAAATCAAGGACATGATATAAACTATGTCCCCTGGGCTGGGGTCTTGTTAATGGCCCATTTTCACAAGGGAGCAACCGGCTGCTCAGTTTCTTCTTTTGAGGTTTAGAGTTGTGCTTGGAGACAACTGGTTTTAAAGATCATAGATGGCAACATGGAGCCAGACTAACAGTGCCAGGTAGTTTGCATCTCTTTGGCTCCCTTAACTGGTGAAAAAAGATCTAACAGGGTTATAGGATTGGTATTTTAATCAAAGTGCATAAAATTTCTTTAGGCACTTAATGCTGGAGATATCACTGTTACAATTGCCCACTGCAAGGATTATGCTTCTGGCATCACACCTTTTACCATAACAAGCTGTCAGTGCTGCTCCCATTTTCTCTCTGGCTAATCACTTCTCTCTTCTCTCCAAGGATAAATACCATGTTTCTCTCTCAGGATGGAGTGGCTGTCCTATGACAGAGAAGAAGTCATTTTAAAGTCATGGGAATGCATGCTACAATCACTGCAATCAGAAATGCCCACTTCACTACCTCCAATTATTTACTACTGCAAGGAAATATTAGTACCTTCATTTTTCCTCACAGTGAATATGAACCACACTTAGAGAAAGTTCTATGTCCAGCAGTAGATGGCCAACACATAGTGAACTCAATGGTGTTTTGGAGATCTTTTGTCTGAAAATGTGTTATTTGAGAGTACTGGATATTTGTTTATATAATATGGTTTCTGATTTAGTGTTGATATGGAGCTTGTGTGTGTGTGTGTGTGTGTGTGTGTGTGTGCATGTGTATATGTTTTTCCTTTTTTATATTTTATTATTTATCTTATTTTGTTTTGGTTTATTTTATTTGCCTGTTTATTTTCAAAAGAGAGAGAAAGAAGGCATGATTTGCGATTGGTGGGTAGGCTAGAAGAATCTGAGAAGAGAGGAGGGAAGAGAATCTGTCATCAGAATATACTCTAAGAAAATAATTTATTTTCAATAAAAATGAAAATAATGAAGTAAACAATATGAGAAAAGATAAGAAAAGGAAGTGATCACTTGAACACATCAGATATTAAAGTTACTATAATTCCATATCAAATTCACATTTCCTGCAGATCCTTTGAAAAACTGATTTTCCTACAGTTTAATGGCCCTGATAAATTGTTGTCACATATAAATTTCTCTGTCATGTTACCTACCACTTATTCATCTGTAGACTATTGCTAGCATTATTTTTGAGGTACAAAATCTGGTATTCATAATCCAAAAATTGTTTTCATTTTGGTCACAGCTCTTATGGTATAGAGCTATCCTAGCTCCCCTTTCTTGGTCTTCAATAGCTTTAGAATCAGAAACAAAATTTTCTCCTATAAAAAGTTTTTATTTTGTTTTATTTTATTTTTGTTTTTGTGTGTGTAGTGTATGTGTTTGTGTATATGGGGTCTGTGTGCACATGCATGTATCTATGTATCTATGTGCATAGATATGTGGGAATGTGTATACTTAGGCCAGAAGAAGCAATTGTACATGCTGTACATATGCTGTGCATAGCTGTGTATAGCTCATATGTTGATTAGAAGCCAGAGAGCCTCAGCAATTCTTTTGTCTCCACATGCCTTTAAAGTGGAATAAATGAGTATTTGCACAAATACAGAACTTGTTATGTGCTTGTTAGATTTCAAACACTGTTCCTCAGATTCTCATATAAATAGTCTTGAATTCTGAGCCATCTCTTTAGTTTCAGAAATATTCTGATATGACTTATGGTGACCAACTCATGATGACACCATTGTTACAGTGCATATGTGGTTTGACTATACATGTCTATTCTGATTAAAATTACTCATTAGTCAAGTTTTTAATTGCCAAAATACAAAACACATATGAAGTAAAAATAATTGAAATTTGAATTTATAGGAAGATGATTTATAATTTTACATTGCTAATAAATCACTGGAACCTTACTTAATATGGTATGGATTATATCATTCAGTTAACGGATAACTCTAATGAAAGCCATATTAAAATAAAGGAATTGGATTAAGATCATAAATCTATCTCCTTTATTTGGTGTTTAGTGCTCTATAATGGCCACCATTTTAGATGTTTGCAGTTAGAGCACTTGAGTGATGTATCTCAATAATGACTGATCATGTATTTTTAGAAATTCAGGTTTCTGAAAAAGCCTCTATGATTGTAATTTGCAATGGAGTTTTAAAAATTTAAAAGCATGATAATTTTGTGCACTTAGTTCTGCTACTCAAAGTGAATTTCTACCTAAGGTTTAATTTTATCAGGATTTAGTAACATTATTAATGATCAAATATTTTGTTATTTATTTTTTATCATGAGCTTTACCAATATGAATTTCAGAAACACCAAATATCTGATTTAAAGTAGTTAAATAATATTCTTGTATCAAATTGTTATCAGGCAATACTAGTTTCTTGTGATGTTGAAGATTTTATCATGAGACATATTTAGAATGAGAGACAAAAAGTTTAATGCCCACTTTATAATAGTACAATAAACTAATTATCATTGCAAAAATCACAAGAATATAAAATGGACAAAGGTCACACAGAAATGGAAGTGTTCTAGGAAAATTAGTGTTCTAGGAATAATGAATCCAGAGATGTCTATGTCTCTAAGTAATTCCCATGTGGTTGCTATTTGATAGTTAATGTTCATTGACTTTGGCATAGCAATTAGATCTCTAAAAATATTCTTCCAGGGTAATTGTTAATGGATAACTTTGGTTTATTTTTCACTTTGTGCTTCACTTAGGGGGCTAGGATCTCAAAAACCCTAGTTATGGCAAAATATAAACTTTAAAATCATGTGAGTATGACTTGAGGTGACCTACTTAATGTCCCCCATGATTGAATTATTCCTCTGATCATTTATGTCTGTGTTACCTTATGGGGATTAGTTGGGATTTCAGGAAATAAAGAAGCTAGTATATATATCAGTGTTCCAATTATTCAGTAGATATTGCAATAATTGTCATTTTCTGCTTGTCAAAATTTTGGTGTTTGTGTTATAATTATTTTTGCAATACTAGTTTTATAATAAATAGTACATATACATACAGCTCTATTCAGAAACAGTCAATCAAATTTATATTTCATGGGATTATTTATACTTGCTATGAGTTAGTAACTGATAAGGCATCTAATTTGTTAACAGTTCTTACATGGATGTTATATAATATATAGTCTAATTCACACAAACTAAAAATGAGATTTAATATTCAGACATTAAAGTGGTATTCAAGCAATTAATAACTATATGGAGCTATGTTTAATTTTCAAATTCATGATTCTTTATAACATATATTCTACTTAATTATTGAAAATATAACATACTTAAAAGTTTCTAGAATGGAAACATTATAGAAAATTCAAACTATGAATACGCTTTTAGGAGTATAAATATACCTTTGAAATATTCATCTGCTATAATGAAAATTGAATTTACTATATGTTGTAATTCAAATGCACAGATAGGGAACTGTTACAAAGTGGATTTATGATCCAGATCTACCACTTACTATCTGTATAAGAGGTAAATTATTTATAAACTCCTTTGTTACATTTTCTGTAAAGTAGCACCAATATTTCGACAGTCATTTTAGCAGTTGATTTTACATATGAACCACAGATCCCCCTTCCTACCTCTTCCCACCCCTCAGCCTTTCTCCCAAACCCACCCCCCATTCCCACCTCCTCCATGTCAAGGTCTCCCATGGTTTACTTTTAACTCATGGGATACAAAGATATATTTTTACAACTGTGTATGTTATATGTTTGTATATATGCTAAGATCTACATAAGGATCAATGCTATCACTGACAAAACCAAATATAAACTCTTATCACTTATCTCACCATATTTAATATCACACAGCATCATACCTTCCTGTGATGCCAACTGTGTTATGGTTTGTAAACAGAAAACAAACAAAAAAACATGACACATACAAACACACCCAACAACAATAACAAAAAGCCAACTGGAAGTGAACTCAAATGACTTCCTGAAAGCTTTTAGCATGTGATTATTCAGAAGGTTTGTGACTATGATAGTCTCTCCTCTTTTTTTGTTTTTTGTTTTTTGTTTTGTTTTGGTTCATGAAAAATATTTATTGTAAACCGAGTAATGTTTCATCCATGGGAGGCTGGCATTCAGAAGACTGAGTTTTTCCTTGATCCTTAAGCATAGGATTAACTTGTGGTAGGTGTATCAAATTGGGTTGGGCATATCATAATAGGGAGAAGGGAGACTTGAAAGAACTATAATATATGGACAAGATGAAGTTATATAATATAAATGTGAAATTTGTTAGAGGTTTACTGGAAGGACTGCTCTTCCCTCTTATACTCACATTTCAAATTCAAAAGCTATGTTAAGAAGAAACCCTTAATTCCTCCCTGAATGCAGCATTACTGATCAGCATGTCTCATGGCCAATGGCAGAAATCAATTTATACCAATTTATAACTTGTTTCTAACTGTCATTGGTTTGCTCCAGGTTTTTCCCATGCAAGCATGTGTCATAACACTTTCTTCCATCTAAAGTTGCATTCTTCATTAGCTTTTAACTTCAGTATTTATCTGTACCCTTTATAATCACATGTAAGACAGAACAGACTATCCACAAGCCCAGGAATTTATCATGAGTTAATTTGGTTGTTTGATTTTCTTACCTTTGATCCCTCAGGATGATGGAGTTTGTATATACTTTACCTCCATTTTTTTCTGTCGCTCAAATGAACTACATTCCATTGTGGTGTGGAAATGTCAAATTTTATATATATACATACATACATACATACATACATACATATACATATATATATATCATCTAGAGAGAAGTCATAGTGTTTTCTTCCCAGGAATAATTAAAGACAATTATTGATACTGTCAGTACTGATTCCTATACATTAACTGGTATAAATATTCTTTTTCAGTTTTACAGTGTAAATTTAATATTATTTCTTTTCAATCCCAATTTATAACCATCTAAAGTAGTTCTCAGTCTTGTGGGTCAGGACCCATGTGGTGGATTGAAGAACCTTTTCATGCGGTCCCATATCAGATATCCAGCATATCAGATATTTATAATATGATTCATTACAGTAACAAAATTACAGTTATGAAGTAGCAATGAAAATAATTTTATAGTTGGGGGTCACCACAACATGAAGAACTACATTTAAGGATCACAGCATTAGAGAGGTTGAGAATCACTAGTCTAAAGTCCTACATTCAGTGAGAACTCACAAGATAACTGTGGCTGATAAGGCCACCTAATCAAGATACCACACATCCAAGTTATAACATTTCATAGATTGACATAACTAACTCAGACTTAAATGCCCTCTTGGGTTAAGGAAATACCTCTGGCCCTTGGCTCTGTATAACTTATTTTGGTCTATCATTGGTTTGCTCTAGGGTTTTCTGACGTAAGTTGAGATCATACTATTTAACTTTAGTGAAAGAGCAGGCTTTATAAGTAAATTCTTTAGTTATATGCATCCTTTATATTCACATATAAGAGAGAATAGACTATTTATTAGGCCAGAGATTGATCAAAGTGGATTCTTTAACTTTATGATGTATAAAGATAAATAAATACACTGTAAGTAGTTGCCAATAAATTTAGATAAATCATCAATGTAGCCTGAAGTTTGAATGTTTTTAAAAATTTTTAAATTTGTAATCATACATTTTTTCCTTTATGCTTCACTTACTATATGACTGAGAGAGAGAGAGAAATGGAGGAATCTCTATCGGTCAAGTGTGTACATGAAGAAAGAGGAATTAGAAATTGACCTTACATGTTTCTGAGATCTGTAGCTAGCTTTCCTTCTAAGGCAATCTGTTCAGTGGTTATAATGGACTCATTTCTTTCTTTCTTTTTTTTTTTTTTTTTTTCGTCTCACACACTATTGCTTTTCTTGAATCTGTATTCTGTGAGTAAGGTACTTCTGATAACAGAGGATTGATTTCCCTCGTCTAATTTCGTTCCAAATTCAAATGCTCTCTTAAGAAGAAACAATTAGCTTTTCTCCAAATGCAATGTTACTGATGAGCTTGTTTCATGGTCAATGGTAGAAATCAATTTTCATTTAAGAACCTACAGTACTTTGCCTTTTTCCTTTTCTGTAGTCTATTGATTCTTCCCCCTGTGGAAAGGCCCTATCTATTCAACTGTAGCCAGACACTTTACAGGGGTCCATCTTAACAGAAGAGGTACCTAGAAAGGATTTACTCTCCATGTGTCTACATTTTAATATGGGGATATATGTCCTTCTACCTGCTATGATTTGGAACAAGAGACTTCTGTCTAGAAAGTCAGAAACATTACTGTATTATGCCCTAAATTATGGTAATCTTTGACATTTCTGGAAGTTTCAGGGGCCTATCAGCAATGCAAGATATTTTATAATGGACCATAAAATCTTCTCTAGTTAAGTGTGATCACCAAATCCATGAGGTCCAACAATAGTTTGAGAGAATTGTCTTCCAAGCATTGAAGGAAGGATGTTTTGTGTTTGAAATCTTTAGTAGTTATTGACTGGAATAAGAAAAATACTGGAAAATTATTTTATCAGCAGAATTATACCCATTGTAGTTCCTGCATTTATACAAAAGAGTGAGCTTTATGAAAAAGGATTTCAGAGATGGCATGGTTTTGGCTGTTGGTATTTGAAGTCAAGATCTTTTTTTGTGCTTGTTTATTATGAATATTATGTACAAATATATTGCAAGGTAAAATTGCCTCAGAAATTAGGTTTCCAAAAATACATATCTTCTTCTGATAAGTATTTATTAAAGTTTCTACTTGAAAATTTCATATATATTCTCATGGGGTTAATGCCTATTCATTCCAATTTTTATTTAAATGCCTGGCTCAGAAGAATAAAACAACAAAATTAAATCATATGGTAAAATATAACTGTTTCCAATATATTCCAATTTCATAAAAAGGTAGAAAACGTATGTTGTCTGATATCAGAAAACCAGAAAAATTCTTCCACAGTTGAAACAAAAAAATTGTGAACTATAAAAGTCCCTGACTCTAATATTTTACATTAATTTAACTCCTTCATTTATTAGAAGTGGACATATGCCAAAGACTTTTCAGAGTGATGCCAGGTCACAACAGCAGACTAGTACAATCACATTGATTGCTTTGGGGTTCTCTGAATGAGCAGCCATTATTTTTCTCCCCCTGCAGCTGCCACTGTGAAACAGCCAAGGCTCTGAAGCAAGTAGCCATGTTTTCCTGTCCCTCCTGTAGATGACCACTGTGGAATAGTGTAGCTTCTGACATAGGCATTAATCTAGTGAATATCTTCATGATCAAAGGCATGTTTGATTGGTTCTCTTTCTATGATGAATTCTAATGTAACACCCAATTTATATATATATATATATATATATATATATATATATATATATATATATATATATATATATTAGGATATCAGTATATGCTTATACTATGAGTTTTATTAATTTTCCCTGCATTAGATGTATAACTCAGTATATATACATTATATATGTTTGCTAAATGAGGTTAAATGAATTATTGAAAATTATTTGGAAAACATTTAAAAAGCTATAGTTATAATACAGAAATGATTATGTAGACACAATCACTGTAGACATATTTTAATATGGTTCCTTACAGAATTTTTATATAATAACTTAACTAAGCTTTAACTGCCATTAACTAAATAAATAATATAAAATTATTGATAGAATAAAATACAATACAACATAATACAGTATAATATAATATAAAAATACAATACAACAAAATAAAACATATTGTGAAGATAGGCAATGTTTGGAACATTTGTTAGATTTATTTATTGTGAATTTAGGGGAAAATTGAGGTATTTTTCTTTTACCTTATGAAATACCTAAGGTGGGATTCAAGCAGTTTGCACAATGAAGGATGTCACCTCACTATGGAGTACTTACACAAAGGGAGGTAAATTTTTTCGTGGGTATTATTAGGTGAATAACTGTACAAATATTTTGATTTTTGTAAACTAGAAAAGGTCACTAATCATGAGCTTCTGAAGAGATTTTTCAAACAGCAAATATTTAAGAGAGTGCAGGAATTAAATTTCCTAGAAAAAAAAAAGAAAAAAGAAAAATTGACTAAATAATGAAGAAATTTAAGAGAAGCAGTAGAAAAACATCCACATTGTTTTCTCTTTGGCAAAAGTGAGTTTGACTGCTAAACTAGTTAAGTCTGGAATATTCTTGGAAAGTGATTTTCCATTTATATGTCTTAATTTCATTTTATTTCTTTCATTCTAGTATATAAGTGGATTTTGTTGTCAGGATAAATGTATAGCTAGCTTATATTCTAAAGGTTTTATTTTAAAGAAAAACATTGATTTTACTTATAGATAAAAATCAATACTGTCCTTCTGAATAATGATCTTCTCTCTGGATTTTAAAAATACAACCTGTATAGAGCCATTATATTCTGTCACTTAACAGTGAAACAAAAAAGAATGTGAGCCAGTATTTATTTTTCTGCTTTGTTAGTCAGTAGGTCATAACTTATCTTTTATTTTGTATGTGCATTACTTTTTATTTTTATGCAAACACAGTTCACTTTGCAAGTTTTCAGTGAGTATCCACTTTATATTCACAAGTAAGCCTTCTGCTCAGTGTGATCCTTTTGATATTTTATTCATTTTCATTTCTGATCTCTTATATATTTTCATTTAAATTGTAACCATGATAACTGAATGTAATGTCAACATTTACTTTGCTTCATATTGAAATTTCTGTTGTATGTCTGTCTGCTCCCCTCTTAACTGCTAATTTCCTCATTGAGTCATTATACACTTACAATTATTCATCCATTTCAGTGTGTATTCAGCAATGATACACTTACACAGCTGCATGTTCGCTATGCTAAGTCAAATGCAGATCATTTCCATTACACTTACATGTTTTTCTGTTTCTCTTTGCTCTTAAACTCTCTCTCCCAAGTTGGCCTCAGAAAACCACAAGGTTACTCTGTTTTTCTATACATTTGTCTGTTCTAAAATTATCCATGTAATTGAATCATGTGGTCCTGATGGACATTTCTTTACTCTTGCAGGACATCTTGATTGTCTTCCCCATTACTATTTTAGCTTTATGCAGCTCCTAATCCTGCTCAACGCCTCCTCAACATCTTTTAAAATCAAACACTGCACTTTCATTTCCTTCAAATTCTTTCTTTGGTCCTCACTCCCATTTCTAGCCTTTACACTCATGTTTCAATATCGTTTATAAAAATATTTATAAAGTCCTATCTTTAGAAATTAGTATAATGCCACTTGTTAGGATAAAAAAATATAGTCCTATAAAAACTAAAATCTATGAAATAAAGGGAAAGATGCCAGACTTTTTGATTGTAAATTATATTACCCACATATTTGAGTTGTAACAAATAAAGACACTGTAAAATGTCTGTTCTTTTCCAGTTGTTACAGTGTTAATGAAGTATTTGACTTGTGATTCATTTTCAAAAGATTTAAGTGATTTAAATCATCAACTAGGAAGTTGCTGTGACAAGTCAAACTATCTGGAAATAAGAAAGCAATGCATGTTCCAAAAAAGTTGCCATTCACTCAAATCAGTGACGGAATTGATGAGCAAAGTGCCAGGGACTTAGTCTCTGAAATTCCTTTTAAAATTTTCTACATTAAGTTTTCTAGCTATTTTAATTTCTAACTGTTTTAATGACTTTAAAAATGACTCTTGGTGCTTGCCTCCAATTCACAGGTTCCTTAAAATAATCTCATGGAAATAACTGTAGAGTCACTTGGGTCATATAGTAATTTATATTTGATTGGCTTTTATCTTCTTAAAATTGTCCAGATTTCTCTATAAAATAAAAATAAGTCTTCATTGAGCTTAGAGATTTTTTTTCATTCACATTTAATAACCAAAAAATAACTCTTGTATATAAAGCTTGAGTTGAAACACAATTGTGCAGATGGTAGTTTTCTTAGTAAAAATTGTCAATTATATTACTCATAAAATTAGAGCATTTCTTCAGAAAATCTGTCTTTAGACATTTGTACCAAGGCTATATTGTCAGTACCTAGAAGAAGCACTGTTTTTTTTTCTTTCTTTCTTAAGTTGATATTTACAGACTATAAAGCAATTAGTTTAACAAATTCATCTCCTTAAATTAGCAGGTGGCTTAGGTGTATGCTGAAAAATCAAATATATTATAAAAAGTATTCTCCCACTGTCTTTTGTAATCAGTTTTTACTGTGAGGGCAGAAGCTAAGTACTATATGAAATGATCATTAGTGTTTATATAGAATGAAAATGCTGACAATGACCTTGATTTCCAGAAGACTGTCCAAGGTTCACTGAGCAAAATATTAGTAATTATCTCTGATTTTATTGTTATTGAAAAGATCTAATTAGTTAATGAGTATTGAAAAGCTTAACTATGTTTTATCCTCAAGGAAGACAGACTACAATGGATAACTTTTATTTTATGTTTCCAAAAATAAAAATAAGAGAATAATTTTATAATTTTAATAATTTAAATACTTTTATTGTACCTCTCTTATGATTGAAACAAATATAAACTAATTATATATTAATAAAGTGAAGTACACATATATTGAGCATATTTAAAACATCAGTGATTAAAAAGTTTAAATGAGAACATAAGGGAATGGGTTGGTTGAACTGGAACAGGGAGGAAGGGGTAAAGCAATGAAAGAGATACCATAACAGAGAGAGATATCATAAGGATAGAGAGAAATCTAGTGCTAGGGAAGTTTCCAGGAATCCCCAAGGATGACCCCAGCCTGGACTACTAGCAATAGTGAAGAGGGTGCTTGAACTGAACTGGCTTGCTCCAGAGATCAGACTGGTGAATACTCTACCATCACAGAGCTTTTCTCCAATGACTGACAGAAGCAGCTGCAGAGATCCATAGCCAATCACCAGACAGAGCCCCAGGAATCCTGTCAAAGAGAGAGAAGAGGGATTCTATGAGCCAGAGCATCAGGATCATGATGGGGAAATATGCAGGGATGACTGAATCAAACAAGAGGGAACCCATGTAAGCTGGATGGCTGTGGCGCCTACATGGGACTGGACTAGGCCCTCTACATGGTGAGACAATAGCTTGATCTGCTTGGCGGGGTAACTCCTGGTGGTAGAATCAGAATCCATGTACTTCAACTGGATGTGTCTCCCTATGGGAGGCCTTGCCTTCTTGTGGGTGGGGGGAAGGGCAGGTTGGGAGGGGGAGGCTGGAGGGATGGGAGGAACTAAGAGGGGGATCTTTGGTGTGTAAAATGAATGAAATTTTTTTTCTTAATTGAAAAAAGGGGGACTCTTACATTTGAGCCACCTCCCCCTTTTTTCAGATTTCTTCCACACATATGAAGTGGATTTACTTATTTCTTCGAGTTTAGTGTTTTACCACTATTTATTGTGTCTAGCTACACATTTAAGGTTGCATGCTAGGAGAATTTTTCTTCAATTGTATTATTTTTCTCCTAATTTATGCAAATGCATATTGGAATTGATTCTTATAGTAAGAACTTAATGCATGTTATTAATAAAAGCAGAATTTCATTGTTAGTATTTCCATCTAGAACCTCTTTTTTCCTTGAGTAATTGTTTACCTTGGGTTTTGAAGAGTAAACAAGGAGAGAGAAAAATTACCTGGGAAGCTGGAGTTTAAGGTGACATCTTCCTACTTTACATCTGCAGGTGTCTATGATATGATAATCTTTCTATTTACAGCTACATTACCCCTTGCTTCTCAATGGTATGTGATAAAACCAGAGAATAAAAACAAACACTAATTTTCAGAGCAATAAATTAGATTTTCACTTGATTATCAGTGCAAGATCTCTTAAGGTCTTAATCAATTTTTAATATTAAAATATTAGACATGGTATGAAATAATATTCTGGAAAAATGTATTGTCTATATAGTTTTTCTACTTAAAAGTGAAATCAGTTAACCTTTTATTTTGATGTATATAATTTCCTATTATTACAAACATCAATAGGAAGACATTTTGTATGAGGAATGTTACCCTATTCTTTCATGAAAATAATATACTGTTTGTATATTTGTATGACTCTGTATTTATTGCAAAATTCATCTAGAATAATTCAAACATGAATTTTGATGATGCACAAAATGATTTTTGTTAACCATGGCATGAAACTGGAATGTACTTGTGTTTTGAGAACAATATTTTGTCTTACAGCATGGCCCTGTAGCACATAAAATTGTGTCTATGCAATAGTAGTATCTGCTCCACTCTAAACAAAAACTTGTGGTTTTGTAAAGCAGGATGTTAACTGAACTTCAATGCTTTAGAAAGAGTGTTTCCAGCTGATTTTTGTTTTTTGTAACCCATTTGTAGACTGAGGACATGAGTTGAATGCTGTATAAAATTGTCATTAGTGTCTGTAGAATAAGAACATGCAAACAATGACCTTGATTCCCAGGAAAATTGTGCAGGGTTCACTGTGCAAAGATACTGGGTAATTAGCTCTGATTTTACTGTTGTTGAAAACATTAATTATTTAACGAGTTTGAAGTGCTGAAGTGTTTTCTTCTGACTTAAAAATTTATACACTTAAGTAATCAACAGTCAGCCTGACTCAAGTGAAAGAAAACAAAAATAATTTGTTACACCATGTTGACAGATTCAGATTTGATTTTTTTGAAATTAAGGATCAACACAAGACCCAAATTCTGTGTTATAAGGACTAAAATGCAGGGGCTGTAGAAAAGGAAGAACAGGGGAACTGTGTTGAATAAGCTCTGTAATAGGAAGAACAGCATGTTTCTCCCCTTTTTTCTTTCACATGAAATGTGAGACATATGCAAAGTCAAGTTTTGTACTTTAGGAGACAAATGTGAAAGTACACAATAAACTTGATATTATACATTAAAATTCAAGACATTCCTTTCATCTTTATGTGGTTGTGTCTTATCCCCATGGAAGAGGATGTAACAATCAGGATGTGTAAAACAATATGGTGCTGCCATAATAAAATAAAAATAATAAAATCTTATAAGGAAATTTTGTATTAGAGAATTATCTTAGAATATATTACAGAATGTATCTATGTTTTAAGGAAAATCACAACAGAACCTTCAGCACAGGCCTCTATCATTGCAGATATTTGCATACATGTATTCTAAGAGAGCATCTTGTTTCCAGAGGTACTACCAAAACACAGGCTTGCTGTGGGATGTTCTGTATCTCAAATGTGTTTCTCTGATTGGTTAAAATAAATAAAGTGCTGATTGGGCAGTAGCGAGTTAGGAAGGATAGGGTAGGTGGGATAAGGAAGAGGACAATGCTGGGAACAGGAATGCAGAGGAGAGAGATACTGCCAGCCACCACAATGACAAGATGTAAGGTACTGGTAAGCCATGAGCCATGTGGCAAAGTATAGATTAATAGAAATAGGTTAATTTAAGATAGAAGAAGTAGATAAAAAGAAGCCTGCCATGGCCATACAGTTTGTAAACAATGTAAGTTTTTGTGTGTTTACTTGGTTGGTTCTGAGTGTGTATAGGCCTAGTGGGTGAGAGAGATTTGTCCTGACTGTGGGCCAGGCAGGAAAATTCTAGCAACAAATGGCGTCCATTGTGGGACAAGAGTTTCCACCTAAAACCTCAGGAAAAGGATTCTAAAACTGAGCAAAAAACAGCTTTCATGTTGTCTCTCTCAAGTTAGTGGCAGCCTGCCAGTTTGAGCTACTATGTTGGGTTCCTGGCATGTGTGTCTGACCTGCAGTGTGGCAGGAATGATGAGTCTACAAGCAGCACTTTACTCTGCTGTGAGGTAGATTTACCCTTTGCTAGTAAAAAAAAAAAAAAGGGTTCTGGGCTATGTGCCGCCGCTTTGATAAAACTGTTTCTGATAGTTGATGGTACACATAGCTTCAGACCCAGAGCTTAAACTGTACCACCAAAACTTTGGAAAGCTGAGGTGGGCAGAGCCAGCAGCCACAGAGGCATTTCAGTCTTACAAAGATGGATATTACACAGTGAATCTGGTTTGTATTGTCTTTGGGATTTTTAACTACAGAAAAAGATTTGATTGTAAAAGCTGTCGAGTTACACAAATATGTAAATTTTAAAGGTACCTTGACTTCAAAATTTGGATATAAAGATATGTTGCTTTGGAAAAGAGTCTCTGCTTTTGTTTCCACAGAAAGCCAGAGGCTGTGGATTTGTTCCAGATTAAGATATATCGGGTTTGATCAGCCAAGACCACTTGCAAGGTCTCCAATGACACAACTGCCCAGATGATCCAACATCCAGAATGGTTTCAAGGCAACACTTTACCCTCATGGACTACTCCATAATCCTAAAATTTTCTTTGTGTCCCCATAAGATACAGTGCCCCCCCCTCAGGAAATAGTAAGAGAAACTACACCCACATTCCCAAAATTATCAAGCTGGCTTTGGAGATGGAATTGGCTCACTCCTTCTCTAAACCCAGACATATTTGCTAAAAGAAAAGTTAAGAGATTCTTGTGTCCCAAATAAAAAGAGCCCTCTGGTGTGGGACAGAAAAAAACCAATATAATTGTTTAAGTCAGGTTGATTATAAATATGATTTCTTTCTAAAGAAAAAAAAGAGTATATGATATAGATATAATAGGATGAAAGGGTAGATTAATGAACTTACTTTTAAAGAACAACAACTTGTTTAAAATGTTTTACATTGGTATATTTTAGACTATTGATACAAACTTAAAGTTAATTTTGTTATACTGTATATATATTTCTACTCTCGTTTGAGGTATTATGTTTGTACAGCTCATTTAAAATTGTAATGGATAATTAAAATAGATTAATACTTAGTCATCTATGATAATCATACTCATAGCCATGTTAGTTGTATTCTAGGTACACATAGATATATTTCAGATAGACAGGTAATCTTCAAACACTTCAAAGGTCTACAGAATATGGCATTTAAAATATTTTTAAAATTTAGACTTTCTGGACAGTGAGACATGTCTGCTCCTGGCAACATTGATTTACTTCAGAGAGGAGGATGGGCATTGAAGACAATTCATATCTTATCTTATCACAGTCACCCTGATATACAAACTACACAAAAATTCAACAAATAAAGAAAATTATAAACTATTTCCCTCATTAACATCGATGCAAAAGTATTCAATAAAATATTTGCAAACAGAATCCAAGAACACAAAAGACCATCAAACATAACCAAGTAGGCTTCATCCCCTAGAGAATCAGAGATGATTCAACATATAAAAATCTGCCAATGTGTTTTGGCCCTGGAGGAGATGGGAATGGAGGGGAGGGGATGGGGGGCAGGTGGGGGTGGGGTCGGGAAGGGGGAGGACAGGGGAACCCATGGCTTATATGTAAAATTATAACACAAATATAATAATAAGAATAATAAGAAGAATAAGAATAAGAATAAGAATAAGAATAAGAAGAATAAGAAGAAGAAGAAGAAGAAGAAGAAGAAGAAAAAGAAGAAGAAAATCTGTCAATGCAACCTACCTTATACACAAACTGAAAACATACACACACACACACACACACACACAAACACAATCATCTTATTGGGCACTGAAATAGCCCACAAAATTTTACACTCCTACATGATAAAATTCTTGGAGAGATCAGGGATATAAGGAAGATACCTAATCATAATAACGGCAATTTACAACTAGGCTATAGCCAACATCAAATTTAATGGATAGAAACTCAAAGCAGTCCCACTAAAATGAGGAAGAAGACAATACTCTCCATTCTCTCCATGTCTATTCAATACAGTAGTTGAAGATCTACCTTGAGCCACAAGACAACTAAAGGAGATCAACAGGATACAAATTGGCAAAGGGAAATTCAAAGTATTGCATTTGCAAATGATATGATAGTATAAATAAGAAACTCCAAAAAACTCTTCCAGAGAGCTCCTACAGCTGAAAAACGTCTCTAGTGAAGTGGCTGTATACAAGACTAAATTAAAAAAATATCAGTAGCCCTCTTATATACAAACAATAAAAGTGCTAAGAAAAAAATCAGGGAGAAAACACCTTTCACAGTAGCCACAAATAATATAACATAGCTTGGTGTAGTATAACCAAGCAATGAAAGACCTGTCTAATGAACACTTCAAGTCTTTGAACAAAGAAATACATCAGATCATGAAAAGATCCCCCATATTCACAGATGAATAGGATTAGCATAGTAAAAATGGACATCTAATCAAAAGCAATTTAGAGATTCAACAATGGTAGACATTCACAACCAAAATTCTAATGCAATATTTTTTTCCTTTTTAAAAATACACTATATTTGTGTTTTAATTTTACACATCAGCCATGGATTCCGCTGTCCTCCCCCTCCCGCCACCACCCCCACCTTCCTACCCAATCCCTTCTTTCCATTACCATCTCCTCCAGGGCCAAGACTCCAATGGGGATTCATTTAAACCTGGTGGATTCAGTACAGGCAGGTCCAGTCCCCTCCTTCCATGCTGAGCAAAGTGTCCCTGTGTAAGCCCAAGGTTCCAAACAGCCAGCTCATGCACTAAGGACAGGTCCAGGTCCCACAGCCTGGATGCCTCCCAAACAGATCAAGTTATTCAATTGTCTCACTTATCAGAGGGCCTGATCCAGCTGGGGGCTCCACAGCCTTTGGTTCATAATTCATGTGCTTCCATTCATTTGGCTATTTGTCCCTGTGCTTTTTGCAATCTTGGTCTCAACAATTCGTGCTCTTACAGTCCCTCCTCTTTCTTGACAAATGGACTCCTTGAGCTCTACCTGGGGCCTGGCCAAGGGTCTCTGCATCCACTTCCATCAGTTATTGGATGATAGTTCCAGCACAGCCTTTAGGGTACTTGGCCATCTGATCACCAGACTAGGTCAGATCAGGCTTTCTCTTGACCATTGCCAGCAGTCTACAGAAGATGTATCATTGTGGATTTCTAGGGACCTCTCCAGCACTCTGCCTATTCCTGTTCTCATGTGGTCATCATTTATCATGGTCTGTTATTCCTTGTTCTCCCTTTCTGTTCTTGATCCAGCTTGGATCTCCTGCTCCCCTAAGCTTTCTTTCCCTGGAAACTTACCCTTCACTGTCGTCCAGGTTGTTCATGTAGATCTCATCCATTTTTCTGTCAATGGGAGATCCCTGGGTCTTTCCTAGGGTCCCATTTTCTAGGTAGCCTCCCTAGAGTTGTGTAACAGTCTAGTCATCTTTGTTTTACATCTAGTATCCTACTATGAGTGAGTACATATTATGTTCATCCTTCTGAGTCTGGGTTACCTGCTCAGGATGATTTTTTCTAGATCCATCCATTTGCCTACAAACCTCATGATATCATTGTTTTTCTCTGCTGAGTAGTACTCCATTGTGTATATGTACCATATTTTCTTTATCCACCAATGGAATATTTTATATAGTATGAGCGAAAAATACTGAACTTGATGTAGTGGGTAGCCATCCCAGCATTGGCCTGGAAATTTCAACCCCCACTGAGGCTTCAGTAATTGTCATGCCCACAAGGCAGGGCAGAGGGAGGAAGCAGAAGACCCAGGACAGAAAGGAGAGGTCTCCTTGGTTCTGGGACCCTGGATGCTGGAGGTAGACCAAGCAGAATTCTCCAGAGAACACCACCGGACTGTGCCATACTTTTGCCAGACCCTACACCTATCTCTTCATTTGTAAGTTACCCCACAAAATAAACCTCCCTTTTCACTACATGGAGTGGCTTTAATAATTTCACCAATATCTGGTGCCCAATGTGGGGCACAAACCCACTACCCTGAGACTAAGTGTCTCATGCTCCACCGACTGAGCTAGCTGGTCTGTTATAGTTACAACTTAGTATATATACATATATAATATCTTAGATAGAATATATTAAGTATTAGACTCAGGTTCTTTAGGATAGGACACCTTTTGGAGTGATCTTTGTAACATGCCACCTACTCACTCTCTAGACTTCCCTGGATTTTAGTATGTGTTTTTTGCTTGATATTGTTTGCATTTATTGTAATTCCAACTTATCTAGATCATTATCCCTCATTATTCCTGGACAATATTTGATAAACATTTCTTTGTATATAGTCTTGTATTAGGTTAGGACCTTCTTATTTAGACAAAAGGGGGAGATGTAGTGGGTAGCCATCCCAGCCTTGGCCTGGAAGTTCCAACCCCCATTGAGACTTTGGTAATGGTCATGCCCACAAGGTGGGGCAGAGGGAAGAAGCGGAAGACCCAGGATCGAGAGGAGAGGTCTCCTTGGTTCTGGGACCCTGGATGCTAGAGGTAGACTGAGCAGAGTTCTCCAGAGAACACTGCCAGACTGCGCCATAGCTTTGCCAGACCCTACAACCTATCCCTTCATTTGTTGGTTACCACACAAACTAAACCTTCCTTTTAACTATGTGGAGTGGCCTTAATAATTTCACCAATATTGTTGGACATTGTTTTTCACACAGTTTAGTTTACCTGCATGATTTGAAAGTAATTTAAATCAATGCTAAGTTGCACATGCATGAAAAGTACATGTGCAGTATTCTGGTTAGTCATTTGCTAGAGTAATGTGCATGACAAATATCCAAGGAGAAAATTACATGATTTCATATTAAGTTCTAAAATAGCACCAATCAGGCAACTTAGACAAAGGATTTTGCCATTCTTTGAATTACAGGGAAGACATCTAAAGATATGAAAACTTGATTGTTTAGAAATTTGCCACTAATTCTGCATTGTTAAAGATAAAATGTGGCTTTTAAAATAGAATTTAAAATGCTAATTAGGTGCATAGACCAAGACGATAACAACACAGTGACGTACTTTGTGCATTTAAAATAGTGAAATAAATCTTAAACATTATAAATCATCTCTTTAGAAAATATAAGCAATGATTTTTACTTACACATAGTCATTACATAGCACAGAATTACATAATGAAAACAAAACTTCAGGATAAAACTAAGTACAAAATAAGCACATCAAATAATGTTCTATGAACACTATGTTATAAAAAAGGCATATTGATCATTTTTCCTCTAAAGTGGATTTATGATAAGACAAAGTATACATTTTATAACATTTTTTAGATTTAAAGCTGTGTGTGTGTGTGTGTGTGTGTGTGTGTGTGTGTGTGTGTGTGACATATGTGTGTGCCTAGAGAGGCCAGAAGAGGGCATAAGAACTCCCAGGGTTGTTGCTACAATGGATTATTAACTGTCTGGTAAAGGTACTAGTAAAAAAACTCAGGAAATACTGAAGAGCAACAAGCACTCTTAACTGCTGAACTCTAGCCTTCTATGTTGTTTTTATCTTTGCACATGAACAGCATATATTTGTCTCCTTATTCCTGAAAGTTGCTGCATCTGAGACTTATATCAAGAATAAGTCTGTGGGTGAATAGTGTAATGGAGGAATAAAATTTGATGCTGCCATGCTTTTCCCCAGTGCCCTTTAAGAATGGAAAAGAAAAAAGAAAAAAATATTTTCTTAGCTGCTAGGCACACTGTTAATGAAACACTCAGCTCTGTCTTCTTGTATGGCTTCCTGGGATGTAGGTGGTAAATTTTCCCAAAGCAAGAACCCTTCTTATCGAAACCTATAGTTGTGCCTAATGGATAGAAGTGTTTATTTTCCTTTTCCTCTTGCCTAAACAAGCGCCTGTGGAGATTGACCTAGCTCTGTCTGTGTTGACTAAAAATTTTAACAGGGCATTAACTCCATTCCAATTTCCCCTTGACTGAATTCTACTGTTTCCTTCTATTTCAGAGAAGTTGCACATGGGAGCTGTCTCTATCCAATATCTGCACATTCAGTTTTGTTGCAAATTCTGATTCTTAGGAAATCCAAACTGACATGATATAAAACATTTTTGAGTCTCATATGAGGTGCCTAACACAGAGTGGATGTGAAAGAAGCAAAATTAAGAGATGCCTGGGTCACAAAACCCAAAACCACTGGATAGGTCACACATATGTAACAGGGTATAGTTGAATATATTTCACTTTTGCTCTAAGGGTGAACAGATCAGGAGAGTTGCTCTTGGCCGTGGTGAGCAGGTAAAGTATCACATCAGGACAGGCTTACAAAGCAATTGGTGAGTAATAGAAGTAATAGAAGTGAATGAATAAGGAGAACACTGAAGCATTGCTTCAATGTCTCCTGGAGTTTGGAATAATTATAACACAAAATGTTATACAGAATAAACAATAGGTTAATTTCAATGGAGTGCCTTTAATTCCAGCACTTGGGAGGCAGAGCCAGGTGGATCTCTGTGAATTTGAGGCCAGCCTGGTCTGCGAAATGAGATCCAGGACAGGCACCAAAACTACACAGAGAAACCCTGTCTTGAAAGAACAACAACAACAATGAAATTACAACTTCTTAAAGGCAATGTTGTCATCACGTGGGTGGGAAGCACCAAATTTTTCACTAACTTCAAGATGTAGAGTCAAAAGATAAAACGAGCATAGATCATAAGTGCCTTTCAGTTTTTATTATGATCATGACCATGCATTTGATTATCATTTAAATAAACAACTACATTCTGTAATTCCATTTCAATCCAGGACTCTGAATCTACTAAAAAAGTTAAGTAGGATTCACTATAGCTCTTGTTAAGTGAGTAAATAAATGCATTAATCTTTAAGTTTTAAAACTAACTTTGTCTTTACCATCTACCTCTTAGGACTTAATAATTAACATACAATCTCCAACACCCAGTGTATCTTTAAAATGTGGGAATAAAAATAATAGCACTTTACTTGAGAGATTTGTGCTGAAGACCAATAAAGATACTATCTATAAAAAGGTGCTACTCAGGTAGAAGTAAAATTCTATTTACTTCTTCCTCCTTAATTTTTTGTTATTCCTGGGGTTTTTAATGCTGTCTGGACTTTGTCAGATAAAATAAATCTGTCCTACTGAAGAGTAAATAGAATGGTTATGATTGTCTCATGGCTTGATATCTGTTCATTGGATGAAGATATTCTTGTGAGAATACTTTACACAAATGTTATTACTTATCAAAGTGATCATTGAATTATTGCATACATTGTTATATTAAATATTTATTTCTGTAAATTGTCACACCTAATACTGTAAGAAAATTCTTCATTTAAATGTTATTCTTTATTATTTTAATTTGGCAAATATATGAGACATGATGACAGTTCTATATATTATACAATGTACAATGGTAAAATAAAAGTAGTTAGAAATTTAGCCTTTTGGTATTTTGATGCTTTGATCAACATAGTTTATGTACTTTTATACAATTTTAGGTTCTGTGTGAAAATTCAATGCATGAACAAAACAGACTTTGGAGTTGTTAAAACTACTGTTTATCATTATGTTATGCTTGGATTTGAGGAGAACAAGTTGTACCCTGCTCTAAGTTACTTCTTATTGGATAAAACACTGACTTTCAGTCTATGTCATCCTCAGGTGACACCTTTTGACAGGTGGCATGTATCTACACTTTGGATGGAAGTACAGAGGAAGGATGCCTCAGCATCTCATTGCACAGATAGACATCACCACCTACCCAACACCACACAGGAAGTGCAGACTGAAGGATAACTCATTCCAAAAATGAAAATGGTGCCACCTATAATTTGTTTTCACAGTTGACTTGGGATCTATGAGCATATGAGAATATTCACACAATATTTTAAAACAGGATCAAGAATTATGGAGCAGAGTAGATCAAGAAAAAATGCAGAATTTTACCTGGACCCTGGAAGGTCAAGGATAACTAGCACTGGAAGGGATATAGTCCCTTTACCTGTCACTTGACCACCCAGTATGTATGTCAAGGAACCATAAAGCAGGAAGCACTTAACTGTCCATGCTGGTTTAATTGCTAGCTGCTAGAGTGGTTTACTTGCACAGCCTTGACACCTGTTCATCCAGACACACCCTGCTCCTGTTATGTATGGGCTTTTACCTCAGTTTTGATGCAGCAGACACCTCAACTCAGTACCCTGCAAACTGTCTGAATCTTCAACATCTCCTCAACTGGTGTATTTAACAATAAGTTTTTAACTGTTTTTATGGCTATCTGCATCTCTGCCTCCAATGCCCATAAGGACTATTTGAATCCCTTTAAATTCCATTTAGGTTCTTTAACACCAGCATGGAAATTCCACAATTTACACTATACAACATATAAACTAGATTAAGATGATTAAGATTACTTTATCTTATTATATAGATGTATTATTTATATATAACACATAGCAAGATATGTAACTGTGTGATACATAAGTATTATCTGAGTTAATGTGAGTGACTACATTTGAAATAAAAGATACTGTTTATGTCAATGTTCATCAAGGAAAATCAAGACTTTTTGGCAAATTATAGCAAATAAAAAACAATATAACTCATGAGTTTATTCTTATGCAATAAATCATGACTTATAACCCCCCAAATGAGGAAAATCACTGTGATAGAACTTGTCCTTAACCACATTCTTTTTAATTTACCAGAATTATAACTTCATACTTATCAAGAATAATTTCTCCATAGTTAAGAAAAAAACAAAGACCAAAATTACCTTTCATATATGTAGAAGGGAATGTGTTTAAGGTTATAGCTCTGTGGTCACTGGAAGGCTTTGAATAATGTAAAGGTTGAATACTAGTATTTCTTACATAGTTTTCATTCACAGTGAAAATAATTTTAATCAGCAAATTGAGATTCTGTAATTTATTTATTAGCTTACTAAGAATTAGACTTAATTGGGCTATTTTTCAAACAAATTTTGTTTTTGTTGCTTTTAGACTGCTTCTGCCCTACTCAATCACTCTCCCTGTCTTCCGTCCCGATTCTCTGCTCCCTCAGAAACCCAGCAACTTCAATTCTCCTTTAACACAACAGTTCACCTCCCTCCCAAACCTCAACATTTCTTATTCCCTTTCATTTTCTTCCATGTAGTTTCATGATCTATGTTCACTCTCAAAATCAATGTTCACATACATACATATACAAAAGGGAGTATTCACTGTAGGAGAGAATATGTGATTTTTGTCCTCCTAGGGCTGCATTCCATTACATAATACCTTCAAGTTCTTTCATTTTTTCTAAAAGAAACCTTAACTTCAGTTATTCTGAATGTTAAATACAATTTTATTGTGTATATATGCTGTACTTTCATTTTCCATTTATCCATTTAATAGGGAAGTCCTATTTCCATGTGCAGCAATAAATATGGATGTGCAAGTATCTCTGTAGTATGAGTTCTTTGGGAAAATACCCAGGTATCAAAAAGCTGGATTATGTATGTGGCACTTACAGTCTTAATCTTTTGCAACACAATTATTCTGATTTCCAGAGTGGATACACTGCGATAGAGTTCCACCAAATAAGCAGTTACTAAAAGAAGAAACAAAAATTACTATGTATATATTATTTGTTAATTTTTATGTGTGCAGATAGTTTGTCTACATATATGTCTGAACACCATGTGCAGGTCTAGTACCTGTGGTGTTAGATACTCTGAGAGTAGAGTTCTGGACAGCTGTGAGCTGCCATGTAGCTCCTGGCAACTGAACCCAGGTACTCTGGAAGGGTAGCCAAGTACTCTTAACTGCCAAGCCATCTCTTCAGACACTATAAATACATATATTAAAATTTCAATATCCTTACCAACCATGGAAATGAAAATAGAAGGTATTTTGAGATTCTACCTTGTTCTGGTGGTTATCATCAAGAAAATAAATTATAACAAATGCTGATGAAGTTGTGAGGAAGAGACTCGGTTTCGTTGAACAAGCCCTCATTGCTAATTTGCTCTCATAACTTCACATAATGACGATTTACAACAGAACATACAAACAATGTGAAAAGTCTGTCCATATAACTAAGTAAAACAAGGTATAAAAATCAAGTTCTCCTGATAACGAACTATAATTCTTCTTCTGTTTTTTTGTTTTGTTTTTTTTATTTTTTATTGTTGTTGTTTTGTTTTGTTTGCTAGACAGGGTTTCTCTGTGTAGCTTTGTGCCTTTCCTGGATCTTGCTCTGTAGACCAGGCTGGCCTCAAATTCACTAAGATCTGCCTGCCTCTGCCTCCTGAGTGCTGGGATTAAAGGTGTGTGCCACCACCGCCTGGCTTCAGGAAATGTTTCATTAAACTATATCCAAATTCAAATTTATATTCTATGACATGTACAGAAACTAGAACAAGGCTGCCAAAATGAAGCCAGCCATAATATACAGTCTGTGCTTTAGTGTCCTGGTAATTTTATTTTACATTTCTGAATAACAAATACAATATAAATAATGAATTGTGAGTCTTGTTAATAGTTACTGTGCTGGGAGTTCTATGTATAAGCCATTTTGAGATTACAATGGTTGAAATTACTTAGAATAAATAGTCCTCTGGGATATTCACACTTCTAAGCAATGGTTTTTAAACTTCATCATGGTTCAAAATCCTTTTATGGGTTTATTAAAACACAGAAAGTTTAATTCCACTCCAAGAGTTATAGCCAATATGGTGTTGATCCCAAATTGATATTTATAACAAGTTGCCTAGCAAGGACATAGTAATACTGGTTCAGAAAGCACTTGTTTAAAAATGGGTCTCAAGAGTCCAGCAAGGTGATGCATGCCTTTAACCCCAGCACTCAAGGGGCAGAGGCAGTGGATCTCAGGGGGTTCTAGGCCAGCCTGGTCTAGAAAGCAAGCTCCAGGACAGCCAGGACTGTTACACAGAGAAGTCATGTCTCAAACAAACAAAAAAAGAGAGTCTCAAGATACTTCATCAGAGTTCCAAGAAATGTTTAGTACACAAAGGATACCAGACACCATCTCAGAGTTCCTGTACCCTGTTATCCAGAATGATGCTACATGAACTTGTTTTAACAAGAATTCTTGGTCATAACTGTGATATACAATAGCAATTGTGATCTGCATTCTCCATAGATCTTCCTTGGCAGGTTCATGTCCTAACACAAGTCTATGTGATGTTCAGTTTTCCTTCTTATGTAATTGCTCTTGTTCTCAATATTTTATCCCCATTCTTCAAAATCAAATCAATTATCACCTTTTCATAACATTCCACTGCCTTGCTAAGGAGTATACTTCCTACATTTCTTTGCATAGTAGCCATTACTTTACATCTTGAATACCAGCATAAAGTAAAATTATAGGGGGGGAAAAGGATGAGAAAAATATTTTCAACTTCATCATTAGATTTGGGACCTAATAAGCAATCAGAAAAATACTGATGCTGGATAAGAAACATAGGATGGAAATTTGAAAATCCTGCAGACTGGACTTTATTTCTGCAGAACAAAAAAGCTTGCTTCCCATAATTATAATCGTTGAAATACTTTGAATGAACACTTGACAATTTTTGTTTGAGTGAAAGTTGTTTTCTGCAAGCAGCTTTTAATGAATATTTGTATGCAATAGACATAGTTGTGTATCTCTTTGACCTTTTCAGAACTTCTTGCTGATTTCAAAGCATTGAATGGTCTATTTAAAGAGTATCTGGGTCTTCATTTGCCAATTTTCCCCATTTGTTTAGTTGTAGCAGCTGTTGTCTCTGGAAACAGCTATTTTCTATAAACTCTTTGGAAAGACACTTTGAAGGGTCATCAGGATCAGAGCTGAGGTATACCTAGAGATATGGCTTGAAAGACTTGCTCAGTGGATGCTGGTGTGATTTGTTTCCAAAGAAGCTATAGTTATTATGAAACATCTATAGCTCAAAAGGAGCCTATGAGGATTAAATCCACAGTGCAGTCATGAACAGAAAGAAGTAAAAGTATTCAAATAAAATAAAGATCTTTCCTATTAAGTTTGTTTCTATTATAATGATAGTAATTCAGTCATTTGGTATCAGTGAAATTACTAAGTCCACACCACGTAGTTAAAAGGGAGGTTTATTTTGTGGGGTAACTTACAAGTGAAGGATAGGTAATAGGGTCTGGGAAAGGTATGGTTCAGTCTGGTAGTGTTCTCTGGAGAACTCTGCTCTGTCTATCTCCAGCATCCAGGGTCCAGGAACCAACAGCTGGTGCATCTGGATTGTGGGTCTTCAGCGTCCTCCTCTCTCAGCCCTGCCTTGTAGGTGTGGCAGTTACCAAAGACTCTTTGTGGGTTGGAACTTCCAGATGAAAGCTGGAATGGCTACCCACTACAATTTGGTAATCTGTTTATTGTTCCTTCCCCTCTTTATTTTTGTTTGAAATGGGAAACAAAAACCAGAGGGGGACCACAATAGGACAGGAAGTAGAGAAGGTGATACTTGATTATCAGAAATGGTACACTCAACCCTTTTAAGACAGAAGCAGGTCGATATGAACACATTGGAGGTAGTAAATCACTCTTTTCCTTATGGTTTATGACTATTGTCTGTACATTTTTTCAAATAAATTTTGACTACTCAAAACATGAGAAATATAAATTAAATAAAGCTGAGACTTAAAATATTTTCTCATCCTTTTTCCCCCCTATAACTTTACTTTATGCTGGTAGTAAAGACATAAAGTAATGGCTGCTATGAAAAGAAATGTAGAATAAAGAAATTATTCTACATTTCTTGTACCAAATTCTGGGCTGGTTTACTTAAAATTCTCCCACTGTTTAGAATATGTTAGCATGGAAATAACAACTGCCCTTCCTTATAAACTGGAACCGACTTCTACAATTATGTTTAATTGGATGATTTTCAGTCCTCCCTAGAAGTTTTTCTGTTCGGGGGTGGGCGTCTTGTGAATGTGTCTGAATTGAAGGTTAAAGGCAGCACCCTTCAGAGTTTAACACCTGGATCCTAAATGGAAGATCAAGAATAAATATTGTTACCAACCAGTCTTCTGAATTTCAGAATAGATCTTAAGAGCAAGATGCCTCAGCTCTGTGGCATAATCTCTTTCTCTCTCTCTCTCTGTTTCTGTCTCTCTCTGTCTCTCTGTCTCTCTGTCTCTCTCTCTCTCTCTCTCTCACACACACACACACACACACACACACACACACACACACACACACACAAATATCAAGGATACACGTGAACCAGTGGAAAAGTGAAAGTGAGGAAGTGAGGACATCTCATAGGACTAGCTCATCTAAACACTTCATTTCCCTGTTCAGCACAGCTGAGTTGGTTTAAAATATTTACAATATTCTAATTGAGTTATGATTGTAAAACTGCATATGAAGTAAGGTTCTCAGCACAAACAGGAATGTAGTGTAAATGAGTAAATGGAAGCAGAGGAGAAATTCTAAACTGAAAAAGTGTATGTTTAAATTATCATTTACTGGTTATTGCAACTGTGAGCCCGACATCAGTCTATCACCATAGGCAGGTGCAACAACATAATTTTGTCTGAGATAAATAATGTACAGTCATACATCACAGAACTATCATTTGATAACTAGAAAATACATAAATGCTAAACTCCCAAAATATATATAGCCTAGTGACATTGTGTACATAGATGTATGTTTGCCCACTATGATATCTGATAATGATACAACTCCTTAATTATACATTTCTCAGAGTAAGTTCCTATTGTTAAAGAAATGATTGGCTGAAAAATAAAATTTTTTGCAAACTATACATAATGAAGTACTTTCCTTGTTTAAAATGATTTACTTGAAATGTTAAGATAATTATTTAAGTTCAAGAGGGAAGTCACAAATAAGCATATAATATAATGTATGCCTTCAAGATCTGAAACATAAGGTAAGAGAAATGGATATGAGAAATCAGTGGTTATGTTGAATATGGGAATATTTTGTTTTTAAGAGGCCAATAACTGCTTTCATTGAACCTCTTCTACACTGTGTATCAACTTTGTCAGAGGTTGGAAAGGCATCCCAGACTTCTATGCAATCCACTAGTGTGTAGAGCATCTATACTACATTTCTCCTTATCATTAAATCTGTACTTTTCATGAAAATTTGAAATAGGAAATACATTGTCAGTTCTTTTCTATCCCCACATATCCCTATATCTCACAGTCAAATCATAAAACGACTTTTTAAACTTTGTATTTTCTGGTATTTCACACTCTGTCTCCTGCAGTTTTTCCATGGCATCTTTTTAGTTTTTTTTTTTTTTTCATGCATTGCCAACAATATTCTGCCTACCCAATCCTCTTTAAACTCTCTCCATCAAAGACATTAGTGCCTCCCACAAGGAAAGATATCCACATAGTTCTTTTAAATATCTTTTGTGTTAGTTGAAGGAGCATAAGTAGCTAATAGCTGGCCTGTGGATTAATCTGCACTCTCCAAGTCTCCTTTCAGGTGTTTCCTTTGCATAGAAACCCTGTTAGTATGAGCTCTCATGACCCAATCCGAGGTAATGTGCTATACAATCACAGTAGACAGGCTTCCTCTATATAAATGCTTGCTCATGTGCAATAAAGCAGATGCTGTTACCTAAAATTTTCTCCAGAGTGGTTTATCTCTGCACCTTTTAACCACAGGCTTTACTGTCTTGTCTGGGGATGCCCCAGTAATAATGGCAAATTTAGACTTTGCACAAATGACATGAGAGATTCAATTATTCACACTGGGCCCTTGAGATAATTTCTCACTGTGTTTTGGCAAGATGTTCCATGACAGTATGATGAGGTTATCATTTCAATATGGGATCTGGCCAGAGGAATTTAGTATGTAATTAGATGGCAAAAGCCTTGAGCCAGAGGATATCCTTCCAACCTTGAGGTTGAGAACAAGTCAGAGACTGAGTTCAAGTCTGTGCCCATTGACTTCACCCTGTCATACCACTATAGTAAAAACCCAAGAACTTTGCACATGGGAAGTCAACAGAGCTTCTGTGCTAGAGAACTCATTGGTGTATGAGGGGAGTGATGTAACTTGACCCTCCCTAATCCATGATGGAGGAAACTCTATGAATGAGGCCACTGAAGAATTTGGTTTTGGTCTCTTTCTTTGAAATGTTTCCTGTTCTGCATTTTCCTAATAGACCTTTGCATAAAGTAAATTTCCAGAATGATGTGAGTTGGTTGTATGAGCTAATGAAACTGGAAAGGAGAAGGAAAACCTGAAGCACATTGTCATTTGTTAGAAATGCATAGAGCCTGAGCAACCCCTAAGCTGAGAAGAAACAACATCTTCTGGGGGGCTGCTCTTAACTTGCAAATCTGCACTAATTCTACAAACCATCATCAGTGCCACATTGAAAATGGATTGAATGAACAACTTGCACTAAACCTGCCTATTTTTAGATGGGTGTGTCTCTCTTTATCAAATCAAGACTATTGTTTAAATACTATGTATCAAAGCAAACAGATCTCAACCTCTAGATATGAAATGTCCATGTCAAACACAAACCAGGACAGTGTCTCCATACTCTATAAACTTTGAGTCACTATTGGTTATTCCTATGAACCAGTGTCATTCCTTCCAATCTTATTTTTTTTTGTTTGTTTGTTCATATCTTGCTTATTTTTGAGATACCAGAAACTAGACACAGGGCAACAAAACCTCTATCATGGAGTTGGACCCCTAGCACCTCAACCAAATCTTTGACTGTCCTGATACATCCATTTCTATCTTTGTTTTGTCTATCCCTCAATTTTCTTTGTGCTCTTCTCCAACAGTCTTCTTATGTAACTGTTGTTGCACATAGACATTTAATCAGGTTGGCCATCTTTAAAATAATTTTTAATTTATGTACAATGGATGTTCAAAATTATGGCTTGCATTATTGCATTTTCATAATATGTATATTTTTATCATATTTATACCCCATTATCCACATTTACCCTTCTTTCTACTCCAACTGGTCAACTTCATGATATTTAATAGTGTCATTGCAATTCTTATGCATTTAAACATTACAATTTCTCAAATGAGATGGAAATTTTTATCTTTAGTTCCATGAATTTCCCTGAAAAATGACAGTTTTACTCTTCTTGACAGCTGCATAATACACAGTATTTTCTATAGACTGTCATCCATATATGGATATTTAGGCTGAATCTGTGATTTGATTTTGTAAACAGTGCTGCAATAATCACTGGTGTGGGTGTTTCTATTCTATGTGCTGGTCTGATTCTTTAAGTATAAACCCATGAAGTTTTCATGATTGTTAATACCATAGTTCCATGTTTTATTTCTTTGGGGGAAACTCCATATTGAGTTCCATCATGGCTGTACTAATAATATCCTCTTTATGTATATTAGATTCATATTTTTTACCAGACCCTTGCCAGTATTTTGTCATTCTTATTTGTATATAATTTCTTTTGATTTTTTGAGATGCTAATATAGTTATATAATTTCCCCAAGCTTTTCCTCTCTCCAAACACCTCCACTGCTCTTTCAAATGCATGCCATCTTTTGTTACTAATTTTAGTAAAATACATAGGTGTATATACATGTATATTCCTAAATTTAACATGCTCAATCTCTTTGCTACTTGTGGTATTGGATAACCAATTAGTGTGCTCTTCCCTGGAGTATATTATTTCTCCCATTGAAAGCATTTCTTTGTTGTCTTCAATTCTTTGTGTAGAGTTGAACACTTATGAATTTTTTATGATAGTTAATCTAATTGGGATGGATAGAATCTCAGTATGTTTTGATTTACATTTTTTTTTCTGAAGGCTAAACATATTAAACATCTTTTCCCCAGTTTGTCAGCAAACTGAATTTTTCACTTGAAAAGTGTCCATACGTTGAAAATAAAATCTTATTTAAACAGTTCACTCTGGAGGGAGAGGCAGGCGGAGCTCTGTGAGTTCGAGGCCAGCTTGGGCTACCAAGTGAGTTCCAGGAAAGGCAAAGCTACACAGAGAAACCCTGACTCAAAAAAAAAAAAAAAACCTAAAAAAAATTACTTTTCATCAAGCTTTAATCCATAAAATCAGTGATTTTGTTATAAGATGGTACATCTGTCTTCTTGCTCATAAAAGGCATTAGGAAGACAAATTTATTTCCAATGTATTTTTAACCACAAAATCCAGGAAATAATAGCCATTGCAGGTTCTTCTAGGCAACACACTTTACAAAGCCATGCCCATCCAGCCTTTAAGTTTATACTCCATTCCCTGGCTTCATATTTGGAATTGAGGCATAATGAGTGCATCAGAGGAAGTCATATATTCCTGACCTTGTGAAGTATAGCTCATAATACTGAAATGTCAGAGCTGGGAAAAATGGCAAGCATCATTTTCTCATCCTGACATTTTTCCATATCATAACTCACAGGTACTTCGTTAAAAATCAAAAATGAAATAGAGTAATAAGACTATATAGACAGCCACAGTAAATAAAATTAAAATCTATGTAATATATTTGAGGTTGAATCCTAACATTAAAATTTAAGATTTGATATTTAGATACATAGATATTAATCATCAAGAATTTTCCATTATGTCCTAACCACACACAGAGAAAGAAAAAAGAAAATGTTTATAATTTGGCCTGTTATTAACCAAGATGGTATTGGATGAGGTAGGGACATAGACCTCTTTTTCCTTATCCACTTTAGTTTAATTTCAAATTATACATAGTGCATGCAGCAACATAAAGAGATATATCCTAAATAAGGAAATATAAATATTAGGGAGAATTAGAACTGAATTAACCATTAGAAAAAATGGTATAATTTTATTATATAATATTGTCTTTCCAGCACTAAGTGTTCCACCTGCCACTTTTGTACTATTGTGATTTGTAAATACATTTTGTTCTTCTTATTCCAATAATAACCACTACATCACATGTGACTGGATATTTTGACATTATTTAATAGAGTCTTAAGAATTGTATTGTCTGGTAAACTTCCCATCTCTTTCCTCAGTCTATGGTTCATCCCTCCGTATATCAGTAGAATGAGGGTAACATGAGGCACATGAGTCAGAGTCAAGTCCCATTTTTGTCTTTAAAACACACAGTGACATTTCTTTCCACTGAGCTGCTTAAGTTGATGGATATGACTTGACACAAGCAAGTCATGGAATGGGATTTGGGAATTTTCCTCAAGATATTATTGATAGAAAAAGAAATTGATGATTTATTTATGTTGACAAGAATGAAAGTTATAAGATGATAGATGTTCTGAAGCTGGCAAAACAGTGTTTTACCCCTTTCAGCATATACATACACACACACATGAGTTGCACGATTTTTATTGAGAGATGTATTCTGATTACTTGAACATGTAAATTCTAGATATAAAAATAAAAACTAAATAGAGCCTCATATTTGAGAAAGAAGAAGTGTTCACTTGATGCTATATAATATCTCATTCTGAGTAATAACTCTGTGGATGACTGTTGCTATGGCTAGTCAAGATACAAACTGGAAAAGAATTTCCTTCATTTGTGTGTTCCAGACTGTTGATTTTCACTTTGTCTTTCCCACTTTCTCCCCTGTCTGCCTATCTGCCTAGTTATGCAAATATCATTGTTAATTGAGAAGGATAAAAATGTATATTTGAATAGTTATGTTAGTTTTGTATAACTCCTTAACACTTTTATTTTCATACATACAGCATGTGAATGCTTATGTGAATTACTCATTTTATGCATGTTTTATGTTTGAGATTATAATATAATTTCAACATTTATATCTTCCTTTTCCTCCTTGCAAACCCTCCCATAGACCCCTTTCCACTCTCCTTCAAATACATGGCCTCTCTTTTCACTACTTATTATTGCATGTTTGTATGTATATTCTGAAATATAATCTCTATCAGTGCAACATTACATATATATATTCATACATATGTGATATATATAATTTCTGGGCTTAATTTTAGGCCCTGGACAACCAATGGGTGTGCTCTTTACTGGATAAGATGGAATGACAATATATAACATTAAGAAGAACACTAATATAATTTCAGGATTGTAAAATAATCCTAAAAATAAGGAGATAGAGCAAATAATAATAGCTAATAATTTCAATGCATAATCATTAAGTCATATATGTACATTATTTTAAAGTAACTATGATTTCTCTTGTCATTATAGGCCAGAATATAGAAATGCAGTGAGTTTTATATTTTTATTGTTTAAACAACACAAAGCTAGAAAACATCAATTCAATAGAGTAAAATTTGCCAATACTTATTGCTTTCAGTTCTAGAGCAAACCATATAGCAGGGAAAATTCTAAAAACAATATCCAACATCCATCTTCCCGATCTTCATGGTAATGTATTTTTCAATGTAGGAACACTTGAAATGCTGACTAATAGTACAGTCTAAGATATTTCTTTGTAGTTAACATCCTTTTAAACCAATCAAGTGAGAATTATTCCCACTTTAACACTCATTCACTACAGCAACATACTAATTTATTATTGTTAAATTTTGTATTTGTAAATCAAAGGAAGAACTGACCATTTTTGTTGGTCAAAATGTATAACAAGTAAATTTCTCAAAACATTAAGCTCTCTAATTATTCATCACCAGGACTAGGATGCTAGAGACTGTCAAAGGTGTCCTATAATCAGTGTCTCTCATGTTCTCCCCAGCACTTCAGTCTATCTTCAACCTGAACATCACTGAAGTCAGGAGAACAGCATCTGATATTCCTACTCTATATTATAGACATTGTTCAGAAATTTAGTTCTGTAAATCTTAGAATGTCATCATAAATATTTTGCACATCTAATTTAAGCCATTTATTTTTATTCTATTTCCAAAAATTTTCTTTTTTTTATTATTATGTGTTTTAATTTTATACATCAGCCATGGGTTCCCCTGTCCTCCCCCCTCCCACCCCCATCCCCATCTTCCTCCCAGCCCCTCCCCTCCATTCCCATGTCCTCCAGGACCAAGACACCCCTGGGGACTCATTTAAACCTGGTGGATTCAGTACAGGCAGGTCCAGTCCCCTCCTTCCAGGCTGAGCATGTATCCCTGTGTAAGGCCAAGGTTCCAAACAGCCAGCTCATGCACCAAGGACAGGTCCCAGTCCCATAACCTGGGAACCTCCCAAACAGATCAAGCTATTCAATTGTCTCACTTATCCAGAGGGCCTGATCCAGCACAGCCGTTGGTTCATAATTCATGTGCTTCCATTCAATTGGCTATTTGTCCCTGTGCTTTTTGCAATCTTGGATTCAACAATTCACACTCTTGCAGTCCCTACTCCTTCTCGACAGTTGGACACCTGGAGCTCCACCCGGGGCCATAAGTTATTGGATGAGAGTTCCAAGACGACTGTTAGGGTGTTTAGTCATCTGATCACCAGACTAGGTCAGATCAGGCTTTCTCTCGACCATTGCCAGCAGTCTATAGAGGAAATATCATTGTAGATTTCTGGGGACCTCTCGAGCACTCTGACTATTCCTGTTCTCATGTGGTCTTCATTTATCATGGTCTGTTATTCCTTGTTATCCCTTTCTGTTCTTGATCCAGCTGGGATCTCCTGCTCCCCTAAGCTTTCTTTCCCTCAAATCTTGCCCTACATTACTCCCACTGTCATCCAACTGAAGAATGAATAAAGAAAATATGGTACATATACACAATGGAGTACCACTCAGCAGAGAAAAACAATGGCATAATGAGGTCTGCAGGCAAATGGATGGATCTAGAAAAAATCATCCTGAGTGAGGTAACCCAGACTCAGAAGGACAAACATGGTATGTACTCACTCATTGGAGGATACTAGATGTAAAACAAAGATGACTAGACTGCTACACAACTCCAGGGAGGCTACCTAGAAAATGGGACCCTAAGAAAGACCCAGGGATCACCCAATCACAGAGAAATGGATGAGATCTACATGAACAACCAAAAATTCTTAACACATGCTGTCAAAGAACCCTATCACACATCAGCCTTTGCATATGATCTCAAGCCTTTCTAAGTTATACAGACATGAGTAAGCCTTTACTGCTTAAGTTTATTTTCAACCTTTCAAACTGTTCATCAGGGCATAACGTTTTATGTTTCCACTTACAATATCTGAGGACTCTAATTTTTCATATCTGCCTCAACATCCTCCCACAACTCTCCTAAACTGTGCTAGTAGCAGAGGGCAAAAACACAATGAAGCATGTATGAGAGGAGAACAACGTTTCACATTCAAGACTAGGAGGGGTTTCTGTTTAATTTTGTGACACACTCGATACTTTCTAGAAATTCCTCTAAAGATACATAACACAGTTAAATTTATTAATCCATCTTTGATAATCCTTTGAGTTTTATATAATGTTTTCATTATTAAATACACTAAAAGTCTGCCAATATATTTACTATAAGTACATTACAACTCTTTTATATATTAGCATCTTTAATATATTTGTGTATGCTTCACTTACATATATTATACTCATTTGTCCATTTACTGTGACTTCATTAGTTCGTTTTTTTTAAACATGATTTTTTATCTATTTGTGTGTGTATGTGTATGTGTGTGTGTGTGTGTATGTGTATGTGTGTGTGTGTGTGTGTGCGGGTGAAGTGCCTAATCTCTATGCTGAAGCCTTTTTATCTTCTCTCTTTTTTGTGTCTATGTGCATGTTGATGTGGATACATGTGTGTGAAAGTACCTGTGCATATATATGCACATATGTATTTAAGCCAGAAATCAGGAGCTGGTGTCTTTCCTCAGTAGACATCTTCACTCTTTAACAATTAATTTCCAATGACATTCCATCATTAAGCAAATTTCTATGCACATGCATATTTATTGATCTTGACAAATTGTTGCATTGAATCAAAGTAAAACTATTTTCATCCAATTGCCTTTGATTCCAACACATGTATTTTCTGAAATTGTATGCCTAATAATTTTCATCAAATCTGACATTTCACAGATTTAATATACCCTTCTCTGTCTTTACTTTCTCCTTTACACTATATCTTTGTTTCTTGTTTCTGACTCTATGCTGGCTTTTGTGACCCTATTTCTCATACTGTGTGGCCTTGACCAACCTTAATACAAGGCAAGGTGCATAATCTTACTATACAATTTGATGTCAGGTTTTGTTGACATCCATGGGAGACCTGTGCATTTTCTAATAGAAATGAGGGAAGAGTGGATGGAGAGTAGGCAGAGGGGAGTTTGGGGAGTAACTAGGGTAGAGGAAGGGGGGAAAACTGCATTTGGTATAAAAAACAAACAAATTAATTAATTAATTTAAACAAAAATTTTAAAGCACATAATTCTTCACTGTATTATGTAATAATTACTACAAGTAACTAAATTTTATTATTTTGAATGGAATTGAAATATATCTATTTGTTAATCAACACTTCTAAATTTTTATTTATGCCATCTTTTCTATTTCAAAGACATCAGATGACTTTGAAAAGACTCTCACTATTTTTCTAAAAATTTTAATGAAATTAATTGTAGGATTTGTGAGAAAAATGTAACTGAAATCATTGCTATGTATCTATAGGCATAAGTCTAATATTGCCTTGATTTCATATTATCTTTCTCTTCAATGTATTTTCAGTAAAGGTTGGGTTAAGATTTTATATTATTTGCAAATAACATTGTTTTTCTGATTTTATATTTATTAAAGTTCAGTGGTGATTCAGAATGCCAAAAATAAGCAGTTTTAAAAGGAACTATGAACAGACTGAAAAATAAGTGGAAGATTTGTGAACCACTTTTACTATGGAAAGACTATTCCTAGTTCTTGTTTGCTAAAGCATTACCGTAGATGAGTTCTAATTCTCCCTGTTGTGAGACATACAGCTAGTCTTACAGTGAGTTAAGTGGTGGTCCTCAAACTGTATGTCTACATGTAAATCCCTGGAAATATGAATGTCACTTTATTTGGAAATGGATCATTACAGATGCAGAAAGGAAAAGATTTTTAGGTGATATTATTGATCACTGGGTGGGCTATGAAACTAACAATAGAATTAAATGTAAGAGATACATAAAGGAGACACTGATGTGAAGCAGGAACAGAGAGGTTGTGGTGATACTTTATAAATCAAAGAAGCCATATGAGGCAAGCGAAAAAAACCTTATTCTCAAAAAGAGAAGAGACTTTCAGATATATTGTTTTCAGGAATATAAGAGAGTAATGTGTGATTATTTATGGCCAGTTAGTTCATGGTAGTTCACAAAGTAGCTGTAGGGGATGGTCTTATGTGTGTGTCTGTGTGTGTGTGTGTGTGTGTGTGTGTGTGTGTGTGTGTGTATACATATGTTTAAGAAAATAAGTTAACACATTTGCTTAACTTATATGTTTTCCTCATGTCTAAAGATACATGATAACTAATGCCATATCACAACTGACTTGAGTATGATCATCATTTAATTTAATGTCTATTATGTATCATCCTTGTTTTATTTCTTGTGGTAATTGCCATTGCATGCCATAGAATACAACAACAGCTATGTAATGAGACAAATACACTGCACACAATCCACGTGTCTTAAAGTACCAAGTAGAAGAAAGACAGTGTTTTCAGAAAGAATAAGAATTATTAACAAATTCTCCACAGGTGCCTACCCTGAGGAGATCTCTACCATGGTCCACAATAGACACTATAAGTGGCTATGATATTAATCTGAGGGAATATTAAATGTATCTAAGCACAATGAGTTCTTTAGTTCATTCACTTTATTTTTCTAAATCCATTCTAACTACACAGCTTCCTTTCTGTTCATCTCTGTCTCTTCTGCTATGCTCTCATTGATCTAAACTTAGTTCTTTCTCATCTTCATTCTCCTCAAGAATATATATACACACATATGTATATTCTCATATATATATATATATATATATATTCATTAACAACTTGTTAGTAAAAACTACAAAGTAAACTCTTAGGGACAAGAATTCTGATAAGAGTCACACTTGGCAAAGACTTGGTCAGTTTAATTGGTGATTGACAACAGCTATAGGTTGTGAAAAGTTCTGACTATCTCTTTAAGGGATAGCTACAAGGATTACAAGAGGAGAAATTAAACCAATGAGAGATTTAATGAAAAAGGCAAAGAATACTTGTACTATTTTATGTGAGTTAATATTATCCAGACATGGTTAGTCAGTTAACAGCCTTTTTCTGTCAGTCACCTGAGTCTCAGGACCTATACATAATTAGTCTATGGAGCCTAAAATTTTGCATTAAAAATTGGTATAGAAATAAATACAAAATATTACTTGTTTTTTGAATCAGAATTGGGAGATGCCAATGGAGGAAGCTTAAGGCACTATAGGTGTTATTGATCTTTTGAAGTTCTAATATATACCAAGGCCAAAAACTTGCATTATCACTTCTAGTTCACTATAATTTTTCTGAAGGGTTTTGATCCAACAAGGCCAGACACCTGCAATATCACTGTACAAGAACACTTTGTCTGGCCAATTATTCCTTGTCAGTAGCTAAGGATGGATAACAAGACCTCTAAGTATCTACAGTTCACATGGAACAATAGATCTAGTATGAAGCATATTTTAGTATGGTTCTCTTCATAAAAATTGTACAGTTAAATAAGAAACTAGACTATCCATAATGTGTGTTCCCCTAAGTTTTAGATGTAATCATGAAATGGAAATACATGGTAAATGTTGAGATACCATAGGTATTATTGCACAAGAAGTTTACAACAAGAAGCAGCCAATTCATTAAAAAGACAGTAATTCCATAATGCCTTGCATGGTGGTTTCCTCCAACAGAATCCTTGCTTCTGATAGGTTGACTTTCTAAGCTCTTGTTGTCACCTGCTGGATACTTCCATGGTCTTTTGCTACTAGTAGCTCTCAATAAATTGCTAAGAAAGAAAGAGAACCCAAATTCAGAAATAACCTGGACAGCTTCCAAAAAGCACAAGTTCAGAAAACAACAACAACAACAAAGTCCCAATAATAAAATGTTATTGGATGAAATTAAGACTTAACTCTTTACTAAACTCTCTATGTGATGGTTTCACATCCATCCACTGCATGAAACATTGTAAAGCTATGGTCTGCTTTAGTGGATTTGTGTGACAGTCAAAAACCATTTAAGTGTTCTATATTTAACATGACGGAGTAAAATATCAGTTATATCTTCCTGAAAAAATAGAAACTATCAAATTAACTGTTGTAGGTAGAAGTTTCTGTCCTGGCCACTGGTTCCCAAATAATCAACATAGAAGCTTAATATTAATTACAAGTATTTGGCCACTAGCTAACATTTACATTTACATTAACCCATATTTCTTACCTCTGTTTTGCCATGTGGTATGGAACTTGCTTTTCTCTATGTCTCTGGCGACTCCAAACTCCACTCTTTCTCCTCCAAGAATTCTCACATTTTCTCTCCCACCTAGTTTTAACCTCTTCAGCTACTGGCAATTCAGCTTCTTTATTAACCAATTTCACACACACACACACACACACACACACACACACACACACACACTCACACACACACACACATTTTTAAAAATTAAAATAAGACATAGACATGATCTGTTATAATTTTACAGATGATTGTAACATAATGACTTCTAAAATATATCATTTTGACAAAATCTAGGATTTATAATATATAGCACCTTATTTATGAGAATAAATCTATACATAAATACAGACTAACAAGTCATGAACAATAAACCAAAGTCTAAAAATAGTCACAAATAATGAAGCAGAGGATATAAATATTTAAATTATATCATTTGGATATATATTATGTTACATAAATTATTTAATAATTGGGTATGTCTGCAATTAAAATTTAAAGGAAAATAGCAATGTTCTTAATCTATTCTATTATAGCATAATTTCCTATACTGAAATTTATTTTACACAATGCTGGATATAAGGAATTATGTGATTAAATTGTTAATAGTCTTAATATCTTGAAAATCTTCTCTGCTTCCTAAAAGTTCTATGGCATTAGACAGAAGAAAGGCACAGCAGCCTTTTATTGGGTCCCTGTGAACATCAGTACTCTCCCACACATATTCTCTTATTAATCTCATGTGAAGATAGGTGAAACTACAAGTACTCTACCAACTGTAGATGCTTCAATTTTGAAACATGTGAGTCAAAGTGCATGTCAAAGTCCTTGATACTGGACTAGGATTCTTCAGGATTCATGTCACTGGGTTATGGGAAAAAGAAAGCCAAGATAAAGATAACTTTCAATATCACTTGCTGTGGGATTTTCTGTATGTTACATGTAGTGTGTTGCTCTGATTGGGTAATAAATAAAACACTGATTGGTCAGTAGCCAGGTAGGAAGTATAGGCAGGACAAAGAGAAGAGAATTGGGGGAAGTGGAAGGCAGAGGCAGAGAGACCTGCCAGCTGTGCCATGACAAGTGAGATGTAAGGTACTGGTAAGCCACAAGCCACGTGGCAAAGTATAGTTTAATAGAAATGGGCTGAATATAAGAGTAAGAGTTAGACAATGGTAGGCCTGAGCTAATGGCCAAGCAGTTTAAATAACATAAGCATCTGTGTGATTATTTTATAAGTGGAAGATGGCTCAGCCATTAAAGGCTAGGCTCACAACCAAAAATGTGAAAATATAAGTGGGCTGTCAGACTGACAGGACTTGGCCAGGGGCTGGAGAGAAGGTCTCCAGCTACAATCACTGATTATGACAGAATGACAGCACTATCTTTATTCACTTCTGTTTTCTCCCATTCTTTCTTATATCAATTCCTTATATATCATTTGAGTTGACATACAAAATTTCCCATTTAGTTATCCCTCAAGTTTCTCATCAAACTAAAATTATTCACCCCCAAATTTGATTTACCTCGAACGTTACTGACTAGACAGATAGAAAGCACATCTAATTAATAAATTCTTCTAAACCTCAGACTTGATGACTTTTAACGACTTATCATGACCTTCCATCATCAGTGGTTGAGCCTTATTGACTTTCTCTCAAGACAGCCGCTAAGTCCATCTGTTTTACACACAGTCACTGACAAAGTCTGAAGAATTGTCATTTGTCACTGCTCACAGGATTTATTTTAGGTCCCACTGTGTACTGCCTATCTTGACTGATAGGCTCTGTATCTTATAAGACTTCTAAGAGAAAAAAAAAAACTAGAATACTACAAATATATGATAGATGATTGAGGTGATAGATGATAGAAGTTAGGATAGTAGATAGATAAGTAGGTAAGAAACTAGGTAGGTAGGAAGACAGACAGACATATAAATAAATAATAAATATAATGAAGGAGGGGTGTGGAAAGAAAGAGAGAGAGACAGAGTGAATAAGAATAAGAATAAGAATAGGTACAGGGGGAGGAGAAAGAGGAGGAGAAGCAGGAACAGGAAGATGAGGAGGAGGAGGAGGAGGAGGAGGAGGAGGAGGAGGAGGAGGAGGAGGAGAAGGAGAAGGAGAAGGAGAAGAAGAATTATTTTCCTCTATGGGTTTCAACTGATCAGAAAATGTCTGCCTTCCTTGTATGACAGTCGTGGATCCAGGACAGTGGCCCACCATACTCATTCCCTAACTCAAAAGTCAGTTTCTTCAACAAAACATGTTTACAGTCTGAACTATACATAACCTTACCAGAACTATACATAACTTTACCTGTATATTCTTTAATGTAGTCAATCTGTTAAAAGCTGAGCAGAGCTGAGGAACATGGGTAGCTATATGTCATAGTAGAGAATTGTTTCCTTAGGTGATTCCAATGATAACGTAACTAAGAGGCTTAGTAAAAATAAGAGTCAGGTTCCAAACACAGAACACTTTAGAATATAAAATTACAAACAATGAAACTCAGATTTTATTTTTTGCCTTAAGCTTCTTACCATATAATTACACAATTAAAAATTGTGAACATTTGAAACAGTGCATATATCTAATTATCACATTATATGCTTAAGACATAAAATTTCATTTTTCAGTTATTGTAGTTGGAAGTTTTCCTGTGTCCCGGCCTGCTGGTGGTTGGGACAAATCTCTTCCACTAGCTTCCCCCAAGGAAACACACAGAACAGAGGCTTATATTAACTATGAACTATATGACCATTAGCTTAGGCTTATTACCAACTAGCTCTTACACTTAAATTAACCCATAATTCTTGTCTATGTTTAACCATGTGGCTTGGTTCTTTTTCTCAGTTCTGCCTAATCATCTTGCCTCCTCTGTGTCTGGCTGGCAACTCCTGACTCAATCCTTCCTTATCCCAGAATTCTCCTTGTCTGCTTATCTCACCCATACTTTCTGCCTGGCTACTGGCCAATCATCATTTTATTTATCAACCAATCAGAGCAACACACATTCACAACTGTAGCAGGAATCTTAAAAGCTCTTATTAATAAAATCAAACCTGAGGCCAGTTATTGGGGTGAATGCTGGAACATCAGAGAAACAGAACAAGCCACAGCTTCCTCACCTTGCCAGTTCCTCAGCTGATGCTGTTTCCTCATACTGGATGCCTCTCAGCTGAACTGTGCTGCTCAAAAGACCAAAAGCTTAATCAGCCAAATGCTTCTAGTTTCTGGTTCTCATGCCTTATATACCTTTCTCTTGTCTAACATCACTCCCTGGGATTAAAGACGTGAGTCACCAGGTTTGGCTGTATCATTGACTAGATGGATTCCTGCCTCTGGAATGCTAGGATTAAAGGTCTGTGCTCCCACTTCCTATCTTGTATGTTTAATATTGTGGCTGTTCTGTCTCTGACCCCAGATAAGTTTATTAGGGTGCACAATATTTTACGGAACACAATACCACCACACACAACATACAGAACGACATTCCACAGCACTTCCCCTTTTCTGTCTAATCAAGAAGGAAGGTTTTAACTTTAAAGGTAACAAGCAACATGGCTAAATATAGATAAGAATTATGGGTTAATTTAAGTGTAAGAGCTAGTCGGTAATAAGCCTGAGCTAATGGCTGAGCAGTTATAAATAATATTAAGCCTCTGAATGATTATTTTATAATTGGCTGCAGGACCACAGATGAAAGAGATTTGTCTGCACTGTGCAGGGCAGTGTAGGACACTGAAAAACTTTCAGCTATAAATTATTTACCTGTATAGCTAAGGAAATAAAAGACCATGAGGTATTGAATCCCTAACAATAAAAGTACCTTCAGTTTCCCTGCTGATCTAATAAGAGGGGATAAGAATGGCCCCTGACAGAGTCTGAAGCCAGCCCCAGCCCCTAGCTATGAAACAGAGGAATCAGACTAGGAGGAGTGAGTGGTTTAACGGTTTGGTCAGCCAGAGACCTGCGACCTTCACTGCCAATCATTCCACTGGAGAGAAGGCAGCTTTTCTCACGTGGCCTGCCAGGTAAGTCCATTTTAATTGCCTCTGGTTGTGTCTGAAAACTCACAGGTGTGTAAATTTTCGCTCTGATCCAGACACCTCACCTCCCACTTAGTTCTTCTACTGACTGTGAAAAACCCACATTTCTCTATGGATTTATCCTCTCAAGTTTCTCCCTGGTTTCCTTTCTATAGGTTAGTCTCCCAATCATTTTTGGTATATTTATCCTCTCTTTAAATTTCAAATTATGCTTTAGATAATAATCTATCCAGAACTTTTCAGCTATCTGCCAATTATACTTGACTTTGGCACTTGAAGCTTTGTAAATCTCCTGGATAATTCTAGGTATATTTCACAAGTGTCTCATGACACTTTGTATCCAAAAACTATTATTAAGTTTATATATTCATTCAAATTCTGTACCTCATAATGTTTTTCCTATTATAGATGGAAAATGTGAATACAAAAACTCATTTTAAAAATGGTATTGAATTTTTTAAATTAATTGTGGTTATAATAAACAAATTATTTCCATCCTTTGATTTAATCTAAGATAAAAGGATTAATTTTGAAGCAGTTATAATCATTAAAAAAATTTATATCGAATAGGTTTCTGTTGTACATTCTACTTTTCATACTATTGAAATTTTTAAATGTCTTTCCTTCTATTCTTCATTGTTTATGAAGTTGACAATTTTTGCAAAGTAGAAAGCACTGAAACTGATAAGTATTCCATCATTAAGTTTCACATTTTTCTCACTTTAATAATTATCATATTGATTTGTATCAATCTCTAAATTTTTCCATAGTGTTTATAATCCAGTGAAGGAAAAACTGATGCAATCCTAAGATAACACACTAGAGCCAGAGAAACTCCTGTGATACTGTTACAGAAATTCCCATTTTTATTTATTACCTAACCTTATAAATAGCATTTCAAATGCTTTAAAACCTCAAATATATTTTAATAACTTCTTTCCCTTTTACACTGGAGATAGCAACCTTTTAAAATATGTGTGTATATTAAAGATTAGAGCTAAAGTTTTCCTTTATCGTTTTTGGCAAATATTATCTCCTCTACTTATAGTTCCCTACTAATATCAACTCTTTATCTCAGATATAACTTGGTGATATGTCAGTCAAGAAGATCCTGGATGGAAGAAGCATTGACTAGTGCCAGGCTCTGCTGAACCAAACACAGCCAGAAAGAAAAGAGCACATCCCAGGAGCTCAAATCCCTGACACACAAGTTTCAAAGGATGTTAACACAGAGTTACTTTTTAAGATAAGTATTTTAACTTATTATTTTTAACTTGCATTTAAAAACTTATGCTTTTTATTTCAATGTATAATTCATTAAGGAACTGAATTTTCTATCAAAAACTTCTGGCTCTTTGATCAAAAGTCATGCACAAAAATTAATACTATATTATTCAGTCTACCTTCACTGTATAAAGTGGTGATCATATGAAATGCAATTTGGTCATAAACAAGTAGGATTTAAATTCTAACTTGATAAAATGTTTTGTTAATTCAAACTAAAGAACTTCTCTAATGAAATTACATATGTAAGTAAAATAAGATTTTTTTCTTTTCATTTGGTTTTTTTAAAAGACCAAAGAAATCTCATATCTCAATTGCATAGCAAAATATCTGCCACAGAAAGTAACTTGATAAATGCTGTCTCTTGCTTTGTGAAATTTATGGTGTAATTTGAAATATTAGAATGTTTTGATCTCAAAACTTTTTTATTGAAGATTCTTTATATTTTTAATTTTTATTTATTAAGAAATTTTCTACTCACTCCACATACTGTCCACAGATTCCCAACTCTTCCCTTCTTGCACCCCCCAGCACTCTTTCCCAAGCCACCCCACATCTGCACATCCCCCCAATCAAGGTCTCCCATGGGGAGTCTGAAGAGCCCAGCACACTGGGCCTAGGCAGGTCCAAGACCCTTCCCATTGCACCAAAGCTGTGCAAAATGTTACACCACAGGCACCAGGTTGCAAAAGCCTGCCCATAGACCAGGGACAGATCCCGATCCCCCTGCCTGGGTACCCCCAAAACAGTTCAAGCCAAACAACCATCTTCCATATCCAGAGGGCTTAGTCCAGTCCCATAGGGGCTCCACAGCCACCAGTCCATGTGACGGCCGGTTTCCCGACTTCCTCCCAGGGCGGAGCCCTGGGTTGTTTACCACATCGGCTCTCCTGCTCAGATGGCGCTGACTTCCTCCTAGGGCGGAGCCCTGGGTTGTTTACCAAGTCGGCTCTCCCGTTCAACTCCGCCCAGTAACAGCAATGCACCAATCCCAATCCGCCTAGTGTATCAGGCCAGCAGAGCACGCCCACATCCTGCATAAAAAGCCCGTCAACTGCCGTGGTCGGGGCCCCTCACCTCCAGCTCTCCCTCAACCAAGCAGCGCTTCAATAAACCGTGATTGGAGAAGAATCCTTGTGTCGTGGCTTTCTTCCCCGCTGGCCGGGGCTCGCCACAGCTGGTGCCGAAACCCAGGAAACTTGGACACCGGGAATCTTAGACACCGAGTGAGGGGTCAAAGAGGATTCAGAACTCAACACACGGAGCGGTGACATCGTTAAATCCCAGGTAAATTGGGAACCTGTGACAAAAGCAGGGTTAAAGGAAATCCCAGGTAAATTGGGAACCTGCGACAAAAGCAGGGTTAAAGGAATTCCCAGGTGAATTGGGAACCCGCGACAAAAGCGGGCAGGTTTTTGCTCTTCTCTGTAAAGAGAGAGCGGGAACAAAGGGCTAGTCGATAGACTTTTGGAACTGGTTTTTGTGTTGCAAACAGAACTGTTTAAATGGAAAAGTTTGGGTTTTCTAACTAGGCTTGAGACTTTGTTTTAAAAAAAAAAAAAATATATATATATATATATATATATATAAAGAGAAGGGAGAATTAATATTCTTTAGTCTATTTAATTTAAACAAATATTTTTCTCTCAGGTATGCTGACTGCTGGGATTGATCCGCTTGTGTTTGCTCTAGTGTTCTTTTTTATGGTAATTGTTATTCTTTTCTGCTGTTTTTTCCTACGCAATGTGAAAATTATTAGGGAGGGACGCAAGGCACTGATCAAACACCAGGACAGTCTATCGGAATCAGATTCTAAAGGAGAGAACTTGAGTAGGCCTAAAAAGAAGAAAGAAAAGAATAGAGAAAAGGAAAGTAAAGAAAATAAACAAGAAAAAGAAAAAAATTTAGAAAAGAAAGGGAACTCCTTATATCTAGTATTAAAAGAGTTTGCAAAACTTGATTTTTCTGATGGTGAGTTAGACCCTGATAAGGAGAAAGATTTAGAGGAAGCTGCCGCTGAGTACGAGAAAGAAAGATATGGGCGGCGGCAACCCCCTCCTTATAATGTTTCTGCTGGGATGAATGTGGGACCAACGGCGCCTTCGGGACCACGCCCATCCCCGGCACCGCCTTCGTGTTTGCAGACAGGTGGAGGTTGCCATCTTATCAGGAGGAACACCTGGGCATGATTAGCTTCCGCGTTCCCAGTTTTTAAAGACCCACAAACAAACAATAGGTGCCATCTTATCAGGAGGAACACCTGGGCACGATTAGCTTCCGCGTTCCCAGTTTTTAAAGACCCACAAACAAACAATAGGTATCATGACCCTGTGCCTTATAAACAAAGGATCTGGTGGAGGCTGCTCGAGCCTATGGAGTAACAGCTAGTTATACTTTAACCTTGTTGACTAGGCTCACTACACAGGCTATGACTCCAACAGACTGGTTTGAAATAGCTAGAGCATGTCTGTCTACAGGACAGTACTTGGATTTTAAATCTATAGTCACAGATAGAGCTCAGGCACAAGCTAGAATTAATCTTCAAAATAATCGACCGCAGTGGACAGCCGACATGCTACTAGGCCAAGGACAATGGACTGTGAATCAGATGGCATATCCTATTGAAGTTTATCAACAAATAAATGACATTTATTCTAAGGCTTGGAAGTCATTACCAAATAAAGGAGAGGTTTCAGGGAACTTAACTAAGATCATTCAAGGACCCAATGAACCTTTTTCAGATTTTGTAGCTAGAATGTTGGAGGCAGCAGGAAAGATATTTGGGGATGTAGAAACAGCTATGCCTCTGGTTCAACAATTAGTATATGAGCAAAGCACAAAAGAATGCAGAAGAGCTATTACCCCGTGGAAAGGAAAGGGATTGGAAGCTTGGTTAAAGGCCTGTAGAGAGATTGGAGGACCGCTAAGTAATGCTGGCCTAGCAGCGGCAGTCCTCACAGCCACACAAGCTGCGTTACGAGTGAATTAAGGTTGAACTATATATATCACCATACATGTTAATTCGAATGATTCTGTAAAGAGTTTGTGTTGAGTTGTAAGACTGGGAGAATTGTGACTATGTATAGCAATATTTATGTTAACCTGTTAATGGTAATGATGAAGCTAAGGGATTCTTTAAGTTTGCAATTGTATTAAGTTTTGGTTTAAACAGTTGTCCAGTTATCTTTTAGGCAATTGGACGGGAAGAGCAAATTGATACCCTTTGGCAGATTGCCCAGCTCGGCTGTCAAGAATTCGACAGCCTGATGGAACAACTGAGGGTGGCTATCGTCACGGTGAACTCGACCCAGGTGGACACCGGACTGGCAGAGGGATTAACTTCCTGGATTTCTTCTGCCCTTTCCCTGTTTAAGGAGTGGGTGGGGGTGGATATATTGTTGGCATGTTTGGCGCGATAATCTTAGCGGGATTTGTGTTGGTGTTGTTCTTGCTGTGCCGCTTAGCCCGAAGTCGCAGGCTGGAGAAGGTTGCAATTGCTAGAGCGCTGGCAGCGTTGGAAGCAGGCAGTTCTCCCCAAGTATGGATAAGCATGCTCAAAGAAGCCTAATACAATGCCCTTGCACCTGGAGGCATTTTGCCATTGCACCCAGAGGGATTGTAGATGGTCTTCGGAGTTATTGGGCTTTTGCACTGCCTTTGCACCTCCGAGGGTTTGTCCCATTGCACCGGAGAAGGAGTGCTTATCTAGCCCTAGGCCTCCCTTGATCGGTCCACACATCATGAGGTGGGGACCTGAACGGGAATAAGTCCTCTATTCTCCATTACTAAACAAAAGGGGGGAACTGTGACGGCCGGTTTCCCGACTTCCTCCCAGGGCGGAGCCCTGGGTTGTTTACCACATCGGCTCTCCTGCTCAGATGGCGCTGACTTCCTCCTAGGGCGGAGCCCTGGGTTGTTTACCAAGTTGGCTCTCCCGTTCAACTCCGCCCAGTAACAGCAATGCACCAATCCCAATCCGCCTAGTGTATCAGGCCAGCAGAGCACGCCCACATCCTGCATAAAAAGCCCGTCAACTGCCGTGGTCGGGGCCCCTCACCTCCAGCTCTCCCTCAACCAAGCAGCGCTTCAATAAACCGTGATTGGAGAAGAATCCTTGTGTCGTGGCTTTCTTCCCCGCTGGCCGGGGCTCGCCACAGCTGGTGCCGAAACCCAGGAAACTTGGACACCGGGAATCTTAGACACCGAGTGAGGGGTCAAAGAGGATTCAGAACTCAACACACGGAGCGGTGACGTCGTTAAATCCCAGGTAAATTGGGAACCTGTGACAAAAGCAGGGTTAAAGGAAATCCCAGGTAAATTGGGAACCTGCGACAAAAGCAGGGTTAAAGGAATTCCCAGGTGAATTGGGAACCCGCGACAAAAGCGGGCAGGTTTTTTGCTCTTCTCTGTAAAGAGAGAGCGGGAACAAAGGGCTAGTCGATAGACTTTTGGAACTGGTTTTTGTGTTGCAAACAGAACTGTTTAAATGGAAAAGTTTGGGTTTTCTAACTAGGCTTGAGACTTTGTTTTAAAAAAAAAAAAAAATATATATATATATATATATATATATAAAGAGAAGGGAGAATTAATATTCTTTAGTCTATTTAATTTAAACAAATATTTTTCTCTCAGGTATGCTGACTGCTGGGATTGATCCGCTTGTGTTTGCTCTAGTGTTCTTTTTTATGGTAATTGTTATTCTTTTCTGCTGTTTTTTCCTACGCAATGTGAAAATTATTAGGGAGGGACGCAAGGCACTGATCAAACACCAGGACAGTCTATCGGAATCAGATTCTAAAGGAGAGAACTTGAGTAGGCCTAAAAAGAAGAAAGAAAAGAATAGAGAAAAGGAAAGTAAAGAAAATAAACAAGAAAAAGAAAAAAATTTAGAAAAGAAAGGGAACTCCTTATATCTAGTATTAAAAGAGTTTGCAAAACTTGATTTTTCTGATGGTGAGTTAGACCCTGATAAGGAGAAAGATTTAGAGGAAGCTGCCGCTGAGTACGAGAAAGAAAGATATGGGCGGCGGCAACCCCCTCCTTATAATGTTTCTGCTGGGATGAATGTGGGACCAACGGCGCCTTCGGGACCACGCCCATCCCCGGCACCGCCTTCGTGTTTGCAGACAGGTGGAGGTTGCCATCTTATCAGGAGGAACACCTGGGCATGATTAGCTTCCGCGTTCCCAGTTTTTAAAGACCCACAAACAAACAATAGGTGCCATCTTATCAGGAGGAACACCTGGGCACGATTAGCTTCCGCGTTCCCAGTTTTTAAAGACCCACAAACAAACAATAGGTATCATGACCCTGTGCCTTATAAACAAAGGATCTGGTGGAGGCTGCTCGAGCCTATGGAGTAACAGCTAGTTATACTTTAACCTTGTTGACTAGGCTCACTACACAGGCTATGACTCCAACAGACTGGTTTGAAATAGCTAGAGCATGTCTGTCTACAGGACAGTACTTGGATTTTAAATCTATAGTCACAGATAGAGCTCAGGCACAAGCTAGAATTAATCTTCAAAATAATCGACCGCAGTGGACAGCCGACATGCTACTAGGCCAAGGACAATGGACTGTGAATCAGATGGCATATCCTATTGAAGTTTATCAACAAATAAATGACATTTATTCTAAGGCTTGGAAGTCATTACCAAATAAAGGAGAGGTTTCAGGGAACTTAACTAAGATCATTCAAGGACCCAATGAACCTTTTTCAGATTTTGTAGCTAGAATGTTGGAGGCAGCAGGAAAGATATTTGGGGATGTAGAAACAGCTATGCCTCTGGTTCAACAATTAGTATATGAGCAAAGCACAAAAGAATGCAGAAGAGCTATTACCCCGTGGAAAGGAAAGGGATTGGAAGCTTGGTTAAAGGCCTGTAGAGAGATTGGAGGACCGCTAAGTAATGCTGGCCTAGCAGCGGCAGTCCTCACAGCCACACAAGCTGCGTTACGAGTGAATTAAGGTTGAACTATATATATCACCATACATGTTAATTCGAATGATTCTGTAAAGAGTTTGTGTTGAGTTGTAAGACTGGGAGAATTGTGACTATGTATAGCAATATTTATGTTAACCTGTTAATGGTAATGATGAAGCTAAGGGATTCTTTAAGTTTGCAATTGTATTAAGTTTTGGTTTAAACAGTTGTCCAGTTATCTTTTAGGCAATTGGACGGGAAGAGCAAATTGATACCCTTTGGCAGATTGCCCAGCTCGGCTGTCAAGAATTCGACAGCCTGATGGAACAACTGAGGGTGGCTATCGTCACGGTGAACTCGACCCAGGTGGACACCGGACTGGCAGAGGGATTAACTTCCTGGATTTCTTCTGCCCTTTCCCTGTTTAAGGAGTGGGTGGGGGTGGATATATTGTTGGCATGTTTGGCGCGATAATCTTAGCGGGATTTGTGTTGGTGTTGTTCTTGCTGTGCCGCTTAGCCCGAAGTCGCAGGCTGGAGAAGGTTGCAATTGCTAGAGCGCTGGCAGCGTTGGAAGCAGGCAGTTCTCCCCAAGTATGGATAAGCATGCTCAAAGAAGCCTAATACAATGCCCTTGCACCTGGAGGCATTTTGCCATTGCACCCAGAGGGATTGTAGATGGTCTTCGGAGTTATTGGGCTTTTGCACTGCCTTTGCACCTCCGAGGGTTTGTCCCATTGCACCGGAGAAGGAGTGCTTATCTAGCCCTAGGCCTCCCTTGATCGGTCCACACATCATGAGGTGGGGACCTGAACGGGAATAAGTCCTCTATTCTCCATTACTAAACAAAAGGGGGGAACTGTGACGGCCGGTTTCCCGACTTCCTCCCAGGGCGGAGCCCTGGGTTGTTTACCACATCGGCTCTCCTGCTCAGATGGCGCTGACTTCCTCCTAGGGCGGAGCCCTGGGTTGTTTACCAAGTCGGCTCTCCCGTTCAACTCCGCCCAGTAACAGCAATGCACCAATCCCAATCCGCCTAGTGTATCAGGCCAGCAGAGCACGCCCACATCCTGCATAAAAAGCCCGTCAACTGCCGTGGTCGGGACCCCTCACCTCCAGCTCTCCCTCAACCAAGCAGCGCTTCAATAAACCGTGATTGGAGAAGAATCCTTGTGTCGTGGCTTTCTTCCCCGCTGGCCGGGGCTCGCCGCAAGTCCACAGTTCATGGGCTTCCACTAGTGTGGCTGGTCATCTTCTGCACATCCTCCCATCATGATCTCAATGTTCCTTGCCTGCAGTATCTCTCCTCTCTCTCATCAAATGGATTCCCAGACGGCAGCATGGTGCCTGGCCGTGGATCTCTGTATCTGCCTCCATCTGTCACTGGACAAAGGCTCTATGATGACAGCTAGGTTATTTGCTAGGCTGGTCAGCATAGTAGACTGGTCCAGTCACTGGACCATGGCCAGCAGACTAAGGTGGGGTTATCCTTGTTGATTCCTGAGAGCCTCCCCTGTACCCTGCCTCTTCCTATTCCCATGATGTCCTCATCTATTATTACCTTCCTCCCTGCCCTCCCACTCTGTCCCTTTTCCAGCTTGATTCTCCCATTTCCCTATGTTCTCATTCCCCACTCCTCATCCTCTGCCACCCCCCAACACCCAGTCCATTCAAGTAGATCTCATCCACTTCTTCACAGGGCTCTCCATGTTTCCCACCTAGGGTCTTTCCCTGTTAGCTAGCCTCTCTGGAGTTGTGGGTTGCACTCTGGCCATCCCTTCCCTCACATTTAGTATCCACTTATGAGTGAGTACATATTATGTTTGTCCTTCTGAGTCTGGGTTACCTCACTCAAGATGATATTTTCTAGATCTATCTATTTGCCTGCAAATGTCATCATATTGTTTTTTTTTTACTGCTGAGTAGTACTCCATTGTATCTATGTGCCGTATTTTCTTTATCCATTTTTCAGTTGAAGGACATCTAGGTTGTTTCCAGGTTTTTGCTATTACAAATAATGCTGATATGAACATAGTTAAGCATGTGTCCTTGTGGTAAGATTGAACATTCCTTGTGTATAAGAGTGGTATAACTGGGTCTTAAAGAAGACTTATTCCCAATTTTCTGAGAAACCACCATACTTATTTCCAGAGTGGCTGTACAAGTTTGCATTCCCACCAACAGTGGAGGAGTGTTCTGCTTGCTCCACATCCTCTCCATGATAAGCTCTCTTCAGTGTTTCTGATATTAGCCATTCTGACAAGTGTAAGATGGTATCTCAGAGCTCTTTTGATTTGCATTTCCCTGATGACTAAGGATGTTGAGCAATTCCTTAAATGCCTTTCAGCCATTTGAGATTCTTCTGTTGAGAATTCTTTGTTAAGCTCTGTAGCCCATTTTTTAAATTTGATTGTTCAGTATTTTGATGTCTAGCTTTTTGAGTTCTTTATATATTTTGGAGATCAGCCCTCTGTCCATGTGGTGTTGGTGAAGATCTTTTCCCATTCTGTAGGCTGTCTTTTGGTCTTATTGAGCATGTCCTTTGCTCTACAAAAGCTTCTCAGTTTCAGGAGGTCCCATTTATTAATTGTCGCTCTCAGTGTCTGTGCTATTGGTGTTATATTTAGGAAGTAGTCTACTATGCCGATTCATTCCAGACTTCCTACTTTCTCTTCTATCATGTTCAAAACTGGATTTATGTTGAGGTCTTTGATCCTCTTGGACTTGTGTTTTGTGCATAGCAACAGATATGGTTATATTTGCAATGTTCTGCTTGTTGACATCCAGTTATGCCAGCACCATTTGTTGAAGATGCTTTCTTTTTTCCATGGTACAGTTTTGGCTTCTTTTTTGAAAATCATATGTTCATAGGTGTGTGGATTAATGTCAGGGTCTTAAATTTGATTCCATTGGTCCACATGTCAGTTTTTTATGCCAGTACCAAACTGTTTTTATTACTATAGCTGTATAGTAGAGATTGAGGTCAGGGATTATGATGCCTCCAGAGGTTGATTTATTATACAGGATTCTTTTAGCTGTCCTAGGTTTTTGTTCTTCCATATAAAGTTAAGTATTGTTCTTTCAAAGTCTGTGAAGAATTGTGTTGGGATTTTGATGGGGATTGCATTGAATCTGTATATTGCTTTTGATAAGATTGCCATTTTTACTATGTTGATTCTACCTCTCCATGAGCATGGAAGATCTTTCCATTTTCTAATATCTTCTTCAATTTATTTCTTCAGAGACTTAAATTTCTTATCATACAGGTCTTTCACTTGCTTAGTTAGAGTTACCCCAAGGTATTTTATATTATTTGTGGCTATTTTAAAGGGTAATGTTTCTCTGATTCTTATCCATATTTTCATTAGAATATAGGAGGGCTACTGAATTTTTTGTGTTAATCTTGTATCCTGCCACCTTACTGAAGGAGTTTATCAGCTGTAGGAGTTCCTGGTAGAATTTTGGGGTCACTTATGTATACTATCACATGGTCTGCAAATAATGAAAGTTTGGTTTCTTCCTTTCCAGTTTGTAACCTCTTGTTCTCCTTTTATTGTTTTATTGCTCTAGCTAGAACTTCAAGTAGTATATTGAATAAGTATGGGGAGAGTGGACAGCCTTCTCTTGTTCCTGATTTTAGTGGAATTATTTTGACTCTCCATTTAATTTGATGTTAGCTGTCAGCTTGCTGTAAATTGCCTTTATTACATTTAGGTATGTTCCTTATATTCCTGATCTCTTTAGAACCTTTATCATCAAGGGGTGTTGAATTTTGTCAAAGGCTTTTTCAGCATCCAATGATATGATCATATGTTTTTTTTCTTTCAGTTTGTTCAAAACTTTGTGTTTAATATAAGGAAGAAATGAAGACTAAAAAAGTTCAACTCTTATGGGTAGACTCTAAGTCTAGAACTTAATATGTAGAAGGTACTTCTTCAGTCATTACTTCATGAAGTTGTGTAGGAACATTCTGTGTTGTGAGATGAAGGCATCCTCATACTAATTGGGGCCCAGTGGTTCTCCATGCTTTAAGATATTAAAACAAGAGCTGTAGATGACAATCCATAGGTTTAAAGCTCTTGGTTAACTAGAGGAATACTCCAGCCAAGTCTGTCAGGAGTCTTAATTTATGAGATGAGATATAGTATAAAAGTAAGTTTGGTTCCAAGTCCCAGTATGAGTACTTGAGGTGTGCTGATTTTATTGTGAAAGAAAGGTATGTCTTGTGGTACATTCTGGACCATGATTTTCTCCTCTGCACAGGAAAAAAAAAGTCATGACCAGTGGCAATGGCCCAACCCTTTATATATTCAGACATAGAAAATAATTGGGAAACATAGCAAAGAAAGACCTTGAAGAAAATGTTACTAGATGGTTTATTAACATGGAAACTTGTGGAAATGAATCTGGCTAGTAAGTTGTTACTATAAGAAATTAGAGATAATAATGGTGATCATGTTCATGCTACTATTGCATTGCTAGTCCAGTCATGATTGTAGCCTGTGGGCTTCACAGCTGGGTATAAATGCTTACTAAATTTCCCATCCCATGGCATGCATAGTACCTCCAAGCACTATGAAAACTAACTAGTGTAAATGAATCTCCTGGGTTGGAACTAACTTGACTTTTTCATGTTCAGTGACTCAAATACATGATTCTTTCATAGATCGTCTTATAATGAAGTTCAATAGACAGAAATGTTTAGAAGTCTAAGGGCCATCACTGGACATCAGCTCCAAAAAAGGGAACCCATTCTAGCAGTTTTTTATTCTGCTGTACTGTGATTTCTAGTGGGGCTCTGTGTGGTGATATTTTATTTGTGCACCCCAGTAAAGCTTATCTAAAGATCAGAGGAAAAAGCTAGCCACTATATTAAACATAGAAGTCAGGCAATGGTAGTACACACCTTTAATCCTAGCATTTGGAGGCTGAGATCCATCTGGATCTTTGTGAGTTCAAGGCTACTTTGGGGGAGAGGGGACACAGAGCCAGGAGTAGTGGTACACACCTTTAATCCCAGCCCTAACCATGGCACTCTAGAAAACTGTACAGACAGATAGTGATTTAGCTGGGTGGAGATAGGAAGTATGAGAGCAGGGACAGAAAGGCATATAGGCATGGGTAAATAGGAAGTAGGTCTCTCTTTGGCTGAGTATTTCAAGAGGTAAGAACATGGCTGGCTTCTTTTTGCTTTTCTTATCTCTCAGTTTTTACCCCAATATCTGGTTCTGGGTTTTTATTAATAGATTGTATAGGAATTTGTCTTACAGCTCTGTCTCATGCCTATAGGGTAATTCTATTTTGTGTATTTATGTGTGTGTATGCATATATTGCATGTACATAAATTTCTATAATGGTAAGTTGTTAGATGAGTTATCAAAATGTCTTTATTATTATTCACCCCTACCCACATTCATTCCTTTACCCTTCCCTCCTATCTCCCACCTCATTTAACACTTCTGACTCAACTCTTCCCATTTTACCAGTGTTCTATCTCCTCTGACCCTTAAATATTTGTCTTTATAATGCTTTGCTAATTTCATGATTTTATGAGTATTGTATTTGAAATGCTGAAACCCATTTATGATACCATAATCCAAGCAAGAGTCTGTAGATAGACACAGGTCATAGGCCCTACAGGACAAACTATTATTGTTATTTTGCTAAATAGATACAGTATTAAACTGACACCTAAATCCTTATCCTTACACTTGTGCACCCATGCATCTCTAAACCATCATTAGAGAAGTTTTTATTTTCAAGAGATGATGAATAGCTGAAATCTACACTGACCAAGGTACAAAGAGTATGAAACTGTGGGATTCTCAGCCCTAGATGGGATTTCATATCACACCCTCTTCTTCCAAAGTCCAGGGATAATTCTAGAAGACAGGGTAGAAAGATTGTAATACCCAGAATTGTTGAGTGATTTCAAGGAAATGGTGCCTTCTAGACACTATATGGCTGCTGTGCATGTGGAAATCGAAGTGATTATAATGACATGAATAAGACACGTGCAATTACAGCCATGAGCAAATCCCTAATGAAGAGTATAAGTGGGCAAAGACTCACAATCCTATTAGATGAGACATTGGTAGTTGATACTGCTGCAATGGAGAAAGTCAGGCTTCTTTAAGAAAGTAAAGAAAGTAGCCTTGACAAGCCATCACCCACAGGCTCCTTTTGTGTTATGCCCAAACTTTCCACTCAGCCAGATAGCTTACATCCTTTTCTGGGTCTAGCCAAGCATGTCTCCCTGATTTCCCATCTATACATTCTCCCCAAACCACCAGAATGAGTCTAGGTCCAAAATCTGGGGTTCAGGCTAGTCTCACCACCCATCCTAGGCTGCCACACCCTTTTTAGGATTCCAAAATGATCTGCTTTATCTGCCACCATTCACATGCATATTCACTGCCACATCCAACCTCTGGACCCAGCCAAATCTCTTGCAATCTTCTCTGGCTTCTAGCCCAGAGACTCTCTCTGATCCTTGCTATCCATTTATCCTCATTGTTCCAGATCTAGTGCTGTTCCCAGATCAAGTGCTCTGTCTTTGTCTGACACACCCCACCAATTTACAATCCATCTTTAGATTCTTCTAGGAAGATCTCTACCTATCTCCTCATGCAAAGACTTTCTTATACTACATATAGTCTTTCCAACCAACCAATTCTTTTTTCACATTCTTGGTTTGGATAACAAGGTACATCCTGTATACCAGCCCTGTCTCTTATGCCTACCTGGCTCCATTGTATCTAAGACATTTCCAACTACTAAGCCCAACCTCCCTGCACATCCTCTCTTCTGTCCCAGCCTGGTCTAGCCACATCAGACTTAGAACTAACAAAAATAAATTCCACATGCCCTGAGGGCTCTGGACTAGAAATGATGCTAACAGAAGGTGGTATTCAAGTTTCCAAAGGAAAGAAGCAGTCAACAATTCTGTCCAATTATGATGTCTATAAACCACATCAATGACCACCATGACAAGATAACCCTAAGGGTTCCGTAGTGGCACAAATACTTGGTAGTCACCAACATCTATCTAGTTGGACATAAGCCCTACTCAAGAGGGGAATTATATCTAGTACTGGAAATCTAGCCATCTATACAAGGCAAATGAAAACTTGAAAACTAACCTATATTCATGACTTTACTAATCCGGCATCATGTCTAGATATACTCCAAGTATTTGTTCTTATAGCCAAGATACTCCCTCACAACAATTTGTAAATATTTGTTTTAATACCAACAGAAAAATGTGCTCTTCACCCCTCAGCAAGGAAACTTGGTTTTGCAAAGACAGAGCTCACTTCAGAAAACCATAACCAGTCAAAATTCAGAGTTGTGGAGCCTAATCCCAGTGAATACATTTATAAAACCCATCCTCCCCTGAGACTCAGGAAGCATTGCAAAGAGTGCACAGACAGATTGTAATGGACAGATGACCAGGAGGTTGCTGTGAGATTGTGTCTGTCAGTAATATCAGAATATGAGACTGTATCCATAAAGTCTCACCATCATGACTGCTGAAATGTGTGCTGAAAAACGATGATGCCAATAAACATGACACCTGCACTGAGAAAAGATCATGATGTCTCAATCCTATACAAATATAGGCAATGGCGGAAATCTGGGAATAGGAGAGGTGACACCACCCCCTGGAAAAACAAAACCAATTAGTTTTCCAGTATCAAAGAGTCAACCTGGAAATCATACATACAGGTGGCATTAAATGGACTAAGCAGGCTATATTTAGGAATATACACACATACACATACATATACACACACCTATGTGCATGCAAAACAATTAGTGCAAGAAGAGACCCAGTTTGGAAGAGAGTGGGGAGAAGTACATGGGAAGGTTTAAAGAAAGTAATAAATTATTTATAATTTTAAAATATAGTTAAATAGTGTTAGAAAACAGAAGGGTGTAGAGGTACATAGTTCCAATATGGGACTGAGTTTTTCTTTAGTGAAGGAAGGAAAAAAGGCTCAGGAGGAAAACTCCAACATTCCTAATTATTACACTTACTAGTTTTCTTTGTTCTTAGCAGAGAATACTGCTGTCTGTTGAGGATTTGAGAGAAAATGATTCAGCTATAACTTAAGTAACAGTCTACTTCCAAAATGTTTTTAAAAATTGAGAAATATCCTCTCTTTCAAACCAAAGCTAATTAGTATGGTTTATAACTGCTTTAAAAGTTTCTTTCTGATGTTAGGTATCAGAATGAAAACTTTTCAAGCAATTCAGAGCAAGTAAGATACCACACATATCATTGCTGTAAAACAGCCCTGTAAGCATTGATAGATAAAATACTTCTACCCAAACCTTTCCCGAGGTATAGACTAGAGGTTGTGTCTAGAGTAACATGAGTTCCCCTACTAATCATTGTCATATTCTCTCAGGCTCATTGTCCTGTTTATCTCCACATCTCATCTTGCTCAGTGTTGTAATCAATTCTATGGCCTCTCCTATATAATTATTATTCATACCCATCTATTTTTTCTTGATTTTGCTAATGATCATATTCAACTATGTATCACTTCTTATTTTTAAATTGCTTTCCTTGGGTGGAAACATTGTATAATAAAGTAAAAACAAAACAGAACAAACAGAAACAAAAACGTATATGTACAAAATGTGTAATATTAAGAAAGGTGACTCACACTCATAAACACAAAAATACCATGTTCTTTTTCCTATGCAGAGCTTTGCCTATAATGTGTACATATGCAAATAAATGTAAATGTGAATAAAACCTAAACATTTTTAAAACGTAACAGCAGAGCATGCTATATTAGCTGATGAAGTTTGTCAAAAGGACACATAGAACATGATAGACTATGAGAGTCTGGTGGAGCCTTGGCACGACAAGTGAGAAAGTGGACTAGCAGGGGATGAGAAAGGTAAGAGAAAGCATAATTACAAAAATGTCCTAGTGGGGTCTAACATACCACATGTTGATTTAAAAAGAACAAGAAAATTAAAAGTAATCATATTTTTATAAAATATTCCTGTTCTTATAATTATCTGGAAATAATGATCAAATCTTTACCACTATAAGTATACAATTGATATAAATTATTTTTTTAAATTATTGCCTGCAGCATCATTGTTTAAGGTTTCAGTTAAGGACTATCTTAGATGGGGCTTCTTTTGTTGTAATAAAGCAACATAACCAAATTCAACTTGAAGGGAAAAGCTTTATTTAATCTTACAAATTTCGGGTCACATTTCATTATCCAGGGAAGTCAGGGCAAGAACTCATGTCAGGAATCTAAGGGCAGGAACTGATGCAGAGGCCATGAGTGATGCTACTTGCTGGCTTGCTCCCTGTGGCTTGCTCAGCCTGCTTTCTAATAGTAACAGGGATGGCACCACTCCCAGTGACTTGGGCCCTTGTGCAACAATCACCAATTTGGAATATGTACAACAGACTTACACAGAGGCCAATCAGGTGGGACCCTTTCTTTTCAGCTGAGATTCTCTCTTCCAAAATGACTCTTGCTTGTGTCAAAATTGACATAAAACAAGCACAAGAATAAACTGAGCAAATTTATGATTCATCTCAGCTGCCTGTTCTCTGTCAGTAAACTGAGGTCTGGAAAGTGATGAGATGAAATGCTAGGTCATTGTTGAGTCCACAGCTCCCGCAAAGTACATTTGCCTTTGCAATTCTCATAGTTTACATTACTTAAAAGTCACTGCTAACAAAAGAAGAGAAATAATGCACATTTCCCATTAGCTTGCCCTGAAATTGTCTGTTACCAATCCTAAAGTTACCCTCACTGTGGTTGTCTTTGTTATTATTTATCTTATACCTCAGAAAAAGATACATGTGAAGCTATTGCTATTTCTGTTATAACAGATTATGAGCATGCTTGTAGTGATGAGATTGAAGCAATTTGTCATTCTTCTGGAACTTGGTATGATAGAATTTCTTTTAAATATTTCACTACATAATACCTAGTTACCCTTTCTCTTCACATCTTCATATTATTCTACATTCATAATCACAACAGCCACACATATAAACATTTATATAATTTGATAACTTCTTATTGACTAATTTCAAAGAATTTGAGTTTGGCAAATATACTTTACAACAGATGTTAGGATAGATGCATACAACTTTTTATCATTAATATCAGAATATGAATATATACCCTCAAAGATGACCACTGTTTGCTAACATGATTACTCAGCTGTAGACATTTCATTTTTGTCCTTAATCTATTGTTCTATTCTTAAAATACTAAGAAAATGGTAATTAAAATGTAATAAATTTTACATGACATAAATTATAGAAGTCTTCCCAATGAATAATTGATTGAAATTCCTGGACATTGTTTTCACTTAAATCAAGTTATCACACAATCTGAGTCCTTTCACATCAGAGTAAACTGTTCTTTTCTAAAATGGAAGGAGAAGGGAGTAGATCTAGGAGAGAGGGGAGGTGGGGGACAGCTGGGAAGAGGGAAGGGAAGGGAAACTGTGGTCAGATATATTGTGTGAAAGAAGAATATATTGTCAATATTTTTTTTTAATTTTCATAAAATGTCTGAATATGTATAAAATTTTCAAAAATCTTTTTTGACATGAAAATACACTTAAATCAAAAATGAATTCCGCAGTCCTTAAGGATTAAATTGAATAGTCACAAACAACAACAATAGATGTATTTTGAGAGTAAAATAAAAGGACTTGAATAGGTAATCCCAATATGGCTCTGAATTTATTCCTGAATATGAAATGCAGTCATATAGGGAACAAGTTGCTTTGGGCAGCATGCCTTATCTTTTCAGTTTAGTGCCAAATAATGAGGGGTTGTCTATGTTCCTTTTAACAACTTTATTCTGTGTTCCAAAAATTTCTCAAGTAGGTCATTTTAAAGGGGCAGTTAGAGTTAAATATACCACATTAGAATCATCAGTGCTTTGCTACTAAAGCCTTAATATAAAATCAAAAGCATGCTTTTATTTTCATTATTCTATGGCATCCTCAATCAGTGTCTTTATCTGGTTACATTTGTGATTTTTTTTCATATAAGTTATGAATGCCTAGAAAGTACACTTGAGTGGGTTAATAAAATTATATTTACTCTACCCTAAGTGTCAAAATTTTATAATTATTCAATCATGGACTTCTCCTAAGTATTTCCTAAAATTTATCATCTTACTAACTTAAAATCTGCAATTTTATTTTTTTATTTTTATTTTTTTCTTTATTATTATGTGTTTTAAATTTTATAATCAGCCATGGGTTCCCCTGTCCTACCCCCTCCCAACCCCACCCCCACCTTCCCCTCAGCACCTCCCCTCCATTCCCACGTCCTCCAGGATCAAGGCACCCCTGGGGATTCATTTAATCCTGGTGGATTCAGTACAGGCAGGTCTTGTCACCTCCTTCCAGACTGAGCAAAGTGTCCCTGTGTAAGCCCAAGGTTCCAAACAGCCAGCTCATGCACTAAAGACAGATTCTGGTCTCACAGACTGGGTGCCTCCCAAGCAGAACAAGCTATTCAATTGTCTCACTTATCCAGAGGGCCTGATTCAGCTGGGGGATCCACAGCCTTTGGTTCATAATTCATGTGCTTCCATTCATTTGGCTATTTGTCCCTGTGCTTTTTGCAATCTTGGATTCAACAATTCATGCTCTTACAGACCCTCCTAGATGCCCTTCAACTGAAGAATGGATAAAGAAAATATGGTACATATACATAATGGAGTACTACTCAGCAGAGAAAAATAATGATATCATGAGGTTTGCAGGCAAATGGATGGATCTAGAAAAAATTATCCTGAGTGAGGTAACCCAGACTCAGAAGGACAAAAGCGGTATGTATTCACTCATAGTAGGATATTAGATGTAAAACAAAGATGACTAGACTGCTACACAACTGCAAGGAGACTACCTAGAAAGCGGGACCATAGGAAAGACCCAAGGATCACCCAATGACAGAGAAATGGAGGAGATCTACATGAACAACCTGGACGACAGTGGGAGTAATGAAGGGCAAGATTTGAGGGAAAGAAAGCTTAGGGGAGCAGGAGATCCCAGCTGGATCAAGAACAGAAAGGGAGAACAAGGAATAACAGACGATGATAAATGAAGACCACATGAGAACAGGAATAAGCAGAGTGCTGGAGAGGTCCCCAAAAATCCACAATGATACATCCTCTATAGACTGCTGGCAATGGTCGAGAGAAAGCCTGATCTGACCTAGTCCGGTGATCAGATGGCTAAACACCCTAACTGTCGTGCGGGAACTCTCATTCAATAACTGATGGAAGAGGATGCAGAGACCCTCAGTCAGGCACCAGGTTGAGCTCCAGGTGTCCAACTGTTGAGAAAATCCGCAATTTTATAATTAGTGGGGTTTCTTAGCTCTCGCCTAACTTTTCTTATTAACATATTTTTATGAAATGAACTTTTAAAAAGAACATAGCAGTAACTAAAATTATTTTATCTTACTTTTTTAGATCAAGGAAAGATCATCTTGTTTGAGCTGGTGAGAATATGTAAAGATGTAGGTCAGAGAAATGACTCAGCAGTCCGAGCAATTGGTCACCTCACAGAAGCTGGGGTTTGATGCCAACATCCACTTGGTAGCTAACAGCATCTGTAACCCTACCTTCAAAGATCTGATGTACTCTTCTGGTCTGTACAGGTACTGGGTACACACATGGTACACATATCACATTCAGGCAAAACAGACATACACATAAAATAAAAAATAAATATTTTTAAGTAAGGGTATATAATAAGATTTTATAAAAATCATGATGTATGGAAGATGGGAATAAAATTGTATTTAAAATGTAGGTAGACAAAATTTAACTTATTCTTCCTGGGTGTTTAATCATATAAAACATCAGTTTTTTGCTTCTTTGTTTTGGGAAGGTTCTTTATTGAACAAGAAGAGGAAATAAAATCAATTCTGCTGTTTAGAAAGTTAGATATCAAAACAAAGGCAGAAAAAGAGACTCTCTCACCACCAAAATTTCCTGTGAATCAAAAGACACTACTTACTTGCTAATGTCTGGGTAAACCAAACATTTTGAAGATATCTGATTCACATATATATTTCTCTGCATCAAACTTGTGAACCAGAATTATTCATTTTTCTATTTCATTTTTATCATATCCATACCCTTTATTTATTTATTTATTTATTTATTTATTCATTTATTTATTTATTTATTTATTTATTTATCTATCTATCTATCTATCTATCTATCTATCTATCTATTTATTTATTTATTTATTTGGTTTTTGGAGACAGGGCTTCTCTGTGTAGCTTTGCACCTTTCCTGAATCCTGAATTGCACTCTGTATTGCAGGTTGGCCTCGAACTCACAAAGTTTCGCCTGGCCCTGTCTCCTGAGTGCTGGGATTAAAGGTGTGTGCCACCACCACCTGGTTTATTTACACCCTCTATTTGATAAAATGGAACTCGCTTGTTTGGAAATAAGTATTAAACAGAAAAGGACTACTAGTTGCTCTACTTTACAACAAAATACCAAAACTATATAATGGCCCATATCAAGACAATAGAGACTAAACAATCTTTTAAAAGAATCACTGCAGAATAATAGTTATACTACATCTGTGGGAATTAAACAGGCAATTGGTTCTTTTAAAATTATATATTATTTTATTTACTTACTCTTCTCTCACACAATTCATCCCAACCACATAGCATCCATTCCCTTTTTTCTCTCTTCCCAATCCCCTCCTATCTCACCTCTCCCTGAGATCCACTGCTCCTCTAGTCCTCTTCAGAAAAGAACAGTAGGAAATGGGTCTAAGGAGCAGGCAAAAGAGCCAGAACCCCCCCCCCCCCCTGATCCATTCCCATTATTAGAAGCCCAACAAAAACCTCAAGCTAAAGAATTACAGTGTGTATGCACACTGTCTGGTGCATACCCATTCAGGCTCTTTGCTTGCCTCTTTGGTCTCTGTGAGCCCCTATGATCTCTGCTTAGTTAATTCTGTGGGCAGTACACTCCTGGTGACCTCAACCCTTCTAGGGCTTACAATCCTTCCTTACCCTCTTCTGCAGGGTTCCATGAGATCTGTGTAATGTTTGATGTGGGTCTCTGTATTTGCTCTCATCAGCTGCTCGAGAAAGCCCCAATGATGATAATTGGGTTAGGAACTGAGCTTATGAGTATAGCAGAGTATCATTAGGAATCATTTCATTGGCTGTTTTTATGGAAGTCATGTATGTTTCTGTCCTAGGTCTCTGAGTCATCCAGCTTGGCCATTTAGGCAATGTTAGACATGGACTACCTTATTGGACTGGTTCAGCCATTGAAGGTTAGGCTTATAACCAAAAGACAAGTGGTTTATTGCTGTAGATGATTGATTGATAAATAAAATGCCGATTGGCCAGTATGCAGGCAAGAAGTATAGGTGGGACAAAGAGAGAGGAGAGGTCTGGGAAGTAAAAGGCTGAGGCAGAGAGATGCTGCTAGCCTCAGCCATGAAAAGCAGGATGGAAAGTACCAGTAAGCCAGGATCCACATGGCAAGGGATAGATGAATAGAAATGGGTTAATTTAAGATATATGAACTAGATAGCAGAGGTCTGAGCCATGAGGCCAAACAGTTTAAATAATATAAGTGTCTGTATGTTTATTTTATAAGTGGGCTGCAGGACTGCCTGGGCTTGGCAGGAGCTGGAGAGAAACTCTCCAGCTACAGTTTCTTATGCATATAGATAAATAGATAGATATATAGATAGATAGATAAATAGATAGATGGATAGATACATACATACATACATACATACATACATGCATACATACATATGAATGACTGAGACTATTTAGCTGAAAACATGAAGTAACAGATATGTTAAAGCAAAGAAGAGGTGACAGAGCAGGTAAAATACAAGATGATATCTTGGGCTAGATCTCCCAAAATCAAATAAGATGAGAGTTTGCACAGTGCGTCATGAAGTTACTTACAGGTAACAAGATGCCTAATAATCCATACGATTTTCTGGAGAGGACAGCAAATGTATTCATAGAAACAATGCAAGAGAATCTGGAAAGGGGAACTTGGTGAATTAAAGAAAATTGTCATGGTATTTTAAACCAGGCTCTGAGTCAAAAGCTCATTTGCAAACTTTGTGTGGAGATCCCAATGAAGATAACAAAGTGATTAAAGAAAGGAAGAAAACAATAAGACATTTCACAATCAGGTTACCTTAATGAGTAACTAGAGCTTAATCCTTCTGGATATCGGGTGTTTTCAGTTTCTTCTAGATATTCTAGGAACCAATGAAAAATCCACACCTTTCTTAAATTATTCAAGATTAGAAAAGGAGACACACTGCTGAATTCTATTGATGAGGCCAGGAATATGCAAAGGAATAATTGCACTATATCATAATTTTTATTATATCATAGCATATTACATATTTGCAACTATAATTGTAATAAATATTTAACAATTATTGTCATTATATGCAAGACATTAAAATTATTATTCATAAAAATTTCAGTTCATTCATTTATACACTGTGTGCAGCTAAAAAAATAAATCATGGTCTTAGAAGAAGAAATTGGTCTCATGTAGAAGTTGACTTTGAGAGAAGGCCTATGCTTGTCTAGAGGTTGAGGTTTCTTTGGTATTAATGATTTCACTTACTTTATTACTACGCACAGACTTACATATTTATAATTATTATGAGATTCTTATAACACTTACTTTAAAAGTACACAGTTTGGACCCAGGTTGCTGCTTCAACACCAAAGGGTAGTAATGACATCCTTAGCTTCCTCCTGAGCATCACATAGTAAGATAAAAGATACAGTGTCATCCTCCTCCTCCTCCTCCTCTTTTCCTTATTCTCCCTTCCTCTCCTGCCCCTCTTCCTACTTCTCCTCTTCTTGTTACTTCTCCTTTTCTTCTTCCATCTCCTTTCTCCTCCCCCTCCTCCTGCTATTCCTCCTCCTGCTCCTCTTTATTCCTCTCCTCCAATTCCTCTCTCTTCTCTCTGTCTCTAACTCCATCTCATCTCTCTGTGTGTTAGTCTCTCTCTCTCATCTCTCTCTCTCTCCCTTCTCTGTTTTAAATGTGTAAATGAACTTGGATTTAATTGAGATAACTCCATCCCCAAGATAGCATCTAATCTTTATCCCTACCATGAGACCCTGACCTCTGACCACTGTAGTCAGAACACAATTTCTGGGCTTTTATAAATATAATATTATGTGTCAAATATGAAACTTGATTATTTTATTAAATAATGCAATAGAATGTGCCTGAATTTGATTATGTCACTATTGAATAATGTTCACACAGTGAAATGCTACCTCTTTCCTATTCATCATAAATCAGTAAAAAGTCTCAGAAGTAAGGAGGTAGAGAACATCTAGAAGAAATTGAGAATGAGAAAAACCATCAAAATATATTAATGAAAAAGTTGTAATAAAATTTTATAAAAATAAATCTCAGAGAAGACAGAGAAATTTGATTGGAGAGAGAGATTCTAGGTCAATATGTTATGATAATACCATGTCTTTTACACATCCTCCATTTTTATTTAATAGTATATATATCCTCTTGTTGTTTCCCCAAAATATTCCTCTTTAAGAAGTTTTTTATTAACTGACACAGGATATAATGAGATACATTTTTACCAATCCTATCTCACTGCATTATGAGACCTTGTCTTCTACCACACCAAGATCCAACACTTGTAGATTATCTCTTATTTGGGGTTCTGGCTCCATTTATAGAAAATTGCACTGGTGGTTGTTAAATTTAGCTTTATGATCCAGTACAGTTGGTAAATCCTTTGAAGTCATCTGTAATTTTAGACAATAGACAATCTGTCAAACTTTATCATCAGATATTTTGGTTCATTTATAATGGAAACTTTTTAGCTGTAAATGAATGTTTTGCATGGAAGACAATACAAAAGGTAGAGGTTTCCTATTGAATTCAAATAAGTTCTGATTGTAATTTAGAGCATGATGATACCAAGCCTATCGTTATTTATGCATCATTCTTAATTTCACTTAATAAGCAGTTAAATTTCAATGGTATTATTAAAGAAATACTTTTCTGCAGTTTTCAATGTGAGCAGATGTCATCCCTTAACATATCATGTATATAATAAAAGGAGTACAATTATAATGCTGTTTTTAATCATCATTAAGTTTTAACAAAGTCTTATTTTCACTGAATTTACGTAAGTAATTTTCTGTCTCCAAAGATTCTAAATTTGATCACCTCAGAAGTAGGGAGTTGCTAACAGCAAGGGATATTCATACAGAAGCAACAGTCACAAAAGACAGAAGCAATGACCACAGGTGCCTTTGAATAATACAAATCAAAGGCCACAGTTTCTCTGTTTGATATTTACTAAAGATGTCTCCTATACTCATAAATCAGCAAAGGCACCATAAACTACTTCACTCAGATCTGTTTGAGGAAAGGAAGAAGAAGCTATAAAATAGAATTAGAAACAAAAAGAAGAAAAGATGAGTGGTAGAGGAAAGAAGGCAGCACATTAACTTAACAACAATGAGAACATGTTATATAGACACAGTTATATTAAATACAATGTCTCCTTTTGAAAATTTTCACCCAGGATTAACCATATTTCTTTCCTTGTTTGATTTATTTTGCTTAACATGATGGGCTACAGTTCCCTTCTTTTGCAAACAGAGTAACTTTATTCTTATGAATAGCTGGGCAATATTCTGAATTTCTATCTCACTTTCTTCACCCATCCCTTTGTTGCTGGGCATACAGTCTGGTTTAAAGACTGGATTATCAATGCTGACATGAACAGAGCTGAGCAAATGCCCTTGTGGTATGATTGAACATTACTTGGGTATATGCCCAAGAGTGCTACAGCTGGGTCTTGGGGGAGATGGATTCCCAATTTTCTAAGGAACCACCATATTGATTTCCAATGTGGCTGTACAAGCTTGCATTCCCACCAACAGTGGAGGAGAGTTCCCCTTGCTCCACATCCTCTCCAACATAAGCTGTCTTCTGTTTTTTTGATCTTAGCCATTCTGATAGGTGTAAGGTGGTATCTCAGAGTCATTTTGATTTGCATTTCCTGGATAATTAGGGATGTTGAGCAATTCCTTAAATGTCTTTCAGCCATTTGAACTTCCTCTCTTGAGAATTCTCTGTTTAGTTAGATAGCCCATTTCTTAATTGGACTGTTGGGCATTTTGATGTCTAATTTCTTGAATTCTTTATATATTCTGGATATCAGCTCTCTGTCAGATGTGGGTTTGGTGAAGACCTTTTCCCATTCTGTAGGCTGTTGCTTTGACTGGTTGACCATGTCCTTTGCTCTGAAAAAGCACATGAATATGAACCAAAGGCTGTGGAGCCCCCAGCTGGATCAGGCCCTCTGGATAAGTGAGACAATTGAATAGCTTGAACTGTTTGGGAGGCATCCAGGCTGTGGGACAAGGACCTGTCCTTAGTGCATGAGCTGGCTGTTTAGAACCTTGGGCTTACACAGGGACACTTTCTGCAGGCTGGAAGGAGGGGACTGGACTGGCCTGTAATGAATCCACCAGGTTTAAATGAATCCCCAGGGGAGTCTTGTCCCTAGAGGAGATGGGAATAGAGGGGAGGGGCTGGGGGGAAGATAGCATCAGGAGCGGGAGGGAGGAGGACAGGGGAACCCATGGCTGATGTGTAAAATTAAAACACAAATATAATAAATTTTCAAAAAAGGAAAAAAAGACTGGATAATCATGAATAATGCTACAATAAACACATCTATGTAGATATGACACAGAATTAGTAGAGAAATGTGGTCATTTGGGGATGGGATAGGGGCAGACAAGAGATGGCAAAGTTATTAGTATGTAATGCTGGATAAATATGTTCAAAATCTCATACACATGCATGAAAATCTCAAACTGACAACTACTCTGTACATTTAAATATGCTAATAAAAATTTTCTTTTTTATTTTATTTTATTTTTATTATGTGTTTTAATTTTATACATCAGCCATGGGTTCCCCTGTCCTCCCCCCGTGCACCCACCCCCATCTTCCCCCCAGTCACTCCCCTCCATTCCCATGTCCTCCAGGACCAAGACATCCCTGGGGATTCATTTAAACCTGGTGGATTCAGTACAGGCAGGTCCTGTCCCCTCCTTCCAGACTGACCATATGTCTCTGTATAAACAAAATAAATTCTAAACTATGGCAAACATATTTACACACACAATCACATAAGTACATATGTGCATTTATATAAAAACCAGGGATTGAAACAGGGAAAAACACAAATTCCAAAACTCATGTCTTTTATATAAAATAGCACAGGATTTACATATTGTCTGTGCAATCTTCTTATGTAAAATAATGTCAACATGATATTCAAATACAATGCAAATGCTATGGTGTTGTACTGTCTATTTCATTATTGATGCCCTCCTCTAAAACTCTATATTTTAAGGGCAGTTGCATATTTTTCTGAATATTTTCAATTTATGCTTGATTGATATATTAAATGTAAAACCTAAAATTTCAAAAGTCTGGAAATATATATACACTGATGGCCTGACCATTTGAATGTATGTACGTAAACATACATGATGGCAATGTTTGACCATGGATAAGAATAAGCAAATAGGATTTTTTTTGAGTGAATAGTAAGTTTAACATATAATTAGCATTGGGAAATAATTATTGGAGACTTGTAATACAACAGGCATTTCATAATGTTCCATTTTGTTTTCCAAGACAATTGGTTTGATTAGATGGTGCTGTCAGGAAAACACTAGCTTGATCTCTGCTTTCAAACATTTTCTGATACTTTATTTTTCAAACAGTCGTGTATGATAAACAGGCACAAATATTACCAAATCCCTGCCTTTGGTCTTAGCTAATTTCAAGCTAGAAGACAGTAGTGTTAACAGACACAATGGATTTGTGCATGGCTGCACATGGATGTTGTTTTTATTAAACGTAAAACACTGAAAACATTTTTGAAGTGGAAAAGGGCTAAAGGTTGAGTGGTTGTAATGAAGTAAAATTGCAGGTTCCCAAGGGCAGAGTAGAAAACAAATGAACTGTGTTTTAGTTCTTTAGAAATTACTTTGGCAATTAAGAGGTGTTCATATGTGTGTTTTGCCTGAAATCAGAGCACCCAGTAGAATTCCCAGACATTTCTTAATGTATGCTGGCTATTATTTCAGCAATTATAAGAAGGATATAAGTGCTAACACGCCCATTTCCAGTAATACGGCTTTCAGTCCCAATGCCAACATAATAGAAGAATATTATGTGGCTTCTTTAAACTCAGCTTGCTCTGCAAGGTCAATGCAACCAGCAATTCATTCCTTGCAGAGTAACCATTTTATTAGGTAGCATGGAAGTTGGAGCTCCCTATTTCATTAAATGGCAATTATGTGATTTAAAAATAACACTAAGCTTCTTAATCAGCTTGTTTTGCCATGTATACCACTAGGGACTTTGGCATTCTCTAGCAATTAGTAAGAAAAATGCTTTGCAACTAGAACCAATGATTTTAAGGTTTGAATTTTCCTGCCAAATTGGAGCTTTTAAAATATTTGTCATATGAAGGAGGTGTATTTTTAAAGGTTCTTTTCCTCAATAATAGAAAAGCTTTTAAAGAACTAATGATGTAATTATCCATTGTTAGATGCATTTTATTTTATTTTTTTTTATGAATAAAAGCTATCACAGAATAGATGAGTAGTTATAAGTATGGGTAAACAAAAAAATTCTGACAAATATCCATCAAAGCAATTTGCTATTTTACAAAAATATATAGAAAATTTTTAACATAAAATGAATTACCTATTGCTACATTACACACAACAAAAGCTTAGATTCTTAAAAATCTTAAATTATTGTGTATATGTACCATATTTTCTTATCCATTCTTCAGTTGAAGTGCATCTAGGTTGTTTCCAGGTTTTGGCAATTACAAACAATGCTCATATGAACATAGCTGAGCAAATACCCTTGTGGAATGATTGAGCATTACTTGGGTATATGCCCAAGAGTGCTACAGCTGGGTCTTGGGGGAGATGGATTCCCAATTTTCTAAGGAACCACCATATTGATTTCCAATGTGGCTGTACAAGCTTGCATTCCCACCAACAGTGGAGGAGAGTTCCCCTTGCTCCACATCCTCTCCAACATAAGCTGTCTTCTGTTTTCTTGATCTTAGCCATTCTGACAGGTGTAAGGTGGTATCTCAGAGTTGTTTTGATTTGCATTTCCCAAATAATTAGGGATGTTGAGCAATTCCTTAAATGTCTTTCAGTCATTTGAACTTCCTCTGTTGAGAATTCTCTGTTTAGTTCGATAGCCCATTTCTTAATTGGACTGTTGGGCATTTTGATGTCTAATTTCTTGAATTCTTTATATATTATGGATATCAGCCCTCTGTCAGATGTGGGTTTGGTGAAGACCTTTTCCCATTCTGTAGGCTGTTGCTTTGTCTTGTTGACCATGTCCTTTGCTCTACAAAAGCTTCTTAGTTTCAACAGGTCCCATTGATTGATTGCTTCTCTCAGTGTCTGTGCTTCTGGTGTTATATTTAGAAAGTGCTCTCTGGTGCCAATGCGTTCAAGGGTACTTTCTACTTTCTCTTCTATCAGGTTCAGAGTAACTGGATTTATGTTGAGGTCTTTGATCCACTTGGACTTACGTTTTATGCATGGTGACAGATATGGATCTATTTGCAGCCTTCTACACATTGACATCCAATTATGCCAGCACCATTTGTTGAAGATGCTTTCTTTTTTCAATTGTACAGTTTTGGCTTCTTTGTCAAGAATTATATTTTCATAGGTGTGTGGGTTAATGTCAGGGTCTTCAATTCAATTCCATTGGTCCACATGTTGGTTTTTATGCCAGTACCAAGCTGTCAGGAGAGAAAAACAATGACATCATGAGGTTTGAAGGCAAATGGATGGATCTAGAAAAAATCATCCTGAGTGAGGTAACCCAAACTCAGAAGGACAAACATGGTATGAACTCACTCATAGGAGGATACTAGATGTAAAACAAAGATGACTAGACTGCTACACAACTCCAGGGAGGCTACCTAGAAAATGGGACCCTGCGAAAGACACAGGGATCACCCAATGACAGAGAAATGGAGGAGATCTACATGAACAACCTGGACGACAGTGGGAGTAATGAAGGGCAAGATTTGAGGGAAAGAAAGCTTAGGGAGCAGGAGATCCCAGCTGGATCAAGAAAAGAAATGGAGATCGAGGAATAACAGACCATGATAAATGAAGACCACATGAGAACAGGAATAGGCAGAGTGCTCGAGAGGTCCCCAGAAATCCACAATTATATATCCACTGTAGACTGCTGGCAATGGTCGAGAGAAAGCCTGATCTGACCTGCTCTGGTGATTGGATGGCCAAATTCCCTAGCATTCATGCTGGATCTATCATCCAATAACTGATGGAAGTGGATGCAGAGATCCTCAGCCAGGCCCCAGGTGGAGCTCCAGGTGTCCAACTGTCGAGAAAGAGGAGGGACTGTGAGAGCATAAATTGCTGAGATCAAGATTCCAAAAAGCACAGGGACAAATAGCCAGACGAATGGAAGCACATGAATTATGAACCAATGGCTGTGGAGCCCCCAGATGGATTGGGCCCTCTGTATGAGTGAGACAGTTGCATAGTTTGAACTGTTGGGAGGCACTCAGGCTGTGGGACCAGGACCTGTCCTTGGTGCTTGAGTTGGCTGTTTGGAACCTTGGGCTTACACAGGGACACTTTGCTCAGCCTGGAAAGAGGAGACTGGACCTGCCTGTGCTGAGTCCTCCAGGTTTGAATGAATCCCCAGGGGAGGCCCTGGAGGAGATGGGAATGGAGGAGGGGCATGGAGGGAGGGCATGTGGGTGGAAGGGGGGAGGATGGGGGAGCCCATGGCTGATGTGTAAAATTAAAACACAAATATAATAACAATAAAAAATAATCTTAAATGATAACTTACTTTGTTCAAAATATCAGTTGTACCTTTTTATAGTGGTTGCACTATGACATTTTCATGCTAACAGTTTGTTAAAACTGGAAACTTATTCAGGAGAGACTGAAATTCACATTTTAATATTTCTAGATTTGTCATCTATTGAACAATAGTTCCTAGTAGTTCTGGGCAGTGAGCTACAACTAGCTCCATCATATGAAGCATCAATACCTTTATGAAAACATCTCTCTCAGTTAATGTCACACTGTGTACACTGATATTGTGAGTGTGAATGTATACACTAACACATTACATTTGATTTAGTGTGTGTTGTATTTTCCTCATTAGCTGTAACATTTTCCAGAATAGAGCACTTACTCAATGCTTCCCAACTGCTCTGGATCTTAATCTGCAAAAATAATAGGAAATATTATACTGATTTTTTTGTAGATAATGTGGCATATCTTTAAAGAAAATTTGTTAGTAGACTAAAATGCCAATTATTTTTATGCTGCAATTGGATCAAAGTTGGTTTTCTTCTCCTTTTATCAGGTGATATAGATTACTGGAGAAGACATAAAACCTGCCATTGCAAACTACAACCAAAAACCAAGAGGGAGAAAAGAATTTCCAGTGAAGAAAAGGAAAATTTCAAATTTGAGAAGTCTATGTGGATGAAAGAAGATATGTAATCACAGGAGAGAGATCCAGTAATCTATTAAAATCTATAGAATGTAAACTCATTCATCTGGACTAGCTCAGGGGAAAGTATAGCAGTTCTTTGATTTGCTGAGGCCAGAATTTACTTTTCCTTTTATTTTAAATGTATTCATTTTACTTTACAGGTGAATATTTTGCCTGTGCATATATCAGTGCACAATGTGTTTGCTTGGTGCCTCTGGAGGTCAGAATACATTGGATCTGGAATTACAGATAGTTTTGAACCAACATGTGGATGCTTGAAACTGAACCCAGATCCTCTGCAAGAGCAACAAGTCCTCTTAACTACTGAGCCATCTCTCCAGCTCCCATGAATCCAGAATTTGAACTTAAAATAAAAATTACTAACTGTTAAAGATCCATACTGTATAGTTACAGGACTTTGGTTGTATATTCTTATTGTGTCCTATTTTATTATGTTTATGCCTAACCCTAAGTATCCATGGCTTCACCATTAAATTTAACCAAAATCAACTGAAAGTTTATCTTTAATTATACATATTTTTCCTTTTTTATCATTTTATAAACTATACAGTCAGTTATCTATTTCCACAGCATCCATATTTTATTATTTATTTTTATGCACAAGGGTGTGTTGCTTGTGTGTCTGTCTGTGTGAGAGTGTTGAGTACCCTGGTACTAGAGTTACAGACAGTTGTGAGCTCCCATGTGGGTACTGGAAACTGTATCTGAATCCTCTAGAAGAGCAGCTAGTTCTCTCAACCCCTGAGCTATCTCTCCAGCCACTCATATTTTATTATGTGTAAATAACCTGAGATGATTTCAAGTATTCAGCAAGCTATACATAGGTATTAATCCAATGCTACATTAGTCGACAATAATTGTACATTTAAAGATATTTGTATTTGAAGGAGGTCCAGGAACAAATTCCCCAGAGGAAACTTTTAACTTAATGAAGATTTAAATATCATTCAAAACAAATTTAGCACAAATTATTATCTTCTAAATTTACAAATTTAACAGGCAGATAATATTCTTGAAATTACAGATTATCAAAAGCAGATTTAATCATGGATAGTGAACTGATGGTCTCTTTAACCCAAATAAGTATTTCTTATAAAGTATGTATACTTATATATGAACATAAATATACAAAAATGTATAGCTATATGTAAATATACATATGTAGATAAACTGTAGCCACTTCATCACAAATAAGGACACTTGCAACTTCAAATTGAAAATATACAGATATTAAATCTAAACAATAGGAAAAAATAACAAGAAAATATAAAACCAGTAAATGTTATAATTGTAATGTATTTAATGAAAATATCTCAGTTGCATATGTTTTGTTCCCCTGAAACACGGGTACTTATGGAGAACAATGGAGTGCATTTAACAAAAGTGTTTTGAAATTTAATGATGAAATGACTGAACCCATGGAATGAGTATACAAAGTAGAGAAAAATTATTTCTGGGCTGAAGGACAAAAACATGACTAATTTATTAGGCTATGTACTCAGAGAAGTACAAATAAAATGTTAAACCTGATATTATCTACTTCAATTTCTGAATATGAAAATTAAAACAAACTAAAAAAGTAAAAACTCATGAAACAAAACAAAATCACCTAAACAAAACAAAAAGTATACACAACAAACAAACAAACAAACAAAAATATGAAGAACATTTTATGTTGGCATGCTCTGGGATACCTTTCTGTACACTGTGAATATGTGTTGCTCTGATTGGTTGATAGGTAAACCCTCATTGGCCTATGGCAGGGCAGGATGGAACCAGGCAGGAAAATCCAAGAGAAATAGTGGGAGGAAAAAGGAGTGAGGTGCAGGGAGATGCCAAGTCACCACCCAAGGAGCAACATGTAATTGGATGGAGGTAAAGCCATGGAACATATGGCAACAAATAGATAAATAGAAATAGGTTAATTTAAGATGAAACAGCTAATTAGCAAGAGAAACCTGCCATAGGCCATACAGTTGGTAATTAATATAAGCCTCTGAGTGATTATTTTATAAGCAGCTGTGGAACTGCAGGGCCAGGTGGGACTGAAGAAACTTCTGGCCACACTGGCCAAATACTCCTGGACACAGTGCCTGCCCTATAGTGTGGTTGATATACCCAGGGACACTCCCTTGGATAAATCTCATTTTTCATCTTTCAGCCGGTAACAATTATATACTGCTTCTTTGTTGCATTTTACCCTACCCAGTGTTGGAATTTTGTCTTGTTTGAACCTGTGCAGGGCTTATGCATCCTGTCCCAGTCTCTGTGAATCTATCCTGTTGTGTCTGTAAGGCACTGTTCTCTTGGAATCATATGATACTTCTGCCTCTTGCAATATTTCTGCCTCTTCTTCCATATTTATCCATTATGGGAAGGTATTTGATGAAGAAATTCCATTTAGGGCTGAGTTCTCCAAAGCCTCTCACTATTTTAACATTGTCAAGCTGTGGATCACTGTGTTAATTACAATCTACTGCTTAGAAGAAGACTCTCTGATTAGGATTGAGTGATGCACTGACTTATGGGCATTGAAATATTTTATGTTATTTTTTTTTTACTGATATCCTCTTTTAACATGATAATACCAATAGTTTTTCTCCATAGGCTCATGGCCTATCTAGTATCAATGTTCTTGGTTGCTTTTGCAGTAACAAAGTTTGGTTCATTACTTCCACAACGTTTGTGCCACTATTACACCAGTATATCTTGCAGGCAAATGTTATAAGTAATAAAGTTTGTTAATTGGTGATAATCATGTTTATTTTTCTCTTCCAATACCATGCAAAGTATCTTCCAGAATCTTGAACTCTATTCAGTAGTAGTCAAGCTTCAAACTAGGCCCCAGTTCAATTTCTCTATGTTAGGTAAAATAAGGAAGTTGGGCCTTCACCAATAAGACTTTACTGTCAGACTTTAGAGAGTACTCAATGTCCTTATATTTGAGGGAGCCTAAGCATACTTTTGTCAATGACTCAAATCAATGTAACCCATTCCTGGACACTGGAAATTTCTAGGTGGTATATATTGTCTAATGGCAGAATTGTCCCTTATATTATATGGGATTCGATTTAAGTTCTTTCATATATGTATATATTTCAGGAAGTTTCTAAATTACTAGTATCCATATGATTTTCAAAGTTATTTAGTGTTAGTTGTCCCATCTTATTATGTTAGCTCAATTGCCTTGCTCTCCCATTCTCCTCCTCACTTAATTATGCTTTCTCCTTAGCTCTTTCATTTTAAAAGGTGTGTGTGTGTGTGTGTGTGTGTGTGTGTGTGTGTGTGTGTGTGTGTTTATTTTAAGGTATGAGTGTTTTGCCTGCATGTATACCTGCATGCCAGAAGAGGGCATCAGATCCCATTACAGAGGTTGTGAGCCACCATGTGGTTGCTAGAAATTGAACGCAGAACTTCTGGAAGAGCAGCCAGTGCTTTTAACCAATGAGCCATATCTCTATCATCCTTTATCACTATACATTATTTCACCTTCCTTGGGAGATCAGTTCTTCTTCCTTGTCTCCTTCCTAGGTATCTAATCTCTGTGGCTAGTAGATTCAAATGAGCATCTCTACAATTTAAAGATCTAAAATCTAGATAGAAGAGAAAATATGTAATTAATCTTAAATTAATTTTAAATTCAATATGTAATGTCATCTGTCCCTCTGTAGAATATTTTATATGGAGGCATCATTATAAATTATTCTAGTTTGTGTACCTCAGTATTTCCTACCTTAGGCCCCTTGGCTACCCCATTCTTTTCCACATTTTCTTCCCATATCATTGATGCTTATGCTTTCATGACACACATTATCCACTCCTCCACTCCCCACTTTATTATTTCTCCCTTAATTTTCATGGTGAGTAAATAATTTTTGAATTTTCTTTTCTGAAATACAAAACAATATTCTGTCAAAGTGATATTCATCTTGTTTGTCAGTGTTCTAAGCTTTGTTGATATATGAAAGTTTATGTGTTCTTTAAAGGTATTCAAAACATCATGTATTTTTAAAAGAAGTTGTTATTCATATGACTACATTAGAATTAGTAACATATACAAAATATGTAATTTATATAAATTTAAAGATAGTTTAGGAATTTTATAACTAAAATTAATGCTACTGTCCATATAGTGAAATCTTCTTAATTAAACATTAAAAAGGTATTTAAATTTTACAAATTATAAAATATAAAAAACTAGAACTAAAAAAATAACATTTGTAGTATGACTTTCTTGATTGGCTTTCTTTTGAGACAACCAGATCGCAATAATGACATGGAGACTTAATATTAATTATGAATGCTGGGCCTTTGGTTTATGTTTATCCCAACTAGCACTTATAACTTAAATTAACCTGTTTCTATTAATGTACATTCTGCCATGTGGCTAGTTACATATCTTCCATAATATATGTCTGACTTTCTCAGTGTCTTGCTGGCATCTCCCACCTACCTAGAATCACTCCAAGTTCCTCTCTCTCCCTGGATGTCCTGCCTAGCTATTGGACATTCAGCTCTTTATTAAACAAAATCAGGTGCCTTAGTCAGGTGAGGCAAAACATACATACAACTTCACACAGTGGAAACAAATACCCTGCATTGATATTTAGAAGGAGATATATATTCATTTTATATCTCAAAATAATTATTTCCTATTTATTACATAGTTATTGGAATATTAATATAACTAAATAGACCTGTCCTAGAATAATTAACTTCAACAATCCATATTGTGTCAAATTTTCCTCATAAAAAAGCCCATTAACTATATGTATTTTTCTAGTGTAATTTTAGGGATTTAGTATAATTTTATGTAATGATTTGGGATCTTCTATATTCTTGCCTTTTCCCCTACAAGTCAATAAGTCAGTGTATTTGTTCTCTCTCTCTCTCTCTCTCTCTCTCTCTCTCTCTCTCTCTCTCTCTCTCTCTCTCAAGCACATTTCTTTTTATTTTGCTTAGATACAATTTGCCCTAGGAGTGGCACTCATCAAGGGGCTTTCTGTTACCTCTGATCTCACCTTCTCTCCTTTTCAGCAGCTATCATGACTGCAAAGTGACAGGATAGCTACAGTTTAATTTTGACAGATATTGTAGCTTCAGGCAGCAACATGTGAATACTAAGGTGTTGGGGAGATGGGTCTGAAGCCACAATCACTTGTTCATATCAGCACAGCAGTGAATTCATTATGTTTCATTTCATTCATTTTACAGTGCTAAAGGGACCTTTAAAAAGTGTCTTGTAGGAACATTTTAGAAGTGAAAATATGAGCTACAAGTTATTTCATAAATTACTTTATGCCAGAATATATAATGATAAAAATTACAAAACATATTGCCACTTTATAAACTAACTAGAGTTGAAATAATGATTTTGTCCATTAGATAATCTCTAAGCAAATAACATTCTTTATTTACCTGTAAGTTTATATTTAACTTAAGTGTGTAAAATAGAGATTCAATGATAATTCTTCTTAAATCAAAATTTTTGGCTTTGATAGTTAGACCTGTAAGTTCTGCAGGCTGCTGTGAAATTGCTTCAAACAGCAAGTCAATTTATCCAGCTATCAAGAGGAATAGGTTGCTCATAATGAATCCTGACAGGTTCACGAGAAACCAAGTTGCTTAAAATCAGATAATCCATGAGATGGTTATTGATTTTTTTTCTAGAGCTGTAAAAATTGCTGAAATTTTCTAAACCAACATTTCATTGTCAACATTTTTGGTGTAATGTCTCTTGTTATTCCACATAATAGATGGACATGCAGATAATAATTTCATGCAAGGAAGACTGCAGTGTTCCTGAGTAACCCAAAGACTGCATATAATGTGAATGTGTGTGTGTATAAAATATAATACATTTAAAAAGATGTATTATATCTAATGTTTTAGAGTAAAAACAATGCCAAATTCAAAATCTTTTTAGGTCAAACAATTTACTATACTTTTGTTTTGAAACAGGTAAAATTTAGCAATTATTTATTAGCCTGAACTGGTTAGCTCTTAGACTATGTAACAGACTGTCTCTAAACTTAGCTTGAAAACCAACTATTTGTATGTCTGAATTTTGGCAATGTTTTTTTTTTTTTTTTTGGGTGTCTCTAACTCTGAGATGCTAGTGATGCTTTTGTGAAGATGCTGGCTGATACTATAGCCATCTGAAAACTTATTTTGGGAGACAAGAGCCCCTTCCAGGATGGATTTTAGCCAGGAGCCCCCAATTTCTTTGCCACATGGAACTCTCCACAGGGATGCCTGAGAGTCCTTATGATATGGCAGCTGGTATTCTCAGAACAAATGATCCAAGAGACAGAAAGCATAGAAAATGTCAAAATGCCTTTTATATCTCTGCTCAGAAGCCATACACCACCACATATATTATTTTCTGTTGCTGATACAGACCAAAATGAACACCTCTTATAATAGACATACACAATGCTGCAAATACCAAGAACAGGGGATTGAGGGAAGGTATAATGAAATTGGTCTATCACACTATTCAGCATATCCTACCTCACTTCAATTTTCTGAACCCTATTCAAACATTGAAATTAAAAATAATGTGTTTATGTTCTTAAACCACATTCATTTCTCTATTATAAAATATTGAATTGAGTAATATACAACTCCCACTATCATTTTTTTTTAGTTTTTAACCTTTCTTTCAGGTTGAAATAATTAAGTAAAATAGAAAAACTAAAATTCATTGTCCCTACTATGAGGGTATTACTCATTTTTGCCATTTTTCTTGTGAGATGAACTCCCAGAGAAATATCATATGTAATTTGACAGTGAGAATGTTCTATTTCTCTGAGGAACTTCTGAAGAGCAGTATAAGATTGATTATTTTCACTTTGCTTTTTTGTTTCACGAAATTAGAGACATGTGAAACTCCATTCCACTTATTAGCTTCACAGTTAGACACGAGGATGATTGATTCCTTCACTTTATACATAGTGTATAAGAACATGATCCTGAGGATATAAATCATGTGTTGAACAAAAGTGTTGACTAGAGTAAGGTCAAAATGCTGCAAGGGTGAGGTCATAGTACAAGGCAGTGAAGGGTGCAGGATCTTACAGACTGTCCACTTGCTGTTCCTGAAAAGTGTGGTTGGGGAGAATATGGAGAGAATTTACCCCACCCCTTACCAATGTTATGGTGATGGGAGGAAAGAGTGAACACTGTATGAGAGTGACTTTCTTCTTCCTGTCTCTCCCCCATGCCTCCTCTCTCTCTCCCATGATGCATAGCTAATAAAACAAAAGTGTTCCCCTTAAGTTTCTCCTTAAGAACAATAGTATAATTCTATAAAGATCTATAATAAGAACTGTACTCCAATGTTATATAACCTAGAAACATAAAGCTTTAATAAGCAAGAAAGAGGTACTTAATCACACAGACTAGAGATGCTAAGGAAGAGAACACTACATTAGCTTGGCAAGCCATTTATGATACAGAGGTAGTAATTCTTTGAGACCAAGAATAGCCAAGGCTCTCCATTCTGTAGAGTGTCTTTCACTGTATTGTCTCATTTCCTGTACAGGATCACTTTAGTATGATATAATCATATTTACCAATTATTTTCTAATCCATTGGAGTCCTATTTAGTCATTGCCTGGGGCAATATCTTAAAGTTTTCCTCCTAAGTTTTTTTCTATTTCTTTAAATGGTATTATATAAAGTTTTTGTTCCATTTTTATATTGATATTTGCTTATGATATTGAGATCTGGTTACAGTATTGTACATATAGATAAGCAATTTCCCCAATACAATTTATTAAACAGGTTTACTTATCTCCTATGCATATCTTTGGCACCTTTGTCAAAAATCAGGGAGCTGTAATTGTGTCGTTTGTTTTGGGATTGTTTTATTGTTCCAATGTACTATATGTGTGTTTTGTTTCAAAGTATAGTTTGAAATAGGATACTAAGATAGTTATAATAATTTCCAGCATAATTTTGTCTGCTTAAGATTGTTTTATCTGGTTACAGTAGTTAGTATTTCCATATGTTTTTTCTAAGTTCTATAAAGAATAATCACTAGAATGTTCATCAAAACTTCACAAAATTAATATCAATAATGTCACCATACTGTGGGACCACTTAGATGTTCTTTCCTTCTCTAAGGAAAGCTGCTGCAAACATCCAGTTGATGTCCTAATACTCTTGAGTGCTGGGGCTTCTCATCCTCTACCCTAGGTTGACCTTTCTGTTATTTAAGCATGTTTATTAGTTCCAACTTTATTTCAGGGCTTCATGGGAGGTAGAAAAGCAGCAACTGAGAGTTCTTAGCAGTCAAATAACTGTGTTCCAGCTCTGAATTTAGGTAGAAGTTTCCAGTAAAGCATATGGATTCACACAAACCCCAATGGGGCATAAAAGCTATGGTAATATTATGAATTAAATGGAGTCAAACAGAACTCACATTGGAAGAGCCTTGCCACATTTATGACTTGAAAATGATAACTGAACACATAGTTATTACTGCTTGTTGATTAGGCTTATGGTAATAAAATTTTATGGGATCTTTCATAAGTTTATCATCATAATTAAAGTAGAAATTTGTATCACACTACATGCTGTAGAGTACAGAAAATAGAACATATGTTATATTGTGTTATTATAATTTTGCACATTATCTAATTATTTGCAAATAAACAAGAATCAAAAATCACATATGGAATAATTATAGCACTCGGGCCTAGTGGCACACACATTTAATCCTAGCACTCAGGAGTCTGAGGCAGGTGAATGAATCTACATGAGTAGATTCAAGGTTGTTAGTGTCAACCTGGTCAACATAGTGAGGACTGCCAGAGCAAATAGTGAGACCCTGTCCCTAAAAACAAATAAAATAATTATAGTATAAATATGCAAGATGATTGCAGAATACAAGTTATTTAAATACAATGACTTTTTGCTATTACTATCAAATGGATAATTGAAATACTATATACATTATATATACTGGCGTATAAAGTTATATAAACTCTAGCTTCACACCAAGTAGGATGGTGGATGTAGGAGTAACAACTACTTTGCAGTCTAAAATTTCTTCTAGTAATCTTAATTATCTGAAGCAACTGGCAGTTGGAACCACATGAACAGCCTCTGAGGCATATAAATCTCTTTCGTGAGGTCTTGAGAGAACCATCACTTAATCCTAATAAAATATATTTCATATAACAATGGCAAAGCATTTCAGAGGAGTCAATCTAGAATAATAAATATGATGTATTTCCAACTTCAATTTAATTTTCCTCTTTGGAAATGTGAGTACAATCAAATTGCCAATCTCTTAGAACTTTTGTATATTTATTCATTTATCTATTACATATATACTCTTTTCCCAAATCAAGCAGCAACAAGCATAAGCACTAACTTAAAAGATTTGGGTACTTCAGTGAATGTCACCTCAATGTCAACAACATGGAGTAATGTTGCCCCAAGGAGCTGTAATGGTTTTCTAACTCCCTTCAAAGAAAATATGTTCTAGAGACACTGATTTTGAGATACCCACTCCCAGATCTTTTCACTTCTAAAATTAGTTTGAGAATGTGTCTGCGACCGTTTTACTTCTCCCATTGCAACAGCATAATTTCCTTTGTCATAAATTCCAAAACGAAATATCTGTAACACATTTCCTAATTTCAATCATACCCATGATTTATAGTACTCACTTGAAGTATCAAAATAGTTATATTTTGAAATATTAGTCACAATTGTGAGGAGTGAATGACTTTAATGAGTAAGCAACAAATCATCTTACAAAGTCAGAGTTTCATCATGCTTGCTTTAAAAAAAATTGAAGGGGAGCATCAGATTGTCACACAATAAATTGTTAAAATAATTTTAAAGATAGGATAAAGTGTGGAATTCTTGCCCTATAAGTTTAGTGGTAACAAAAGTAATTAATCTACATTGCTATAATAAAAGTTTTTAAATTTAACTCTTTGGGATATAGGTACTTATTTGGGACTTATATCTGCAATTTGTTTATTACAAGTAAAAAATGTTGCAATCAACTTTAATTCTAGTATTATGCATGCAATAACAAACAAAATATTGCTAGTTTTAGTTATTTCTGGGTTTTTAAAAAGTCAGATGTCCTTGTACTCAAGAATAAGAATGTGTAATATACACACCTCCATTAGTTTGAGCCTTTTTCTCCAGTGTGGTAGATACCTAGTAGAGGTTGTATAAATGTTTTGTTAAGATTCGAAAGTTCTAAGGTAGTTGGGAGAGTTCTATTAACAAGGGATATAGAATTCTGTCTATTCCTCATCCTCATTTTTATTTAGCATTACTGCTCTCCTGTGAAAAATTTACCCGCCACACATAGTCCATGTTAGTATGCTGCCTCACCTTCTTAGATGATGTCAATGGGATCAAACAACAATGCAATGAAATGTTGACATGAAATGAGACAAAATAAACTTTTTCTAATATAAAGTCAATATCTTAGGTATTTTTATGCCAAAAATTGCCCCATCAACTATTTTACCAAAAATATTCTAGTTTCATTTTAATAAAGCTTTTAATTTCTACCTAGCATAAATCGAGCTTCTCCAATTACTATTAGCAACTGAAATTATAATCCTATGTAACATTTTAGACATTTGATCTGCTATAAAATTCCTTAGACTGAAATACTTAAACAACAGATATTTTCATCACATGTTATTAAAAAAGGAATAGAGTAAGAATCAGGTACCAAATAAATGAATTCTGGATACAGGCCATATACCTGGCTTTCAGCTGGCTGCTTTTTAACTGGCTCATGACATAGTATAGAAAGAGATTCATATTTACATCTTCTTCTTCTTCTTCTTCTTATAAAGCCAATTATTTCTTTATTGGGATCATAAAGAAATGACTAATAATTCTATTGACCCTATTAACCTCCTGAATGCTTCCCATGCTACCACTGTATCACTGGGAGGTAGCAGTTAAATTTACTATTTTGTGGGGAACAATTCAGTACTCAATACCAAATATATCTATGATATCTTGGAAATAATAAAAGAATATATAGAAAATTTAAAAATTAAAAATACAATTATTTAGATAATTATAAGAGCATTACATAATATGAAATATAAACATTACCAGATAGTTTTATATTTAATAAACCTAAGAGTAAATGTTATTACTTTATAGAATTCCAATATGCCTTTTTTAAAACTAGTATAATATGTAACTTTACCAGGCATGATGTCAAAATTCTATAGTCTAAAACTCAGAAGCCTGAGTTAGGATGATCACAAGTTCAAGGCCAGCCAGGTCTATTTAGAAAGTTCTGTGCAATCAAGGGCTACACAAGGTGATGTCTCAAAGCAACAACACCAATACCAATAACATGAATCATTTTCAATTGCTTATGAATATTGTGGCAATGATTGGGTCATTAGCACATCAAGTAACATATTTGTACATTAATCTTATCTTTTGTTAGAATAATATTTAAGTATCTATTTAAAGTTTATACATGGAGAATACAGATATAAATTTGAAAAGCAATACTGAAGTGATAGAAAGACATCCTTGATCCTCTTTTCTATAGTGAGGGAATACCTAGAAAATAGTTTTTAAAAAAAATAGGAGTCTAATTCTAAACAAATAGCTGTAACCTACATGTATATGACCACACACACACACACACACACACACACACTAGGAGGTAAGTTACACCCTTGGAGACAAATTATTATTTTTCACTAGGAACAGGAAAGAATCTGAAATATACACTATTTACCATTATTATTTCATCTTATTGTTATTATAGCTCTTCATTTTATCAATTTGACAGAAGAAAAGGAATAATCAGTAAATATGAATTAATTTATAATATCTTTAAAAATAATAGCTCACTGAAAAAGATCAGATTTTAAATTTTCAAACAAATACTATTACATTTGTAATATGAAGGTTATGAAATATTTCTTGACCAGTATTGTTTTTGCTCTCAGAAGCACTGAACTACTTATGTGAGAATCATATAATATATTAATTTGCCAAATGTATGAAACAGTCATAGCTAAAATATTACACCATATTTTTCTCATCTCATTCTCAATATTCTGTTTTTCAGAAAGTGTGTTTATAAAAGAGATAGTGTAGAACATTATAGATTGGAATAACACACTTTGCTACATTGGCTTGTCTTAAACTTGAAGAAATCTTCCTGCCTACACCTCTAAAATGTAAATGATTAATCTTTGATTTTAGTACGTTATCTGTTTCCATTTTCTGCTGCCTCAACAGAACACAGCAGACTGGGTAATTAATAAGGTACAGAGGTTTATTTAGCTTATGGTCCTTTCATCTGAGCAATTCAAATCATGACACCAACATCAGGTGTGAGCTTCTTGCTGCATCATAATTTGTCTGAAAGCATAAGACAAAACAAGAGTGCTAATCTAAGGTTCTCATTTCCTATTCCTAGTCAAACCTGATTTATGGAAACTCAGGCATAAGTCCCTGGTATAGATCAGATATATCATGCCCTTCAGAGTGTTCCTAAATTGAAGTATCATTCCTTATGGAAGCAGTGTTCAAATGTGGGGCTCTTGGGATATATATATATATCAGATATATATATCTTGGGATATATATATCAGAGTAGAGCTCTGTATTCATCAATGGATTAATATATTGATGAATTTAAAAATGAATGGACTACTATTGATCCATACTGTTATGGGGTAAAATGTAGCTAGTTGGGCATAGCTGGAAGTATGTATACGCCACCAAGGCAGTGCCTTTGGAGGAAGTTTGCTTGTATTTTCACCTCGTGTTCCTTTCTGATGGCTTCCTAACATCTGTGAGTTGGTCAGCTTTGTTGTGCCACATGATTTCCTCCATGATTTCTGCCCAGACTACAAGATCAGAATTAGTGAAGCCAAATGATTACATATTGGATGCATCTGCAAGCATTTGCCAAACAAACCTTTCCTGTTTCTAAGTTATTATATTGAGTATTTGTTATAGAAATGTCTAGCTAACACTGATTCAGACAAATACAATTTGGGGCATACATTAAAACATTCTGCTGGCTGTTTGGAACCTTGGGCTTACACAGTGACACATGCTCAGCCTGGAAGGAGGGCACGGGATCTGCCTGTACTGAATCCACAAGGTTTAAATGAGTCCCCAGGGGTGTCTTGGTCCTGGAAGACATGGGGATGGAGGGGAGGGGCTGGGGTCGAGGTGGGGGTGGGAGGGGGGAGGACAGGGTAACTCATGGCTGATGTATAAAATTAAAAATAATAATAATAATAATAATAATAATAATAATAATAATAATAATAAACATTCTGCATGTACCCCATAAATTCTTTTCTTTTCAAAATCATCAACCTACCAAGACAACCCATATTAAATATTAAGGACAGGGAAAATTCTTCTTTATCCCATTACCTTGCCTCCAGAGAATTTTGGTATAAGATTTGGCCCTCCAAGATATCTTACAACCCTACTGCCATGACTTTGATGGACCTATCCTCTGATTCATCTCTAGTTCTATTCAACTGGTAGCTTGTTAACTTTACTCAGACCGCAGGCGAGTAACTCTATAGTTCTAGAACCCTGATGATATTCTTGTTTTTCTTTTCAGGTTATAGAAATAAAAGTTTATTTAGCCATACAGTTCCAGAGAGATAGAGTCCACCATGGTGGGTAGACATCACAACAAGTCACAGGGATGTCTGGAGGAAGCTGAAAGATCACTTCTTCAGTCCCAAGTATGAAGCAGAGAGAATGAATTGTAAGTAGAGTGGGGTTATTAACTCTCAAAGTATATACATTAAGTCCTCACCATCTCCCCAAACTGTGCTTCTAATTAGGGACCAAACATTTAGGTATGTGAGCTTATGGGGGATGGATATTTCTCATTCAAGCCATCATACAAGGTCTGAGATATAGAGATTAGACTCAAAGATTACTTACTTGGTCATAGTAGAAATGCTGGTATAGGCACTGGAGATGTGGTTCAGTCAGTAAAATTCTTGCTGGACATGCTTGAGGACCTGCTTTTGATCCCTAGCACCCAATAAAGGTAGGCACAGTAGTATTCACTTTTATCACAAGGTGGGGGAGATGGAAATGGGGAGATGCCTGGAAATTGGCCAGACTGTTCACTTAGCTTAATAAGTGAACTCCAGAGTCAGTGACAGACTGTCTAAAAAAGTAAGGTAGAAAATGATTGAGGAAGACACAAGGTGTCAACTTCTGGTCTCTCTGTATACACTCATACCTGTGACTGTACATATATGAACTTGTGTGCACACACCACACACTTAACACTAGCAGAAACAGGTAGTACAAGTCCCTCCAACTAGGATCTGAGTCAGAAATGAGGCGGGAAGTTATTGAGAAGTAAAATAAAGTTCATCCCTTATACATAGTTGCAAAAATAACTTGGCAGAGTTGGTGTTTGTGATCCTGGATTTCCCAAGAAGGCAGAACTCCAAAGATGAACATGGATATCTATCGACCAAACAGGTACAAAGTACTGAAGGTTATGCCTGCCTCCTTTGTCCCAAAACAGTGAACTAAAAGAAGAAATTATTTAAAGAGCAAAATCTATAGTAGAGGGAAGCAGAATAGAAAGAAATCTAGAAGACTGTCAGCTCATGTACAGATGAACTTTCTGGGTTCTATTCATCAAGGAAATGGGAGATAACACAGGATTACCAGAAAGACATCCAAGGAACTAAAGATTCATAATTCTCTTCTTTGTACCACCTTGGAAATTTGGTCCCTGGATGCCAAAATGCCGTTGAGTCTATTGCTTTGAGAGGCATAAGCAGTAAGTCTTTACAGTGTTCTTGGGCAGGAATCAGGGGGTTAATTCTACCAGAATGTGGACTATAATTTCTATGGGAACAAAAGATGCTACCAAAAACCTAGAGGCCTCATAAGAGACTCTGTCATGGCATGAGCCACCAGGGAAAGTCCTTTTTAAGGCAATGCTCAGTAGAACTCAAGCGAATGTAAGAGCAAGATTGCTCATGGAATTCTGATGAAGGCAATGCCTAGCAGAACTGTGAAAACAAGGCACCTCCTCCAAAGTCTGAGACTACCCACTGACAATGCCAGGTTTTACTAAGGAGTTCCCTGGTTGAGTATCTGCCCTTATAGCAAGTTTTACTGTCGATTCTCATTCTACTCTATATATTATTTAACATATATAGAGAAGAAATCATGCATCTATCCTTCTGGGTTATTTGAACCTATAGAAATATCAGGAATAAATGTTGCTAAGTTTTATCATCTGCATCAACAAAGCCTGAGTTTCACCTAGAGCTAAATGGCCTACAAATGTTGAAGGTAAGTTGTGTTATGTTGGACTATGGGGAATAAATACCTTGGGGAGTATAAGATATGATGAACTGACTGCTAAGATTCTTTCCTCATAGAACTTTGGTATTATAATGGGAATTAAACGATGAAGATTTCTGAAAAACATTCTGCATTAATCATGGCTCACTGAAGGATCAGAATTGAGAGAATGAATATAAGGTTATATTACCCATCCCATACCATTCATACATATTCCAACCAAACAAATCCTACTTTGTAATACATTCATCCTACTGCTTCCTCTACAGAATCCTGACTAATATATGCTATAGTAGTAGGAAGGGATTCTGTCTTTTGATGATATTAATATAATTAACAATTACAACTGCTTTGAAACTGCTGAGTGTAGATGTAACTGTCTTGTTAAATAAGAAACACAGAGCCAGTTGCAGATTTAAAAACCAAGAGGTCAGAGCAATAACTGACAGCCTTACCCTTCACTGCTTCTGCTGTCTTTCCTCTCTGCAAGAGACCTACTTCTGTGTGTCCTGTCTTTTTTTATAGACTTTCTGTTTTGTTTTCTCATTGGTTGTAAACCCAGCCACATGACCTCCTCATCACTGCCTGTCTGTACAGACCTCCAGGTCTTCTATGATTGGTATTGAGATTAAAGGCATATGTCTGTCATGCTGGCTGTGTCCTTGAACACACAGAGATCTACCTAGCTCTGCCTCCCAAGTACTGGGATTAAAGGCTTGCCACCACCACCACCCAGCTTCTGCTCTTGCTTGCTCTGACCCCAAGGCAACTTTATTAACATACAAATAAAATCACATTTCTATACAAATAAAATATCACTATATTTCCCCTTTTCTATTTTAATAAAAAGAAAAAAAGGAAAAAAGTTATAACTAATATAAGAAAAACTATATACAAAAGTACGATAACTATTTATACCATATATACAAACAATAAATACCTAAACAATGTCTAATCCATTTGCATTTGACAAATTTAGAGAAAATAATTCCATTATCCATCCTATTTTGGTAAGTCCAAAATGTACTGATTCACTTTCTATCCTAATTTATATTACTAACGGAACTGTCTTATAACATCTTTCAAATTTATACACTTACAGCTCTTAGTGAGTTTTTCTGAAATCCTTAACAAAGATAATTATAACTATAACTAACTGATCTTCAACTCCCTCAGAGACCCAAGAAGGAAATAATAATACCTAATAAAAAATAAAAACAGAGATCCACCTGCCTCTGCCTCCCGAGTGCTGGGATTAAAGGCGTTTGCCACCACCACCCAGCCTCTTGTGATTTTTGGTACAAATCACTTATCTCACAGGTAAATTATTGTGGATGTGATGAGAAATGTCCCTGATTAGGCTCATGTGTTTGAAAAGTGGGTCTCTGCTTAGTGTACCATTTGGGGAGGTCATGGACCATTTGGGTAGATGGAGCCTGGATGCAGTATGTGCTTTCCAGTGGCTGACTCTGATTGTTTATATCCTCACCCCATTTTTCTATCACTGCATCTATTTGCGGTTAAGGATGTGATCTTCCAGTTTCATGTTCCAGCCTCCTGCTGGCATGCCTTCCCTGCTACTATAGCTATTCCTTCTGGAACTAGAGGTGCAAGTAATTAAACTCTTTCTTCCTTAAGCTGGCTTTGGTCATTGTGTTTTATCACTGTAAGAGAAAAGTTAGAAATACATTTGGTGATATTTTCTTCCATTTTGTGCTTTTTATTAAGTTTGATGGTGTTATTTGTAGCACAACATTTTAATTTTCAAGTAAATTCCTAGTTTTTCTTTTGTTTTATATGGCTTTAGTATCTATCCCAAGTAAAAATGCCTACCTAAAGTTTATAAAGATTATTGTTGTTTTTTTCTCAATAATTTCCATAGATTTAACACATATATTAGGGTCTAGGGCCCACTTAAGGTTAATTTTTATGTACATTGTAAGGCAGGAATCTATACTCATTCTTTACATGTGGATATCAAATAATCCAATTTTCTCATTATTAGCATATTGTAAAGACATTCTTAGCTGAATTGTATTGGAGTTCATGTCAAAATGTAACCAATAATAGATAACGAAGAATATTTCTGGACAATCCAGTTATTGCATTGATCTATCTGTAGGTCTATCCTTGCAGGTGAAACACATTGTTTGAATTAAAATAACATAATTAGAAACTGTATTACAGAAAATATTAATCCTTCAGATGTGATCTTCTCAAAAGTAGATTGCTGCACAAGGAAAGAGTTCAGCAGATAAGAGTGTGGACCGTCCTTGCAGAGGACCAGAGTTTGGTTCCCAGCACTCATTTCAGGCAGATCACAGCTACCTTAAATCCAGCCCCTGTGGTATTAGATAGCTCTGACCTTCACTGTCACCAGCACTCACATGCCCACACAGAAACAAACATATATCTAATTAAATATAATAGAAACAAATCTGCACATTAAAATGCTGGATCTACTTAGAGTTCCATTAATCTGCATATGAACCATGGGATCATCTAATCAATGCATGAGAAATAAAGGATAACTAGCTATTTTAATGCTCTATACTGAATCTATAGACCAATATTTTAGAACTTTTTCTATCTTAATATTGAATTATGTGTGTGTGTGTGTGTGTGTGTGTGTAAATAATTTATTTCAACACATCTTGTTTGGTATATATAAAAACATGTATGTATCAGAACCTTTTTTTTCTTTTTTTATTATTATTATGTGTTTTAATTTTATACATCAGCCATGGGTTCTCCTGTCCTCCCCCCTCCTGCCCCCACCCCCACCTTCCCCCCAGCCCCTCCCCTCCATTCCTATGTCCTCCAGGACCAAGACACCCATGGGGATTCATTTAAACCTGGTGGATTCAGTACAGGCAGGTCCAGTTCCCTCCTTCCAGACTGAGCAAAGTGTCCCTGGGTAAGCCCAAGGTTCCAAACAGCCAGCGCATGCACTAAGGACAGGTCCTGGTCCTACAGCCTGGGTATAGTGATATTTTATTTGTATTGAAATGTGATTTTATTTGTATGTCAATAAAATTGCCTTGAGGTTAATGTTGAGGCTCATGATCATGATAATATGTGGGTAGGAGAAGCAATTTCAAGAGGTTTGAGGAATTTTAGATGTTTTGGATGTGGAAAGCAAGTACATTTGAAAAGGGACTGTAAACAGGGCACTTCTAGAAACAAAGTTTCTTCAAGGAACAATGGCAACAGAATGCCCCTTCCTTCAGGAGTATGTAGAAGGTGTGGTAAGGGAAGACATTGGACCAATGAATGTAGATCAACAAGGGACAGACAAGGTAATACTTTGCCTCAGTCTTTGGGAAACTCCCAGAGGGGCCTCAGGCAGGCCCCTACAGTGAATCCAGTTCAGACTTTTCCTGCAATCGTAAGGAGAACCCTACTCAGAGCAGTTAAATGAACTAATGCCTATTGTAATAAACCAGGCTACTCAGAGTAATGGAACAACTGAGACAGAGAGAACAGAAAATTCAGGAGAGACCATAAAGAAAATTTTTTGGCAAATTTCTATAAATGAACAAAGACCAAAATTAACAATAAAAATAAATGGTGTTTTGTTGTCTGGTCTGGTAGACACAGGTGCTGATGTTACCATAATTGCAACAGAATTTTGGCATCCATCTTGGCCTCTTCAGAAGGTAAATGTTCAACTGTTAGGAATTGGAACATTATCTCAAGTTAAACAGAGTGCAAGATGGCTCGAATATATAGGCCCAGAAGGACAGAGAGGCAGATTAAAACCATATGTGGCTAACATAGCCATGAACCTGTGGGGTCGAGACCAGTTACAACAATGGAATACTCAGATTAACATCCCTCCAACCTCAGAAATAAATAATAAACTAGCACATGTTTCTGAGAGAAATATTAGAAGGTATTATTCTAATGAGTGGTCACCAGCCATCCATATTATACAAGAACAGGACAGAAAAACTGATAATCTTTCAAAGGCACCAACAGCTCTACCTTTAAAATGGTTAACAGATAAGCCTGTATGGGTTCATCAATGGCCTTTAACAACAGAGAAACTCCAGGCTTTAGAAGAGCTGGTATAAGAACAGTTAAATGCTCAGCATATTGAAGAATCTACCAGCCCATGGAATTCTCCTGTATTTGTTATTAAAAAGAAATCTGGTAAATGGAGAATGGTAACATACCTTAGAGCAATTAACAAAGTAATTCAGCCAATGGGCTCTCTACAATCTGGAATTCCTTTGCCTACTCTGTTACCTAAATGATGGCCTCTCATAGTTATCAATTTAAAAGACTGTTTCTTTTCAATACCCCTACAAGAAAAAGACAGAGAAAGATTTGCTTTCACGGTGCCTACTTACAATAATTCTCAACTGGTTAGAAGATTTCAATGGAATGTCCTCCCACAGGGAATGTTGAATAGTCTAACCCTGTGCCAATATTTTGTACAACAGCCCTTGGAAGTAATACGTAAAAAATTTCCTAAATCTATAATTTATCATTATATGGATGATATTTTACTAGCTGACTCAAATGCAGATACTTTAGAAAGAATGTTTGAAGAAGTAAAGAAAATATTCCCTTGCTGGGGATTACAAATTGCTCCTGAAAAGATACAAAGAGGAGATTCTATTAATTATTTAGGATATAAAATAGAGCTACAAAAAATTAGACCTCAAAAGGTACAAATTAGGAGAGATCGCCTACAGACTCTTAATGACTTTCAAAGATTATTTGTGGACATTTCTCATCTACGAACTATTGTTGGGGTAAAAAATGATGAACTGAATAATTTGTTCAAAACCTTAGAAGGTGACAAGGACTTAAATAGTCCAAGAGAATTATCACCTGAAGCTGAGAAAGAATTGGCTGTGGTAGAAAAAAAAGTACATGAAGGACATGTAGATCGTATTGATCCAAAGCTGGATTGCATTTTGGTTATTTTACCTTCTAGGCATTCTCCTACAGGAATATTAATGCAGAGAGAAGATATTATATTGGAGTGGATATTTTTACCAAATAAACCAAATAAAAAATTAAAAACTTATGTGGAAAATATCTCTGACTTAATTTTGAAAGGAAAATTGAGACTTCATCAATTAGCAGGAATAGACCCAGCAGAAATTGTTGTACCTTTAACTAAAGAGGACATTGAAAAATTATGGACAGAAAGTGAACCTTGGCAAAGAGCTTGCAGTAATTTTTTGGGAGAAATTAACAGCAAATATCCTAAAAGCAATAGAATTGATCTTATAAAGAGAGCTGATTGGATCTTGCCTCGAATTGTACATGAAAAACCCATATCTGGAGTTCGGACATTTTATACAGATGCCAACAAACAAGGAAAGGCAGGTGACAAATCAGAAAATTTAAGTAAAGTGGTTCAAAGTCCTTATAATTCAGTTCAAAAATCGGATTTGTATGCTATTCTGTTTGTATTAATGGATTTTTCAGAACCTCTCAATATAGTTACTGACTCTCAGTATGCTGAAAGAGTGGTATTACATATTGAGACTGCAGAATTTATCCCTGATGCTTCAGAATTAACTTCACTATTTATTCAATTACAAGATACAATCAGGGAAAGGAGTCATCCTTTATATATAAGCCACATCCAATCCCATACTAGTCTGCCAGGCCCTCTAGGACAAGGTAATGATGAGATGGATAAATTATTGATAGGAAATGTGCTGGAGGCCTCAGAATTTCATAAGAAACATCATGTCAATAGTAAAGGTTTAAAAAAGGATTTTTCCATAACCTGGCAACAAGCCAAGGAAATTGTAAAGAAATGTCCTACTTGTTCCTTCTATAATCAGACACCATTACCAGCAGGATGTAACCCAAAGGGTACTCAGAGGAATGAAATCTGGCAGATGGATGTGTTTCACTTTGCAGAATTTGGAAAATTGAAATATGTACACCATACTATCGATACTTATTCAGGATTTCAATGGGCGACTGCTTTGAGTTCTGAAAAGCTGATTCTGTAGTCACTCATCTGCTAGAAGTTATGGCCATCGTGGGTATACCTGCACAAATTAAAACTGACAATGCTCCAGCATATGTCTCTATTAAAATGAAACAGTTTTTTGCTTATTATAATATAAAGCATATTACAGGTATACCACATAATCCAACAGGCCAAGCAGTTATAGAAAGTTCCAACAGAACTCTAAAGGACATGATAAATAAACAGAAAGGGGTTACAAAATCCCCCAGAAATAGACTGCACAATGCTCTATTAACTGAATTTTCTCAATGCTAATGAGAAAAGAACAACAGCTGCAGAGAGATACTGGATAATAGAAAAAACTACAGAATTAAATCAGCCTATATACTTCAAGGATGTGCTGACCTCAGAATGGAAACCAGGATTTGTGTTATGTTGAGGATGAGGTTTTGCTTTTGTTTCTGCAGGAGAAGATAAGCTGTGGGTACCATCAAATTTGATAAAGGTTTGATTTGAACAAGAGAGACTTTTTAATTAGAGGAGGTGATAATTCAACAAGCAACATGATCATCCAGTTTAAACTCACTTATACCATTAATACATGCCTTTTCATTTAATCAGATATAACTTGCCAAAAGGGAACCTCCCCAAAATTAGTCTTGGGGAAGGGTTTTTGTTTTTGTCTTTTAGGAGAATGAAGACTAAGGAATCTGAAGAACACTGGACAAATGAGACAACTGAAGAAAAAGGACAAATCATCTGTCCCAGGAAAAAGAGTAAAATGGCCTATTGGTATATCATCTATAAAATTTCATAAATCTTTCTAAATGTTTGTTTCTGCTCTTCTCTAAAAAATTAATACTCTTAGTCTTCTTGTAGTCCCAGTTTAATTAAAGCTTCAAGCTGATTTTGGAGTTGGAGAATGGCTCTCTCCTCCTTTAAACTCTAGCATGTTGTTAAAAGGAGAATGAAAACTCCCTGTATCATACCAGAAGAAAGAGCCATCTTCTGACATTGGACAGGAGGAAAACCAAGTTAATTAAGGGACTATTCTGTTACTAATCTCAATTCTTTGATTCTATTCTGATTCTTTAAACTTTTCTTAAAGTATGAATTTTATATCAAAATTTACAACATATATATATATATATATATATATATATATATATATATTATACTTTGTTAAGATAATAATGGTCATATAGAGTACTAATTAATTCTAGAGAAAAGGCTTCGACTAGAATTTTTATAGAATATACATTCTTTGTCAGAAGATAAAGTTCCTAGCATAGGTCATTTTTACCTTCTAAAACTTCACACATTGTCAACATTCCTGTCAATCTTCTAGTTTTCAAAGCATCCAAAAAATATCCCATTTATCTATGCTTACATCACTATAACATTCCTCTATCATAAAGTCCAAAGCTCTTTCACATTCCTCCTACAAACAAGTTCCAAAGGCCTAAAAATCACATAGTCATGAACATAATAATGACTCCATTTCTTGGTACAGATTACTTAATTTTCTAGTTTCTATGAGATAATACTTGTCAAAAACCACATAAGACAGGAAGAGTACATTTTGGCTTAAGTGTGAGGTAATATAATTTCTCAATTCAGGGAGGAAAGTGTCAGGTCTCTGTGTAATTGTCAATTTTACTCACATTGTTGCAGGGACTTTCTTTGGACCACCAGTTCCCAAATAATAACACAGAGACTTATTACTAATTATGACAGCTTGGCCTTAGCTTAGGCTTGTTCTCAACTGTCTCTTATAAATTAAGTTGACCTATTTATATTAATCTATGTTCTGTCACATGGCTTGTTACCTCACCTCAACACTATACATCTGACTTCCTCTGCGTTGCCCTGGCCAATCTCTTGCCTCTCAGATTCTTCCCCCAAATTCTGCTCTAACCCTAGAAGTCTTGCCTCTCCTTTTCTCTTTAGCTATTGGCCATTTAGTTTTTCATTAAACCAATCAGAAGGTGCTTTAGGCAAGTGAGGTAAAATGGAGACATCCTCACACAGTGTGATCAAATATCCCACACACATAATAAAGAAGCACCAAATAATGAATGCAGGTGTTTAGCTTACTTTTTCATTTTCATTCATTCTGGGACACTTATCCATTAAGTGGTATGACCAACATTTTTAAAGTATGTTGCCCCACATCCAAACTACTCTGGAAACACATTCAAAGATATACCCAAAGGTTTATTTCCATAATCATGATAAATTCTATGACATTAAAAATAAAGTTTACCTATCATAATTTCAGAGTCTTGTGTTTGCTTGTTGTTCAATAAATTTATGCAACATTTAATGATCATATTATGACAATGACTACTTTTTTCCTCATTAATTATTATTTTATTATTTATTGAATCTATTTTTTGATAATTTCAGAAAATATTATATTGAGCACTCTCAGTCCTGACCTCTACTACCTCTATTTTGTTCTCTCTACAAATGCAGTTTTCACATTCATATCTATTTGTTTTGTTTTGTGGAGCATTGATTTAAACCAGGGCTGTGCATGTCATTATCATTTTATAGAAATTTGTTGGAGCCTGGTAAGCTCGACAGTAGGTACATAACTAAAATCAGTAACTTGCTGTTATGCAGAATCTACCATAAGTAAGGAATAGGTACCTGAGCTACACCCTTACTCAGGCCAATCATTTGTTGGCCCAATGCAAATAAACATAGTCACTGTCAGTTTATGATTGCATTGGGCACAGAGGATAACATTTCAATCTTTTACCGTATCCCTTGTTTCTTATATGATTACCAACACTTCCTCTGCAATTTCTATCATGAGTTCATTTATTTTCTTTATAACATTTAGTATTATTTTTAAATAAGTAGTAGAACTACAGAGAAAAGGGTTATATCTTAAGAGTGAGAGTGGGGAGTACATAGGAAAGGTTTGAAGGAAGTTATCTGGGAGGTGCTGGGGGAAGTCCAGGTGATTAGAAATTAACATAATTCTATTTTAATGAAAATACACATGATTTTTAATATTTAAGTTATAAGTATCAGTTTCTTTGAAAATAACCTCCCACATATAAGAGTCACCTCTTGTACTCTATATATCCAATAAACATCACATATCAGAAGATTCACCTCCTATACTTTAGACACACAATACAAATCACATAAGTTCCTCTTCTTTAAGAACAATCTTGCAATAAAACTTTAAACAAGATGAAAAAGAAAATAACTGTGAGGAAAGATATCTGTGATAGGATGGCATTATATTTGGATAACGGAAAATAATAACACATGAAAGAACATCACAGTTATATAACAGGCAGCAGAAGTCCTGGTATTTGAAGGCAATAATGCAACATGGGTGAGGTAGTGTCTTAATTCGAATTTCTATTGCTGTGACAAAACACCATGATCGAAAAGCAAATTTGGGAGGAAATGATTTATTTGGTTTACACTTCAGCATTGTTGTTCATCACTGAAGAAGTTTAGAACAGGGCAAGATCCTAGAGGCAGGAGTGGATACAGAGGACATGGAGGAGAGCTGCTTTCTGGTTTGCTTCCCCTGACTTGTTCAGCCTGCTTTCTTATAGAATCCAGGACCACCAGCCCAGGGAAGGTACCACCCACTATAGACTGGACCCTCTCCCATGGATCACAAATTGAGAAAATGCCTTACAACTGGGTCTCATGGAGGCATTTCTTCAACTGAGTCTCCTTCTTCTCATGACTCTAGCTTGTGTCAAGTTGACACACAAAACCAGAAAGGGCAGGTAGGATTGTGCCTGAGCAAATCAGAAATAGGGAAATGACAGCTAAAGTTTGATTAATAATGATACACAGAGGTATCAATAGGCTATATTGATCATAAGTGATGCTGCTTCCTGAATCAAACCCCTCCCCTTTTCTGGATATAGTCTGAAAGTAATTCCAGGCAACTTTTGTAAGGTCATATTACAACTAAGCTTTACCCAACACAGCAAGTCAAATACTTCTTGTAACCTGATGTAGGTGACCTTACAACATAAGAACCTATAGCCTTTCAGATGTGAGCATATTCCACAGCATGACCTAAGTCAATATGTACTGGCTTTCATCATAGTTTTTTTTTTTTTTTAGTTGTAAGAACAAGTGTTTATTCAGTTATGTAGATATTGAAATTGGAACACCAGTTACCTACTACTGCTGTTGATATATATTTTGTTCTTTTCAGAACATACATGGTTATCAAGCAATAGAGAGTAGATGAAAATTGATGAACAGGGCTTTCTTTTCTTTAGGAAATCTTGACCTTCCCTGTTCAGAATCCCTTATCTCCTTGTTTATCTTTCCTCAATGCTTTATGATGTAACCCAAAGCAGTATAAATACATAGCTCATGGAGCTTTTGTTTATTTGTTTTTTGCTATGCCTTCTATTGTATCTCAATTTTCAAAATCAGTTCCTACTCAGAAATATTAATATAAATTGAGTTGAACATAACTTATTCCTAAATGGGAACAGTTATTATTTTGCTAAAATTTAACATGTATTTACCAAACCTAAAAGCATAAAATATTATGTTGCAGTATAAATTGATATAGTTCAAGACTTTATATAAATATAGTTTTAAAAATCTGATGAAAACTGTAAGTGAAACATATACATTATATTTCCAAGTTTGTTTAATTTATTTCATTTTATAGATTAGCATAAATCTTCTCATAAGCAAGACATTTTCTCCTTTGAAATGTCTTATATTAGTTCATGCATAGCTCATGCTTTCTATCAGAAGAAAGGAGTCTGGATTTACTGACTAATGCTATTCTTAAAAGAATCTGCTAATTCCTATATTTGAAAGAAAGAAACATGCACAATATGAGTGTAATTTATTCAAGAATTACCACAATCTGCAAGTTTCTAAGTCACAAGAATTTAAAATGTCAAGTGTATTAAATATTTGAAAAAAGTGCTGTAAAAGCATGACAAGAAAATATGTAGTTTTTGAAAGATTTTCCTTACTTCTGAGGAGTGCACTGGATGAAGGATGGGGTGATTATTGCTTCCTGATGTAGGCTGTGTTTATGACTAGCAGTAGTTACCATAAGCAATAACAGTATCTAAAAAAAATGTTTCTCCCCCATATGACTTTTTCTAAGGACTTAGTGTGAGTTGTCCCTCCCCTTGACCCAGTTCTCTCAACCTTCACCCCTGTAATCCCTCCTGCCCCGTTGTTCCACATTTCCCTTTCATGTTACCTGTATTCTCTTATTCTGCTCCTATAATAAGCCAATAGATACTTGATAGTTTCTTAACTTCTGGATACTCTAACTTGAATATACACAACTAAAAATTTAAATCTGGAATCAACTTCTACAGAAGAGAGAGAACAAGTAGTCCTTCTATTTTTAGACCTCATTCAGAATGATTATCTCCAGATCCACATATTTAACTTCAAATTTCATAATTACATTTGCAGCTGAATTAAATTTTATTGTGCATGTATATTACATTTTCATTATCCATATTCATTATTCTTCAGTAAATGTATATATGAGCTCTTTCTATTCTTGTAGTATTCTGAATAAATCATCAATGAATGTGGATGTGTAAGTATCTCTCCACTAAGATACAGAGTAGTGTGGATATGTTCAGTATTGATTATGCTGTGTTATAGGGTACATCTATTTCTTGCTTTCAGAGGAGAATCTATACTTACATCCATAATGCCTACATGACTTAGCACTCCAACAGTGCATCTCCCTAAATTGTATAAAAAAATAAATACACAAAAGGAGTTTAAATATGATTACCCACTACTGGGGAATAATTCCTCAGTCAAAAAACCTAGTGCTAAGTCTGGGTTCTCTCTTTTCAGGTTGTTGATCAGATGGTTCGATGGCCCCTCCAGAACATTATAGACATCATGATGATAAGATGTTATTTCTGAAGATACCACATACTTTTGACACAAGACAAAGAGAAATTAAACTCATACTGACCAGTAAGCTCCATCCCACTGGACAGCTTTCATATGGCTTGAAGGTGCTATGTATACTTTAGTAGGCTATAAAAGTGTAGTCAACAGTTTTTAATCAGTTATAAACCCTGCAAGCTACAATATATTTCCTGGCAAGATATGCCACTGTGAAATAATGTCGCAAAAGTTATGGGAACATTTACCCACTTTTGATTATAGTGAAGGCACATTTCATGAAATAGGACTCATAAATGAGCCAAATCCCATGAATGGGTGTAGTTGTTTGAAAGAAAATGTTATTCATATGTTCTTAGGGAGTGGCACTATTAGGAGGTGTGGCCTTTTTGGAGGAGGTGAGGCACTCATTATGGAGGAAGTATGTCTCAGTTGTTACCTGCTGCCTTTGGATTCAGATGTAGAACTCTCAGCTAATTCTCCAGTACCACATATGCCTATATGATATTATGCTTCCCACCATAAGGACAATGGACTAAAACTTTATACTGTAAGCCAGCCCCTGTTAAATGTATCCCTTTTTAAGTGCTTATGTAGTCATAGTGTCTCTTCACAACAATAGAAGCCATAACTAAGACAGATGTTCAGGGAATGGAGTCAGGCCATGTTTTTGTTTGGAGGAATACAGACTTCGAGCTTTGGTTTAGGAAAGCATTGGGATGCTTTAAGCATGGTTTACTAGGCCCTACTAGTAGGAGCTTGGAAGGCAGTGGTGCTGAGGGTGATTTGAACTGGGGGACCCAGGTCAAGAGGTTTTTGAGGAAAAGAATATGAAGAATTAAAATAAAAAAGAATGTTAGTAATTATATTCCTTTCCCACCCTTTTAGAATGGTAATGTGTATCTTGTGTCATATGTTGGAAGTTTGTGATCTACTTTTTCACTTTGATTTTACAGGGGTTTACATTTAAGAGATTGCATGAATCTCAGATGAGACGCTGAACTTTTGCCTTTTAAACAAGTTTGAGACTGTTATGGACTGTGGGGACTTTTAAAGTTGGACTTAATGCATTTCTACATTATCATATGGCTATAACCATATGGAGGCCAGGGAGGGGAATGTGGTGGTTTGAAGGAAAATGCCCCCCCCCCGTCTCATAGGGAATGTCACTCTTAGTATGTGTGGCCTTGTTAGAGTAGGCATGATGTTGTTTGAAGGAACATGTGTCAGTCTCTTCCTGCTGCCTTTGTGTACGGATGTAGAACTCTCAGCTACCTTTTCAGTACCACATATGCCTGTATACCACCAATCTTCTCACCATGACAATGGGCTAAGTCTCTGAACTATAAGCCAGGCCCAAATAAATATTTTCCCTTATAAGAAATGTCATAGCCTTGGAGCTGAAGTTTTCTCAAATCCTGCCCAGTCCCATTAGCCCCAACGGCCACTTACAAATTAAACACTCAGAAGTTTATATTAATTGAAACTGCTTGGCCATTAGCTCATGCCTACCACTGACTAGCTCTTACATTTAAACTCAGCCCATTTCTGTTAACTTATATGTTGCCACATGTTCTGTGGCTTTACCTGTGTGTCATTATATGCTGCTCTCTGGATGGCAGACTGGTTTCTCCCTACTCAGCATTCCTCTTCCCCAGAATTCCCCTTGTCTGCTTACCCTACCTATACTTCCTGCCTGACTACTGGCCAATCAGCATTTTATTAAACCAGTGACAATAGCATTTCTCACAGCATGGTGGTGGTGTCTCATCACAGCAATAGAAACCCTAAGACAATGGGTAAGTCACAGGCCTTAAGAATCTTGTAACACAAATTGCTAAGGTTCTTATAATAAAATACCAGGGACCAGATATTGGGGTTAATGTTGAAAGATCAGAGAGACAAATGAACAAGTCACTGTCACATCTTACCTCTAAGACTTCTCAGCCTGGAAAGGCCTCAGTTCCTTTCTCCTCATGCCTTATATACCTTTCTCTGCCCAGCCATCACTTCCTTTCTACTGCTGGGATTAACGGCATGTGTGGTTCCCAAATACTGGGATTTCAGGTGTGAGATCTCAATTGCTAGGATTAAAGGTGTGTGTAACCACTGCCTGGCCTCTATGTTTTATCTTGTGGCTTGTTCTGATCTCTAATCTTCAGGCAAATTGTTTTAGGGCACAGAATGTATCACCACAGAATCTACTTCTATTATTATGTTAAATTGACACAGAATTAAAATATATAGTAAATACCTATCTTCTAGCTATCAGACCCCATCACACCATCAGAATGAATACACAGTGCTCAGAAGGGAAAGAGACAAAGAGGGGTTACTTTATTTTTATTTTGTTGTTTGAGAATTTCATACATGTATATACCATAGGTTGATAAAAATCCACAACTAATCCCTTTCCTCTAACTCCACACATATTCCACCAACCACTTCCTCCTCTTGACTTCATGGGATTTTTCCAAATTTCACTGAGTCCAGTTAGTGCTGTTGGTTTGTACATAGGTGTTGCCCCATCTACTGACTTATCAAGGTTCATACCCCTGAAGAAAACTGACACTCTCACTCCCACAACAGGAATCAATTGCCAATAGTGCCACGGTAAAGAATGGACTTCAGGAGCCTCCCCTATCCATGATGGTGTTTTTTGGTGGCTTGATCTGGTAGGTCTTGTGCATTTTGTCACAGAACTGTGGATTTATGTGTGATGACCTGTCATGTCTGAAAAAATGTTTTGTGGCAGTCTTGCTTTACCTCTGGATTTTATATCTTTTTGTAAAAGCTTCTATTTTTTATTGACAAATTAAAATATAATCATGCCACTTCCCTCTCCTCTTTTCTGCCTCCAACTCCTACCCTCCCTTCCCTTCTTGCCCCCTCTCACATTGCAGCCCATATTTTTTTAACTAGTATATATGTGTAAATATGTAACGTGTTGAGTCTGTTTAGTGTTGCTTGTATTATGTTATTATGTTCTTCATTCTCTTTCTTTCCTAATGATCCCTGAGTCTTGTTGGGGAGAGTATGATAAGATTATCTGTTTAGGGCTAAGCACTCAGCAGTCTCTTGTTTTCTGCGTGTTGACCAGTTGTGAGTCTCTATATTAATCATCTTCTACTACAAAATGTATCTTTTCTGATGAGAGTTGAAAAGAAAATGATCTTTTAATTAATCCAAAGTATGTACAGTTCTTAATATATAATAAATATATTTAGTAAGCTATGATATAGATGATATATATTATGATATACATATTAACCATTATATATATGTATATATATTTTTTGACATATATATTTCAATGAAAGAAAGGTGGCAAAGAAGAAAAAACAAAGGAAATAAGATAAAGAATAGGAATAGAAAGTAGTGGTAAAGTGGAAGAGAATGACATCCAATCCAATCAGTACCAAATGTAAGAATTATTGATAATATAAGTGCTCCAAGCAACAAGACAGTAAAAGTGGGACTGGCAAGAATACCCAGTGGTTCAGAATACAGGGGAGGGGACAGAGTTACATATCCATACCTATCATGCACGGTTTCTCCTGATATTAAAATATCCATAGTTTTTTCTTAAATAACAATCAGTGTTTACACAAAAATAGATTGAATGAACAATTTGTTATTGTCATTCAGCACATGATGAGATTTATTTTTAATTTTAGAGTATTTGACTCGGCAAATCTTGAACATGAAAATAGAACACTTCTTTTAAAGATAACATACCCTTGCTCATACAGTCCCTCTTCCCTCTCCTCAACTGGACACCTGCCTCGTGCTTGGCTGTGGATCTCTGCATCTGCTTCCATCAGTTACTGGATGAAGGCTCTGTGATGACATTTAAAGAGACAACCAAACCAAGGTATTGGGAACTCATGAACTTTGGACCAAGAGCTGTGGAACATCCATGGGACTGGACTAGGCCCTCTGCATAAGCCAGACAGTTGGTTAGCTTGATCTGCTTAAGGGGCCCCTGGCAGTAGAATCAGGATTCATCCCTGGTGCATAAGTTGGCTTTTGGAGTGCCCATTACCTATGAAGGGACACCTTGCACAGCCTAGATACAGAGAAAGGGGCTTGGACCTGACTCAACTGAATGTACCAACCAGGCTCTGCTGACTACCCATGGGGAGAAGGCTGGGGGTACAAGGAGGGAAGGGAGGGGGATCTGTGATTGGTATATAAAATGAATAAAAATTTATTAATAAAAAATTCTGAAGCAAAATAGACATTTGATTATTGGCAAAAAAAGATAATGCTTCCTTGATTTGCAAAGGAACACAAATAACATATTATAGACAAGCACTACTTTAGATTATATAGCAAAGAAGCTGTCTGTCACATGTTCAAAAAGATAACTAAATACTATCAGCTTTATAAATTCTTTTTTTGTTTGTTTTTTGGTTTTTGAGATAGAGTTTCTCTGTGTAACTTTGGAGTCTGTCCTGAAACTTAATTTGTAGACCAGGCTGGTCTTGAACTCACAGAGATCGACCTGCCTTTGCCTCCTGAGTGCTAGGATTAAAGACATGTGCCACCACTGCCCCGCCCATGAATTCTTAAAGGAAACAATATTTTAAAGTATTTCAGATGAGTAAATCAAGCCTTCCTGGGAATCCAGTCACAATGTTAACACTGAAATTAGGCAATGTGAACTTTTAACTGGTCCATACTCATGTGAGTGCATTTTGTCTTCAAAATGAATTTTGCTTTTAAAACTGTTTCTTTCCCAATAAAATAAGTTGTTTAATTTTATTCTTCTTTGAAATATACATATAATTGTAGTTTGCCAATTTTATGTATTTAGAAACAAAGAAATTAAAAATAGAATTATGTTCCCAGCAATGAATGTCATCTTTATTAAGGTCTCCATGAACTAATAATATTAAAATATTCCCTATTCATCCTCATCCATTCATAATATAGAACAGGATGTGTTTACTCAAATACCAGGAAGAGTAAAATGCCAGAAAACACTGAAAATTTTGTTTCATGAAACATTTACCAAAGGACAATTTTATTGTTCTTATTATGTATCTAGTTGTACATGAGTATTGAGAATGGCTAGCTTAAAATCGAGTTTTTCCTTTGTTTTTATATGGATAGTTTAAAGGAATCTATATGTTTTAAATCATAAATTTATGGAACATAGAACTGAACATTTTCAAGTAATACATAAGTTTGAGAATTTTTATTCTTGTTGGTCTTTTGCTTTTAGATTATGGTTTCCATTTTGCAGTTTTGTGGGGGTTTTTCTATATGTGAATGTTCAAAGTTACTCCCTTCCTTTTACTGAATCCAAACAAATATTTTCATATATTTTCCACAGTTGTCTAAAATTCATGGCTTCTTTTTCACTAATGCTTACTGCATGCAAACAATGTGTGTGTGTGTGTGTGTGTGTGTGTGTGTGTGTGTGTGTGTGTGTGAATTTTCTCTTAACTCTCCTCATATGCTGCGATAATTGCCTCTTGCAATTAGGTTTTTTAATAATACTTTCATTAAATATTTGGGAATTTCATAAAATATATTTTGATCACAATCACCACCAAGAGAAACTCCCTCCAAAGCTGTTTTGAAATCTGTTAGTCATAGTTGCACAGCAAGTGCTTTTGACTACAGAGGCATCTCTGGAATCTTCCTTTATCATACTCCATCTTTTCAAAATTAAAGGTACAATTAAGTAAATGTCCTTCTCTTCTTCCTCTTTCTCATTCTTTTCTTCCTCTACATGTTTTATATTTCAATAGTTGGAATTTAAGCAAGTCTTTTGTATGCTAGCCAAGAACTTTACCTTTAGTAATATCCTCACGTCTTTTGGAAGCTCTTATCTAGCACAGAAGTATAAACAATCTTTTTGTAGTAAATGATTAACCCCAACACACACACAAACACACACACACACACACACACACACACACACACACACACACAAATAAAAGAAAATAAAGTGAGCCCTGCTTCTTTTTTTAAATTTCTTATATTTGTGTTTTAATTTTACACATCACCCATGGGTCCCCCTTTCCTCCCCCTGCCAACCCCACCACCACCTTCCCAACTCATCCCTTCCTCTCCATTCCCATCTCCTCCAGGGCCAAGACTCCCCTGGGGATTCATTTCAAACTGGTGGATTCAGTACAGGCAAGTCCAGTCCCCTCCTTCCAGACTGAGCAAGGTGTCCCTGTGTAAGCCCAAGGTTTCAAACAGCCAGCTCATGCACTAAGAACAGGTCCCAGTCCCACAGCCTGGATGCCTCCCAAACAGATCAAGTTATTCAGTTGTCTCACTTATCCAGAGGGCCTGATCCAGCTGGGGGCTCCACAGCCTTTAGTTCATAATTCTTGTGCTTCCATTCGTTTGGCTATTTGTCCCTGTGCCTCTCCAATCTTGGTCTCAACAATTCACACTTTTGCAGTCCCTCCTCTTTCTCAACAATTGGACTCCTGGAGCTTCACCTGGGGCCTGGCTGGGGATCTCTGCATCCACTTCCATCAGTTATTGGATGAGAGTTCCTGCATGACCGTTAGGGTGTTTGGCCATCTGATCACCAGACTAGGACAGATCAGGCTTTCTCTCGACCATTGCCAGCAGTCTACAGTGGATGTATCATTGTAGATTTCTGGGGACATCTCCAGCACTCTGCCTATTCCTGTTCTCATGTGGTCATCATGTGGGCTGGAGAGATGGTTCAGTGAATAAGAGCACCAACTGCTCTTCCTGAGGTCCTAAATTCAATTCCCAGCAACCACATGGTGGCTCACAACCACTTGTAATAAGAACTGGTGCCCTCTTCTGGCCTGCAGGGACACATGCAGGCAGAATACTACATACTTAATAATTAAATCTTTTTAAAAAATGAGAGAAGGAAGAGGAGGAGGAAGAGAGGAGAAGCAGAGTCCTGCTTCTTGATTACATTTGTTAACTTACCAATTACAGCTCACATCTTCACTTTTACGTCTTATTTCTACTGTTATTATATATTTGCTTTTTTGTTTTATTCTAAACTCATGTCTTCTTCTCTTTTCATCTATTGAGGTTGTTGTTGCCATCGATCATACAATACAGTTTGATTGGTCTTCGAGTTTCTGCAGTGAGAACTAGATGTTATGGGCCATGCTATTCTATTTGTGTTTCTGATACACAGCCTTGTAATGTAGAAATATATGTTTATCATTTAGGGATAATAGCAGAAAGATGGCCCACACTAGCTTCTATTTTGATGTCATTCATCTTACACATACATGAATTCATGTATATATAATTAAAGACAGGAATAATATATGAGAGAAAACATTTTATTTAATTTGATTATTCCCACTGCATGGACTTTTATGCAATTTATATAACTGAATTCTATGGCTAAAATTTGTGTATGAATACACTATATTCTTTTATCCAGTCTTATACTGGACACCTGAGTGAATTACATAACTGAGCTATTGTAAGCCATGCTTCAGTAAACTCTGATATGCAAATATCTCTTTGCAATGTTGACAATCTGACCAATGGGTAAATACCCAGGAGTACTATAGCCAGAACCTCATTACTGGTTTCCATAGTTGGTGGCCTATGCCACATTCCTGACGGCAGTGTATAATGGTATATTTTGGACAACATTCCTGGCAACAATTTCTTCTATTTGTTTTCTTTAAAAAAAATAAGGAATGTTTTTATTCATTTTACATACCAATCACAGATCTCCCTCTCCTCCTTCTTCCTGCCCTTCTATCTTCCCCCAACCTACTTCACATTCCCTCCTTCAACAAGGCAAGGTCTCCTATGGGGAGTCCACAGAGCCTGGTACATTCAGTAGAGGCAGGTCCAAGTCCCTCCTATTGCATCAAGGCTGTGCAAGAATAATCATACTACAACCCACAGGTCCAGTGAAGCTAGCTAACAAGGAGGGCCCTAAGAGAGATGAATGGATCGCCCTGGCCTGGGAAGGGGAAATAGGAGAGATCTTCATGACTATTTGTTTTCTCCATACTTATCATTCTGACAGGTGTAAGATGTAATTCAATGAATCTTTAACTTAGATTCTTTGATGGCTAGTGAAATTAATCATATTTGTTTGTTTCCCACATTTTTCTTGTCCCTGTGAATTAGATTTTTATTATCTTTAGAGATGTCTCTGTTCATTTTGTTAGCCCAAATATTGATTGTGTTGTCTAATTTCTTTTTAGTTTTAAGTTATTACTTCTAGTATCAAAGTATTTTGTGAGCCAGGTGATAGTGGTGCACGCCTTTAATCCCAGCACTCAGGAGACAGAGTCAGGTGGATCTCTGTGACCTCAAGGCCAGCCTGGTCTACAGAGTGAGATCCAGGACAAACACCAAAACTACACAAAGTAACCCTGTCTCAAAAAAAAGTGATATGTCTATTGGCATGGAAATATTCCTTATATTTGTTGTTTCAATACAAAATGATTTTTTTCTTGTTTCAAAAAGTGAAATCTATATAAAACTCAAATAGTGTCTGAACTTCCTACCAACTAATTGCTTTAGAAAAATAAGGAGTTTTGTTTGTCTATTAGCAGCTAATGTTCTATATTAGTGTTTTGTTACTATAACAAAATAACTGAGATAGTGAATGAAAAGGAAATTGTTATTTGGCTTATGTTTTGTAAGTTCTAGTACATGACCAATTTAACACCATTGTTTGGGGCTTGTGGTGAAGCACCTCTTAGCTGGAACACATAGTGAAACTGTAGTCATTTTCAGGACAAATAAACAAAGGAGGAAAAGCAACAAGGTGCTGTGAGTGAATAATTGGCATCCCACTAAACCCTACCTTAAAAAAATGTTTACTTTCTCCCAATAACACCACTCTGGTTGTCTGAATTATTAAAAGTTGGGAGACACTCATCATGCAAAGTATAGAAAGTTCTTTGTAGCTTTTTCTTTTAATTTTTAAAAACCTATTTATTCATTGGTACTGTATATGTGATGTGTGTTTAGGGAGTGCAAGCCACAGAGTGAGCACAAAGGTCCAAGGACAACGTTTTAAAATGGTTCTCTTTTGCTTCCTTCACTTGGGTTCTAGGGATAAGTTACAATTCCTCCCAATGGCATGAGAAATACTTTGTATTGTACGTCATCTAACCAATCCCTTGTTCTGTCCCTTCTTTGGTTGTTCCCTAGCAACATAAGTGTTAACTAAGTGCCGATGCTTGTATTTGCTAAAGCTATCACTTTAGCTTCGACTTAGATCTAATGGAGGAAACACAGTGTGGCATGGCTATTGCTCTCCCAGTTTATCAGAATTTGTACTGGAGTGTATTGATTCCTCTTTCTTTTGTTTCAACCCCATATTATTTACCTGAAGTTTACTTTGTGATGATAAAGGCAATGCATATTTAAATTCCACACAAAAGCGTTGTGATATACATAAGAAAAGATGGAGCTCAATGAATTTTCATGTTTTTAACATTGATTCTAATGATAGTTTCTCAAACACTTGATAGGTTAACAAATACCTCAACTATTTTCACTTCTTGTATATACCATTCTTTCATTCAATGTCCACTTACTTCCTAGGCCTCTATTTTTGTGTGTGTGTGTGTGTGTGTTAGGCATGTATTCATTAAAAAAAATAGAGAGAGAGAGAGAGAGAGAGAGAGAGAGAGAGAGAGAGAACCAGAGGCTTTCTAATTATGTGTTAATAGTAGTCTGAAAATTTCCCTTTATTTTTTAAGATATCATTTTCTAATTATAGTCTTATGTGTTCACTGTATACAGTGCTATAATACATAAGTATTTTTCACATAAATATGTCTTCTATGTTGAATAGTTTCCCCAATGGCTTTATTCATTATCCTTTCCTACACAACCCTCTGAGTAAGCAATTGTCAAGTCATACACACACACACACACACACACACACACACACACACACACACACAAAGAGAGAGAGAGAGATTTTTATGTAACTATAAACTCTATGAAGAATGTGAGAGAAAAAAAAACTATATTTGTCTTCCTTGAGACTTGCTTAATTCTTGCAATATGATTATTCCTTCTTCTGAATAAAATATAAAAGGTTTTGCCAGTAATTTTATGAAAATGAAAGTTTCACTTGAAGCTGCCAATCCTGTTGCTATAGACATGACCTTACATTTATCACATATATGACATGAGACATTGTAGTATCTTCTTAGTTCTTATTCTCATTATTTTTAAGGGAAAGGAATAGAGGGTACATTAAAATTTTTAAGAGGACTGAATGCCCAACTATGGAAAATACATGCTCAAGCACATAACCCATCAAATCATAACACAGTTGGCATCAGTCTACTTTTCTCTCTGTCTTGCCATCCACCTCTCAATCATGCTGACCTGATTTCTGAACATAACCAGGTGTTTCTTCACAGAATATTTTCTTTATAGAGAAATCTCAACTATTTCCACTCTCATAAATTCTAAATCTAATTGCTAGCCCATCTTGAATACTCATTTCTGTAGTTGTCTTCTGGGAATCACTACAAAAACTATTTCTTCATGCATATGTTTTGCTGTTTTATAAAAAATTAATTGATGAAAGGTAATATTATATTTCTAAGATATAAAATGCCCTTTTTCCACCTTTGCCTTTACTGCATATAAGGCTGGCACATGTAGATATTTAATTAATATTTCAATTAGTAAATTCATCTTTGCGAAGCCATTTCTAATTACTGGGTTTATATTAGAAAACCATTGTAAATAATTGCAAAATAAGAGACTCAATTCTTTAGCATTTGACATAGAACTTAGCACATAATCTAAGGGCAGCAAAAGTACTTTATTTCTTTTTGTTTTTTATCACCAATAATTGTCTTCTTAAAGCTTAGCTGTATACTTTATTGACTTTTTAGCATATAGAAGATATATACTTCTCTGTGCTCTGATGATAACTTTTTGTGATCTTGTCATGGCCTCTAATTTTACCTTAAATTAAACAGTCCAAAGAGCAATTAGATTTCCGGATTTTGTTCTTATTAGATCGCTTGGCTCTGTCTATCCCTTCATTGTGAACGCTGATGTAGACTTAGATTACTTGGGGAAAATGGTAATGAATTATGCTGCTCCAGGCTGTGGTTAATTAAACTGGCTACCCTTTTGTCTTCAGCATGGGCAGCTGGGGCACCGGACTACAGAGGGCTAATGAGTCCTACTTAAGGTAAGTCCTCAAGGGATATGAATTCCTGCCGTCAGGCAAGAGTATGATTCAGATCATAAAGTTCTCAATCTGCTAAGTAGGTCAAAGTCTCTGAGGAAGGAGAGAAAGCAATTTGGGGTCTGATAGCATCAGAAACTATGAATTTAACTAGTTATTATATCCAAAAAAATAAAATTGTAATGCTTTATTAGAAGGTTGGTTGTGCTGAAGTGTTCAGCAATCCTTGGATTGATTGATCTATACATCATCTATCTATCTATTTATCTATCGATTGTGGTATTGTGTTCCCCAAAATATTGTGTGTTCCCCAAAATAAACTTATCTGGGGTCAGATAATGGAATGGCCACAATATTAAACATGAGCATAGGCAGTGGTAGCACACGCCTTTAATCCCAGCACTCAGGAGGCAGAGCCAGGTGGATCTCTGTGAGTTCAAGGCCACATTGGAAACAGCCAGGCACGGTAACTCACACCTTTAATCCCAAGGAGTGATGGCAGAGAAAAGAGAGATATATAAGGCATGAAAACCAGGCACCAGAGCTAGTTAAACATTTGGCTGGTTCAGCATTTGGCTGGTTAAGCTTTTAGGCTTTGAGCAGCACATTTCAGCTATAATCCATTGGAATGAGGACACAGAAGTTTCCAGTCTGAGGAAACAAGACCAGCTGAGGAACTGGCAAGGTGAGGTAGATGTGACCAGTTCTGTCTCTCTGATCTTCCAGCATTCACCCCAATAACTGGCCTCAGGTTTGTTCTTATTAATAAGACCTGTTAAGATTCCATCTACAATCGATCAATTGATTTTATATATATATAAAACTTAAATAAGAAAAAATGCCTCAGATAATTGTTCTGTTAGAAAAATATGTTGAAAACATAAGGACTTTTAAAAAATGTCATGTCTGAAAAGGTCATAAGGTTTACATAAATATCTTAAAAGAATTACCTAGATAGGTGATTTAAAATGCAATGCTTTGATAATATTGTGCTCTGTTATTCATTTACTAATTTTTAGATGCTAAATCTGTGTCTAATGAAAAAAGATAATATCTAACATTTTAATTATTATTTTGTATATATCTTGGCACGACAGTGTAAATTGTAAGATTCCATGCGCTGGTGGTTGCAGTGCATTAACACAGTCCAAATTAGAAATGAAAAGCCCACTATCACCTTATTAATAGGATAATAATCAATTATTAAACCCTATATACAAGACAATTTAATAGTTGTTTTTAAAAAGAAGCTGAATACTATCATTCTGCTAAATAGACATGGTAGTCACTATCTTCTATGGTTAATTATCATTATTGCCCTCAATTCTCTTGGACAAGGAGTTTAGACATAAAGCCACTCATTTGCAGAAAGAGTCAGAAAGTTCTTCATACTTCAACAATGAGTCCAACATGAAAGGAGATTTCAAACTCACCCTAAGAACAGAGTGTTCATTCTCAAACACAAAGCAATACCATCTGCTCTGGCAATTAATGAAAACGTTTAAACTATTTTGTATTTTAGGAAGGATGGCATGTTAAGGGTAACTTAACTTTTTATTCAGCATGGTCCATGAGCCAGACAAATCAATATCACATGATATGTCATCAGCAAAATAGAACCAGTTTCCATTGGGCATCCTGAAGGAAATGCAGGTCAAACCAGAGCCTCAGTTATTTTGAATACCTATAAATTTTGATGAGTAATGATCTGCCACCATGTCTCTCTGCCCTAAATGAACATATATTACGTGTACTCAGATGATCTGCATCTGAAAAATAAATAATAGTTTTGGTAAAGATTTCAAAGTATTAGTACTTTAAAGCCTTAGAGATTATGTTTCATGTTTTAAAGCTAGTTCTTTAACAAATTTATACACTTCTATCCTGCAGGTCTTACCAAATCCACACCATATTCCCCCATTTCCTTTTGTACCAAACTTCATGTCCTCTTTTACTTTTCTTTCATTGTTAATTGAAAATATTTTTTCCATATAAAATATTCTGATCAAGGTTTTCCCTCATCCAAATCCTACCAGATCCTCCCTACCTTCCCACTAACCCAGCTCAGTTTTCTTCTCTTTCTCTTTAGAAGGGAAACAATAAGCAAAGAAGCAAACAAAACCAGAAAACAAAAAACAGAACTTTTAAAAAGTGTGCTACCACTACCCAGCTAATATGTGTGTGTATGTGTGTGCGTGTAATAAGCATAAACATAGCATACATTTAATTACACATTTTTCTCTACCTGATTTAAAAAAAAAATAGAAATAGCCAGCTTCCGATCTACCATAACAATGAAATTTTGGAAAAAAAATTATAGGTACTATTTACATTTCTTTTCCTTCACTTTTATTGTAAAATTCAAACCCCATGCCTTAAGTTGTGAAGCTGTTTATACACTGATCCTTGTTTACCCCTCTAGTTAAATCTTCTAATTTTCACACATGATACTTTCATTTCAGCTAAAAACTATCATGTGGCAAGTTTATGATGTGGAAATTCTGTTCCAGACACTTGTCATTCCTAATACACATTTTCTATTGTCACACTGATCTTCTCATTTCCTTTGCAAACATACTACAGTGGAGTGTGGTGATCTGTAACACACTGAGCATTTGGTTTCCATGAAGTATTTGATGTTCCGTCTGCTTCATCAGTACACACAGTCACAAGAAGGCAGATTTTCATTATTTAACTTTACAAGTCCAAAATCTCTCACAAAATTTTCCCATTTTAGACAATCAATGAAAATTTTCTGAGTGGATGATGGAATAGTTTGCCAGTCAAGTAGCCTAATCAATAAAATCAATAAAAGTAAAAAGATACAAGTGTCATACAAATGCAGAGAATATGATTCTATGATTGATTTAATAAATTCTGCTTGACTGGAATTTCAGAAACAGGCCAATAACCACTGAGATCTGTAAAGTTATTCCTTTAGATTAATACCAATTCTCCCAAAATATAAAATGACATATTTTAGACTCATTTAGGAATAATCAGAACTTATTTACACATATTTCAAGGCCAAATCTTTAGACTATAACAGTTGGTATAAAAAATGTTTAGCTATATCTAGAAACAGTGAACATGGAAAAATGTGAATTTCATCAACAAATTTGCTCTGTCTTCAATGCAGTAAAATAATATTACAATTAAAAGAAGAAATTTTAAAGCAGTTTCCCAGAGGTCTAAGATTGCTTTATTTTAAAGAACACTGTAATTAGGGCAGACAACAAGGTTATGAGGAATGAAACATGTTATAAAATTGTGTAGGAAGCTGTGATTCTGGCTGTGCCAAAATAAATAAACCAGAGTATAAAAATAACTCAGAAGTAGAACAAGCAAACAAATGATATCATTAACAACTAACGTAGTTACTTTTCCTCAGGTAAGTGAAAAACACTATTTACAAAGACTCCATAAAGGCACATATTTGAGAAGGCTCTTGTGACATAATACTGAGATGAAAATATGAATATGTTCATTCCATTTGAGATCATCAAATGATCTAAACACTAAGCAGGATGTTATACACAAACATCATTTGTCTTAGAATCAGAAATCCAAAACTCAAATTATTTGAGCCTACGAATTTTGTAACCTTGAGTGTAATATTTAATTTCTGAATGGCAATGTATCTCCAGTGAATGTGTATGCACAAGTATGTGCAAGAAATTAGTGGGCACAAAACCTCCAAACCTACTCTCTATCCATCTATGATTTAGCTTTGGCATCAAATACATGGTGGTTTAAATTTTAAAAATCTTCTCTGTTTGTGGTTGAGAGATATTTAAGAACTCTTAAACAAAATGGTGAGATGACTTACCAATGTAGGTATGCCAATGTATGAGGTATAAACCTGGTTTTCTGCAGTAAAAGTGTCACAAGTAGTCACTTTATAATAGAGTGGTGTTTCACAAATTGTCTAGGCAAGTGCTAATGCTGTGTCACTGAATAAGTAAGAAAGTTCTGAGTATACTCTTCTTAGGATGTTTTAGGTAATGTCTTGTCTATTATCTGATATTACTTTGTAGCAGCAGGAATATCTGAGCTCTGGAAATACCCACTAGCAACATGAATTTAGATTTAATCACTCCCATGGAGACGTCAAAACAGACACCAAATCCCTGAGTTTGTGTGGATACACCAAAGTCAAAATAAAGAAAAATGAGTCAATGAATAAGCACTCTGATTTTTTTGTTTACCTAGTTATTTTATTCAAAAAAGCTAATTAATTGTATATTTAGATGGAGGTCATAAATCAGAATACCAGAATTGCTGGTAATAAACATTAGAAAGCTATGACAAGAGTAAACCAATTTTAGATACAGTGAATTATTTCAATAATTTGAGTTATTGATCATTTGAATAAGAACATGTATTTGTGTGAAGGATGCAACTATTATAGGCATTTAAAAACTAAATATTTTATCTCAAAAACTTATCAATAAAGCAGTTCTGAATATACAACATAATGATGTATCTGTGGATGTTTAGAAGTGGCATTGCATCAGTTGAAAGCATAGGTTAAGTTTATTGTAAACATGTAATTTATTAACTCTCTACTAAAGTGGCAAGATAGGTAATTGCTGTATATTTCTTTTCTCAGTTCTAGAAAAACCTCATTTAGTTAAATGATACATGAATTGATCCTAGAATTCTTCTACAGGTTCACCAGAGGGATACTTTTCATTATTTTTCTCTTCTCTAGGAATTGTGTTTGTTTTTTTATGTACCAGTTTATAAGAAGTAATATTCTATTACTCTGAGGACTTGTGCTTGTGACATAGTATATATAATTCCTATATTATAATAATTAGGGAACAGAAAAAGTTTAATATTGCTTTAGAAGATATCATTAGAATGAAGAGAGTCATATAATCTTAATTCATTAATTTTAAAACATGCAATTACTATTATAGGCCAGGAAATCTTAGCTACTAAAGTTATAATAAAAAATATTCACTAAATTTGTATAGTGATACAATATATAATGCTTGTATGTAGGGATCCACATAACAGAAAAATAAAAAACTATTCAAGTATATGATAAATCCACAACAGGGGAACAAAAGTAAAATCAGAAGAAGAAGCTGCACAGTGTTCACTATTAAGGTTCGTTATTTTTTGAGATGTATCAAAATTCTAATTGAGCTGACATCTGTAGAGAAGGAACATTTAGCAAAGAAACAAGGAAACAGTACATGGAGGAGAGTATTTATGACTGAAACAAAATGATCATGATAATAGCAGGGGATAAGGCAGGGTAGTTAATCAAGAATAAGCTTGATGGGGCTCTGTAAAGGATGGTAAAGATCATTAGCTGAAGCCTTGTGATGGTGGCATATGCCTTTAATCCCAGCACTCGGGAGGCAGAGCCAGGCAGATCTCTGTGAGTTCGAGGCTAGTGTGGGCTACAGAGTGAGTTCCAGGAAAGGCACAAAGCTACACAGAGAAACCCTGCCTCAAAAAACATAAATGAATAAATAAATAAATAAATAAATAAATAAATAAATAAATAAATAAATAAAAGATCATTAGCTGACAGAATCCCTCTTTTCTCTCTTTGACTGGACTCCTAGAGCTTTGCCTGGTGGGTTAACTGTGGATCTCTGCATCTGTTTCCATCAGTCATTGGAGAAAAATCTCTGTGATGACAGGGTATTCACTGGTGATTCTATGAGCAAATGCATTATGATCATGATGGGGAAACCTGTAGAGATGACCAAACCAAACTAGTGGGAACTCATGGAAGTTGGATCAATGGCTGTGGAGCCTGCATAGGACTGGACTAGGCCCTCTGCATGGCGAGACAGTTGTATAGCTTGATCTGCTTGGGTGGCCCCCTGGCGATAAGATTAAAATCCATCCCTGGTGCATGAGCATACTTTTTGTAGACTATTACCTATAATGGAACACCTCAAACAGCCTTGAGGCAGGAGGAAGGGCTTGGACTTGTCTCTACTAGATGATCCTCCTCATGGGTGGCCTTGCATTCTTGTGAGGGAGAGAGGGGTGTGGATTAGGAAAGGGAGGCTGGGGTGGCAGGAGGAGGGAAGAGGGAGAGCTTTGGTGTGTAAAATAAATGAAAAAAAATTCTTAATTAAAAAAAAAAGAAAGTGTGATACATATACACAATGGAGTACTACTCAGAAAAACAAAGATTGTTAGCTGTCAAGTCAAAGAACTGGGAAGTCCCTGGAGTCTGTAGCAAAGGAAGTAAAATAATCTGGCATTCATTTAATAAAGTCTAGCTATGCTGGATGTAATAAAGGTAGCATGGTGGTTAAGATGTTTTTATGACACTCATGGAAAGAAATGGACCAATTTGAGTAAAAGGATAGAAACTACTTGTATTACTATGCAGCATATGCATGAAAGGGAAGATTCAATGATGACCAAACTATGTTTTCAAGTACACTGAAAATTCCAGGCAAATTATCAATATTCTACAGAAAAGTAATCATATACCAAATGATCTTACATAGCTTTGTGCACAGTACAGGATAAACTTAACCAATCCTATATTATCTTATTTAGATCAACTCAGTTGATTTGTTACCATTTTTACCCAGCTTATTTTTCATAATGTAATCCTACTGCCAAAAAATTTAGAACCCTTAGTAAATAATCATAACTTTTGGAATTTGAGCTTTTTTTATTTACATGCGAACATTCATATGAATAAAGGGTGTTTGTATAAGTTGTTTATGATCTCTAAGAAAGATTATCTAGTCAAGAGTACCAAGAAGAATATGTTGGAACAAATATTTGAATAAGGACAAATACACTTTCTAAAATAATTCACTAGTGTTAATAACCACATAAAGATTAATTGTAAGACACTATGTTTTCAATTATCTGCCTATAATACATTCAAATATTCCTGCACACTTATATACAGAATTGATGGCACCGTTATTCTAAAACTTCTTACATCGGTGTTGTAAAAGTCAATTAGGTCTCAAATTCTGGAGGAATAAGTCCATAAGTTCAATGTAAAGTGATTCTAACTGACCATTATGGAGGACCAGGACAAATTATATGAAACTAGGAAAGTGGGTTTCAATATAGGCATATGTAAGATCTTTAACAAATAAGCCAACTTGTCAAATAATGTTTTAATTGTTAATGTTACTCTGCTTTTATTTAGACTAATTTTGACAGATCTTCTTTGTTAGTCCCTAGTAACATTTTAGTATGTGTATCCTACAACAATCCCACTAACCTTACATGTTTCTTTCAGTTTCCAGTTTTCAATGAGATGGTGCATTCCTTCATTTAAAAATAAACAAATATAAAACTGTTTATGTTATTAACTATGCTCTTAAAACTTGGGGAACAGGGTTAGGGATTTAGCTCAGTGGTAGAGCACTTGCCTAGCAAGCGCAAGGCCCTGGGTTCAGTCCTCAGCTCCGGAAAAAAGAAAAAAAAAAATCCTTGGGAACAATGTGCCACTGAAAATTCAGAGGCAAGACTTCATCCCAAACTGAGATATATTTATTATCTTCGATAATTAACAAAATTTCAAGCATTGCGTTTGTGCTATTTAGATATAGCTTTAGCTGTAAGATATTACTCTCTAGCTTAGTATTTTATATGATAATTTATAACACTTCATTTATATTTATAATTGTGGTTATTATGGCCTGTAAATTCATTATGCATACAAAGTTTAAATAAATAGATAGATAATTACTCATACAAATCAGCCTAACAACCAGATACTTTGTATTTCTGCAATTAGCAGCAAAGTTCTTACAATCTGTTTTATCTTGCACAGGAAAAAACTATGTAATTATGAGAGCCCTTTCTAAGCTGTGAAAATCATCCATGATTGGCAACTGAATTTTCATCATTTAGTTCGTTTGGTTGATTTTTGCATATTATGACAATTAAATATGCAATGATTTCCTTTATAAGTATTTTTAATGAGAAGAATAAGTGCACAATTTGCCTTTGACTGCAGTGTTTTGAATCTATAACTATCCTAGAATAGGAAATAGATTGACCTCAATGAAGAGGATGTTTGAATAAATTTGATCACCTAGAATAGAACAGGTATATCCCCTCCTGACAGGAAAATATCATAATAGAGTATGAATATGAATATATACATATATTGTTTTAATATAATCTTTTATGTTATAGAAATGATTCTTGGCATAGGATTTCTATATGCTCATAACTAAAGTTTTTCTCACTTTTCAGAACTTCAAATATATTGTCTTTAAGAAACAGAAATTGTAATACAGAAGAAGATAGTAAATACCTCACTGTTTTAGTATTCTCATTCTTTTTTCAAAGATAATGTCAAGTGCCATTGAGTAGAAGCTCTGCAGTTGAAGTTTTTCAGCTATAGAGCTCCATTGACGTCACCCTTTGTTAGGAGGCAAAGATTTTCAAATATCTGACTAAACTCAATATTTGCAACAGTACTCCTTGTTGAGAGACTAGGCTAAGTTTCTAAGAAAAATAAACTGATCTCTTTACTACTTCACCTGAGGCAGGAGAGTATATGAAAATTATTTAAACATGACTTTAGTATTTGATGCACTTATAATCAGACTTAGTTCACAAAATTGCAGAATGTGCTCTAAGCAGAGCTTTGAGCCTAATTCAGACTGTTTAACTGTAAACATATAGCCATAATGACACTAATAACTTTCTATGCAATGGTAGTTACTACTGTCGCTGACTATTTTTACTTTCTGGTCACCTAGTTGCATTTCACCACTAGTCTCCAATGTACTCTGAGGAAACTGTGTTACAATCCAACCAAAACTGTTATGAGGAAAAAGGGAGGTGAGCCACATGCAGGTTGAAAGTTTAATTGGTTCTGCAACTTCCTCTGGGGCATTCCTTACCATTCATCGGAAAAAGAGCAAAAGTTCAACACTGTGGTTCAACAGCCTGTGTCATAGAAAAGATGATGACAATACTGACAGTGAGTGTTTCTAGTCAATCAAACATGGAGAGAGACAGAGTGATACACACTCTGTATTTTCAGGGGAGCAATGCAATTTAGGGAGTTTTTGATTATAATGGCATAGATTATCTTCTCTAACTTGATATTGTTTAAAGCAAAATCTGCTAATTTTATCAATATTTAATGAGCAACACAATTATGAACTTACTAAAAGTGTTCTGAGAATGCATTTCCCAACTGGAAAATTAAAACATTCTAGTGTATACAATAAGAAAGCCATCTCAGGAAAAGCACTCATGTCCAAGGCTGGTAATCTGAGTTCCACCCCAGAATCCCCACACAGTGGAAGGAGAAATGACTCCTACAATTTATCCTATTATCTACTTGCACCTGATGAGAAACAAGGCCCCTCTCCTACCCCTGCTCCTCACAAAAATAAACAAATCCTTTATTTAAAATGTTGTTAAAGAGGGAAAGACCCTAGGAGGGACACATGGATGACCCTGTGAAGGAGAAGTGGATGAGATCTACATGAGTGGACTGGGTTTGGGGGGTGGTTCAGAGGGTGAGGAGTGAGAGATGAGAACATAGGGAAATGGGAAGATCAAGCTGGAAGAGGGACAGAATGGGAGGGCAGGGAGAAAGATACCATAATAGATGAGGACATCATATGAATAGGAAGAAGCAGGGTGCTGGGGAGGCTCTCAGGAATCCACAAGGTTGACCACATTTTGGTCTACTGGCATTGGTCCAGAAGGTACCTGGACTGGTCTACTCTGGTGATCAGCCTAGCAAATAACCCAGCTGTAATCATGGAGCCTTTGTCCAGTGACAGGTGGAGGCAGATACAGAGAGCCACAATCAGGCACCAGGCTGAGCTCCAGGAATCCAACTGATGAGAGAGAGTAGAGATACTGCATTTAAGAGATGTCGAGATCATGATGGAAGGACGTGCAGAGATGATCAGCCACACTAGTGGAAGCCCATGAACTGTGGACTGGTGGCTGTGGAGTCCCATGGGACTTGACTAGGCCCTCTGGATATGGAAGACGGTTGTTTGGCTCGAACTTTTGGGGGGCACCTAGGCAGGGGGATTGGGATCTGTCCCTGGTCTATGGGCAGGCTTCTGGAACCCAGTGCCTGTGGTGTGACACCTTGCACAGCCTTGATGCAGTGGGAAGGGGCTTGTACCTGCCTAGGCTCAGTGTGCTGGGCTCTGCTGACTCCCCATGGGAGACCTCGATTTGGGGGATGTGGGGTGGCTTGGAAAAGAGGACTGGGACATGGGAGGAGGGAGGAGGGGGGAATCTGTGGATAGTATGTGGAGTGAGTAGAAAATTTATTAATAAAGAAAAATTAAAAATATCACTAAAAATGTTGTTAAAGAATTAGTACTGTTTGCCATAATTTCAAGGGCATAACTCTTTGCCTGATTGTGATTAAACCTGAAAACATATATAGAGAGAAATATTTACATATTTTTTGATTCATCTTTCCTTATAATACCAAAATGTAGAACAGTTAATCTGCCCTGCAGTGAGTTCATAGAGAAATACATTTTAGAACATCTTAACAATAGAATAATATTAAGCAGTAGATGGACATAAGCAAAAATCTTCCAGCCAGAGCAAAGGCGCTATAATATGAATTGCTATAGATACTTATACTGGGTTTACATGAGAATACAATCCATAAACAGTAAGGTATAGATGGAGGAAGGTGTGAGTGAGCCCTATCCTTTACTGATATTATAGCTGGAAATGATAGATTCAGGTAAAATGGACTCATTGCCTTCATTTATGTATCAACCAGTAATTCCAGAAGGCTCCAATATCTAGTTCCAATACAATAATAAAACAGATAGCTCTGGTTAAACCAAGTGAACCTCTAAGCAATACAAAACTCAAAGTCACGAATCTAGGTAAGGCACTCAATTGAAGGTTTGAAAGGAGATGGTAAGAAGATGGGAAAGAATAAGCCAGAATATACTATGCAGATGTATGGATTGTCAAAGAATAAAATTAATCAATTAAAAAGGTAAATAAGCTGGGCGGTGGTGGCACATGTCTTTAATCCCAGCACTCGGAACCAGAGCCAGGCAGATTTCTATGAGTTCAAGGCCAGCCTGGTCTACCAAGTGAGTTCTAGGAAAGGTGCAAAGCTACACAGAGAAATCCTGTCTCGAAAACAAAAACAAAAACAAAAAAAGGTAAATAAACATTTCAAAATCTATGTGTATTTTTCAAACAAAATAATCAAAACTGAAATGTTATTTACTATTTATTTTAACTACATGGAATTATGGAAAAGAAAGAAATCAAGGATAAAGCAACAGAATATTTGAATTTATTTAAAGAGTCTAGTGGCAAAGGAACAAAGCTTTGAAGATAGCTTTGATGCTTCATATTATACTACAAAGTAGGGTTATGCCCTTGAAAACTGCCCAAACACATAGAGTATACAATACTACAAGAGTACTCTAAAAATCTAGAAACCTAAATTTTTTTTTGGAGGGGGCATGATACATCAAAGTAGATGATCAATGTCATGTAAAACTATTGAGAATGAGAATAATAAAAAAGAGTTGCATGAGTATGTGAACAGGAACTCATGGAAAACTGTACCAACCAGGAAATTTTGCTGTAGATTTTAAATAGTCCTGAAAATTAAGTTTATTTAAAAGAAAAAGAGAAATCTAGCATTTGAAATAAAAATAATTTATTGCTTCAGAAAAAAGTGAGAATTCACCCTAGTGAGCTCAAATTAAAACACAAATTGATGAGAATTGTGGTTGAAGCAGAATTAAGAGAAACTAAATTAGAAAAAGAATCAAACAACACTGGCAGCAAAAATTGCCTTTTATTGTAAGTTCAGAAATAAATATTAAAAACGAATTACAACTAGATAGAATTCATTGATTTGCAACTACACTAGTAATGAAGATTTGTTTGTTGCTCCATAACACAGGGAAAGTGTGAATACTGATGTTCCTGTAAATTTTCATTAATAAAGTTTATTGGTATTACCTAGTCATCAAATCAATGGACCATAGAAACCTATGTGCTAAATTGTGGTGAAATGTTTTCAAAATTATGTATTCATTCTTAAAATACTGTTAGTTTTTCATGAGGAAACATTAACAAAAGCAATTTAAAGTATTTACGTCTGACATACACATGCACCCACATACACACACATGCACCCACTTACACACACACTGTCTATGTAATTCCAGAAATTTATATGTGTACATAATATTATCTATATAAGCAAAACTATTGAAGTGATTTTTAAAAAGTGAGCAAAGAGGCTACAATAATATGTTTGAGTGCATGGGTGCTCAATTTACATATGAGATATATGTATAAGTATATCACATATATACTATACTTTATATATTATAGTTATACAACTACACAGATATAATATGTGTAATTCCAGGAATTGAATAGATATTGAATGAGACAAACATAGTGAATACTTCAATGAAATAAAAATGACAGTCAAAGTGTTTAGTAGACATTAATAAAGTCAAATAGACACACAGATAATTATTTTTCTTGCTATAGTCTGTGGTGGTATTGTGTTCCCCAAAATATTGTGTGTTCCCCGAAATAAACTTATCTGGGATCAGAGAACAGAATGGCCACAATATTAAACATGAGGATAGGCAGTGGTAGCACATGCCATTAATCCCAGCACTCGGGAGGCAGAGCCATGTGGATCTCTGTAAATTCAAGGCCACATTGGAAACAGCTAGGTGTGGTGACACATGCCTTTAATCCCAGAAAGCAAGCCTTTAATCCCAGGGAGTAGGGGCAGAAAGAGAAAGATTATATAAGGCGTGAAGAACAAAAACTAGAAGCATTCGACTGGTTCAGCATTTTGGCTGGTTAAGCTTTTAGGCTTTGGTACAACACGGTTCAGCTGAGATTCATTCTGGATGAGGACTCAGAAGCTTGCAGTCTGAGGAAATAAGACCAGCTGAGGAACTGGTGAGGTGAGGAAACTGTGGCTTTTTCTGTTTCTCTGATCTTCCAGCATTCACCCCAATAACTGGCCTCAGGTTTGATTTTATTAATAAGAACTTTTAAAATTCCTACTACAATAGTCAGTATTAACAATGTATAAATATCAGAGCTTCAGGCCAATATTGTAATGTGCCAGTGTCTTTGTTAGGATTTCTATTGCTGTAAAGAGACACTATGACAATGGCAACTCTTATAAAGGAAGGTCATTTAATTGGAGTGGCTTACATTTTCAGAGGATTAGTCCATTATCATCATGGTGCAATGTGGTGGCCTGCAGATACATGGTGCTGGAGAAGGAGCTAAGAATCCTACATCTTGACTCACAAGCAACAGGAAGTGGACAGTGTCATTGTGTGGAGACACACAGTGGTTTCCTAATGAGATCTGAGCTTACTTTTCCAAGCAGGACTGTGTAAGGAAATGATCAGACCATGGGCATGATTACCAGGTGTTTGGAAGGCTCTGCACTGGGCTGTGTGGTATGATTTGATCTAGTAAGGGGGAGGTCTTTTGCCCTACCCCTTGGCATTGTTACAAAAATCCCCTTTGAAGAAACAGAAGGGGCTGGTGGATTTTAATCCAGGTCTTTCCAAACCTGTCCTGTATTTTTGTCTCTTCTCGGCTATGTTTCTATCTAAAAGATTTTTATTCCTCTCTCCTCCTCTTAGGAATGCTTAAAAAGGTAGGAGCTAACCTCCCACAGATGGTGTCCTGAACATGGACTTAGGTTCAGGGCCTCTCACAGATGGCGCCAGAAATAGGGACTTACTTGGGTGCAGAGAATAGATAAGTAAGAGTAGAAAAACCCCAGTTAGGAAGCAGCTATGAATTATGGTTATGAATTATGAAAACGTGGTATTTTATTCTTCAGGATTGAAAACTATGTATAGAAAAATTAGACTGCAGAAAGTATCTCTCTCTGTGTAGGTTTCTCTCTTTCTCTCTCTCTCTTAATTTCTATCTATAAAATTAGGAAAAATATAGTTTTATGGACAGGAATATTGTGTAGGAAGAAACTCAAGGTAGGAAATAGTAAGCAGATGTTTAAATATTCACTTGTAGAAAGGTAGAACTGCAACAAGTACAGAAGATCTTTGAGTTTGTAGAACTATGTCCTTGGTTCTCTGACCATGAGACTCTAGGCACAGACTCCTGGGGGAGAATCTGAGCAGAAATGCAAAATATTCTGAGGAGTATGAAAAAGAAACAATTCCTGTGGAACCTTTTGGCCTGTGGGCATTAATTCGAGACAGCTTAAATCTAAGTCCTCAGTGGTAAAGGGGGGGAGTTTTCCCTGAGGTGAACATGGGCAGAACAAAACCCTCTGCTCTGCTGGCAGAGCCACTAGATGAGAACATTTCTACAATATTGTTTAATCAGGGTCAGTTCCCTCTTGGTCATAAAGCCAAGTTTAAGGAACAGAAGTCTTGGGAAGAGACAAGAGAGGGACTAAAGTGTTTGAAAAACTTAGTAACTTTTTTCTTTCTCAAAAACCAAAAGCTCTTCAGGCCTCTCTTTCTTCTGTAGGGGCATAATTAAACTCACCTGAGGGAGGTCATCTATCAGAATGGGAAAGCTGCCTATAACTACCCTGACACAAAATCCTCCTGGAATATGGCAAACCCTCACTGATAATCCTGAATCTCCCACTTCAAGCAAGTATTAGAAAAGCAGCTAGCAAAGAGACAGAACATGTACAGAGGAGGTGTGGCTTCTGTGGGATACATGGCTGGGTCTAGCTGTGGGAGCAGAGTGTGGTGTTCTTAGTATAGGGCCTCAGCTGCAGTGTGACTTCAGGGTCTCTGTATCTTGGGGGAGGGTACAAGTAGGTACAAAAGGGATGTATCCTAGATGGGATCTCCATAAAAAGGCTCTTGTTTCAAGGATTCTTATCAGAAAGTGCCATGTACGCAGTTTGACTGAGGCAGTAAACCTATCCAATGGTAACATAAGTGCCCTAAATCAAACTCAGAGAAGACAGAAACCTCCCATGGAGCAAAAGGGCAAAAGCTCACTTGATCATGATTTTCAGTAAGAATACAGAACATGAAAATCGCTTGCTGCCTATTCAGCCCAAAATGCTGCTTTTTTGCAAGCTTAGAAACCTTACATCCCAGGGAGTGAAAAGAGATGACAAAAGCTTACTTGTCATGAGGCAATTAAAATAATAATGCCACTTGTCAGGACACTTTGAATCCCTGAGTTAAAGGCCAGCCTGGAGTATAGAGTGAATTCCAGGAAGGGCTCCAAAGCTACACAGAGAAACCCTGTAACAAACCCCCTCCCCCAAAAAAAAGAAAAGAAAAAGGAGAGCTGTTGGTACACTGGGAAGTTGCTTTGGGTGTCTAAAAAGCCTAAGGGCAAATAAGGAACCTAGGTTGTGCCTGAGATGCAAATGAGGAAAACATTGGGCTAATAGAAGTCTATCAAGGACCAGGCATCCTTGAGAAGCCTCATGGTAGTCATAAGACACAGCTTCAAAAATTAAGAGGAATAAATTGTACCCTCAGTCACCAATTGAAGCTTGGTGGTTGCCTGAGCACTTGGTGTGATGGTGGAACCAACGATTGACAATGCTTCTCTAGATAAGCTGGGGTGAGCATAGCTGAACCAATGTTCCTGATATTGATGTTCCATCCTGCAGTATAGGGAAGGTAGGAAACTAAGGGTGTCCCCCAGACTACTGAGGAGTTTGGGACAAAGGTTTTGTCATTATTTGGTAAAAGCTGAAATGAAACAGATCCTGGAGCCACACTGCTTCTGATTGCTAGTGACAAACCAATGCCCCTTTTAGAGGTTCCTGAGTCTTACTATCTGAGCAGAAAAGCAGCTCAGTGTGGTAATTCCACCCTCACCCCAGGGAAAGATAATTGAAAGTGCTGCTGTAGCTGAGAGTAAAGTTTCAGCAATGTTTGAATTGTTACATTCAGAGGAATTGCAATGAATTTGGGTTAAGGGACTGCCCCCCATCTGGTTGTAGCCCCTGGGCACACTTCTGCTGGTTCTGGAATGGCTGGGAGAGCCTGGAGAGGAAAGGAGCCTAGGAGAAGGGGAGCATCAGCCCCCTGGCAGCAACACTCACCAAATCCTGGAGTCCAGGAAGCTGGACACAAAGACTCTAGAGCGGCTGATGAATTAGGCTCTAATTTCAAACTTCCAGAACAAAATTATGACTGTTAATTAGAACTGAGCTTCTGCAAACTTCAGAAATGAAACAATTTTTAGTTCACTAAAATTTTAATTATGGTGATTTACAATTCATGTACCCTCTTTCTTGTTGGAAGAAAATGTAAATAGTTCTTTTAAGAAATCTATTTAGATGTTTTCTAAAGTTCACAGTCATCCTATAGAGTATGCTTTTGAATGTAAGTTTGTAAGAATTGTAAATATGTATACTAGTACTCATGCTAGTTGTAAATATGTATAGTAATATTCATACTATAAGTGGGCTAATCTGGTTATATTAATAAAGCACAATTTGGTGAAGATAAGTGAGTCTTTCAATTTGATGCAGTTGCATCCATAGTTCATTAATTCATTTGATGTGTTTGCATCAAGAGTTTATAGATTTGAAAAAGGGCTTGGCACAGCTAAGGCTGATATAGACATCTTAGACCCATTCAAAAAGGATGTTCCATCTTGGTCATCCTCTGCTCCTTTACTGGAGGATGTAGCAGCCCTAGGGATTGCTGTGGTTGTTTCAACTACTTGCAAGCTTAGTAGAGACCTGAGTAAGAGCTAAGTTAGGCTCCTATACTCCACCCTTCCAGAGACTGGTAGTCAGGAATGAACAACTGTCTTCTTGCCTACTTCCAACCTACGACAGAGTATGATTGAAGGAGAGTATATCTCAAGGGTAGGTAAAGTTGACTAGGGAAGAAGAATGACCTAAGGCAGGCACAGTTTATCTGAGGGGTCTGGGGGGCCCCATAATATATTAAGAAGTGGGAGCTGTAGAGGTCCACAGAGGGTTCCTAGCAAGATCTGAGCTTGCTTTACCCACCAGGGCTACTAAGGGGATGATTAGACAATGGGCATGGTTAACAGGTGCTTGAAAGAGTCACTTGGTTTTACAGTATGCTTTGATGTATTAAGGGGGAGACCTTCTGCCCTGCCCCTTGACATTGTAATTAAAAGCCCTTTTGAAGAGGCATAAGAGGCCAGTGGATTTTGATCCAGGTCCTCCCAAATCTATACTATGTCTATCTCCTCTCTGCTATCTTTCTATCTAAAAGTTTCTCATTTCTCTATCCACCTCATAGGAACCCTTAAAAAGGTAGGATCTGTCTTTCAACAAATGGTGCCCTGAACAAGGACATAGGTTCAGCAGCTTCCACACCACAGGCCATAAACCTCAAAGCCTACCTAGACAATGATACACTTATTCCAATGAAGTCATACCTCCTAATAATGTCACTGATTGAAGTAAAATTTATCTTATTCAAAGAAGAGATTTTAATTTATTGCTTACAAGGACAGGAAAGACATATTTGTCTTGTGGTTTAAAACATGTTTAATGAAAAAGCAATTTTCTCAATTGCTTTAAATTAAAACAATTTAAATGGTAAAACTCCAATATTTTTAATTTAATCTGTTCAAATAAATATGTATGACTACTTGTTTATGAAAGTATTGTCCATTTTCTCAAATACTGAATTAATTTTTCAATTTTACAATTATCAAAATCATAAATTCATCACTGGCAAATTCTAGTATTTATTTATGTATGTATGAATCACACTCAAGCAACCAGCATCTTTAAATCTTCAGTCTTGATGATTTATATTTTTTCATTTGAACCTCAATTTCCTGAACATGTAAATTCATAAACCAAAATAGGGATTAGATTGATGAGAATCAATCACAAAAGAATACAAGAAATCAATATTGTTTATATTTTACCACCTCATTGTAAAACTCACTAAACCTTGAGTGCTATCTTATGTCTTCTCCTCCAAACTAAAACCCTCATGGGACTGGACTAGGCCCTCTGCATAAGTGAGATAGTTGTGTAGCTTGATCTGCTTAACCCCCACCCCCCCCCCCCAAACCCCCTGAGCGTGACAGTAGGATCAGGATCCATATGAGTTGGCTATTTGTAGCCCATTACCTATGGTGGGATACCTCACACAGCCTTGAGGCAGAGGGAGGGGCTTAGACCTGCCTCAACTGAATGTTCCAGGCTCATGGGAGGCCTTACCTTATAGGAGGAGGGAATGGGGATGGTTTTCGGGAAAAGGCAGAAGGGGTAGGAGGAGGGAAGCAAGAGGAATCTGTGGTTGGTATGTAAAATGAATAAAACATTTCTTAATAAAGAAAACAAAAAAGTAACTTTTATATGAATTAGATCAACAGAATGATCAGAGATAGCTAATGGAAAACTTTCACTGTTGGGGGATAACATCATTAGTGGCTGTGTTGGCTAGTTTTAGCTTAACTTGACACATTAGAGTCCTTTGGAAGAGGAAACTTCAACAGAAAAAAGTTGCCTCAGCTGAATGGTCTGTGGTGTGTTTTCTTGATTGATGATTGATATGGGTAGTATGCCACCCCAGGGCCAGTGGTCTCAGCATGTATAAGAAATCATGTTGAAAACTCCATGGACAACAAGTCAATATTTTATGACCTTTGCATCGGCTTCTGCCTCCAGGTTAATTCCTTGAATTCCTTCTCTGACTTCTTCAGTGATGGACTATGATATGGGACTGTAAGCTGAAACAAACCCTTTCTTCCCCTACTTTCTTTTGGTCATGGTATTTTATTGCACCAATACAAATGCTAACTAAGACAACAGACAAAATAAAAGACACAGAACATTAAACAACCTAGAAGACTTATATTTGGCCTAGATAGAGCACAAAGTAAGATTGATATAATGATTTCTTCAAGGAATCTACCATTCTTCTATATTTAGTCTATTAAAGGATGGGCCAATTGTTCACCCTACCTTACCTTTTAGGGTCCAGCATTGAATAACAGGCATAAATATAATTGGGAAAAAATAACTTGCTGAAAGAAGTTTAGATATTGTTTAGAAAGAACGGGCAGAAGGGGAACATGAAGCCAGGGCATTATCTTCTTTTACTATTGAAGAAGCTCCCTTGTAAAGAAGTGAGAATTTGGGACACACATATCATATCTCATTCTAGCAACAGCTACCCAGGCTATGCCCTCCTTCTGTTTGTACTAAGGCATTCAATCAGAGTTTGTCTTTTTATTTTTAACCTTAAAAAGATATGAAGAAGGACATAGAAAAGCATTTCTTGTACTGAGTAACTTTGACAATGATTTTCATTTTAAATAGATTTCTTAAATGGTGTTATTCTGGGCCATTATCTCAGATCCCTAAATAATTTCAGCACAGTAAACCTTTCTTTACAATCGTGTTCTTTGTTATGAACTTAGAAGTAACTTGATCAAAAGTACATAAAGTTGAACTTGATAAACAACTCTACTGAGGTGATTTTTTTTAAAAGATTATTTTCTTAGAAGTTTAAAAAGACATTGTACTGAAATATTAACATAGCACTTGTTGTGGTTTGATCTTTTGGAAGCAGATTTATATAAAAATTCTCATTAAGTACTATTACTGACTTAATAAGATATTCTGGGTTGAATAATACAGCAAATATTTATTGATAATTATAGAAAATGTGGTTTTCAAAAATCACCTTATGAGTAAGAATATATAGATGTAGAGAGACTATAAAGTATTTGTCACTTGTTATATATGAAGAAGAAATAGATGCATTTGAATTTACAATATAAATTTGATGTCCTCATTGCTAGATTTTGTAATATTTGTTATAGCCTGACTTATATTTGACTTTCATTTTGTTATCAAATAGTGTATATATTTTCTGAAAGTAATCATTTTGCAAAGAAATCATAAAATTTGCCATAATCATCTCCATTGGTATTATATTTGAAATAATTTATATATAAACTCTGTAAACAAAATTTTAAACTATCTTTCATAGTTGGCTTTTCTTTTTTTATTCTTTGGGGGCCTGTCACCAGCTCCCAAAATAATACATGGAGATTAACTTTTACTTATGAATGCCTGGCCTCAGTTTGGCTGGTTTCTGTCCAGTTTATCTAACTTAAATTATTCCATTTCTATTTAAATACATTTGCCTCTGGCATTTTACCTTTCTTTATTCTGTATATCTTTCTATCCTTACTCCATGGCTGGCTGTGTGGCTGGCTGGCCCCTGGCATACTACTCTCCTTTTCCTGCTCCTCAGCCCAGATCTCTCCTCCTGTTTAATCTTTCTGCCTGGAAGCCCCACATACCCCTCTCCTGTCTAGCAATTGGCTGTTCAGCTTTTTATAAGGCCAATTAAGTGTTTTAGGCAGGCAAAGTAATGTAGCTTTACAAAATGAAACAAACATAACAAAAAGGTGCAACACATCTTTGTATCATTAAACAAATATTCCACAGAATGTAATACATCTTAAACTAATATTCCATAACAATCCTTATTGTTTAAGAATTTTATGTTTGTTTACAATGTATTAAGAGTATATCCATTCCTAGATTGTCCTGGCCAACTCTTAAAATCATACATAATTATGTTCCCTTCTCAATCTCCTCTCCTTTTAATCCACGTATTACTAACTAGTATGCATATATGAACTTGGTAGCTGATGACCACTGAAGGAAAGACAATCATTTGGGACCTTTTTTTGGATTATCACTAGAAAAAACATCATTTCTAGGAATGCCCTAGCCTACAATCCCTTTTCATATGACCTTGCTTACCACAATTAAAATATCTGACTTTTTTTCTTAAAACTTTTAGAAATAACTGCTCTTAACTGAGTAGCATCCTAAATGTGAAATTCAGTTTCAGCTGTATTTTTAATCCATTCATTCTTTGGTGTTGATCTTGCTTTTAAAAGACTGACCACTCTTTTGCATTATGAATCAGCATTTTCAAAAACCAAATGATCATTAATTTTTGTCTGACATCTAATTCCAATACTTTTCTTTTTATAGCTGAAGTCAATCTTTGCAAAAAGTCAGCGAGTGTTTCTTTGGGGCCTTGTATAATTTTAGTGAATGACTCAGACCTCTTTTGCAATTCTTCAGCCTTGTCCCAAGCATTTAAAGCGGCTAACTGATGTAGGTAGCACAGTGTGATTGTCAAATTTGAGTTGCTTTTGTAACTCAGCATTTTGATCTTCACCTAGAAACTTGTTTTGGGAAATATTAATACCTCTAGACCTATATCTTTATTCTATGGCCCTAGCTTCCTGTTACCACCTTGCTCACCATTATAACTGAGGACCAGCTTGCAGTATTACTGTTGCCAAATCTTTCTAGTCTTGGGGGATAATTCTGTTCTGAGCTCACTATGAATTTAATATCTGCTTCACATTGGGTGAACACTTATACTATGAAATGACTGCTTCCTTAAATCTCCTCAAATCTAATATTTCTAGGATTCTATTTAACTTCTTGATAGCCTTGGAGGTGCCTATCATCTGGTAGCATTTCTTGCATAGTAAGTGAATAAACTAAGGTTAGTTTTCTCACAACTTTGGACAGCCCCTCTTCTACTTCATCAGGCTGTGGCACAGTAGATTCTTGTCTAAATTCCTCTGTCTTGTCTGAGTATCTTTCTTATTTTCATTTATAAGTCTTTCTGAGGCTCATATCATATCAATTCACCTTTCATATTTGGCACAAAAAAAACCCACTATGACTATTAAGGTTTTATGAATTACCAAACTGATACTAACTACAATTGATATTATATCACTCTCAATAAAGTCATTTATCTTTTCATTTTCTGATTCGATTTTCACACCATATAAATTAGCATTATACAGGGTTCTGTACGGTAATATTTCCCATCCTTAATGTGGGAAAGATTTTTCCTTCTAGTATTACTTAATTCACTCAAGGACTTCCCAGGCATCTTACCAAATCAGGTGGTTTCTCAGTTTGTTCACAGCTAGAGTGATTCCTCTGTGTGATGGTGTCATGTGTTGGAGCACCAAATGTTGTTTTTGACTAAATCTCAGTCATTCAATTTTAAGAATAATGATTCAGGAGTCAGATGCTGAGATGAGAGCTTGCTAGCCCACAGAGGCAGAGAAAGCATCCAGATTACCTTCCTCTTCAGCATATGTCCAGAAACTCCCTCTCTCATCTGCCATCTCAAACAAACAAACAAAAAACCCTTAAACTGAATGTTTCCTCTTCTATTTCCTGTGTGTCTCTGTGCATTCTCCTGACTTCCTATCTCTATTTTGTTTCTTGTTCACTTCCTTTCAACTGGTTGCTTGCTCTGCCTCTTGACCTATAGTTGACTTTATTTAGTCCTGTTTAAAATAATCAGAAAGCTCTTGTATTAAAGGTGTGCTATGACTGAGCCACACCACAACTAAAACAGGTTTTTCTAATAAATAATTTGGGGTTCACAGTGTGATCAAATATGCTGCAACAGACAACTCTTTTCCCCCAAAACTTATTTATTTTTATTTTTTATTATTTAATTTTTTAATTATTATGTTATATCCTAACCTCAGCCCCTCCCCACAAGGTAACCCCCAATATTTCCCCTTCTAGATCCATAATCATTCTATCTTCCCTCAAAAAGTTCAGGTCTCCCAGGGATATCAACCAAACCCATCATAATATACAACTATAAGAACTAACACATACCATCACACCAAGCCTGGACAAGGTAGTCCAGTAGGTGGAAAGGGGTCCCATAATAGGCAGAAGAGTCAGAAATAGCCCCTGTTCCCACAGTTAAGAATCCATCAACAACACCAAGCTACTCAGCCACAACATATATGCAGAGATCTAGGATAGAGTCCTATAGACTTCCTTATCTCTGAACACACCACTGATTCCTGGTCAATTGATTCTGTGCTGCCCCTGAATCATCTAGTTCCTCCAATGCTTCATCCCCCTCTTACACAGGAGTCCATAATTACCACCTAATGTTTCACTGTGGGGCTCTGCATTTGCTCTAATCAGTTGCTTGCTGAAGTCTCTGTGGTCTTTTTGATGAGGATTCTGCAAGGCTCTGGTCCTAGAACATTATGTAAACAGGACAAACTGGAGGTCAAAGGTTTTGTGGCTGGCTTGGTGTACCAGTCCCTACACTTGAGGCCTTACCTGGTTCTAGAAGAAGGCTAGCTCAGGCTCTGTTGTTCCCCATTACTGGGAGTCTTTGGTACATTTACTTTGCTCTCACAGATTTCATGGATTTTCTATTGCACTAAGTTTCTACCTTACCTCTAAATCCCGCCCCCAACTCCAGTCTTTTCTCCTTGTATTTCTCCCTCTCCCCTTAGCTTATTCCCTCCTGTTCCCAACCCCTCTTCACCCTATTACATCCTTGAAGTCTATTCAATTTTCTTTTCCATGGAGACCTTTGTCTCCAGCCTTAAACGCTCTCCTTGTTACTTAGTGTTTCTGGGTCTGTGGACTATGGCCTGATTATGCTTTATGTTACAACTACTATTCACTTTTATATGAATATAAACCACTCTATTCTTTCTGAGTCTGGGTTACCTCATTCAGGATGATTTTTCAAGTTCCATACATTTGCCTGCAAGTTTTATGATGTCATGTTTTTCAGCAGCTAATTAACACTGTGTAAATGTACCACATTTTCTTTATCCATTCTTCAGTTGAGAAACATCTAGGTTGTTTCCAGTTTTTGACTTGTATGAATAAAGCTGCTATGAACGTATTTGAGTAAGTGTCCTTGTGATAGAATGGAGTATCCTTTGTGTATATACCCAGGAGAGGTACAGCTGGGTCTTGAGGCACATCAATTCTCAATTTTCTGAGAAACTACTATGTTGATTTCCAAAGTGGCTACAAAGCTTGCACTACCACCAGCAGAGGAGCAGTGTTTTCCTTGCTCCAGCATGAGCTGTCACTTGTGTTTTAGATCTTAGCCATTCTGACAGGTATAAGATGGGATCTCAAAGTCATTTTGATTTGCATTTCCCTCATAGATAAGGATGTAAAACACTTCTTAGTATTTCTCAGCAATTTGAGTTTCCCTTGTTGAGAATGCTGTTTAGATCTGTTCCCCATTTATATTGGATGAGTTAGTTTGTTGATGTCTAGTTTCTGGAGTTTTTTATATCTTTTGAATAATAGACCTCTGTCAGATGTAGGGTTAGAGAAAATATCTTATCATTCTGTGGGCTGCATTTTTTGTTCTTTTGATGGTCTCATTTGCCTAAAGAAACATTTCAATTTCATGAGGTCCCATTTATTAATTGTTGATCTTATTGTTTGTGCTATTGGTGTTCTGTTCAGAAATCAATCTGATGTGCCAATATATTCAAAACTATATCCCACTTTCTCTCCTATCAGGGTTGGTATATCTAGATTTATGTGGAGATTTCATATTCTTTTGGACTTAATTTTTGTGTAGGATGAAAGATAAGTATATATTTAGATTCTTCTACATTTTGATATCTAGTTAGTCCAGCATCATTTTTTGAAGATGCTTTCTTTTTTCCATTGTATATTTCTGGCTTTTTTTAAATCAAGAAACAAGCATCCATTGGTTTGTGGATTTATATCTGGGTCCTTGTTTCAATCCCATTCATTAATTTGTCTGTTTAATGCCAAAACCTTGTGGATTTTATTACTAAAGATTTGCTGTACAGCTTAAAATCAGGGATGGTGATACCTCCAGAAGTTCTCTTACTGAATAGAACTATTTTAGCTATTATGGTTTTTTGTTTTGTTTTGTTTACCATATAAAGTTGTGCTGTGGATATCACTCTGTATAAAGAAAGTGCTTATTAGCCAGTAGCCAAACAAGAAGGATAAGGTAGGTGGGACAAGGAAGAGGAGAAGGCTGGGAACAGGAAGGCTGGGAGGAGACACTGCCAGCCACTGCCATGAGAAGCAACATGTAAAAAGACACTGGTAAGCCACAAGCCATGTGGCCAAGTATAGACTAACAGAAATGGGCTAAATATAAGAGTAAGAGCTAGACAATGGTAGGCCTGAGCTAATGGCCAAGCAGTTTAAATAATATAAGTGTCTGTATGATTATTTTATACATGGGTTGTGGGACCATGGGGGCTTGGTGGAACCTGGAGAGAAGCTCTCCAACTACACAACATAGTCACTTAAAATCTAAAATGGACATAAAGCTCTTGTGTTTTGCATGCTTTCAACTTTTTCTCCTCCTTCTCCATTCTATATTCAAAATATAATTTTGTAACAAATAAAATATAGTATCTGATTAGATAAGCATCAACTATAGACTATCTCACCTAGGAAAAACATAGCAAAACCTTTCTGTTTCCCGTGTTCACCTGAAGCCAAGCTTTTCCATCCAGGCATGGCTATTTGAGCAGAGGTATAGAGGGATATTACCAACCCTCTACTCTCTCCAAACTATGTTGCCAGTGCTGTAGAGCACATGTACTGTGGATACACAAATATCACTACCTGGATTTCTGAAGAAAAATCAAAATGCCCAACAGAGAATTGGCCTAGGGGTAAGCCCATCCTGAGAGTAATAGTCAGTAGGATCTAGAGACAGAGATCCTAGAACTCAGTGGGGCATAATAAAAAACAAAAACAAACAAACAAAAAACATGAATCATGAGCAACATCTGGAGTTAATTTGTTGGCACTGCTGCCCACAAACTCCAGAAATACCAAGGTGTAAATCTGACTATGTAGAGCAAATGGCAAGAGATACAGGGTGATGAGCTCCAAACAGTGCTATGTCTCAATGTCTCCTGAGCCTTGAAGACCCAACTTGTTTTCAGAAGGCCATGGAGTCAAAGACTTCTCTTAAGTTTCAGGAGGTGTTAGTGCTATAATTGCTGGGTTTTGGATGTTTTCTAGAATCCTCATGTCTTTTTCTGGCTTATTCTGCCTTTCAGATGAGAATGCCTGATAACAAATTATATTTTAGTAACACAGAATGTGTTTAACATCACAGATGAATAGTTAGAAGCAAATATTCATGAAGACCTCTCTCCAAATTGTACCCTTCTCTGACTCAGAGATTTTGCTGGATGATAGCATAAATGAAGATCCCTGTGGATGCTGGAATGGAAAGAACATATACTCCCCATGGGAGACCTTGCCTTGGTGGAGGTGGGAATGGGGAGGTGGCTTGGGGAAGAAGGCTGGGGGATGGGAAGAGGGAGGACAGAGGAATCTGTGTTTGGTATGTAAAATGAATAGAAAAACTCTAGAACCTTGGGCTTACACAGGGACACTTTGCTCAGCCTGGAAGGAAGGGACTGGACCTGCCTGTACTGAATCCACCAGGTTTAAATGAATCCCCAGGGGAGTCTTGACCCTGGAGGAGATGGGAATGGAGAGGAGGGGCTGGGAGGAAGGTGGGGACAGGGGCGGGAGGGGGGAGGACAGGGGAACCCATGGCTGATGTCTAAAATTAAAACACAAATATATTAAAAAAAGAAAAAAGTAATAAACTTGAAAAAACAAAAAACAAAAAAAAAATCTCTTAATTAAAGAAAAGAACATTGGTTCATAATTCATGTGTTTCCACTAGTTTGGCTATTTGTCCCTGTGCTTTTTCCAATCATGGTCTCAATATCTCTTGCTCATACAATCCCTCCTCTCTCTCACTGATTGGACTCCCAGAGCTCTACCTGGGGCTTGGCCATGGATCTCTGCATCTGCTTCCATCAGATACTGGATACTGGATGAGAGTTCTATGGCTGAGAGGATCCCCTATGCAACTGTGCCAGGCCCTCTGGATTCGTGAGACAATTGATTAGCTTGAACTGTTTGGAGGGCCTCCAGGCAGCAGAGCTGGAACCTGTCCTTGGTGCATGGGCTGGCTTTTGGAGCCTGGGGCCTATGCTGGGACACTTTGCTCGGGCTTGGTATAGGGAGGAGGGTACTGGACCTGCATCAGTTTAGTCTACCTGGCTGGACTGACACCCCAGGGGAGACCTTGCCTTGGAGGAGGTGGGAATGGGAGGTGGATTGGAGGGAGTACTTGGGGGTGGAAGGAGGGGGGAACCTGTGACTGATATGTGAAATTAAGTTAATTATAAAATAAAAAATATATTTAAAAAACTGCATAGCTTATTTGTGAGAAGAGGCATTTTTCAAATTAAGTCAATGGAAATATGGTTAGTATATCTCCTAAATTTCAATTTCAAACTTGATCTGAGTTTTGACATCGATGGTGAAATAGGTGAGGAAGTTATCAAGTCATGAAGGCAGACTTCTCTGAACTGGTTGGGACCTGGTAAAATGAAGAGAAGCAACTTTCACCTGGGCTTGTCTGCCAAGGGAATGTAGGTTATCGCTCCCATTTCCTTCCTGTCCTTTCTGTCATAGCAGAAATTTAGACCCAGAAGGGAAAAGCATCCCACAGACTCTGAACCTGCCAGATTATTATTTTTTAAACGAGGACTACACTGACACCTGACTGCAAGGCAGCGACTTTTGTTCTTTATAGATTACCTAGTTTCAGGCATTTTGTTACCTCAGCACAGAATACAGTCACTAGCCTAGGTTAACTACTCTTAGTATTTATATACTGTCATGTGCTGCTTTCCTACACTCATATATAATTCGTACGTATTTAAAAGGCAGGTTGCTTCAATGGAGAATAAAGCACAATACGAAAAGTCAATATTCCTTCTTCAGAAGTTAAGAAACTTAAGATGGCAACACCACTGTGTTGTTTCAACTGAAAGACCTTTCCAAGCAACTGTACAGGGTTCATATTGAGCATGGTGTTTTCAATGATTGAGTCCATGGATTGTAATTGCTGAAGTTGTGGAAGAAGCCAATGATTTTGTAAAAACCATTTGGGAGGGGCTTGAAAAGATTCTTCAGCAGCTAAGAGGAGTTCTTTTTCTGGTGGAAAAACTCATGTAGACAGCTCAGAATCACTTTGAACTGTAGCTTCTGGAGATCTGACATTATCTCTGGGAGCATTTCCACATACAAGGCATAAACTCACATGACATGCAGAAATGTAAATAAATATAAAACTCAACACAATTTCAATCATTGAGAAAAACTATGCATGATTTGGGTTTGAAAAGTATGACAGTTTTTTTTTCTCCTTTGTATCTAGAATATAATGGAGTATGATGTTCATAACCCAAATAGATACTCTGATTATGGGAGAGAAAATAAACTTGTAGAAGAAAGGCATGTGGAAAAATGTTGATTAGGAATAAAAATAAAATGCTGTTTAAATGGAATAGTGCAATAATAGGTTAAGATTATCACTATAATAATTAGCAAATGTTTATTTCACTTTACTAAAATTATTTTTTAAAAACTATGCAGCATAGGAATATTTTTAGTAAACTGGCTGTTGAAGTTGCTAATACTTCCTTAAAATATATCTTTTGCTGTTTAGGATTTTGATACATGACTCACTTCATTAATGTAGGAATACAGATATATTTGAGACTACTTTTGCAAATTAGAAAAAAAATGGGCTGATTGAAGATTACTGGTAATGCACCTTTGGTTCTGTCCTTGAGAGATTTAGGATTTATGTCTCCTAAGATTGATGTCACATACCTTGTGAGTAATCAGTAAACCTTGAACCATAAATATGGAAGTATATTTGCAAGTGGTAGAAACAAAATTATAGGCATATTTATTCTTCTTATATTTTGACAACAGTATAAATCATCACTAGTGATTAGTTTGTGAGTTTTGATGGTTAATAGATACACAGTCAACTTCTGATTATATTTAATAATAGATGAAAATAAAGATATGATCCATAGGAATAGATCACAGAAACAGAATTTTTTACAAGTTTTCTATCAAGATTTATTTGTTTCAATGTATTTATTAATGGTATAATACTCACTATAGAAATACTAATATTACTAATATAGTAGTGGTTAATATATTAGTATGATCAATAAGCCCTACTATACTAATTAATACTATATACTATATTTAGTTAATTTTAATAATTTAATAATAGTAAATATCAGATATCAATATGCATATTTATATTATCAAATATGACACATTATAGTAAAATCAATTATTTTGTTTATTATCTATTTATTAGTTTTTATAATGAAGACAATGATGTTATCATTTATATTTTCTCAAATAATTAACAGTCTTTTGACTACAGCACCTATAGACCTCTATCAATATTTCTTGAATGCATAAGGAAAATAGTGAATGCATTAATTAATCAATAAATTTTTAAGGAACTTGTGACATTATTGAGAAGACAAACAAAAGTAAAAGCCAGAGAATCACAAACAACAGTATATGTGCTAGAACCTAGGTTAGTGTAAAATGTGTCATGTCACAAACTCTATCATGAAACTGAATCAGGATAGTCCAGGTAGGGTTTTTGGAAGAGATGGGATATATATGACAGTTTGAACTGACCTATGCTGTTAAAGTGTGTCCACAAATGAGAACAATGCTGAAACATACATTAGGAAGAAAAAGTCAGATGACTAAAGCCAGAACACAAAAATGTGCTCACAAATTCTTTTGTTATAATTTATATATTCTTACAAAGTTCAATTGTTTTATTATCAGAAAGGCAAGGAGCTAAATGTATTACTCAGGAACATGTGATATTGTTTTCTTTGTACCTCCCGATCTCAAATTCCTTCCCTTACTTCTGGTTAATATGTTTCTACTTCACTATACTTATGAATCCATGGGGGACAGAACGGGTATAATGTTTTAAACTGTGGTAAGGATACTCTACTTTCAATGCAATGCTTTCTTTTCCAGTTTAAAAGTGTCTCATATTCTCTTCTTTTTAAAGAAATGAAGATAAAATAGAAAATAAGTTGTACTTTATTGCAGGTGTGTACCCAAGTATGCAAATGTGTATTTTTATCTTAGTTAACTGTATGGAACTTTAGTTTAAATAGGTAGAGATTTCTGGTTTTACTTTTTCTTTTGTAATACAAATAAATCTACTATGAACAAGTGTCATTTTTTTTTCTCCTGAAAAGAAGTTCTTCTGTCATCGATACAATACATCCAGACCACAGTTTCCCCTTACTCCAGTCCTCCATAGCCACCCCCACATTCTCTTCCCCAGATCCACTCCTCTTCTGTCTCTCTTCAGAAAAGTGCAGGCTTTCAACAGACATCAACCAACCATGTCAAAACAGGACACAATAAGACAATGAAAAAGCCCTCACATCAAGGCTAGATAAGGCAACCCAAGAGTAGGAAAAGAGCCCAAGGTCAGGCACATATTTAAGACATACCAGCTCCCATAGTTAGTGATTCCCATTAAAACAAAACAAAACAAGATAATGGCAATAACACATATGCAGAGGATTGTAGTGATAATGTGTTCCCCAATATATTGTGCACCCTAATAAACTTGTCTGGGGTCAGAGAACAGAACAGCCACTAGACATAGAGACCAGAAAAATGGTGGCACTCACACCTTTAATCCTAGCATTCCAGAGTCAGAGATCTGTCTGGATCTCCGTGAGTAAATAGCCAGGCATGGTGACTCATGCCTTTAATCCCAGAAAGGGAGGGCAGAAAGCAGAAAGGTATATAAGGCATGAAGAGCAGGAACTAGAGCCTGGTTAAGCTTTTAGGCTTTTGAGCAGCACAGTTCAGCTGAAATCTATTTGGATGAGGACGCAGAGGCTTCCAGTCTGAGGAAATAGGATCAGCTGAGGAATTGGTGAGGTGAGGAAGCTATGGCTTGTTCTGCTTCTCTGATCTTTCAGAGTTCACCCAGATAACTGGCCTCAGGTTTCTTTTCCTTAATAAGATCTTTTAAGATTCATGCTACATACGATCTGGTGCAGACCCCTGCAGGTCTTGGGCTTGCTGCTTCAGTCTCTGTGATCCCATATGAGCTCTGCGTAGTTGATTCAGTGGGCCATGTTCTTCTGATGTCCTTCATCCCCTCTGATTGATATCTCAGGAAGATAACTGATGGAATTTAGATTTAGAATCTCTCTCTCTCTCTATCATGTGTGGGTCCCTACATCCACTCCCATTTGCTGCCAGAGGAAATCTTCTCTGAGGATGACTGGACAAGGCATTGATCTATATGAGTACAGCAGAATATTATTAGGAGTTATTATATTTGATCTTTTTCTTTTCTTCTTTATTTTTCTTCTTTTTTAGAGCAGTAGATTTTGTTCTACCCTAAGTCTCTGGGCTATCCATTCTCTGGTTCCTGACCATCCAAACAGGGTACGGGCTCCCCTTAAGAGAGTAGGCCTCAGTTTACATGAGACACTGGTTGGCCATTCCCACAAGTTCTGGACACCATTGCCCCCCCCCCCCAGCATATCTTGCAGGTAGGACAAACTGTAAGTTAAAGGTTTTGTGGCTGCCAACATAAGCTTTTACTTTTCTGTTTCAATATCTTGAAAAGGTCTTTTGATACTTATTTAATTAATCCTTTAATCCTGTTTTGTTTTGTTTTTAACAGTGTGTGTCTGCATGTGGATTTGTGCATAGGAATGAGGTTTTTAACTCCCTCTGGAACTAGAGATAGAGGTGGATGTGAGCTGCATGACACAATTGCTGGAACTGAACTCAGGTCTCCTGGGACAGTGGCAAAGGCTCTTAACCACTGAGCTGTCTCTCCACTACCCCCCTTCATGAGGTTTTGAAATATGCAATCATTGCTCTATTTAAAATCAGTTCAGATACGGTTTTAAAAGATTGATATTGGAGACTTCCATTCTGTCTATCCTTTATTAACACACAATCTAAGGACTAGAATTATGGCTCCACAGTTAAGAGAATTTGATGCTCCAGCAGAGGACACAGTTTTGATTTTTGCACCTGCCTAATGGTTCATAACCACTTGTAGTTTCAGTTCCAAGGGATCTAACACTGTCTTGCTACCCCTGTGAGAAACAGATACACATTTAACATACCTGAACACATACATACACACATACATACATATGTTGGAGCATCTTTGAGTATTGTTTGTCAATAATACTTATGGAGATCTTTGTTTTGAATTTTTTGCTGTATGTGGTGGTAGTAATCTTGATTTCTTTTTCCTTCATTGAAATTAGATTGTATTTTTCATACAATGTATTCTGATTTTGGTTTCCCCTCCCCTACTCTTCTGAATTCCTTCCCACTTGTCCTCCCATTTGGAACCATACCCTTTCTATCTCTCCTTAGAAAACAAACAGGCATCAAGGAATGAATAAGATAAGAAACAAAGCAAATCAGAACATGACTGGTAGAATGGAACTGTGTGAGATTTCAGAGGGTTTTTCAGAAAACTCCAAGAAACCAAGACAAAAAATACAGAATTGTTCTTGTAATATGCTTTGATGCTCCTCCAGGTATAGCAGAGAGGAGTGAGTTAACTTCAGATTTCTCATTATAACTGGCTATTGTTATTTGTTTATATGCCTCTATGGAAAAACATGCTTTTTCTGCATGTGTCTATCATTGTGGTTTGTCCATCTTGTGGGGCTTGCCATTATAATGGTATGCTTTACTCATATGGCTATGTGAAAAAATTGACTAATGCTCTGAATAAAGTTGGTGATTGCATGAGACTTTAATCTCCCTCATTTATCAGCTCCATTCTTGTAGGTCCAACTGACTCTAGAGCAGTATGCATATGACAAAAGAACCAATTAAGAAAAAGAGCCAAAGAAAAAGTATAGGAAACACATGTATATAGAGTATATAGAGAGATAAACACACACACACACACACACACACAGAGAGAGAGAGAGAGAGAGAGAGAGAGAGAGAGAGAGAGAGAGAGACTTTCACACACACAGTATTTCCTAAATAAAACAAAACAAAACAAAAACAAAAAATAGAATCCATAATATATATCCAAAGGACCTGTGAAGTTGGAAAAAATTAAGCCCTGGCTTGAAACAAGAAACCCTCAACCCTCAATGATGCCATTGAGGTTTCTTTCTTTCTTTCTTTCTTTCTTTCTTTCTTTCTTTCTTTCTTTCTTTCTTTCTTTCTTTCTTTTCTTTTTAGCTGTCTACTGCTGATAATTGGACCTACCTTTAAGAGTGGTTTGTTTCCCCAAGTTAGACTCCCTTGGGTAAAATAAATTTTCATTTGCAAGTGGCTATCAATTTTCAAAAGCTTATAGTTAAAGATGTGGACATGTGCCCATGTCCTTTAGCTCTAGGGTACCATTGGTGCAGACTCATTTAGGCCTTGTGCACACTGCCATGGTCTGTGAGTTTATATGTGTGCCATTCCTGTTGTGTGTACAAAGCCTTGATTCCCTTGTGTCCTCAATTCACACTCTTTCCTACTCCTCTTCCATAGTGTTATTCAAGTCCTGGGAAAATGTTTTGATGAAGATATCTCTTTTAAGACTGGGTGTTCTAAGGTATTTCACTCTCTGCATATTGCCTGGGTGTGGTTCTCTGTATTTGTTTCCATCTGAGTCAGGAGAAAGCTTAAAGTGTCCTTTGGGTAGACCTCAAGCAACACAGATTATTGCTGTGTTTTAGTGACTCTCTACACACTGGCAGTAGTCTCTGTTACTAAAGACAGCAATTGCATAACTTACTGAACACAGAAAAGTTGAGCTGGTGGCTACCTAGAGCCTTCATATCTATAGACTAGCTTTCATGGTACTAGAAGGTACTCTGCTTGTTACCAAAGGAGAAAAGTAAACATCAACTTGATTCAAAGTGTCTTGATCTACAATGGTGTACTACCCACTGGATATCCTGGTGCAATAGTGGCAGAAATCTTGTGGGACCAACCAGTCAATATCTGACTTGAGTTATGGCCCACTCCATGAGATGGAAATTATACCTAATGCTATTTATGATGTCAAGAATGTGAAACTAGATAGGCCAGGAACCTTGAAGTAAACCAAGTACTACTGTTTAGCTGACGGTACAAGACAACACATTTATTCCTAATTCCTCTTAGACCTGTGTCTTGCTCAGCCATCATGTACATTTATTTTTTCAATCAACATCATTATTCATAGTACATTCATGATGCACAAAGTTATCTTCTTTCTTGTATCACGTGTGTATCTGAATGTCATTTAATTGTTTTGCACTTGAATCCACCACACATCTAGCATCCAGGAAAGCAAGTCCTTGGTCATCTTAGTGAGACCTGATGATCTTCTGGCTGTGTTCTTCTTGCAAGATAAAAACTTAAGAAAGCTTCTATGCTCTAAATAGTTCACATGGAGTTGACCTGCTTAATTTCACTAGTGTTATAGTGGAACTTTTATGAAGATATCAAGTCTTGAAGATGGAGCCTCCATTTATGACATTATACAGTAGTGTCAAATAAGATACCCTCTCAGGTGGCCATTTCTGCTATTTTGCATATGATGCTACTCTTCCCTGGAGGACAGAATAGCAAAACAACACCTGAGAAAGAAACAAGTATTTATTAAGCACAACACTTACCAGTCCCTTTATCTTGAATATATCGACTTTAAAATTGTGAGGAATAAATTATTGTTTATAAATGTCCTAGACTATTGTGGTTTGTTGCAATAGAGGAAATAAATTAAATCATGGGTTTTGAGATTTATTCATCAAAAACATACAATATAATCCATAACCTCCTCTTATTTTCTTCTAGGCCATATTTTAGCTCCCCAGGATTTATGCTCAAAAGTTTTCAGAAAATGTTTCATACTGCATACATTTCTGGATCATTCTAGCTTTACTCCTCAAAGTTAAACCATGCTTCTCAACAGTAAAAGCAGGGACTGAGGGTATCCTGTGAATGTACAGACTTGAGTGTCCACTCTTCATGAAAACTCCTCATTCAGCATTAGAGAGAGAATAATGGGGTTTTTGAGGGAGCAGAAGGGAGAGAGAATAATGTTCAATAAGGGATGCTGGTAGAAATGTATTATTTATATATTAGGAAAAATTATATTTAAAGATGTGTCATAAGCATGTAAGCATAAGTTTGTTGTTTATATTATATTCACTATAAAATTTAACATTCAAGGAAACAGTTTTAAAAAATCTTTGTGATTTGATGGTTCTTTTTAGTTGTTTTATTACAGCTGATTTTGTGGATGTGAACGAGCATATTTGACAGTTTCTCCAGGGAAGCATAAAACATATATACATAAATATGTAAAAAAAATAATTCATTACAAGATTTGATCTATCCAATTACAATTCAAAATTTGCAGGATGGGAAAATTGCTCAAGACTTAAGGGGGGGCATGGGAGGAGGGAGGACAGGGGAATCCATGGCTGATATGTAAAATTAAATTGATTATAAAAATAAAAAAAGAAAAGTCAGAAAAAAAGAGTGCCCATGGTGCAGGCACAGACCAAAGGTTTTCCTTCTTTGACCTGTTCAAACAAGAAAATCCCCCATAGTTTTCAGATGAGCTATCTTGTTGCACAAAACAACAGAACAGTATGACTCTGTCTAAAAAAATTTGGAAGGTAAAATTCAAATCCTAACACTCACATTTGTCATCATGACCCCACTTGTGTGCTATGTCACACACATATATGCATTTACACTTAAACCCACATACACACAGATGAACTAAAGTACTATATGTTATTTCATTTTAAGGGACTTAAATATTTTGGTATCTGTATGTAGCCTATGTTTAATCCCAGACTTTCATATGTGGATAAAAGATTAGAAATTCAAACTCATGCTGAGCAACATGGTCAGTTCAAGGACACCCTGAGCTGTATGAGACCCTATTTCAAAGTATAACTGCAAAAAAAAACAAAAAACAAAAACAAAAACAAAAACTACATCAAAATCAGTGTGTAATTCTCCCTTTAGAAAATGTTCTATGAAAGTCAAGTTTAAGACTATTGAAAGACAGCCACAAACTCTACAAAACATTTACAAATTACATATCTGAAAAAATTATCTTAAGTATAAATTTAACTCTTAAAATACAACATAAAAAAAAAGCCCTACAGTTAATGTATTTGTAAAACAAGGCATGACAGTGCCTTTTTGTAACACCAGTTCTGGAGGTGATAGAGGCATCTTCCAAGTCATCTAGTCTAATGGAGAAGGAAAGCACCAGTTCAGTAAGATATCTTATCTCAAAAACTATGGTGGAAAGTAATAAAGGAAGACACATAATGTGGGCCTCTGACCTCCATATTCACATACATAGGCAAACATACACATATATACACTGCATATACAACATAAATATATTTCCAATATAAGGATATTGAAACATTAAATAGTTATCTTAGATGACAACAGAATGTGAAAAAGTATTTAATATATTACATCTTTACAGAATTCCAAATCAAAACAATACTGAAATACTCCTACAGATGTATTAAAGTGGCTAACTTCTGAAATAATCAGCTTCAACATTTCCTATTGGCAAGACTAAAGTAACATGATTTCTTGTTAATTGCTGGTAGAAATGCAATATGGTACAGCCATTTGGGAAGACAGTTTGGCAGTTTTTCTCAAAAGTAAATATTGCATTAAAATAAAATATAGACAATATGCTTCTAAGTATTTAAACAAATGAATGTGAAATGTATGTCCACCCATAATGAGTCCTCAAATGTTTATACCTCAGTGATTCAAAATGCTAAAACTTAAAAACAACATTGATGTTCTTCAGCAAAGAAAGAATAAACCTGTTGTGATGGTTAGTTGTATATGCAAATTCACAGAGTTTAGGATAAGAGTAAAACTTAAGTTAATCAACTCTAAATAAACAACATTATCTGTCATTCTGTGTAGTTGTTCCACCAAATCAGTTGGGACTCAGAGGCCTCTCTGGGACTCCATGAAGTGATACCTCTGAAGCATGCCTTGCTTCAGTGGCTTTTCTTAGCTATGAAGGAAGATTCCACAGTTCCTTCCTTGTATCCTTGACTCTAAAGCTGAAACTGCATGGTCAAAACTGCCAAATTCTGCTGCTTGCTGGTGTTGGAAATTGGTCCCCTCTTTTGAATATATTTTCATCCAATTTCTGTTTTCCATGGTTGCCTTTAAAATTCCTTTTCACAATTTGAATGTTTAGCTGGGTGGAGTCTTGCCCTGAAGCTACCACTCCATTTATTTCATTTACCCTCAGGCTTTTGGATAAACTTTTTATCTCCTTGAGCACTGGACTTAGCTCCATTGCAGTTCCCTACTATGGAACAATCCTCTTGTACACTGTAAAGATTTGTCACTCTAATTGGTTTAATAAAATGCAATTGGCCAGTAGCCAGGCGGGAAGTACAGGCAGGCCTACTGAACTAAGAATGATGAGAAGAGGAAGGCCAGAGTCAGGAGTCACCAGCCAGATACAAAGGGAGCAGGAGATGAACATGCCATGCTAATAAAGGTACTGCCACATGACAGAATGTAAGTAAGGAATATGGGCTAACTTAAAATTGTAAGAGCTAGTTAGTAATAGTCCTGAGCTATTGGCTCAGCTTTTGGCTGAGCTTTTATAAGTAATAGTAAGGCTCTGAGAGGTTATTTGGGAACTAGCAGGTAGGAAAGAAATGTCCATTTACAGAAGGCACCCAATGTGGGACAGAAATTTCAACATAAGATCTGAGAAAGCTTGAAAATGGTTCTAAACACACAGAAACAGAGCCACACTAGGTTTCCTAGTCTCTCATGCTGGCTGCAGGGCACAGATACATCTACAGACAATTGCCCATGATATGTAGCTAACCACCAACTGCCATGAGTTAAGCACTGTGGCAAGTTGCCACATTCTCTTACGGAGCTGCGGTGCATAGAGGTGGTTCTGAGCCACTCCACTTAGACTTGAGCTTTGAGTACTGGCTCACTGCATGACAGATTTTTGGGTTTTCCTCATGCAGACAGAAAAGTTTACAGATACACAGTAAAGACATATTCAGACAAAACAAACCCTCTAAGTTGGTTACAATGTGTTTAAAAATATGTGTAGACTTGAGAGAGAAAAGGAAAAGTGTAAAAAGAAGTCCTTAAAAAGAAATAGGGTAATAAAAATGTAATAAGCCACATAAAGATAGGAAATACACAAAGACACTGGATTACACATAATATTGTGTTGTCTTTAAAAATTTTGACTGCTAAGAAAACTTGGTTTATGGAAATTGTATTAAACCAACTTATGTATTATTAAAATATCTTGACTTCAAAATTTATGTCAAAAGATATATTGCTTTGGGGGAAAGGTTATGTTTTTGTTTCCATAGGAAATGAGAGGCTGTGGATTAATTCTGGGTTAAGAATAACTAAGTTTGATTGAGGAGAACTCCCTGAAAAAAATCTTCAATGGGAACCAGTGGCCCTGATGTTTCAGCATCCAGGACAGCTTCCAGGCTGTTGACTGAGGTAATCCAGCCTCACAAAATAATCCAGTCAGGACTTGACCAAATTCTAAATTTTCTCAGGGTCCCCCAAAGGTTACCAGCACCCCACAATCAGCAGTAAGTAGTCTAGAGAAATGTGCTCACATTCCCAAAACTAAATTATGAATGCTTGTCATCATTTAGATGGGTTGATTACAAGTTGTTATGGATAATGGTCAGGAAAAACCTAAACAAAGGAGCTTAAATTCAGGGATCTTGTTCTGAAAAGAAAAAAAGGGGCATATAGAAATGATAGGAGAAGAGGGTAGATTATTGAATCTATTTTAATTCAACTTTTTAAAATGTTAATCTTGCATATTTTATATTAGTATGGATTTTGATTTGTTGATTTAAATTTAAAGTTAATTTTGTAATACTGTATGTATATTTACACTCTAGTTTAAGGTATTGTGTTTTTGCAGCTCATTTAAATATGTAGTATATAATTGAGAAATATACATTGATACTCATCTATAATAGCAAACTTATAGTCATGTTGCTAGATTTTCAAGGAATATATTTCAGATAGATAGACAATCCTCAAAAACTATAGAATATGTCTATATGTCTTCAAAGACCTATAAAATATGGCATTTAAATGTTAAAAGAATTTAGACTTTCCGCAACAGTGAAAAATGTCTGCTCCTGGCCACACCAATTACTTCAAAGGGGATGATGGGCATTGAAGAAACGCTATATGGATTTTGTTTTCTTTATGGCAAAAGCTAGCCATGTGGGCATAGAAACTACCCTTGCCTTAATTGCTAAGAGTTACTGTCCAAACTAGAGTAGCAGGACATAAGAAAAGTGACCGCTGGACTTTGTCAAGACAAGGTATGATAGTCCTTCAAAATTCCCTGATTCATAGAAAAGTCTTACATTTATACAGATGACAAATGGACAAAGAAATAAATCAGGGAAATGAAACTTTCACAAAGAGCTTCAAAAATAGAAAATATCTTTGAGTAACTTTAAGCAACTGAAATAATTATATTATAAGACCTTTAAGACATTGAAGAAAGAAACTGAAGAAGATATCAGTAGATGGAAATATCTCCCATGCTCATGGATCAGTAGGATTAACATAATAAAATGGCCATCCTACCAAAAGTGAGCTACAGATTCAGTGAAATGCCTATCAAGATTCCAAGACAATTATTTATAGATCCTGAAAGAAAAATGTTCAACTTTATCTGGAATGACAAAAACATCAGGATAGCACAAATAATCCTGAAAAATAAAATAAATGCATGAGGTATCACCAATCTGATATCAAGTTTCAAAACAGCATGGTACTGGCAGAAAAAATAATAGACATGTTAATCTATTAGTGATAGAAATGTATTGAAGTTTCCCACTATCACTTATGTATGTGTGTATGTGTGTATGTGTGTGTGGAGTGTATGTGTGTTTGTATGTGAGAATGTGTGTGAATATATGTGTATGTGTGAGTTTGTGTGTATGTGTATCACACACACTTATAGTTGCTTTCCTGTATCCTTGTGAACCTTTCTTTCACAAGTAGAGACACTGGAATTGCTAATAGACACTCAGTGTCAGCACAAGATGATTATAATTCTGGCTATGACAATTTAAATTAATCACATATTTCAATCTAAGTGACTGCTAGAATTTGAGTGGGTTTAAACACTTTTATCTAGATGAAGAAGCTTTTTCCTTCTTTCTAAAGTTATATTTATAATGTAAGCTCATAGGAAACTCTCCTCTATTTGAACATTTTTATTCTTGATCACAAAATCACTGTAATCAGACTACATAGAGATAATGACAGTGCCTGGCCTTTGCATTAGCCTTTCGGTTAAACACCCACAGGAGATATTGATTAATTAATCTGTCTTCTTCTTTCCTATTTAACAGCATTATCCACAACAAGAAGAGGTCCTGTCAGAAGGAATAGATACGCTGTATCTGAATATAGAACAACTTTGGAGATATTTTTCTCTTTGCTCAGGAATTCCCATAACAATTTTCTCTGTTATCAACATAAAACACTGTGTGGCTCTATGAAAAAAGAGGAGACTTGAAGCCCTAAGGCATTAAGACATGGCTGTAATGCTAGCACTTCAGAAATGCAGGAAAAATGTCATCCTTCCTTAGCTACAAAGGAAGTCCTAGGCTTGCATGAGCTACATGAGACCATGATTCACAGAAAGTTAATGAGTAGAATAGAGATGAAATAGAAAGAGAGAGAGAGAGAGAGAGAGAGAGAGAGAGAGAGAGAGAGAGAGAGAGAATTATTTAAATCTTTCCAAAGAAACATCTATTTGATAAAAAAGCTTTCAGGATATTTATATATGATATGGTATTCTGACCAGCATCAGTCCTAGAATATGTGCAATCATACTAATCCATGTGCATCCTCCTCTGTAAACAGTAATTTCCCTGAAACATCATCCACACACAGTACTCTTCAGGTAAATGGCAAGCATGAACTGCCCAAGATTGTGACTTCAGACTATTGTGTGATTTACTTATCTAATAGATTGGATTCTTCGGGTTACTTGGGATTCACTTTTTTCCATAACAATGAAGTCATTGACTAGAATCAAGATGGTTGTGTCACTCTGAAACATATCTCTATATACTCTGCCCTAAATATGCTATTGATTTGTTTGAGTGGTTGGATTTGTTTTGTCAGTTTTGTATTTTCTTTCTTTCTTTTCTTGCTCTAACAGCATTCTTAAACATGAGTGTATAATTATTTAGTACATAAAGCTTTCCATTCATTTTTCTGTATCTGTAACATAGTTCTGTAAAAAGACTAGTTAGCTAAAGTCATTCAAAAGCTAGAAAAAGGCTCCAGATATTCAAAAGTTTTATATGTAAAATTATTTTTCATATGTTTGTTTCTAGTTCAAATTTGTAGACTATAATTTTTTTCCAACTGAATAAAATTTAAACTTGAATTTTTTTAAAAAAATTAGAACATGGTCAACATAAACTGTAAGATTATTATGGTTTTGAAATCTCTCAAAAATAAAACCTTTACAAATGACATCCTCACAAAAGGTAAGGTAAAGATAAAATAGTTTTGTTGGTTTGTTGGTTTGTTTTTTTTCGAGACAGGGTTTCCCTTTATAGCTTTGCACCTTTCCCGGAACTCACTTGGTAGCCCAGGCTGGCCTCGAAGTCACAGAGATCCTCCTGGCTCTGCCTCCTGAGTGCTGGGATTACAGGCATGCACCACCACCGCCCAGCTAAAGGCTAGGTTCACAACCAAAAATAAAATAGTTGTTAAGAGAGAAAAACACAGGTGTGTTCCTTTATAATGACTAACTAAATCTTACATGTTCAAGTAAATATAAATTTATCTAGAAAAGCAAAGCATTGTTTTCTGAGATATTATTATGCAGCCATAGCTGTTCTGAAACTTTTATAGACCAAACTGACCTCAAATCCATGTAGATACAACTGCTTTTACCTCCTAAGTAATGAGATTAAAGGAATGTACCACTACACCTAACAAGAAAACTAAAATTTTGAAGTTTTAACAAAAATCTTAGAGTAGTTTTAAGCATCCAAATGCTATATGCTGGTTTTATAATTGCTATAGCTATTGCATATCTGGAGCAAGAATTAACAACAGAAATCTGAAACCTATAATTTAGCTTATGAAAAAGAACATGATCAAGAAATGCAAGATTCTCTTTGAATGCCCAAAAGAAATATTTGAGAATTTATACTGGGTCATAGTTACTATAATACAAGGAACATGTTCTTTCATTTTTATATTAGTGGAACTGAATCTCAGTAAAAGCACATTCAGAAGATATTTTTCATGGGTGTATGATAGATCATGTGTTGAATCATCTGGCCCAGAGAATATAGGAAAGTCAGAAAATTCTATTAAACTAAAGGCTTGCAGGAAGGGAATATCAAATTTTCAGTATGAGAGTGTTTTACAACACAATAAAATAAAAATTTTAAGGAAAAAAAAGGAGTAGTCAACTAGAATATAAACACATGAAATATATTCCTCAAACAATGAACAATTTAAAGCAAAAAATTAGCTTTAATTATCAAATTCATATAATTATAAAATTCATTGCTAAACATTTATTAATAAAATAATTTCTAATAATATTTTGACTATCAAAAGTGTTATCTTCTATACTGTCATAAATAAGCCTAGGGAAAATATAAAAAGTGGAGACAATGAGCCAATAGACTAACATTTACAATAATGGAAATAAGTTATATAAGGGGTGTGGACATGTTATATATACTAATTTTGTTTTAAAAGTATTTTAAAAATAGTTTTCTTTGTAAACATACTACATCAGAATTAAATAAATCTTTCAAGTATTCAATTTCAACAATGCTTATTCTTAGGAGTTATATTGGAAAACAACACCCTTGGACTTTCTTACAATTCAGTAGTTGTCAGTGTCCATTAGCATGTGAGCATGAAGTTGTCTTTAGGAAGCAGTTTACTCACTTTTCACAGACAGCTTATATAATTTACAAATCAAAAGAGTCACACTCACTCAAAATGTATCTTTCCACTATGTGACATATTACATTAGTGATTCAAATTTTCCTTATTAAGGGAATTTTCATATATATATTTCATGTATTTATTATTCCATAATATTACAAATGATGTCTTATGTACATATGCTTTGGGATGTCTTATTGTAAAATATGAATTTGAAAATCTTATACTTGGCAATACTTATACTGACTTGTAATTCTCACAGAGACTCTTTACCATATGTCTTTTTCCTTCATCTGTGAAAAATGTCATATGGCAATTTTCTTCACTGAAAAAAATATCAAAACTTGTACATTTGAGTTTGTTAGTTTTAAAATATGCAAATTTAAAATATCAAAAGAAAACTCATAAAATTTCAGCTGCTTAATTACTAAGGGAATTTAAAGGCATCTAGTTGTCATACTTTAAATATTTAACTAGAAAATCCATAATAGCTTGGCAAGTAACAATTGGAAAACAACATACTAGATAATTTTTATACCTTTTTTTATTCATAGATTGAACTGTAATATAAAGTTAGAGAGCAGGAAAACTTCTAGTGAGTTATGGTTCCATTGGATAGAAGTGACTTTAGAAAATCATGATAATGTTAACAAAAGACCATCACTGACCTTAGTGTTCACTTCACCTATAGAGCAAGCTAAAATATAAATCCTTATAGTGTCATATGAATCTTAGTGAGATCCCAAGTTTGTGCTACATGCAATCATTGCATATATTATGTGTGTCTGTGTATAATTGTTATATATGAAACAAATAACTTTAATACTAATTTTGTTCAATATTTCTACAAGTAAATAAACAGAAAATTTTCCATGAGCATTTGTAAAAAGAAAAAATATTTTAAGTTGTTTAATAATAAGGAACAAGCTAAATTCTACTTATTGTAAAGCAATTTGTTTTTGAAGTACACATTTACTAGCCTAAATGTAGAAAATGGAACTAAGTCCTTATAAGTAAAATAACTTCCCTATCAGCTATATAATGTGTATAATGATGTATATAATTTAAAAATAATATATTCAATGTTTGACATTTACACTCTTTACAAAAATGTAAAAAATTATACAAAGACTCATAAATGTAGATATATGTGTATTTGTATATTCAATTATATAATGTATGCTGATTTAATTATTTTGTACCTAAAAGAGTCTTGGAAACAGCTTTACATAGACAGTGAAGTCATATATAAATATCATTTTAAAAATTTACCTTAGGTTTATGTTACTTAATATATGTCATTACATATGTACATGTATGTGTGCATAATGTGGTTGTGCATGACTATGACACTTCCCCTCCTTTAAAGGAGCTTGGTTAGTTGAGGATCTCATATCCTTCTTCATCTCTATTAGACAAATTTTATATTATCACTTACAGTTTATTTGCCTTTATGACTTTAAGAGTTGGTCAGTGTGCATCGGGAGATTATAGATTTTATTTCCTGCTCATATAAATTACTTTTAAGAACCTGTATTATTAGAACTATGGTATATAAGCAAGAAAGGACACACTGAAACTATAATGTATTCTAATGGAGTGCTAAGTTTGTAAAGAGTTTAAAGATAACCAGTTTTCAAGCCAAACTTGGGAAGGAAGAAACTTTTTATGACTAGTCCCTCATCCAAAGAGGCAGTGACAGTTGAGACTGAACCTCTTGTTTGTTATCTAAATAAAACAGTGAAAATAATTCTAATTTTTAAAATACTGTGAGCAAATCCTAACCAGCTAATTTCAAGCTGTTTCTTTTCTTCATCAGCCCTCATTTAAAACCCAGAGATCAATTTCTTTCTGCATTGTGCCTCTAATTTACACAACCCCTTCCAGCCCATTATTGACAAGCTGATACATTTTTTTCTTTGTAGTCAAATAAGAAAGATAATTACATAAATGGGTTGATTTTAATAACTAACATTAACTTGACCAGCTTCAACAAAGATGTTTGAAAACATATCAGTTGAAAATATTTGCATCAGTACTATGTGGCTTCAGAAATAATTAGCATATTTCATTCTGTTTTTTGTTTTCCATTGCAACTCTGCTGTGTATCAAACACTGTATGATAGGAAAAGTAATCAGTTTTGAAGAACAATTTGAAGACATGTATTCTGTAGGATATACACCTTAACATTAAATCCAAATGATTTCATGTTGGTGACAAGATTAATTCTGTGGTACTCAGGTTGAATTATTCTCAAATACTGAAATCCTACAAATGTAATTGCAAGCAATTTCAAGGCTGGAATTGAGACACTGAGTGTGCTTGACATATAGGCATGCATCTTCTTAGCAAATTGAAAGAATAGAATTGATTACTATTAACTGACAATTTTCAAAATGGAGGAAGTTTATTTTCAAATCGATATAAATACATATTTTAGTATTTTTATATGAATTGTGAAAGTATTGAAGTTTCTTATAGAACAAGTTATTGTTTCTGCAATGTGATGGAGTGCTTAGAGAATAGAGACTGGTGCTATGAAATCCTGTCTTTGGATCTAAAGTTCCCATTACAATAAAGAACACAAAACAGCTATATATACAATAAATAAGTAAACAAATGCCTTGAAAATAAGAAGAGTTATATTAGTTGGGAAGAAGGAAGTCAGCATGAGGAGATGGAAACTGAGAAGACAATTAGGTTTTATATGATAATAGTAAATTGTATGTATGCATGAAATAATCAAGACCAAAAAATATATATAACTTTAGTTCCATGCAAGAATATTCATGTGAGTACCTACTATGCAAAAAAAAAAATTCTAGCAATTCAATGCACTGAAGATATCATTGCATCTTTTTATAATTAGTGTGTTTAGTGCAGTTAGTTCAGTTGTCATAGCTACAGTTATTACATAAAAGTAGTTTGTCTTTCTTTGTTATATAACATTTCAGTATTTACTACATGTTTACCACACTGAGAGGGCTTGTATATGGAAATGGGAGAGTAAGGTTGCATGACAGATCATGCACATTGATAGACTGAACGTTATACTGGGTATATATTGTCAATTCCTAAAGTGATTTTAAACATCACCAAGACAAATTTTTGAAAAGTGTATTTCATAAACAAACAAACAATGAAGTCATAAAAATGCCTTAAAGTGAAAGAAAAGTAAAAGATGAATGATTAGTGGAATGGTCTGTTGTTGTGGAAAAGAATATTCCTTTAACTGTGGGAAGATGTGTTGGATTATTTTTGTCTTGCAGAATCATTGTTTAACTATGTCAAGTTGTGTTGCTTTTGGTTATGCTTCATTTGATTAACTGTGGAAAGATGGGTTGCTATTTTACCTTGCCTGCCTAAGGAACCTGGTTGGTTTAATAAAAAGCTAAATGGCCAATAACTAGGCCAAGAAGGGACAGGTGGGGATGGAGGGCAGAGAGAAAATGGTAGCTGGCCAGACAGCAAAGGCCCAGGCAGCCAGACACAGGAAAGCGGGAAAGCAGGATGAATAGTACATACATGAGGAAAATGGAACTCAGGGCAGGACATAGATGAATACAATTGTGTTAATTCAAGGTGTTTTTGTTTTTGTTTTTGTTTTTAATGTAGCTAAAAACAAGTCTAAACTAATGATGAGATTTATAACTAATAATAAGTTTCTTTGTCATTATTTGGGGGCTGTCAGTCTCCTATAGTCTGACATTGGTGATGGACATGGGCATTCTTGATGTAATATTTATACAATGAATAATTATTTTTTTTATTTTATTTTCTAAACCATGGACATGGCTATGAAGCTCACAATCAGGAAGTCTGTGGAACTGCACACATGTGAAGGCATATTGCAGATCTTCATGCAGAAGGTTTCAGTTTCAAGTTCTGTAATGTGTTTCTGTCAGAAATAAAACCTCACAGAGTATAGAAAAATGAGGGCTGATACCTTATATGACATTACCTGATGAGCAAATCTTTCTTTTGATTTGCTGACTGACAGCTTACCCACCAGTCAGTGTTCCGCAGCTTCTTTCCTGGCATCTTATTGCAGAACTTTCAGTATCCCAGTGTCATTTGACTCACATTGAAAAGTCTTAAGAAGATTCAGTTTACAAATGATTCAGCAAGCACGGACGCTAGAGTTACTTAGTTTAACTCTTTACTATTTACCTTTATTACTGACACTCACCTTTCCTTTCAAGGTCTTTATATTAGAGGCTTTGATTATTATACTAGCCTTTTATCAGCCTGAGCTCTAAATTTCTAAAGGGGAAACAATCTTAACTCTGAATTATATTGTCACTTTCCATTATTATCTCCATATATTTGTAATTTTAAAGTAGATTCTTGCATGAAATGCATTTGTAATTTATCAAAATTCATTATTCTTTCTTCTGTTACTTGAAGATGAAGACCATGCCTTTTCTATGTTGTTCTTAGAACAGATTATGCTAAATGAACAATTTTCCCCAGGTGCCATTTGCGGTACAATGTTAGAGCATTAACTATGATAATTCAATTAAGTTGAACAGAGGTGCTAGTGGGATAGCTCAGTGGTTAAAGGTTCATGCTACTCTTGGGGAAGATACTTCTGTTCTGAAGCACTCATTCATATTGAGTGGCTCATAAATGTCTATAGCTGTAACTGCTGGAGGCTCTGACCTCTTGGGTACCTTCATTCATGTGCATATAACTCTACACATGTGTTCACATACACACAATTTAAAATAATGAAAATATTAAAAATATTCATAAAATTAAGCAAAATCTAACAAGTTTTTTTTGGTTGTTTTTTTGGTTGTTTGTTTGTTTTGTTTTGTTTTTCGAGACAGGGTTTCTCTGTGTAGCTTTGCGCCTTTCCTGGAACTAACTTTGGAGACCAACCTGGCCTCGAACTCACAGAGATCTGCCTGCCTCTGCCTCCCGAGTGCTGGGATTAAAGACGTGTGCCACCACCACCTGGCTCCAAGTTGTTTTTGTTATATATATATATATATATATATATATATATATATATATATATATATATATATATATATATATAATTTCTAGTATAGGAACTTCTGTAAATTAAACATAAATAAATGATTTTCTAATGATCAATCTGTCTCATAAATTAATGAGTGCTTCCTTGAATCTCCACTTATTTTCAGAAACCACTCAACAGAAACCCTGTTCATTCCTACTGCATGAACTTCTGATGACCATGCTTCTAATTCGTGCCATACACCCATGGTAACAAAGGCTCAATAGGAAATGTCTTTCATGAAACTAGATAATAAAATAGGAATCTCTGAGTTTATTTTTTTTTTTCCAAAGAAACCACTTAGGTTTCCATTTTCTAAAGAGAAATAAACTTTTTTACTATGACAAATTGTTACTTTGTTAGCACACTCTTAGAAGGAATAGGGTTAACAAGTCAAAAGAACATCATAAGTAGTCTTCAAGAAGTGTTCAAGTGAATAGATGAGATAGTAATGACAGAACCATCCGGGTTTGACATAACAATACAATGGCCAAATTGTGAAAATTTTCCATAATAAATCATAAGCTACAACATACACAATATAAATGAATTTAGCATTACACTTTGAGGTAATCAACTATAAACCATCACACAGAGCTAGGGCCCTCATTTGATTCATAGCGTGCTGGCCTAGCAGAGAGACTCTGGCTTTGATCCTTAGGATATCATGCACCAGGCATAATGATGCATGCTTACAATATTGCATGAAAGAGTCAGAGACAGGAGGGTCAGAGAACTTCACTTTCTACCTAATGAGCTCTAGACTAGCCTAGAATAATACATCATGTAATATATATTACACATCACATGTCATATACTATCATAATGGAGATTCAACAAATTTTCCTTTGTGGCTTTTCCCCAGTTCTTGCAACCAAAAGCGGCCACCATTTTCTCTGAAATTTCAGGTTTATATGTCCATAATTCTCATGTTATTTACTTACTGTCTTCTGGTTATAATGAACTATAAAGTCATTACACTTTAATAGATATAGTGTTTAAGCATGATTAAAATTTTATACTTGAAATATAAGATTATACATAAAAATGTTTTTTCTTACAGTACATTGTCAAAAAATAAGCAAATGTAAGAAAAGCATTAGAATAACTGTATGTTCTCCATGCTTTGTATGTGTGTGTGTGTGTGTGTGTGTGTGTGTGTGTTTGTATTCCAAAGCAAGCTTTTAGAAGTCAGAAGACAAATTTCAGGAGTCAGTTCTCTCATTCTACCATGTGGATCTCAGGGATAACTCAAGACATCAGACTGGAGAGCAGGTGCTTTCTTTTTCTTTTTTTGTTGGGCCATGGTTTTCTTTATACATTAAATGATATATAATAATTCAAGCCTCCCAACTCCCCAGATTTCTCATATAACTAGCTTTTAAAACATAAGCTAAATGCATCACATTAATCTTCAATTATAGACTTTTCCATTCCCTGACCAAGAGTAATGTATCCTTGTGTGTACATATTTTGCTAATCATTGAAAACAATGACCAGGTTGAAGCAATATTAAACAAACAAACAGAAATATCTTAGGAATGTTGGAGGCAGCATATAGATATAAGATATAGCTTGATAACATCTGTCTGTGCTTCTGTGTGTCAGTTTTGATCAGTAAAGTAATGTTTTAACCTTGTAAAATTCTGTTGAATATTTCTGTAAAAAATTCCTTTATTCTTTCCCATACTGTAATTTTTGTGTTGCTTAGTAAATACAGAGAAGAGTTCCCTTAATAAGGACTGGCACAAATTCAGACAAAATATAGGCAGAGACACAGAACATTCACAGGCATGACAGACACACAGACAGATCACACAGGCACAGGACAGATATAAAAAAAAAAAAAAAAACATACTACAAACTGGCCAATAACACACCATAGACAGATTGAAGACAAAGAAACAAGACATGGAAAATTCAAATTTGAGCTCATTCTTAGTCAGACTAATCCAATTGGAATTGCTCTCCTTTAGTTCCTTAATATGTTGACCAATAAATATATGCTCACCCATTCATGACAAAATGAAACCTGAATAGTGGCTCACTAAAAATGTACCTTTTTCCTCCCTTTTATAACTGCACTTAATAAAATTTGGTATTCTTTCTCAACCTTTACTTGCTTTGTAATTCTTAAAAAACACAAATAAGTTCTCCATTTCAAAAATATCATCTTTCTATTTTAAAAATGTATTAGATCAACCATAATGGGTAGCAGTAAACTGAAGACAGGGGACCGGTCATGAGTTGCTGCTGTCATCCAATGACTGAATGAAAAGGGTAGGGGTCTTGGGTAAAGAAATGAAGTAAATGGTATCAAGAAATACATATCCTTGTTCAGTGGTAGAAAAACATTGTTTGGAATGACAGGATGTTGGTACACTTTTGGAACCTCAGCATTTGAGAAGAAAAGGACGGAAGGTTGATGTTTTTGAAGCCAGTGAGGCCTAGATTAGACCCTGTCTCTCAAAAAAATCAAAATAACAAAAAAAATGATTTTGAGAGAAAGACATGAATCAAGAAGTTCTCCAGTTTCAATATTGCATTAAAGTCGTGGATTATTATAAATCTGCATATCAAACTAAGTGTCTATTTTGTCTCTTTTGACAATGCACTTGGGTGGAGGATTCTTAGAAGCAGCTCAATGTTTCTGTTCTCAAAACTATTCGTCTATTTCTACCATATAAGTTAAATTTCTATTTTTCAGGCAAAAATCAAACAAACAAACAAACAAAAACACTTGGTGTTAGTAAACACCAGTGGTAGAGCATGCAGTCTTCTAAGATGCTAGTATTGCATATCGTTTGGGAGACAAAGTTTCAGTTCTAGGTATTTGCTGCCATTGACTGCCACACACATAAAATATATATTTATTATTATTATTATTATTATTATTATTATTATTATTATTATTATTGTGTTTTAATTTTATACATCAGCCATGGGTTCCCCTGTCTCCCCTCCTCCCGCCCATACCCTCACCTTCCCCCCAGCCCCTCCCCTCCATTCCCATGTCCTCCAGGATCAAGACACCACTGGAGACTCATTTAAACCTGGTGGATTCAGTACCGGCAGGTCCTGTCCCCTCCTTCCAGGCTGAGCATGTGTCCCTGTGTAAGCCCAAAGTTCCAAACAGCCAGCTCATGCACCAAGGACAGGTAATGATCCCACAGCCTGGGTGCCTCCCAAACAGATCAAGCTATTCAATTGTCTCATTTATCCACAGGGCCTGATCCAGCTGGGGGCTCCACAGCCATTGGTTCATAATTCTTGTGCTTCCATTCATTTGGCTATTTGTCCCTGTGCTTTTTGCAATCTTGGATTCAACAATTCACACTCTTGCAGTCCCTCCTCTTTCTCAACAGTCAGACACCTGGAGCTCCACCTGGGGCCTGGCCGAGGATCTGTGCATCCACTTCCATCAGTTCTTGGATGAGAGTTCCAAGAAGACTGCTAGGGTGTTTAGTCATCTGATCACCAGACTAGGTCAGATCAGGCCCTCCCTCGACCACTGCCAGCAGTCTACAGAGGATATATCATTGTGGATTTCTGAGGACCTCTTGAGCACTCTGCCTATTCCTGTTCTTATGTGGTCTTTATTTATCATGGTGTGTTATTCCTCATTCTCCCTTTCTGTTCTTGATCCAGCGGGGATCTCCTGCTCCCCTGATCTTTCTTTCCCTCAAATCTTGCCCTTCATTACTCCTACTGTCGTCTAGGTTGTTCATGTAGATCTCATCCATTTCTCTGTTACTGGATGATCCCTGTGTCTTTTCTAGGTTCCCATTTTCTAGATAGCCTCCCTGGAGTTGTGTAGCAGTCTATTCATCTTTGTTTTACATCTAGTATCCTCCTATGAGTGAGTACATACCATGTTTGTCCTTCTGAGTTTGGGTTACCTCACTCAGGATGATTTTTTTCTAGATCCATCCATTTGCCTGCAAACCTCATGATGTCATTGTTTTTCTCTGCTGAGTAGTACTTCATTGTGTATATGTACCATATTTTCTTTATCCATTCTTCAGTTGAAGGGCATCTAGGTTGTTTCCAGGTTCTGGCTATTACAAACAATGCTGATATCAACATAGCTGAGCAAATGCCCTTGTGGTATGATTGAGCATTCCTTGGGTATATTCCCAAAAGTGCTTCAGCTGGGTCTTGGGGGAGATGGATTCCCAATTTTCTAAGGAACCACCATATTGATTTCCAAAGCGGCTTTACAAGCTTGCATTCCCACCAGCAGTGGAGGAGAGTTCCCCTTGCTCCACATCCTCTCCAGCATAAGCTCTCTTCTGTGTTTTTGATCTTAGCAACTCTGACAGGTGTAAGGTGGTATCTCAGAGTCATTTTGATTTGCATTTCCAGGATAATTAGGGATGTTGAGCAATTCCTTAAATCTCTTTCAGCCATTTGAACTTCCTTTGTTGAGAATTCTCTGTTTAGTTCTATAGCCCATTTCTTAATTGGACTGTTGGGCATTTTGATGTCTAATTTCTTGAGTTCTTTATATATTCTGGATATCAGCCCTCTGTCAGATGTGGGGTTGTTGAAGACCTTTTCCCATTCTATAGGCTGTTGCTTTGTCTTGTTGACCATGTCCTTTGCTCTATAAAAGTTTCTCAGTTTCAACAGGTCCCATTGATTGATTGTTTCTCTCAGTGTCTGTGCTACTGGTGTTATATTTAGAAAGTGATCTCCCATGCCAATGCATTCAAGAGTACTTCCTACTTTCTCTACTATCAGGTTCAGAGAAGCTGGATTTATGTTGAGGTCTTTGATTCACTTGGACTTATGTCTTGTGCATGGTGACAGATATGAATCTATTTGCAGTCTTCTACACATTGACATCCAGTTATGCCAGCACCATTTGTTGAAGATGCTTTCTTTTTTCCATTGTACATTTTTGGCTTCTTTGTCAAAAATTATACGTTCATAAGTGTGCAGGTTAATGTCAGGGTCTTTGTTTTGATTCCATTGGTCCACATGTTGGTTTTTATGCCAGTACCAAGCTGTTTTTTTTATGGCAGCTCTATAGTAGAGCTTGAAGTCAGGGATTGTGATGCCTCCAGAGGTTGTTTTATTGTACAGGATTCTTTTGGCTGTCCCAGGATTTTTGTTTTTCCAGATTATTCTTTCCAGATCTGTGAAGAACTGTGTTGGTAATTTGATGGGGATTGCTACCACTGAGTTAAATCCCCACCCTATATTTTTGTAATAAATTACACTACTTATGTGTCTGCTGTGGATCTGGTAATCAGGGCTCCAAAAACTTGGCAACACCAAAGGGAAAAAAAGTGAATTTTCTAATGTGTTTTTAAATGAAAGTCATAAAGCAGACCCCATTTCCTTAAGTGCTTCAATGGGGATTCTTGAAACAGATTTTCTGTTAGAGATGTCTGGTTCCCATGTGAGACCTGCCACTCCACAGTAGGTGGGTTTATTTTCCATGGTGTCTGAGTTTGCAACTATTGAGTTGTTTTCCTTGTTACCTTAGGCAAGCTGCATGGTTAATGGGATTACTAAAAGGATGTACAGCCAGTTACAGAGTTCTATACTAGATTGGATTAGCTATGACTGAAATCAATTACTACAGCCCACTGGTCCATGGAAATTTGGGGAAGGGGTGTTCTCATATTTCTGTTCCCAGCGAACAGCTGTAGTCATTCAGCAGTCAGAGAAACAAATATTAACAGTAAAATTGTTGATAATTAGCACCCATGTTGGCAGTCAGAATACTCAGAACACTGAGAAGAAAATTTGCAAATGAGGCTGTTTAAGGGCAGTGAATTTTGTGCCACTAATATTACCCAAGTATAATAAATGACTTCTTTCAATTTTCTGAAAACCCATATTCTTTGCTTAACCAACACATTAATGGACTTTTGTGATTGATCTTTGAAGGTTCTGCATTTCACTTATTATCCAGTGATGTTTATTTCAAAATATTCAAAATCAGCAAAATTGGTGTTCATGAGATGTTACACTTTGCTCAACGTTTTCTATGCCCATATTCTTTAGCAATTAATACTGGCAATAATTAGTCAAGTAACAAAGACTAATCATAGTAGATATTTTTATTGTTTGGGACTTAAAATTTTAGCTTCACATTTTTACTCCTTAGTTTAGTACTTTGAGCATGAAATAAACCAGGTATTGTTATAAACCAAGGTTCAACAAGTTTGTGCCTTAACATTAGGAGAAATATTAGTACTTAATTATTTATAATTTAATGTGAATGACTCATATATTTTTCTGAGTACAAGCTGAGGCTTAAAAACTAGAAAAAGACTGCAAAAAGATGTTCGTGTTTGCTGCATAAGTTATTAGTTCACTCCAATTAGCACTTTCATACTATATACCATGGCATCATTTCCCAGGGGGAATATTACTCATGGTTGAAAATATCTTCTTTTGTTCCAACAAAATCCATACTGAGGTGGATGGCTTCACTGAAAACCTCCTATCTTTTGGAAAAGTCATGCAATTTACCTTCTGCAATTCATAACTGTCATACTAGGGAAGACTAATGTTTAAATTCAATCAAATATTTATGCTATCATTTTTCTTTGAAGATAGAATTGTCAATGGAGTAATATTGGATTAGGCAGCTGGTGTGACAGGAACCATTTCATTGATTGCAGTGATGTCCTCTGTTGTCATGTCTATGCTTTTCTATTAAGTAGCAGCATGGAGGATAAGATGCTGGCAGGGAATAAAGAAAGGGTCCAAACTGGTTGATAAACTTCCTGGTAACTTCACTATCATACATTCAAATAAATAAACTTTTACACATGAAACAATATTTTAACACATATTCTGTTCAATGGAATCCTAAGCAATTTTCTTATTCCTGCATAGATGACCTAGGTGTCTTTCCTAGCAATGTTTAATTATTACTTTCGTAGCAATGTGAACATGAAGAACACCAAGAAAAGTAAACTTCTTAATGATAATTGTACATGTATATTTGAACACTACTTTAGTAACTGCAAAGTGTTTTTGTATCTATATTTCCTTAATAGTCTCATTAAACAAGCCAGATATTAGTATAATCAAGGCCAAATGAATTTAAGTATGTAAGAAATTTAGATCTAAAATCAAACTATTTATTATGATACATTGAATGATGACAACACAAGGATTTTCTCTTGAGTTTACTAAGTAGCTGTAATGGATAATTACAGTATAATAAAAACATAAACATTTAACATAGGTGTAATTGGTTTCTTTTGTATTGAAAGGAGATGATACTGACATAAAATAAATCACTATAACGGCAAATACATTCTTTGTAATTTTTCTGGTTTCTATTTAATGAGGTACAAAGAAGCAAAAAACAAAGTTCCCTCAGTGATTTCATTTCTCATGGGCTTCACATACTTACATTAATTACTTTTCTGTTGTTATGCTAAAACCTCATGGCTAAAAGCAACACAAAGTACAGTTAATTTTGATTTATAGTTCCAGGTGAAGGCCATGACAATGGATGGAGTGGACGCATGATAACAAACAACAGAAATGTCAGCTGGTATGGCAAACAGGGAGTTTACAATTTCAATGACAAGCTGGAAACTTAGAGAACCAACAAGCAGTAAGGGTGTTTATCTCTAAGTCTGCTTCTGGTGACTTGAATCCTCAGCATGGTTTCTCCTCCCTAAACAGCACCAACTGAGAACCAAATTTTCAAATGCCCATGAAAATAGGGAGCCCTTCTCAACCATGCTACTTGCTGTACCTGGAAGTTGAGGTAATAAAATACTTTAAGCCAATGAGAACCCAACTTTAGGCTATTCTTCTATCAATCTAGAAAGTAACAGAATGGTGCAAAGAATTCTCTTAACAGGCTCACAAGAGACTTCATTCATTGTTATCTCTGAAATAATATTTAAGTAATTTGTTAAATTTACATGCGTGTTGGTTTTGAAGTGGGATATTTTTAACACATGCTTTCTATCAAGCAGTCTACTCCAAGGTTACTCTCATATCTCTTGGCTTTCATCAGTTAAAATATTTCTGGTCTGATAGACACACTATATGACTTTTTGTACACATCTACACTACCTGTAATATATTACTGATTAATAATTTCTTGCTGAAATTCATTTTAAATATTTGCATATAAAACAGATACTGTGGTAATTAACATTTAAATTGAGATTCTGAGCTGTGTCATAGTGATAAGAACAAGGATGAAAGAAGACAGTGGAAAATACTGTAACTCTACTAACTTTGGCATGTCCTTTAGTGTCATCCTTGTTCAGCGCACATTTGAGCAGTCGTGTTGGTAGAGACACATTCTCACAGCAAATTCCCTGATTCTCTGTTTCTTACAGTCATTTCTCAACCTCTTCTGAATTTTACTCTGACCCTTAAGGATACACTAGTAATAAATGGAAGGGGAAAAAAGGCCATGAATTTGAAGAAGTGTGGGGAGGTGTATATGTAAGCGATAGAAGGGAGGAAAGAGAAAGACAAACTGTTAAAATTTTAATCCAAATAATTAAGTTAAATAAGAACGAGAATCCTACATCATTAGTTCAGGTTACAGGCAGATTCTGGAAATCTCTATCTGAAGAAGGGTTTGAACATTCAGGAAGGGAGTACTAAACTGCAGATTCAAGTTCAGCAAAACTATGTGGTTGAACATCAGGGAATTAGCAAACATTTCAAATGAACAAATACAAAAAGAAAAAAGTGGATATTCATGCTGCAAAATGTTTATCACAGGATGATATGAACACTTTTGTTGATGTTGTTGTACATACTGAAAGATTCTCAGTGTATTTAGTAATAATGCTTGACATTGCTAGGAACTGGCTACAGTTGAACTGAAGAAAATACTTTTTTTTTTTTTTTTACAAAATAGGCATGAAATTTACAAGACCCCAAATAAATAAGATTACTCTAACACAGTGATTCTCAATCGATGGGTCTTGACCCCTCTGGTGTACAATGATCCTTTCACAGGAGTAGCCTACAAACATCAGAAAACACAGGTATTTACATTACAATTCATAACAGTAGCAAAATTACTGGTATCAAACAGTAAAAAAAAAAATATAGTTGGGTGACACAACCACATGAGGAACTGTACTAAAGGGTTGCAGCATTGGAAATGGTGAGAACCACTACTCTATGGTAAGTAAATTATTTGGGTTTTAGACATGAAGTAGCTGGGAATTATGAGATGATAGTTCCCCCAAATTAAACTTTTTGTTATTGTTGTTAAATTAGAGGTTTGGACAAACTACTGAACAATTCTATGCCACTTCTTGATAAAATTATAATACAGGAAAAGTTGAACTAACTGAATCAAACTAAACTCTTGCATACAGGTATGCATACATCATTCATACATGCATGTATATAGAAACATCTAGGATGGCACTGGGCTCATATTCTATATCTCAGGAACAATAGAGGTGACAACAGTTGGGCATACTATGACCTGAGTAGAGCATCTGAGCCTGTGTTTTTCTGTGATGTGTCCTTAGGTTATTTAAAAGCAGTGTTTGCCCTCCCTGAAATGCTTTCTTTAAACTTCTACATATTGCAAAACAGATTTTAACTACCATTTACCTCAATTTTGATCTTAATTCTGTGGGGCAATATAAGTTAATAAATATTTTTTCACTCACTTCACTCTTTCCTACCTACAGGGGCACTATGGCAGTTACCTATTGCTTAAGCTCCAACAGTTCCTCATCAGCTACACTGACTTGCTACATTCTGTGTAAAGAAGTGAAAGTAATACAAATACAGTGGCAGAGGCCTCCCATAGGAACATGCATTTGTGTACAATCATGTTTCTAGGAATTCAGCTTTCTCCTTTTCAGATAGTAATTAGTGAATTCTTATGCTCCAATCTCAAATAAATCCTTTGATGTGTAACCAAGTCAATATCAATTTAATCAATTCAAATTCAATTCTTCGATGAATTTCTATCCTTTAGCAACATATTTGTTTTCTTATATACATCAATTATATTAGCAAGTAACATTCAATTTTTGTATTTAGATAAAAAATTCAATTTTCACGTCTTTTTCTTAATTTTTGTTATATTTTATGGTTTACAGAGAAATTTTTAGAAAATCTTGCCTCTCTCTCTCTCTCTCTCTCTCTCTCTCTCTCTCTCACACACACACACACACACACACACACACACACACACACACACACTCACTCACAAACACAAACAGATACACAGAGACACAAATACATACACATGTGTATTTATGAAGGATAATGTGATACTGGGTATAGTACCCATGGTGTTATGCATGGTTACTGCATTTACAGCTAAGCTGTACTCCATAACTTCTGTTCTTTATTAAACTGAATCACATTTTGTTACATACCTTCATTAATCCAATCTTGTACATTTATTAGGCATATCCAGGTTGATACATACAAAATAATTACTTGATCATCGTATTGTTAGAAAATGTCAAAATACAACACGTTGGTAAATAACTCTACTACTAACTTGGTTCCTACATGTTACTTTACCAACTACCTCATGGATTTTTGTCTTCTGTCTCCTTTTCTACTTTCCTCTTCAAGATCCTCGACAGCTTGAGTGACCCTGAACTGTGATTTTGTCCTCTTCTGTTCTATTTTATAACCACTTTCCTAATAATCCTATGTGCTCTAGTGACTATAATAATGAAGATTTTCTCTAACTCTGGGCTATTGAGCAAGCATAAATTTTACATGTTTTCATCAGCCCAGTTTGATGCATCTGCTAGGATTAATAATAAACAAACATTTCAATCCAATTTCATTTTTACACTACTGTACAAATCCCACTTTCAGCCCGCAGAATTCTGCTTCTCTGACAATTTCTATACAATAACTGTTGATTAAAGAGGATCCTTATTTTCAAATGTTCAAACCAATTCTTCCCATATACCATCTCCTATACATAGTGAAACTTTATTCATGCACAGTGTGAGAACTTCTAAAACTTCATTTCCACCATATTTATCACGTCTTCAAGGTCTTTGCTCCTTTGGACTCTGCAACTCACTAGTTCTGACACATGGCCCTGCACACACATGTTTATGTGTGTGCACATACCACATACCCATATACCAATGTTAAAGAAATGGTGCTGCAGGAAAGTTATGCTGAATAACTTTATATTAAAGACCTGGAGATAGTTTCAATTCTGTGGGTATGCTTTAGTTCAAACTTGAAGATTACATTGTATGATGTTATAAACAAAGTAATTAGGATACATCATTCTATTTTTTAATTGTTTTTATCATGATTTCAATTGTACCTACTGGTAGCTAGATATTAATGAAGAATTTTATAATTAAACTTTAATATTTGAAATAGATTAAGATTTTTCTCTTATGCAGCTATGCTGGTAAATGCCTGTAAACACAGCATTTGGAAGTCTGAAGTAGAATGATTTGAAGGGTTGGGCCAACTGTGGGCGATATACTGAGTTCCAGATTAAGCTAGCATCTGTCTTTATTTCAAAAACAGGTTAAAAAATGCTTCATTGATCACCAAAGAACTGATTCTAATTTCTAAACCTATTATGAAAAATATGAGTTTATATCAATAGACAATATACTTGCCTATTATTTCAGACACATAAATAATACCAATGCTATACTATCAGATTAAGTATCAACTTTTAATTGAAAAAACTGTTGAAATATTATAAATAAGGTTATCATAAGCATGTATGTATTTATATAAACATAGACTCTTATAGTTACTATTACTATATATATGTTCAATAATTATACATAATATATATTATAAAGTAGTAAATATAAATAAATAAGGTACATGCAAGCTACATATTTAGTAGTTTTCTATAAAATAATATTTAGAAAGAGACCCTGAAATTTGTAATCCCAAGTTTTCTCTTAAGATATAAAACTAAGGTGAGTAAATTAAAAAAAAATTAAAGCACATTTTCTCATTTTTTGTGATGTATCTGTGTTATATACTGTGTGTGGTCCTGGGTGCATACAGGAACATGAATACGGAGGGTAAATAAAGATATCAGGTATTTGTGTCATTATTAACTATGTTTCTTGAGACAAGGTCTCTCACTAAAACCAGAGCTCAGCATTTTGTCTTGAAGGGCTGACCAGTCATTTGGTAGGATCCATCAGTCTCTTGCCTCCAGCAATTTGCCATTATAGACGCTCACTGCTAAGTCTGACTTTTACCCCTGTGATGGAAATCTGAACTAAATTCTCATACTTGAATTTCAGGCACTTTACCCACTGAAGCATCTCCTCAGCCCTGAACATGTTCACACACAGCAACAAAACATGGAGATTAACAATTGCAGATTAAACAATTAAAGATACGTTGACTGCAAACTTTGGATCCAAGGATATGTTGCTTTGGAAAGGGGGGTCTGCTTTTGTTTCCACAGAAAGCCAGAGGCTATGGATTTGTTCCAGATTAAGATACATCAGGTTTGACCAGCCAAGATCCCCTGAAAGGTCTGCGATGACACCATAGCCTAGATGATCCAACATCCAGAGCAGTTTCAAGGCAATTGGCTCAGACAATACATCTTCACAGACTACTCCATAATACTAAAATTTTCTTTATGTCCCCAAAAACACAGTGCCCCCCATCCAGCAGGAAGTAGTATGAGAAGCTATGCCCAAATTCCCAAATATACCAAGGCGGCTTTGGAGATGGAATCGGCTCACTCTTTCTCTAAACCCAAGTATATTGAAAAAAACAAAGGTTGTGGGACAGAAAAAAAAAAAAAATTTTAATTTAAAACACGTTGATTATAAATGCAATCTCTTTCTAAAGAAAAGAGAGGATATGATATAGATGTGATAGGATGAAAGGGTAGATTATTGAACCTACTTATAAAGAGCAACAACCTGTTTGAAATGTTTTATATTGGTATGGATTTTAGTTTATTGATACAAATTTAAAGTTAATTTTGTTATACTGTGTGTATATTTCGACTCTTGTTTAAGTTATTATGTTTATATATCTCATTAGATTGTGATGGATAATTAAGAAATACAGATTAACAATTAGTCTTCTATGATAGTCAAAATTATAGTGATGTAAGGTATACATAGATATAATTCAATAAGGTAGATAATCTTCAAATATTTCAAAGATCTACAGAATATGGTATTTAAAATGTTTTTAAAATTTAGACTTTCTGAACAGTGAGACATATCTGCTCCTGGAAGCACCAGATTTACTTCAGAGAGGAGGATGGGCATTGAAGACACTCTATATAGAGTTTATCTTCACCTTGTCAAAAATAGCCATTTGGGCAAGAGACTATTCTTGCCTGGAATTCTTGATCAACTGGACATGCAGGACCTATAGGAAGGTGACCACTGAACTTTGGTTGAAAAAATGGTCATTCAGGTCCCTGCTTTGCAAAGGAAACTGCCAGACATTCTACAGAACACAGAAAAAGTGACTGAGAGACTCTAGACCTGTGGGCTGAACACAGATGCCCCAACTTTACAAAGGAACATTAGGTGACTGTCCAGGCTGCCAGCTGTCTCTGTCTACTGTCACAAGACTCCCAAAAGTTGCTTGCATCCTTCTCCCATTTCTCAGGTAATATTATATCATTTTGAGGTCTTTGATTTAGTTGAAGACTAGATAGGTATAATTTTCCTTAGTTATGATAGAAGATAAATTAGATATAAAACTTTAGACTAACAAATATAAGATAGATAGGATATCTTCTTTAATTTTGCCAAATACAAATAGACTAGATATTATAAATAACCTAGATATTGTAACTGCAATTCTTGCTTGACAATTTTTGTTATATGTAATATTACTATGTTAAAACCTTCCTTTCTGAAAAAAAAAAGAAAGAAAAGGGGAAATGCTGTTGATATCACTTCGTATAAATAAAATGCTGATTGTCTAGTAGCCAAGCAGGAAGTATTAGCAGGACAAGCAGAGAAGAGAATTCTGGGAAAGCTGAGGCAGAGAGATGCTGCTAGCCACCACCATGACAAGCAAGGTGTAAGGTACTGGTAAGCCACAAGCCACATGGCAACTTATAGACTAATAGAAATGGGTTAATTTAAGATAGAAAAACAGTTAGCAAGAAGCCTGCCATAGCCCATAGCCATACAGTTTATAAGTAATATAAGTCTCTGTGTCTTTACTTGGTTGGGTCTGAGTGGCTGTGGGACTGGCAGTTAAGACAGATTTGTCCTGACCTTGGGCCAGGCAGGAAAACTCTAGCTACAACTGCCCATACTTCATGCTGTGTTTCAATTTGCAGCAATATCTGACTGGCTACAGTCCAACAATATCTATTAATAATTTTTTACCAAAGATAAGAACACTTTAGCTCTGGACCTATGCCTTACCTTTTTTTTTTTTTTTTTTCATTTCATTTAAAATCAAGCAGATAGTTAGGTCTTACACATTGAGTGTCATTAAATGTTGATCCCTTTAGCCCTGCTTTTATCTTACATTTTCTTACCTTCATTTACCCTTGCCATTCATAGACATCAAAGCCATTCCTCATACACTGAATCCTCCCACCCTCCTCACGTTTTTGTTGTTGTTTTGTTTTGGTCTTGTTTGTGGTTTTGTTTGTTTGTTACTTACAGGAGACATTGCTTTGGACTTGTGAAGCAAGAGTGAGATTGTTGAACTTATCTGTATTTTGAGAACAATATTCATTGCAAATTTATATCATGTTCTTAATAAATAGCCTTTGTCCTTTGCCTGAATATGCATGCAAGTGATACAACTGTATTTATGACAATTCTTCCAGTAAAAATGAGGAAATCCATTAGTTTAGCTATTTGTCCCTGTTCTTTTTCCAATCTTGGTCTCAACAATTCACACTCTTACAGTCCCTCCTCTTTCTTGACAGTTGGACTCCTGGAGCTCCACCTGGGGCCTGGCAGAGGATCTCTGCATCCACTTCCATCAGTTATTGGATGGGAGTTCAAGCACGATAGTTAGGGTGTTTGGCCATCTGATCACCAGACTGGAGGAGATGGGAATGGAGGGGAGGGGCTGGGAAGAAGGTGGGGGCGGGGGCAGGAAGGGGGAGGACAGGGGAACCCATGGCTGATATGTAAAATTAAAACACAAATATAATTTAAAAAATAATAAATAAAAAATGAGGAAATCATTATATTCTTTATAGTCCATGAGGATGATCAGCTTGAACATACCAGAGCACTGTCATGTGTGTACATTATAGTGAGTTAATGAGTTTTATAGGCTTTTTAAGAAGTCATTAAAATAAGCAAAATCTTACTTACTTGGCTTTTTTTCCCATGATGAACTGATGCATTTAGTGATGTAATGCTAGCATGAAGATTATATATATATATATATATATATATATATATATATATATATATATATATATGTAAAACAGAAGAATACAATCAATCAAATGTGGGTGAAATTTTTCATTTTATGTATTGTGAATATCTTTTATTATGACATACAGCAGTTACACAATCCACTTAATCTGACGAATCACTTCTAAAGTCTTAGATAGAGAAAATTATACCTTTGATAGCTACAAGTTGACTGCTATTATCCTATCCTTATAAGCAAAAACTATACACATAAACTGCAGACATTAACATTGTTATGTGATATTTATTCAATACAGGTGCTGCATCAAGAACTTGTATTAGAATTCATCAGTTTTAAAAGTCACTGTCCCCAGGCTGGTCCATTCTGCTCCTGCCTTCTTCCTAGAACTTTCATTGCCTCATAGTTACATGTCTTGTGTCCTTTCTCTCCATACTGAAACCTCCTTATTCACTGGTTCAATCATAAATTACCATTTCCTCCATGTAGCTTGACATATAATAAACAACCAAGCTGTATGTTTTGTACTTTAACCAAACTCTTGACTTCAAACCATTAATTGGAACTGAGGTTGAGAGGCTATTGAAAGATCTGTGGGATTTCTTGGGAAAGTCTAGAAATCTACTTGGAAAATATCTAAGTGCAGAATAGAGAAGGACAGCAGATATGAATTAATGACCCTGTAATTATTGCTGTGAACTTTCAGCACCTTTTTACTCTTACTCAAATGCAAGGTGGATTTAGTGTGAAATCTAATTCTTTGAAATTGTCTACAACTTGACAACTGAATACATTTGTGGACCAGAATATCACCTTATAGGAGACAAATCAATAAAATTCAAGGAAAGACACTGACAATACTGATCTGTCTACCAGTTACATGGCATTGCTCCACACTTCCCTGACAGGCATATGCTTTTATAGTCCATTAAAGCTTGGGGAATAACTCTAAATGTACTTCCAAATAAACTCCAAAATAGGTCTCACTATATTTACTGAGTGTCCTTTCAGACACATCAGTTTAATAGTCCATTTTCTACTTTTGGCTGTGATGCTATGTGGTTGACCCCACAAATCTATAAGCCTGTGTCTGTTCAGATTTGAATGTCATGTACAGTATTCTATAACTCACTTATTACTTAGTAATTAATTTATCTGCCCTAAAGTATCCAGAAAGGGTCCCTTCACATTTTTCAAAACAAAAAATGTTGAATTAAAAGAAATCAAATTCTTTGCTTCACTATTATGGAAAAAAAGAAGGAAAAAGTAACTTTGCCTAGATAAAAGACCATCTAGACACATATAAAAGGAGATGTGCATAAATAAATATTAAGCTTCACATGCACTGCATATTTACGTGTATTATCTCTTTACATATATGTTATATATTATATATTTCTATGAAATAAAATTTTGCAAATTTCTCTACCTCATCAGAAGAAAAGTATAAAGGCAATGCTTCAGTTATATTTTGACAGCAAAGTGTTAAGTTTGAGGAAGCAACTTACCTTTCCTTAGGAGTTCCTATTCCAGTCCCTAGTGGGTTATCAGATACCTCAGAACCACAGGTGGCACCACCTTGTAGCTTGCATGTGTCATGACACTGAATCCTGAGCCTGTCAAATTCACTGCTGCTTTTATTATTTTTAGATGCGCTGCACGTCTCCTCTAAAAACACAAATCACACTTCTACAGGTGCCAGGTTTTGAAATTTTGCAGTCTGATAAACTAGACGTGTTATAACAATTCTTTAAATAAATAAAGTAGCTCCAATACCATTCTTCAAATATGCCAAGGTATTCAAGGCCTGGGGCCACAGCTGGCTGTGACCACATGTCTGCCTTGGTTGGTTTGCAAGTAGGAAGTACATGCTTGCCATGCTACCTCACTCTAAGTATGAAAAGAAATACTATAATATAATAAAATAAAATAAAAAGCTTTACCTAGTTTTCATCAAAGAGGCTTTGAATTTTGTTCCTCCTGAGATGGCTGCTAGCTACTGTGCTTTCATGCTAACCTTTATACTGAACCAAATTCAAAAGCCTGTAAATTTCATTGATGATGTGCTGTGCAGCTCAGCCACTGTACTTTCTGTAGCAGACATCCCTGCTTGAGATTAAGTTATATTCACCTTAAGATTTATGTGAGGGAACAAGGTGCCTCATGGGAAAGAAGTTGTTTTAAGGACATCGTGATACAGTTTTGTTTCAAGAATGGCAGGTCAGCATCAGAGATAAAGGGTCGCTGTTCTACCTTGGTTCACCCTTCAAACTTGCTGCTGTGGACATACACTGAAGTCCACAGGCAACTCTGTAAGGAATAAAAGATGCGATTAAAATGAAAGCTGCTTTTGTTCTCTCTCTTTCTAGTGTTACCTACTCAAGAAACTGAGCACTAAATTTCCAGACAAGCAATTGTCAGCAGATTCTCCCACACTAAGAAGGAAAGTCACTGATGCCCACAAAAATACAAGGAAACTAATACTGCCCTCAATATTGGTACTGATAACAATATTGATAGTTCTAATAAAAATAATTGGGGATGCAATCCTTTCCCAGAAATCTTAGAGACTCACATGCTCCTAAGTATATCCTTTTTGAAGCCCAGTGTGGAAACCTTGTTACTTATGACTGAATTTAGAATTACTAGTATCAATGATAATCATCAGAATATGGTTCCTACTTTGGCTGATGAGACTAATAAACAGTAGTCTTATCAATATCATGGTGATGTTAGACTCCAAGAAATTTCCAAAGGACTATGCTGTACTCTGATTCTTATATGTTGTGCACAGTGGAGGTTGTTGAAATCTTTAACATTGATAGTGCTATGGAAAGGTAAATGAGCTATAAAATTGTTGGGCTTTATGATATATTGTTTAGTTAGCTAAGGACATACCCTGGAAAGAAAATTTTCCCGCATTGCTACCTAACTTTCTGCCATGATAATCATACTGAATGTAGGCTCAAAAGAAGCTAATCCAGCCTGTCTTGGACAGAATCTTTCAAAATTGTATTTTTCTTTTCATATGGAACATCTTTGGTATTTTGTTATAGTAATCGAAAGTCATCTAATACTGAAAGTAATGGGACATAAAATACATCTGAAACAGACTCCAAGGTAACTAGAAATTGACCTGCAGAAGACTTAATGTCTTGTACTTTCTTAGCTAGAAAAGAAATATGGTGATTTGAGTTGTAGTCTTACTATTTTTGGAAGGCATTTGTAGATTTGTAATACTTGCGAGGTTCTTCACAATAAACACTAAATTAGATACAGAGTTATTGAATCTTTACCATCAAGAACTAGGTTCAACAGTCAAGATGTTTTTAAAATAGAAAATAGGTCAGATATCTACAGATGTCCCTATACTCATTTGTAAAACAAAAGAAGTACATGCTCTCCCTTTTCCACAAAATATACCAAAATATTGCTGTCCCTATTCTTGGAAGGTTTAAATACTCGAGGAAGAGGAAAAACACTCAATAAATAATATATAAACTAAGAGTCTGTAGTTGGCAATATCAAAATAGTATGTTAGAAATAGTAGTAAAATAATGTTACTGAAGAAATAGTAATGGTGAGAATCAGCTTATGTCATTTAAAAGTTCTTATATTTGATTGTGAAGTGAATGTGGTTGGGATAAATTATGTGAAATTTCCAAATAATCAATAAAAATATTAAGTTTGGGAAAATTAAAATGTACAAAATAGAGTTCTTACATTCATAATGTCTACAGTTTTGCAGTAAGTAGATTTAGGACTCTTCTTAATCCCTACGGCATACACAAATCTTTACAACTGTCCATGTTTTGTTTTTTTTTTTTTGTCACAAATAGAACATGAAACAATTGATTCAATTGATTTTCAAATACATGTAGCAATTTTTTTTATTCTTTTTGTAGTCTGAGTTTTGTTCTACTTTATGACAGGTTTACATTCTCTAGAATTATGTTCATTTATTTTTGTCTTCTATCTTGTATTATATACTTATTTATTTATAACTGTGATTAATCCCTAGTTAAGTATGCTACATTTGTTAAAATTTATTAACATAATAAATCAATTTAGAAACAAAATATTTTGTTTGAGATACAGATCAATTTCACACAGTTATGATGACCAATTATTAGATTTCTAGAAATGCCTCAGGCTTCAGATAAAATCTGTTATCATGGAAATATGCCTTATGTTTGAAAAAGTTTCTATCTATACTTGCCCCTTCAGAGAGTTGGCTGTTCCTAACTGGAAAACTTTGTGCTGGCTGATAACACCATCTTATGTAGTCTATAGCAAATGTAGCATGGATTTGTTCCGGAGTAAGAATCATAGTAAATACAATGTTTACTGTCATTTTGAATTTGAATATGTTGTTTATGGATCTGTATTTTTAAATACAAGTGCTTAAGTCAATAAGAATCAGAGCTACAAGTCTACATGTTAATGATACAAAGGAAAATGGGATACAATCCAGTTGTCTAGGAGCAAATTTATTCACTTGTGGGGAGAAAAAAAGCACAGAAACATGAAGATATGAGATGCAGTGAAAGATCAAAAACAATAGTGTGCAAGTTTGAAAAATATAGGCAAAGTTAAACTGTTGGTGTAGAATGTGCCTGCACTAATCACATGGGTAGTTAGGAAAATCTTGGTGATAAGGTAAAATTTGAGTTAAATCTTAGAGTGTAATGTGAGAAAAATGAAATTAAAGGAAACCAGAAAACAACATCATGAAGCAGAAAGGATAACAGATATGGAGAGGCAGAGAGGCTGTGATACATATTTATTTATACTTATATTAAATTCTCAATTAGGTGGTAAAGAGTTAAATTCTTAAGCATAACTCAGAAAAATTGGTGTTTGTATTTCTAACTTTCTAACAATGTTATAATATTACTGAAATTCTTTTCAATTATTTTGTTTCTCAAGAGGCTTCTTAGTTACAGAAATTAAATGCACAAATTAATTCATTTTAAAAATGCGGAGAGTGATTTGGAAATTAGATATAGGTTGTCAATGGGGAATTAAAGAAAACACACAGACAAGGCCCATTGGGAAGGGAAATAGTCAGATAATAGAGTGAGGACAGGGCTGGCAATCTTTGCCAAGATGAAACAACAGATGGGGGATAATTTTTTGAGTCCTCACACAGATGGTTCTCCAGATGGATTCTGCCAGGTTCATACAGCTTATGTGTATTTTTCAACTGCTGATCATGGTAGGCAAGGCACTTCTATACAGGCAGAATCTTTACTTGGGGCAGGTTATTGAAATATAACACTAGAAAATGTTGCTAGTTGGCAACATTTTATAAAGTATGTTTTTTAATAACTGTCATTTCTAATTAGACAGGGAGCTGGAGATAATCTTATTTTAAAGACAAACGTCTTCAAAAAACTCACATGTCTTTGTGTAGATTGGAAGAGTTGGGACTTGAATTTGAATTTTGGTTGTTAATTTCTATATAACCTTTGGATATTTAAAATCCAGCTTCTACTTAGCTAACAAAACAACAGTATTTAACAAAAAGCATAATTTAAAATTATTTAAATAACTTAGCAATACTTCCATTTAAATTTATTATAAATCTTAACATAATGTATTCCATGTTGATTGATAGATAAATATGTAGTATAATTTAGCTTTCTATGAAATTAATTGTTTTAGAAAAGTTTTATTCTGAGGCTTCAATTATGTATACACTATTTTGAAATAATCATTATGTAAGCTTTACTGCCATTTAAATCGATAAGTGATGCTTCTAACAAATATCACTTAAATGAAAGAGAAAGGCAAGAATAAATTACAAAGGCATTATGGGATTTCAAATAATTACTCTTCATTATATAAAGTATACATACAAACTAGTATCACATTATATATGGACTCTGCTCTTTCTGTTGTAGCAAATGGAAATCTTAATAAAGGAGATTTTTAAATCCTCAGAGGAGGGATTTTTCTTTTTGAAGTTTTTGTAAGTACTAATATACCACATCAAAGGTGTGCAATCTGTCTGGAAACACTGCAGGGGTCTGTGACTAAAAACACCCTGGGACTCTCCTGGTATAGTTACTTTTTCATCAAAGATGTTTTATTGTACAAAAACTTTAAAGATATCAAAAATTGTGTTTTTTTCCAATATTTTTATAAATATTACTTCATTTGAGGCTGGCCATAGTTATCACGGCAGTCATTTCAGCTTGAGAAGCCTTGTGACAAATGAACCCTTAGCTACTTAGCAGATGAAAGAAGCCAGATTCAGTCTTGTTATTTCAACACAGACTTACAGTACATCTATAATGTACCAGTGAGATGCTGATGATTCTACTCTGCTGTTTTCTGAAATTAGTACATAATGATATGTACTGTAGTGGTTTTTCTCTGTATGTCACTGCACCAAACCACCTTGAATGTTGTATTTATTTCATCATTTAGCAGTTAGTTTTGTGGCTTATTTTTAATTTGTGATTTCACGAATGAACACATAGACAGTGACACCAGTGTATGTGTGAAACATACCCCTACATAAAGTACAGAGATAGATACATTCATATTTATATGTGAATGAGTATAGGTTTATCAATCACATCAAAAGCGTATCCTAATTTCATATGTTAAGCACTCTGGAAACTAGAAGAGAGTCTTCAAATGTGGTGATATATTGTGTGTGTGTACCCTAATAAACTTTGCCTAAAGATCAGAGAGACAAAGGAACAAACCACCTCTTACCTCTAGGACTCCTCAGCCTGAAAAGCTTTCCTCAGCTAAAAGACCCTTATTTCCTGTCTCCTCATGCCTTATATACCTTTCTCAGCCCAGCTGTCACTTTCTAGGATTACAGGTGTGAGATCTCAAGTGCTGGGATTAAAGGTGTGTGCCACCATTGCTAAAGTAGAAATAAAGAGAGGGCAGAGTAGCATTCTATTATTGTTGTTGTTTTTGAATTTTGTTTGTTTTGTATTGATCAAAATTTTTAATACAATATAAGCTTATGGTTCTTCTTCTTGAGTTACTCTGATGCTTCCCACCTCCCCAGCCACCCAAATCCATGACTTGTTTTTCTCCTTTTAGAAAACAAGCATTCTCAGTGATGAAGAAAGGTGGGAAGACTCTAATGAGAGAAGAGCCCATGCAGTGATGAAGCACATAAGAATATTCAATTTCAGGATTGCTGCATTATAAAATGAGCCATAGAGTAGCCACTGATGAGAGTGAGAAGGAATGCCAATGAAATCCTGATAGGAGGACTGAGGCTATCCTCTTATATCCTAGGTAAAAGCTGAGTTTTATTTGCTCTCCTGGAATGACAATTTCCTTCTTTTGTGTGAAAACAGTTTGAGCTTTCTACTCAATGAGCAACGGGAATGAGTTGGGAATGAAAACACCAACAGTATTATTTGTGCTTTGTGATGCAAGTATTTAGTAATTGATGATATTTTCTTTTTTTTATTTCTTTATTCTTCTCTCATCCCATACATCCCAAATGCAGCTTCCCTTCCCTCTCTTCCTTCCTGTTCCCCCAACACACCATTCCTGTCTCTCAGATCCACTTCTCCTAGGTTCCCTTCAGAAAAGTACAGTACTCCCAGACTTATCAACCAAGCATGGCATAACAAGATGTGATAAAACTAGGCACACAGCCTCATCATAACAAGGTCTAATGAGGCATCCAGGGAAGAGGAAAGTTTCCCAAGAGCAAGCAAGAGTCAGGGATAAACCTGGAGTTTTCTCCAGTCCTGCCCAGCCCCATAGACCATGCAACCACTTATAAAATAATCACTTAGAAACTTATATTAATTAAACTGCTGGGCCATTAGCTCAGGCCTACCACTGACTAGCTCTTACACTAAACTCAGCTCATTTTTGTTAATTTATATGTCTCCACATGATCTGTGGCTTCACTTGTTGCCTTTACATGTTGTTTTTGTAAGGCAGGGACAGGTCTCTTTTTGGCTTTCACCTCCCAGCCTCTCTTCTCTGTTTTTCCTGCCTATCCTATACTTTTTGCCTGGCTATTAGCCAATCAGTGTTTTATTTATCAATCAATCATAGCAACATATATTCACAACATACATACAGAACATCACACAGCAAAACCCATTCTCACTGTTAGGACTCCCAAAGGAACCTCAAGCTAAATAACCATAACATACACACAAAGGGCTTGGTCCAGACCCATATAGGGTGCATTTTGTCACTTTAGTCTCAGTGCGCCTTAATTGATTATGTAGGCTATGCTCCTGGTGTCCTTGAATCCTCTTGCTCATATAATCCTATCTCTCCTCTTGTGTTGCCCCAGCTCTATGTAATGTTTTGCTGTGGGTCTCTCTATCAACTTGTGGAGGAAGACTCTCTGATATAGAATTGGTTAGGTACTAATCATGAGTATAGCAGAATATTATTAGGAATCACTTCATTGCCTTTTTATTCTTTTCTTTTTGCCAGTAATGTTTGGCTTTATCCTACATCTCTGGGCCATCCAGTTTCTTGTTCCTAACCATCCAGGCAGTGTTGGACATGGGTTCCCTCTCCTTACATCAATCACTTGTTGGTCACTCCCAAAAGCTCTGAGACAACAATTCCCCAGAATAACTTACAAGCAAGACAAGTTGTAGGTCAAAGGTTTTGTGGGTTGCTTGGTATCCCAGTTCCACCATCGGAAGCCTTATGTCTTTGATCTCTGTCCTCAAGAATCAGAGTCAGACAGATCTCTGATTTCAAGGCCATCCTGATATACAGAGCAAGTTCTAGGACAAGCAGAGCTACAAAAAGAATCCCTGTCTCAAAACAGCAAAATAGCAGCAAAAAATAATAATAAAATTACAAAGAAGATGATAATGTTATTTCATTCAGAGCAATAGAGTACAGACTAAATCTGATTATTGGTGATGGGCTAAGGAGGTGTGAAAGAATACACAAATAGTGAAAAGAAGAGATTCCATGACATTTTATTGACAGGTTAAGTTTCAGGTCCGTGGGTAATGTTTATGTTGCAATCATTTTTTGGATGATGAGTTACTATAACTTGTTATGCGGAGGATATTATGAGACAAAAGGCTTCTATGTAACTCAAAGAAAAACAAAAAAATAAAAATAATATAGAAATCAACACTGTTAATGTCTTGTTTCCTTTGTGTTTCAGTGTGTTCTTAGTGCTTATAATAGTATCATAAACAATAATATTAGGAACCAGTTAGGATTTTTATTGCTGCGAAGACATGCCATGACCACTTGAGATGTCTGGGTTCAGGGAGGGAAAGAAAGGGAGAACAGTAAAAGAGATACCTTGACAGAATGAACCATTATGGGGTTAGGGAGAATTCTAGTGCTAGGGAAAAATCCCCAGGAACCCACAAGTTTGTCCCCAGCTAAGACAGCAATGGTGGAGAGGTTGCTTGAACTAGCATTCCCCTGTTCTTTGATTAGTGACTGCCCCAATGAACATCATAGAACCAACATCCAGTAACTGATGGAAACAGATGCAGAATCTCACACCCAAGCACTTGGCCAGGTTCCTAGAATTCAGTTGAAGAGAGGGAGGAAGAACTATCAAAGCAAGTGGGAACAAGATCATGATAGGAAAAACCACAGAGACAGCTGACCCAAGCCAGTGGGAGCTCATGGACTCTGGACTGACAGCTGGGGAGCCTGCATGGGACTGCAGTAGGCCCTTGATTGAGGGTGACAGGTATTTGGCTTGATCTGTTAGTGAGTCCTCTGGCATTAGACCAGGTTCCATCCTGAGTACATGAACTGGCTTTTTTTAGAGCCCATCCCTATGGTGCCATGCCTTACTCAGTCTTGATGCAGGAGGAAAGGGTTTGGGCCTGCCACAAATTGGAATGACAGCCTATGTTGAATACATGAGGGAGGCCTTATCTCCTATGATGAGTTGGTAGGGGTTGGATGGGGGAGTTGTGGGGAGAGCAGGAGAAGAGAAGGGAGGAGAAATAGTGGGCGGTATGTAAAAAGGTAAAAAAAAAAAAAAACTTCCAATAAACAAATAAACCTTAAAAAAGAAGAAACTTAATTGAGGTGGTTCCCTTTCAGAGGTTCAGTCAATTATCATCATGACAGGGAACATGGTGACATGCAAGCAGATGTGGTACTGGAGGAGTAGCTGAGAGTCTTACATCCTGCAGGCAACAGGAAGTTGACTAAGACACTGGGTGATAGCCTGAACATAGACAACCTCAAATCTGCCCACACAGTGACAGACTTTCTCTAACAAAGGCACACCCATTCCAACAAAGCCACACCTCCTAATAGTGACACTCCCTTTGGGGGATCATTTTCTTTCAAACCACCACATTGCACTCCCTGCCCTCCAAAGGCTTATAGCCATATCATGATGCAAAAATGCATTCAGTCAAACATCAAAATTCCCTATTGTCTATCACTGTCACAACAATGCTTAAAATTATAAACTTCAAAGTCTCTTCTGAGATTCAGGCAAGCTGTTAACTGTAATCATCTATTAAAAAAAATCACATACTTCCAACATATAATGCCCAGTATACACACTACCATTCCAAAATGAAGAGTAGAGAGCGTAGTGAGGAAATACTGGACCAAAGCAAGACCAAAAACCAGCTGGGAAAACTCCAAACTCTGCCTCTCCATGTCTAATGCCAAAATGTTCTCCAGATTCAGCTTTGTTGACTACAACATACTTCTTTCTCTTGGTCTGTTTCTACTCCCTGTTAGAAACTCTCCTCAGCAGGTATCCCCCATCTCTAGCATCTCTAACATTTTGGCAATCCAAGCTTCAATATGACAGCTTCATGCAGTGGCTTCTTAGGCCTCCATTTAGGAACACTCCTGACACATGCCTGGCATTAGCAGCTTTGTTCCACAAGTCCTTTCTTCTATCCTTAACTCTAAGGCCAGAATCATACGGCTAAAGCTGCCAAGTTCTGATGTATGCTAGTATTTTAACATGACCTTTCATACAATTGCATTCTCACCAGGTTTCTGTCTTTTACTTCCTAAGCTTGGCTGTCCTGAAACTTGCTCTATAGTCCAGGCTGGCCTCAAACTTGAGATCAGCCAGCCTCTGTTTCTTGAATGCTGGTAATAAAGATATGTACCACTGCACCTGGCTCTAGGATTTTCTTTAGTTTCTTTTCACAAATTGGAAACATAGCTGGGTAGGAACTTACCCTGAGATCACTATTGCTAGTAGGAAGGCTAGCTTCCAGAAGTATAGTGCTCAAAGGGAAATCCACAATGTGGCAAAACTACTACTTTTCTATCTGAAGGTTTAGGGAAAAAGAAAACAAATAAAAAATTCTTGCACTCTCATGATGGTTTCTTTTCTTTACTCTCTTCATGTTGTTCTCATCACGCTGTTGTACTACTACATTACTCCTCTATTCCCTTTCCCTCCACAACTTAAATACTCTAACTTCTGACTATTGAAGAACACCTAAAACCCTCATTTGGGGTTACAGAGTCAAATTATTTTCTGTAGCCTTGATTAGTCAGAATTTATTTTCACAAATTAAGGTCAAGAATGGGTGCAAGGAATAATCATTTGCCAACTAGCAATAATTGGCCTGTTTTTGTATTTAAAACCCAGCCAGACTGTACAGCTGTGTCTTTGAGAACATGATAGGGAATGTTTATCTAAAAAACAAATAAAAACCAAAACAAACAAGAAAACATTAGCAAGGCCAATCTAAATCTCTTTTGAAGCTTTATGTCAGCTTGAGGTGCTCAGTCATAAAATTAAAGAAATTTGAGCTACTCTTGCTCCTGTATGCCAATGTTTTCCTAAATCATAAATCTGAACTGTGATTTAAAGCAGCTCCTAAGTGTGAATTAATAGGCCTCACGGAACAATAGGCCTTACCTTATGAAACATATTCTCGCATTTATTTTTATCCACCAAAACTCTGTGTCAATAGACAATAAAGCTTAAGGAGAAATCATTTTTCTGACAATCAATATAATTAAATGCCTGGGAGATGGGGTGGTTTAATGAGATAGACACACTATAACATAGGCAGTGGGGGACTCCCCATCATCAAATAAATCATAACAAATACCAAAGTTACAGCAGAAGCAAAAAACAAAAATCCCCTTGGTGGATTGACATCTTGAACCTCAATTGCCAGCTACTGCTCTCTGACATGGCCACTGGCAGTTAACTACTCCTTTTATTCCATTTCTTAATCTGTTTATCTCCTTGAACACAGGACTTAGCTCCATTCCCTTTGTGGTACTCTGTTTCCTCTCAAAATTTGCATTATGTAATTTATCCTGATCAGCTTGTTCCTTTTCATTATAAATCTTCATTAGAGTTACCATTACTGACCACAGGACAGAGTCTATAGTAGGCTGTTTTGAGATGCCCTTTGCCAATAGAATTAATCTGAAGCTCTTCACTTTAGACTCCAACAGACTCTTCGGAAAAGGGCAAAATGCAGCCACTTTCTTTACCAAAACAACACAAGAGTGATCTCTAGGCAACATACTTAAAGTCTTCTTCTCTGAAACTTTTTGATTCCCACAGCTCATTAAGTCACATGCAGCACCATTGTTTCCATGCTTCCACTAGTATGGCCCATTCAGCAGTATATAAACCATTCTCCTGCTTTCATAAGTAAAGCTTTCAAAGACCATATTACTCCAAACAACAACAACAACAACAAAAAATGATCTGCCCTGTCACAACAATATTCCACTCCCTGGTACATCTTCTGTCTTATTTAGGGTTTTTATTGCTATGAAGGGACACCATGACCACAGAGACTCTTAAAAAGAAAGCAATTATTTAGAGTGGCTCAATTACAGTTTCAGAGATTCAGTCCATTATTATCAAGGCAAGGAGCATGGTGGCATGCAGACAAATGCGGTGCTGGATTAGAAACTGAGAGTCCTATACCTTGTATGCAACAGAAAGCTAACTAGACACTGGGTGGTATCATGAGCATATAAAAACTCAAAGCCCATCCCCACAGTGACACACTTCCTCCAACAAAGCCATACCAACTCTGACAAAGCCACACATCCTAACAGTGCCTTTCCCTTTGGGGGTCATTTTCTTTCACAGAAAATTAAAGAAACTGGAAATCTGAGAAAGAAGAAAATAAAATACACATTCAGTCTATTATCAAAAGTTTCACTTTATAGTCTGAACACTTGCGAGGTATATCCCAGGTGATACTTACATTTTATACTCCTGCATCAAACATTTTATCAAACAAGAATAAGAAAATTTTAAGAATGTGACTCCATCTAGGAAAATGTTCTCTGAAATTCATTCATCGTCTAAGTAACCTTAATTTTTCATAAGGACACTTAGACACATAATATCAAATTTAAACCATGACTTAAACCCAGATTTTAGGTGTTGTTCATATTGTGACTGTGTAGTAAATCCATTTATGTCACAAAAATGGATTCATTAAATACATGAAAATGTATTAAAATCAACATTTCTACAATATTGCCTCTGTCTAAATGTGGGTTCAGTTTCCATTTTCTTGTACTATAAATGAGCAATAACTGTATAATTCATCTGTGTGAGTTTAAAGTATGTAAGATTTGGAGACATACCATATTTTTCATTTCAGGCAATACTTTCATTATAACTAGTGTTACCTAAATCATAAACCTATCTGCTATTTCAATGAATTATTTGATGATTCAAACTATCATTATCAAATAGATATAGAAATACACTTGTAAAATTATTGTTATCATGAATTTTACTACTTATTTAAAATATGTCTAACAGGGAAAATGATGTAGTTATAATTTAAAAATGAAATAATAAATATTTCTTACTGTTAAAATTAAGTGTATTGGCATGTGTGCATGTGGGTGAATTTGTGATGGGTATATGTGTATGTGTGTATGTATGTGTCTGTTAGCACATTGTGTGTGATGCTATCTTTATTTGCAATACCCATGCATTACCATCTTGGCTCTGTTAGTTATCATTGTCTATAATATTAAATTTCTAGAAATAAAAAACATATGTATTTTTCCTTACCCAATGGGATCTAGATCATGCTTGGTATCACAGAAATTTTTCATAAAGTCAATGTGGTTTTTATCATTTCCATTCTTGAAAATTCACCTTTTAGAAATGTGACTGAAGAATGAACATAAGCGCTTGAGAACACTAACAAGTTTCTTCAAAATTTGGTTCCTGGACCCAGTACTGGAGTTCCTCCCAGACTGCTTCCTGCTTCACTGATTTCACCCTGTAGATTCTTTGATTTAAAATTTTCTCTCTTCAGTCTGAGCCTTCTGTCTAAAATTTATGCTATAAACAATATGCTGCCTGTTTAAAAAAGAAAAAAACAAAAAACAAAAAACAAAAACTCTCATATCCTCTCTTAAATACACCTTGTCCTCTTACCCATGAGGGAATTGCAAATGTAGTATCTGTTCATCACTTTGTGTGTGTTAGATCCAAACTTTTATTATACCTCTCTCTCTCTCTCTCTCTCTCTCTCTCTCTCTCTCTCTCTCTCTGTATATATATGTTCTGTCCTCTTTCCTTCCTTTTCTTTCTCTCTCTTTTTTTCTCTCTCTCCTACCCTCCTTCTGACCTACCCTTTTTTTCCTTATTTTATCAATAATTACCATCACAACTGTGTGTGTGTGATAATTCTATGAGTATTTTAGTCTGCCAATTAAAATCAAGAACTGTTTTACAATTATTATTGTGTTGTGTCACATACTGAAATTTAGCTCTTAAGCAATACCTGGCAAGTATTTCTAGTTGAACAAGTAGTTAGTGAATACAAATACCATGCTTTCAGTATAAAAAAAACAACGGATAATTGGCAAGACAAGGTATTTAGCAGCATGTGTTAAAGTATGAAAGTAGTTATTAAAGACAGGACATCTTGTCTATTCCTAGTTTAAGACATATGCAGAGAGATTGGGATTGTAGGCTCAATGGTGGAGTGCTTTAAGCACAAAGCCCTTGGTATAGGTGATGGCTTAATGCAGAAATGCCCTCCATGGCTTCCACTTCCTGTTCCTGCTTGCATGCCTGCCACTTGCTGTCATGCTTCCATAGCATGATGGACCCTTATCACTCTGGAACAGTAGATCACCATGTACTCTTTCATTTATAATTTTCCCTGGCCATAGCATTTTATCACAACAACAGTAAATTAAATAATAAATAATTAAATACAAGAGGGTAGGTTGTCATTAACAGTGCTGAAAGTAAAGCAGACTGTGAGGGCTTGACTCAACAGGATTGAGAGAAGGAACGTTTTTAGCAGCAACTGGGCTAGAGGCCATTCCTATGAATTTTCAAAAGAAAAAATCTTTCTGCCATTTGCCTTCATCCTACGAACTTTTCTTTGACTACATTTTAAAAGTAATAAACTAATTCATTTGGTAAAGCAACTTCAGGAAAGAATATTTAATGCATGACATGATTATTTTTAGTATCTTTTATGCAGCTCTACAATGAGAAAGAGCCAGTAAGGTATAAAGAATTAAAAGATATACCATTTGAAGAAAAAAGAGCACCAGGAAACCTAATATTTTAGCAAAAGCTTATGTATTTTCCCATGAAGTTTCAGAGATCTGCTGAACTCAAGCCACTTGTAGTAGGTGGATCCCTGCTGGACAGCCCTGAAATGCCATTAAATGAAGCTAAGAAAAGGAAGACTGGATTTCAGTGGGCATGCCAAAATATGGAGATGGTATAACTGTACGATATCTGCCAAGGAGAAGAGGATACAAGCAGTAGGGAGATCCAAAGTGAGAGAAAGATACTGTAGGTGAGAAAGCTGGAGAGCAGAGCCATGTATGCTCTTTGATACAAAACAAAGAGATACATAGTTTGATGTTTACCTTATTGGATTTCTGTTTTCATTTGGTAAAAAATTTCTTTACTATGCCTTATTTATTCCTTCTGGAATTGCAATATACTTTTGAAATTGGACTAAATGCACCTCAAATTATGCTCTATCCATAAGCTGTGGTTTAAGGAGTTGAATGTGGCAGTCTGGATTAGAAATATCTCCCATTGTCATTGATTTTAATTGATCAATATAACTTGTCAGTAATATCCTGTTGCTGAAGATATCACACACATTAAATATAGAATATGGTGAATAAAACTGTGAAAATCTTGGAAGCTTCCTCTCTGCTGGCTACTTTTAATGAATTCTACTGGGCAAGACATGTCATCAACAATCTTACCAACTTGTAAAGGTGACAAGATACTGATGCAATGTTGGAATGCTGTGAAATTAACCACCCATTTTCTTATTGGGTTTAAGACACATTCCATAGAAGAAAATGCAAACTCATGGGCACCTAGGCCCAAGTGGTAAAACTACTACTACTATTTTGCTAAATGGACTTATTCACTGCTATTTGAGTAAGTATCTTGGTACTCATAGATTATGTGCAGACTTCAGTTCTCAAACAAGAAGCTAAATTTTGATATGGAAGGAGTGAAGGGAGAAGTTTAGGATAAATATGTTCAAGAATATATTAGAGTAACATATGAAATTTTCAAAGAATTAACAAAAGTATATATTATTAAATACCAATTCAAATGTTTTAAATAAAATGTTCTTTTTTCATTTGTTTTCTTTACATTTCATTTATTTTATTTTACAAATTGATCCACCTCTATTACCTTCTCCTGCTCCCCCAAAGCCTTCCTCCTCCCACACCTCCCATTTCCTCCTCCAAAAGAATAAGGCCTTCCATGGAGAGTAAGTAGAGCCTAGTACATTCATTCAGTTCAGGCATGTCCAAGCTCCTTACCCTGCATCAAGGCTATGCAATGTTTCCCAACATAGGTAATGTGTGGTTGGTATTGTGTTCCCTGAAATATTGTTTGTTCCCCGAAATAAACATATCTGGAGTCAGAGAACAGATAGCCACTAGAACAGAGCCAGAAATGGTGGCTAGAAAATGGCAAGAGTAAGCCATAGCAGAAGTTGGGCGGTGGTGGTACACACCTTTAATCCCAGCACTTGGGAGGCAGAGCTAGCCAGATCTCTGAAATCAAGGCCACTTTAGAAACAGCTAAGCTTGGTGACCCACGCCTTTAATCCCAGGGAGTGGGGGCAGAAAGAAAAAGGTATATAAGGCGTGAGGACCAGGAACTAAAGAAAAAAAAAAAAAAACACATGTAGTTAGTTAAGCTTTGGAGCAAGACAGTTCAGCTGAGAGCCATTGGGATGAGGATTCAGAAGCTTCCAGCCTGAGGAAAAAGGATCACCTGAGGAACTAGCAAAGTGAGATAGTTGTGGCTTGTTCTGCTTCTCTGATCTTCCAGCAATCACCCCAATAACTGGCCTCGGGTTTGGTTTCATTAATAAGAACTTTTAAGATCCTACTACAGTAATGGGGGTCCAAAAATCCAGCTCATGTACCAGGGATAGAACCTGATCCTACTGCCAGGGGGCTCCTTTAGCAGATCAAGCTACACAACCATCTCACTTATGCAGAGGGCCTAGCCCAGTCCCATGAAGGCTTCAGAGCTGTTGGTCTAAAGTTCATGAGTTTCTACTAGTTTGGTTTGGTTGTCTCTGTAGCTTTCCCCATCATGATCTTGATACCCCTTGCTCATAGAACCCCTCTTCCCGGTCTTTGGCTGGACTCCTGGAACTTTGCCTGGTGCTTTGTTGTGGATCTTTGCATCTATTATAACAGGGTATTCACTGATCTGATTACTGGGGTAAGCCAGTTCAGGCACCCTCTCCACTATTGCTAGTAGTCTAAACTGGAATCATGCTTGTGGATTCTTGGGACCTTCCCTAGCACCAGGTTTCTCCCTATCCCCATGATGTCTCTCTCTATCATGGTATCTCTTTTATTGCTCTTCTACTCTGTCCCTGTTCTATCATGACCATCCCATTCCCTTACATTCTCATCACCCGTGCCCTACCCTCTATTGCCTCCCCTCATGCCCATTTTACCCATGGAGTTCTCATCAATTTCCCCTTCCCAGAGTGATCCATGTGTCACTCGTAGGTCCGTCCTTGTTAGCTAGCTTCTCTTGAACTGTGGGTTGTAAGTCTGGTTATCTTTTGCTTTACATCTTGTATCCATTTATGAGTGAGTACATACCATGTTTGTCTTTCTGAGTCTGGTTACCTCACTCAGGAAGACATTTTCTAATTCCTTCCATTTGTCTGCAAATTTCATGATGTCATTGTCTTTTACTGCTGAGTAGTACTCCATTGTGTATATCTATAACAATTTCTTTATCCATTCTTCAGTTGAGGGGCATCTAGGTGGTTTCCAGGTTCTGGCTTTTACAAACAATGCTGCTATGAACACAGCTGAGCAAGTGTCCTTGCGGTATGATTGAGCATCCCTTGAGTATATGCCCAAGAATTGAGTCACTGGGTCTTGAGGTAGATTGATTCCCAATTTTCTGAGAAACTGCCATACTGATTTCCAAAGCAGCTGTACAAGTTTTTACTTCCACCAACAGTGGAAGAGTGTTCCCCTTGCTCCACATCCTCTCCAACATAAGCTGTCATCAGTATTTTTGATCTTAGCCATTCTGACATGTATAAGATGGTATCTCAGAGTTGTTTTGATTTCATTTCCATGATAACTAAGGATGTTTAGCAATTATTTAAATGTCTTTTGTCCATTTGAGATTCTTCTGTTAGAATTCTCTGTTTAGCTCTGTAGCCATTTTTAATTGGATTGTTTGGTATTTTGTTGTCTATTTTCTTGAGTTCCTTATATATTTTGGAGATCATCTCTGTCATATGTGGGGTTGGTAAAGATCTTTTCTCATTCTGTAGGCTGCATTTTGTCTTACTGACCATGTCCTTTGCCTGACAAAAGCTTCTCAGTTTCAGGAAGTCCCATTTTTAATTGTTTCTGTCAGTGTCTGTGTTACCGGTGTAATATTTACGAAGTGGTCTCCTGTGCCAATCCATTCCAAAGTACTTCCTACTGTCTCTTCTATTAAGTTTAGTGTAACTGGATTTATGTTGAGGTCTTTGAACCACTTGGACTTAAGTTTTGTACATGGCAATGAATATGTATCTATTTGCAATCTTCTACGTATTGGCATCCAGTTATGCAAGCACCATTTATTGAAAGTGCTTTCTTTTCTCCAATTGTACACTTTTGGCTTCTTTGTCAAGAATCAGGTGTTCAAAGGTGTGGGGATTAATGTCAGGGTTTTCAATTCAATTCCAATGGTCCACATGTCAGTTTTTATGCCAATACCAAATAGTTTTTATTACTAGAGCTTTATAGTAGTACTTGAGGTGAGGGATGGTGATTCCTAAAGAAGTTACTTTATTGTACATGATTGTTTTAGCTATCCCGGGTTTTTTGTTTTTCCATATGAAGTTGAGTATTATTCTTTCATGGTCTGTGAAAAATTGTGTTGGTATTTTGATGGGGATTGCAATGAATCTGTAGATTGTTTTTGGTAAGATTGCAATTTTTATTATGTTGTTTCTACCTATCAATGAGCATGGGAGATCTCCCATTTTATAATATATTCTTCAATTTCTTTCTTCAACGACTTAAAGTTCTTGTCATACAGGTCTTTCACTTCCTTAGTTAGAGTTACTCCAAGGTATTTTATATTATTTGTGGCTGTTGTTAAGGGTGGTATTTCTCTGATTTTTTTTCTCAGCCCATTTATTACTTGTATATAGGAGAGCTACTGATTTTTTTAGTTAATCTTGTATCCTGCCATATTATTGAAGGTGTTTATTAGCTGAAGGAATTCCCTGATAGAATTTTTGGGGTCACTTATGTATACTATCATATCATCTGCAAATAGGGAAAGTTTGACTTCTTCATTTCTAATTGTATTCCCTTGATCTCCTTTTGTTGTCTTATTGCTCTAGCTAGAACTTTGAGTACTATACTACATAGATATGGGGATAGTGGACAGGATTGTCTTGTTCCTGATTTTAGTGGAATCAATTTGAGTTTGTCCCCATTTAATTTGATGTTGACTATTTGCTTGCTGTAAATTGTCTTTATTATGTTTAGGTATGTTCCTTGTAGTCCTGATCTCTCTGAGACTTTTATCATGAAGAGGTATTGGATTTCATCAAAAACTTTTTCAGTATCTAATGAGATGATCATGTGTTTTTTTTTTGTTTTTTTTTTTTTTTATTTCAGTTGGTTTATATATTTGATTACATTGACAGATTTTTGTAAGCTGAACCATGTTTGCATCCCTGGTATGAAGCCTACTTGGTCATGGTGAGTAATTTTTTTTTTTTTATGTGTTCCTAGATTAAGTTAGCCAAGTATTTTATTGAGTGTTTTTGCATTGATATTCATGACGGAGACTGGTCTTTAGTTCTCTTTCTTTATTGCGTATTTGTGTGGTTTGGTTGTTGGGGTAACTGCAGTCTCATGAAAAGTTTGGCAGTGTTCCTACTGTTTCTATTGTGTGGAACAATTTGAAAAGTATTGGTATTAGCTCTTATTTTATTTTATTTTTTGAGACAGGGTTTCTCTATGTAGTTCTAGTTCATGTCCTGGATCTCGTTATGTAGACCACGCTGGCCTAGATCTCACAGAGATATGCCTGCATCTGCCTACTCAGTGCTGGGATTAAAGCTGTGTACCCCCACTGCCTGGCTCAGCTCTTACTTGAAAGTCTTGTAGAATTCTGTGCTGAAATCAAGTAGTCCTGGCTGGTCTTTTTTTGGTTGGAAGACTTTTAATTAGTGTTTCCACTTCCTTAGGGGTTATAGGTCTATTTAAATTCTTTATCTGGTCTTCATTTAATTTTGGCATGTGGTACCTATCAAAAAAAAAAAACTGTCTTTTTTTTTTTTTTTTTAGATTTTCCAATTTTTTGGAAAACAGATTTTTCAAGTATGATCTGATGATTCTCTGAATTTCCTCACTGTCTGTTGTTATGTCTCCCTTTTTCTGACTTTGTTAATTTGGATATTCTCTCTGCCCTTTGGTTAGTTTGGATAGGGCTTGGTCTATCTTGTTGATTTTTTCAAAGAATCAACTCTTTGTTTCATTGATTCTTTGTATTGTTCTCTTTGTTTCTATTTTATTGATTTCAGTCCTCAGTTTGGTTATTTCCTGGTGTCTATTCCTCCTGGGTGTGTTTGCTTCTTTTTGTTCTAGAGCTTTCAGGTGTGCTATTAAGTCACTAGCATGAAATTTCTCCAACTTCTTCATGTGGGCATTTAGTGCTATGAATTTTCCTCTTAGCACTGCTTTCATAGTGTCCCATAAGTTTGGGTATGTTGTACATTTATTTTCCTTGAATTCTAGGAAGTCTTTAATTTATTTATTTCTTCCTTGACCCATTGGTGAATCCATTGAGCATTATTCAGTTTCCATAAGATTGTAGGCTTTCTATAATTTTGGTTTTTGTAATCTAACTTTTAGTCTTAGTGGTCCAATAAAATACAGGTGATTATTCCATTTTTTTAAAATCTATTGAGATTTGCTTTGTGGGTATGTGGTTGATTTTAGAAAAGTTTCCATGGGGTCCTGAGGAAAAAAAAATTATATTCTTTTGTGTCAGGGTGGAATGTTCTGTAGATATCTATTAAGTTCACTTGAGTCATAATATCTGTCAGATCCCTTATTTCTCTGTTAAGCTTCTGTCTGGCAAATTTGTCCTTTGGTAAGGGTGGGGTGTTGAAGTCTTCCACTCTCAATGTGTGTTGTTTGGTGTGCAATTTAAGCTTTAATATTATTTCTTTTACATATGTGGGCACCCTTGTATTTGGAGCATAAATGTTCAGAATTGAGACTCCATCTTGGTTGATTTCTCCTGTGATGAATATGTAGTGACCTTCCTTATCTCTTTGATTGATTTTAATTTAAAGTCTATTTTGTTAGCTATTATGATAGCCATATTGGCTTGCTTCTTAAGTCTATTTGGTTGGAAAGTCTTTTCCCAGCCTTCCACTCTGAGGTAGTGTCTGTATTTGAAGTTGAGGAGTATGCAGCCGAAGGAAGGAAGGATCCTGTTTTTTTTTTTTATCCATTCTGTTAGCCTGTGTTATTTTATTTTTTTACAGGCAAATTGAGTCCATTGATAGTAAGGGTTACTAGTGACCAGTGATTGTCAATCCCTGCTATCATTTTATAGTAGTTTGTGTCTATTTCCCTTCTTTGGGATTTTTTCTTTGCTGTGGCTTATCTGTTGCCTGTGGTTTGATGGGTACATCTATATTCCTTAGGTTGGAGTTTTCTTTCTAGTGCTCTCCGTAGGGCTGGATTTGTGGATAGGTATTGTTTAAATCTTATTTTGTCTTGAGTTGTGGTGATCTCCATCTGTGGTAATTGAAAGTTTTGCTGGGTATAGTAGTTTGGGCTGGCATCTGTGATCTCTTAGTGTCTGCATTACATTTGTCCAGGTATTTTGGTGAGGGTATTTGCACATGTGGAAGTCAAAACCTTCTGGGTTTTGGAGTCTCCATTGAGAACTCTGGTATTATTCTGAAGGATCTGCCTTTATAAGTCACTTGGTCTCTTTTTCCTTTGCTGCTCTTAATGTTTTTTTCTTTATTCTGTATGTTTGGTGGTTTGATTATGTTGAGAAGGGACTTTTGGTGTGTGTGGGGGGTCCAGTTTATTTGGAGTTCTGTAAGCTTCTTGTATCTTCATAGGTATTTCCTTCTTTAAGTTGAGAGAGTTTTTTTCTATGACTTTGTTGAATATATTATCTGTGACTTTGAGTTGGTATTCTTATCTGTCTTCTATCACTATTATTCTTAGGTTTGGCTTTTTCCTGGTGTTCAAGATTTCCTGGATGTTTTGCATTACAACATTTTTGGCTGTAGTGTTTTATTTGACTGATTAATCAATTTTCTCTATTTTATCTTCCATGCCAGAGATTCTCTCTTCCATCCCTTGAATTCTGCTGGTTATGCTTGGATCTGTAGTTCCTGTTCATTTACTTATATTTTCTATTTCCAATATTCCCTTGATTTGTGTCTTCTTTGTTGCTTCTATTTCAATTTTCATGTCTTGAATTGTTTTCTTCACATGTTTAATTGCTTTTTTCTTGGTTTTCTTTAAGGGATTTATTGATTTCTTCCAATTTTTTGTTTGCCTTTTCTTCATGTTTTTAAAGAGAATTTTTCATTTCCTCTTTAAAGGTCTCTATCATCTTCATAAAGTTATTTTTAAGGTTACTTTCTTCTGCTTCTTCTACATTGTGATATTCAGGTCTTGCTACTTTAGAACTGCTAGTTTCTGGTGGTGCCACATTGTTCTTTATGTTGTTGTATATATCTGTGCACTGGCACCTACCCATCTCTTCCTCCAATAGTTGCAAGAGGTGTCTATGTCTGAGGGAGCTGCTCTTGGTCCAATCTTTACTTGCTGTGTCTTGTGTTTCAGGGGACCACTCTTGATCCAATTGAACACTTGGTGTAGTTGAAGCTGGTGAATTCTGTGTCTCAGGGAGAAGGGAGTAGATCTGGTAGATTCTGTGTATCAGGGAGCCACTGAAGTTGCAGGGTCATGGTGGGTTTGAGGTAGAAGTGGGTATTATAGATTGCAGGGTATGATTGGGGGGTGTTGGTGAGGATGCACATAGCAGGAGTCTTCCTTGCTGGCCTGCAACATGGGCAGTGATGGTTTGGTGTGCGGGGCACAGGTTGTGCCTCAGAGTGGGAGAAGAGTCCTTCAACCTCTTGATCAAATCAGAACTGGTAGATTGTATTTCTCAGGGAGCTGCTGAGGTCACAAGGGGATCAGAGGGTTTGAGGTAGAGAGTGGGTCTTGTAGATTGCAGGATCCAATGGGAGGTGTTGGTAGGGATGTGTGCTCACTGGAGTCTTCTCTGCTGGCTTGCAACTAGAGATACAGTGGGTAGGGGTGGGGAGATACAGGTTGTGCCTCAGGGAATAGGTCCTAGAGTTTAAATACCATATTCATGAGAACTAATAAAATAACCCTAAATATACGATGAGTGGGTTTTTAAGATAAGGTATATCCATCCGAATAATGCAATATCATCCATAGTAAAAGAAAATAAATACAGCATGAATAATTCTAAAAACACAATTAAAAGCAGGAGATGTGAGTGACATAAGTAAACATATCCTGTGTGTGTGTGGTTTTCTTCTTTATGAAAATATATAGCAGACAAAACAGACTCTAAGTAGTTCAATGTTTGCTTAGGATCAAAGGCAGAGAAGGAGCAGTTTGAGATTAACTAGTGATTTATTTAGGAAATTTGGAAGATGATAATGATAAGATTTTGAACTACATTGTGTGATGGATGCAAAGCCATGTAAACTCACTCAAGACCCACTGAATTATAAAGAGTCAGTCAAATAACACTATATTTTGGCAAGTTTGTTAAACAAGATACTCAATATTTAAAACAAAAGTTTTCCTCGACATAAAAATATAGGTATAAAATTACTTCTTCAGGTTTTCTTTCTTCTTTGATGTATAATTATTGCTACTTTTGATTTGTGTGATACTGGCCAAAATCAAGACTGAAGATTGGTATAGGATCTGATCTATGGGAAACTCTGGTCGAGAAGCCATTGGTAATATTCCTAATGAACATGATAGCCTTAGCCAGGCTGTAAAATGTTATGGTTTGAGAGCAGAATGTTGCCAGAAAGGAAGGGAAAATCACAAATCCTTTTGACCATTTTGTTTAAACATGAAAACACAGTAATGTTTGGAGTCTGTTTGAGAGATGGGTACCTGTCAGGGACAAGACCCTTGATAGTCTGTGGGATTCATGTCAGACTGCAGTGTGACACCTGCATTCTTTATATTTAACTTGCTGTGAGGTACTGGAGGAAATGGGCCTTTACATTTCATATCTTGTGATTTTAGCAAGCCCAGTTGCAGAATTCCTGACTGACCTGAGTTAATTCTTGCGAACACATATCTCATGTATTACTATATAACAAGAAAATGATAGTGTTCGGTCATAAATCTCACTGTATATTCTCCACTAGAAATACAAAGACTCCACTAGAAATACAAAGAATGCCAAATCATGTTCTAGAAAATATTTGTAAAGAAAATTTGGAGCTCAAAGAGCCATATGATATATTGATGTTGTTCTTTGATATAAAATGCATTTTAAATTAAGTTTTGAATATCACAATATAAATTAATTCTTTATAATGAGAACATATTCTCTTAGCTTTAAAATATAAGGAACCAAACACAATAAATGTCTACACCTTTTGTCAGACAAATTAGAGAACTGATATTGTAAAGCAAACCACACCTGAAAATGTGGAGATAACTTAATTCCAGCCATCACAACTGAAGTCTGCTTACCTGCAGCAAAGTCCACCAGAGTCAGGAATGTATGAGAAACCATTGGTGGCCTCTGTCTTGATTGCTTCTTTCTTCTGTGGTTTTTATATGCAAATGTTCCAGGAAAGGTTCACATTGACTATCTTAAAAAGATCTCTTGATACTCTCTCTGGCAGGAAAAACAGAGGCTAATCATGGATTTCTCAACAAAGGGAAAAAATTACTTACTGAGAGGACAGGATTAAACTAAAGCCTTAGGTGGAGTCCTCCTTGTCAAGGCCCTGGGAGCCTTCTTGTCTTACCTAATGATGAGAGGAAAAAATGAGACAAATAAAAGTACCAGAATAATTTAAGAATATCTGAGCAAAATAAATGAAGCAGCTGAATGACTACAGTTTTATTGTAAATATGTAATCACTTGTTTTCCTATAGTTTTGCCATCATACTGTTGAAATCTAGGAAGTGATTATATTGTATACAGCTGCCAGATGACAACCTCTTGTACAGTTCTAAGCAGTGCCCCATGACACAAACAATGGCAAATGAACTTGATGCCTTTGATACTAAGAATTAAAGGAACGGTTAAACTGGCTAAATTAACATACATCTCATACAAAGGCTTATTTTACTCAGTTCTTTTTAACCTCCTACAAAATGTCTGAGTTTCAATAATGCAGTTCTTTTGTAGTATTAAATTTCTTTTATATATGTACAGACTGGGACAACTACAATTACCTGGAGAAACTGCATAATGCATGCTGTAAATATTAACATTCAATTATCCCAGGAATCAAAGCTTTGTAAGCAGGAAAAAGACACATTATATGAGCCTTATTTATTTAAAAACCTAATTCCTGCAAAGTTCTGACAAATGTTCCCTGGATTTCTTATATCCATTATGTTTCAAAAGATAGGTTAACATTCATGGTGTTTAGTGTCTCTGATAAAAATGTGTATTTCTATTTATGTTTGTTAGCAGAAATTATGGTGTCTGACCAAATATTTCTTGCCTTATAATGTACATTTTTCTCAACTTTATTACAAATAAAATAGAAAGTCACTTATTTTCTTAACAAATAAATTCCTCTCAGAAGGATGCAAACTCTACTTATTTTAGAGACTACAATAAACACATGAATAAACAGTTTATAGAACTTAGATCTCAGGTTAAATGACTGAAAACTAATAACATACTGTGTGTATCATATTAAACTCTTTGACAGAATAAATAAACCAACTGAAGTTTCTGTTCCTTGAAAGCTAGAAAGCATGTGGATTATCCCTGTTTATGTGCTTGTACTGGCCCACACCTCACCTCCAAATCTTTTGAGATTACATGCTGCATGATTGATACAAGTTTAATTGAATCCAAATATTCATTCCCTAAAGAGTTGGGTTTCTTGTCTTTACCAAAGGCAGCAACTAAGTGGTAGCTGTTAGGAAAGTACAGGCTGTGGGGTGAAATATATTTTACCCTTGGAGAAGTTCTAAATGTTCTTTATCAACATTGTTTTGGGGGACTTCCAAGTATTTTCTGTAAAACTATAAATAGAAACATATACTGTTAATAAAGTTGAGAAATAAAATCACCATTTCCAAGAGAAAGAACTTATTTTATTAGACAAGTATGGTAGTACCAACCTGTAATTTCCAACATGTAACTGGTGAGACAGAGAGAGACAAAGGCAGAAAGAAAATGAGAATGACCCTTACAGACAGAATTCTCAATAGGGATCCCACAGAAAGACATTCTGAGCTTCTGCTCTGCATCGGTTCCAGAAATGCCTCAATCTAAGGAGGCCATTTCTCCAATGGCAGGACTGGAAATGTATAATATATTGGCCTTCCTCTCAGGAGATAGTGAATTCCTTGATTCTGCTCTTTCATCTTTGGTAAATTATGCATCAGTGAAATAGTTCATCATGCATGAGTCTCAGATTGTTACTTATACAGTTATGGATGAATAAATAAGTAAAGGACTCATAACATTTCCTTTCAGTAGATAATTTGACTGGATACAGATATAACTAGATCTGAGAGACTCCCTAAAGGGAAGAGTACTTATATGGGATATTTATTATTATTATTATTATTATTATTATTATTATTATTATTATTTCTGGAATGGTGCTACATTATCACTGTACAAAATAAAAGAAAATTTTAAAAGAAATAAGATCATTTAGTTAGATACATGCTTTGTCTGTGGCCTGGGGGTAAAGTTTTAGTGAAAATTAAAGAGACTTTTAATTTTTTTTCACTTATACCCAAAAGACAGAGGTTAATAAGCATGATAATCCTTTACACTGATGTAACATATTTCACTTGAGGAATGGTTTCTTATGAATTATTGAATTTCCCACAGGTCAATGGACATTACATTTATATGAACTTAAGCATGGATTCTGGTCTTATCTCTTTTTATGTCTAACACTGGAAAAAATTATCTTTTCATATCTGTGTGTATCTGGCTAACTCTTCCTTTATCCTCAGTTTTTAACCTAGAACTTGTGTCTAGGGAAGTCTCTGGTCATCTCTTCACCCAGTTCAAAGATATTCTTATTTAATACTATGGAATACGGAACCAGACATTTTCTAGTTTCCAGTCTGAATTTACATAAAACACAACACACACACACACACACACACACACACACACACACACACAAACACACAAACACACACTCACACACATATCTATATATCTATATATCTATATATATAAATAAAAGAAAGACCTGTTTATTATCTATCTCTCATTATAAGACCCTTATGTAGAACTCCACAAAAATCTGCTGAATAAATGAATGACTGAACAAACACCAGAAAGAAATATGTATCAGTATAAATGCAGTTCTGGTGTCTGCCAAACAGTTTTAAGCAGGAGGCCATATTGTTATATAATGGAAGAGACAGAGTTTGTAGGACCACATAAGGAAGAAAGGGTGGAATATAGAATTGTGGCAGTTATTTAGATAGGTAAATCTATTTTGCCATGTAAGATCAATATGCAGTGAGGTCCAAAGAATCGCCAGCTACAGGCTTTACACAGTCATGTAGAAGGACAAAAGACAGAAAAATGTGCTGTAAATATAAAGAGCAAAGCAAAAGAATACAAAACTCATAAGCAAACCTGTACACACACACACACACACACACACACACACACACACACACACACGTACACACACATGACTTTTTTGTTGTTGTTTTTTTGAGACAGGGTTTCTCTGTGTAGCTTTGCGCCTTTCCTGGATCTCACTCTGTAAACCAGGCTGGCCTCGAACTCATAAACATCTGCCTAGTTCTGCCTCCTGAGTGCTGGGATTAAAGGCGTGTGCCACCACCGCCCGGCACACACACAACTTTTAATAAAAATGCTTTCATGAAAAAGGAAAATAATAACATTCCAAAAATAGTATTCGAAACACTCAATAATCACACAGGAAAGAAAAAGACCCTTACTATAATATACAAAGTAAAATGAATATCAAGTAAAGTGTTAGATAAACCTTATAAATCACTAGACAAAAATACATGAAAGTCCCAATGAAACAGATGTGAGTAATGGTTATTTTCAGAAGTGACCTCAAATAAATAGGCAAAAAAAAAACAAGGATAGCAACTACAAAGGCATCAAATAAAAAGGTATCTGAAAATCAATGGAAATATCCTGAACCTGATGGAAGAAGATGCAGTTGATTGGAAAAATGTTACAAATTGCATATATCATGGGACATTAACACTAAACAATATAAGAGAAAATCAAATTTGTGATAATAGCAAACAAGCAGCACAATTAAGAAATGGATAAAATACAAAAATAGACCTTTATTAATAATATATACAAATGATCAGCTTATCTATGACAGAATACTCACCATCAGTAATCATAAGAATGCTCAATCAATTTCTTAATAAGATGTTATATCATTCAAGTAAGTACACAAGTAGGAAAATATAACCAAAGCTGAAGTTGTAGAGAAATATGAGTTATTTCTCAGTGTTGATTAGTACTAAATTAATGTCACCGAAAAATAGTATGAAAGTTTAGCAAAAGCAATAGAATAAGTTAATTTTATAATTGTGTTATTGGAAATACACTCAGATAAATTTGATTTCTTTAAAAAGATATCTCTACTCTAACTTCATTGTGATACAGTATTGAAGACATGGACTACACTTACATAACAATATGTCAAAAGGTGAATGGAAAAAGACAATGTGGCATATATTGAAACCGGAATACTATTTAGTCATAAAGTGGAAATTGTACTTGGTGACAACGTGAATCAACCTCGAAAATTTTCAAAGCATGTGAAGACATCACACATTAAAGCACACCTACCAGTTCTTTTCATTTATATGTGAATTCTGTAAATGCAGATATCAAGGAAAGAAATAAAATGATAGATAGTATAACTTGAAAGAGAGAATTACAGTGATGTGTGTCAGGGATAAAAAGGTGTTGCAAGATATGGTAAGTGGTATCTATTGAAAAAATTTGTTCATTTCTTTGAGATTTTCCTATTTTGTGGAATACAGGTTTTTTAATTAAAACCTAATAATTCTTTTGGATTTCCTTGGTGTTTGCTGTTATGTCCCCTTTTCACTTCTGATTGTGTTAATTTGGATATTCTCTGGGTTTATAGCTCAGTAGTAGAGCATTTGGTTGTTATGTGCTTTTAAACAATAATTTTCAAAATAATTTTAACCTAATTAATATTATGTGTCATTGACTCTTTTAAAATAATTTTATAGCAGAACATGTTCACTAGTGTATCATATAAAAATAAGGAAAAATTCAAGAGCCAGATACCAATAAATTGTTAATATATTAAACAGAATTTTAAAAGATGAATGCATTAGTGAATAATCAGCCTAAATGGGCACTTGATTAACTGGACTTCCTGCAGTAATATTTCTAAACCCTCTGGTACTCAATGTATTTACCCATCAATATAGATACCTTCAAAATATAAAATTTGTCATTATATAAAAGGAAGTAGCCATTTTGAAGTAGGATTTGGGGATTATGAGATTTTAGAGCTTGATAGAAGCTGTTCAATTGTCTCTGAGTGCATGATGCTTTATAAAGAACACTCAACTCTGTGCATTCCTTGTGTACATTTTAGCTCATCTTGCATAAGAGATTATTCATCTTCAGTAGTTCATTTTTCTTGTGTTTCTATGATAGAAGATGGACTGCAGTATTCTTTGTTTTATGGCCCCTATTTGCTCTTTGCTCTATTAGAACCCTTATTATACTTACTATTCAGTAATATATGTACAAAGAACTTCATTTTCCCACCACAGTAATTCAAATACCATAATAGCTATCTTATCATATTGTATATTTTTAAAATATATCTTCCTAATAATATTTATTAGATAGGTATAAAGATCCCTGATAACATAATTAACATGTGTCTCATGCTTTTAAAGGAATTATATGTAAAATAATTTTTAATTGCTTTGACCATTAATATAAATATTGATCATGTTGTTGAATTTGTGCAATAGTGATCTATTAAAAGCTCATCTGTCATGTACTTACTGTGACATTCTTAATCTCTATGCTTTAACACTAAAATATCTGCAAATCACTGAGTGCCTGTTGTGAACAACTCATTGGACTATGTAGATTTAACCTTCCTTATAACTGTCAGGGTTATCTCTCAAAATGTAACTACTGTGAGAACACTGACTATGGATCGAGCTGTCCAAACTAATGTTTCTAGAGGAAGTTGTTGATGCTGAAATTAAAATCCAGTTGTGCTCACTTGTAGAAATGTTTATTATATTTGACAGATCTATAGTAGTAGAAATATCATATATTTTAAGTTGAAATAATCAGTTTAGGTGAAACAATTTGGTGTTTTACAAGTTTTTTACTCAATAGTGTAAATGAAACTATAAAACATTAGCTCTATAAAATACATTGCATATTGAATCGTTTCTGAGAGACAAAAAAGACTAACAAATTGACAGGTATTACCTACTGTGTGACTGATATTTAACTTTTAAACTGGGTTAATGATATAATAACACATATGTGGATCACTTAAATATGGTGGTAGATTATAATAAATGTGCCTTAGGATGCTTGGTATTATGAGTCTCTCATAGACTTTTCCTGTAATATCTCTGAAGTGATATCCTAGTCTATATGACTTAGCTTATTTTTCCTTGGCAACTAACCAGCAAAACATTCTAATGTTCTAAATGTGTTGAAAAATTTTAACACAATGATAATCAATTATGTATATAATTATTTAAAAATAGGCATAAAGTATTGTACAAGTCTTTATAAAGACAAAACATAGGTATACTTATATAGATCACCTACCATCAACAGTACTTATAGGACTAAAAGATTTGCTCCATGACTGAATAGTGGGCTGATATGCCAGTTTAGTACTACTGTGAGGTGCTAGACAATTACAATCTTTATATTTTCAGGTTATGATGTCTTCTTAACAAGTGATTAAAATGAAATTAAATTTAAATCTTAAAATAAGTTTCTTCAATGTTAGGTAATTGTTGTGTTTGAAGATAAACTTCATAAAATTTATATAACTTTATACATTTGTAAAAGTGTGTTTGTTTTCATACTTTTGTCTGACTATACTGCTTAAGATACACACAGATTTTGAAATCTGTGGAAAATATTTTATAATTCATATATATTACCTTTTTCTATTTAAAACATAATTTAACTTAGCTTTTCTTACTTACTATTTCTTTCTTTGAAACTAACATACAAATCTACACAGAGTTCTCAGATTTAAGCAGGATCAGAATAAATGAAATTGTTTATCTTCCATATCTACATCTGGTCCCATTGAAAGACAATCATGGGAATGTGATTGATGGTACTTCTTACCCAAGAGAAGAGGTGGATTGGAGATCCTTCCTGAGGCTCTTCCTAAGGACATGCCATGATTTCTTAAAATAAAACAATACTGATGTCTTCCCACCACTCCCTTTCTCCTTTTCTACCTCCCTTCACTCCTGACTTTCTTTCTTTTTTATTCTTTCTTTCCTATTTATCATCTTCATCTTCCTCATTCCATTTTCCTGTCTCATATGAAAACACATAGTGCACTGTAGTCATGTTCTCCTATTAATGAAATTTGGTTGATTTTGGAGTTCATGCTGACTTTATCAATTTAAAATACAATCCCATTATTCTCCTCATTCCCTATCTCAACTCTATGAACCCCTGTGCAGGTCTGAATGAGAACAGCCAACATTGGCTCATATCTTTGAATACTTGCTCCACAGTTGTTGAAACTGTTTTGGAAGGATTAGGAAGTGTGGTGTTATTGGAGGAGGTGTGGCTTTGGTTTTTGTTTATGTTTCAAAAGCCTATGCCATCCCTATTTAGTTCTCTCCATCTCTGTGTCTCATGTCTGCAGATCAGATATAAATTATCAGCTGCTACTTCAAGACATGCCTAGCTTCCTGTTGCAATATTCCCTACCACAGTGGTCATGGAAACTAAACTCTTGTATCTGTGAGTGACCAAATAAAATGCTGCTTTTTAAAAATTGTATTGCTCCGGGTGTTTTTGTTTGTTTGTTTGTTTATTTTGTTTGTTTGTTTGTTTGTTTTGTTTGTTTGTTTGTTCTTAACATTAATGGAAAAGTAACTAAGACTAGACCACCTTGCTCAAAATTAAATTAATGACCTGTCATCAATTGTTACAACCTTAAAGAGCTTATTTTTGCATCACTAACTTCTTACTTAGGCCATGCTTCAATTCATATCATCAGAACTTACTCCACAACCTGTAGCCAGCCTTCTCCATTTTTTTTTTTTGTTCTCAGTTGTTTCATACATTAAGGAGATTATTTAACATATTGTGTCACTTTGTTTCTGTAGGCAAGATTGTAGATATGATACAATGAGACATGCTTGATTGACAAGTAATAATCCTCACTATTTTTTTTCCTTTGCAGTCATTAATCACTTTTAATCAACTGATTAACATGGCCTTTTGTTGCCCCTGTTAGCAGTGAATTTTCTACACTTAGCAGGCACAATGAGCAACACATGAGGTTAAGTCTGACACCAAAATAAACAAACAAAATGCAAAAAACCTCAAACTTGAGATCATGGGATTTGCCATATTTATAGTGCTATGGCTAGAGTAACAGAATATATTGTTCTACATAAAACATCAGAATGATTATATGCTTTACCAATAATTAATGTTATAGTATATTAAGCATAAGAGTTTGTATCTTGATAACTTCTTGTCTGTTTCAAGCTTTCTATGCCACATATAATCACTATGAAATTATGCATTTATTTGTATAGGTAGAAATTTTAGGAATGTAATGAATTGTACTGTGATGTTATTTCAAGAAAATGTCATTAGATGACCAGTTTGATATTTTGTTTGTTTGTTTGTTTGTTTTTGTTTTTCGAGACAGGGTTTCTCTGTGCAGCTTTGTGCCTTTCCTGGATCTCGCTCTGTAGATCAGGCTGGCCTTGAACTCACAAAGATCCACCTGCCTCTGCCTCCCAAGTGCTGGGATTACAGGTGTGTGCCACCACTGCCCAGCTTTCAATTTGATTTTTTAAAAGATACTATATCTTAGTGGATCATGATCTTATAAGTAGGACATTGATAAATATAATTCAATGTGACACATGATTGAAATCAATATTATGATATCATCTCCATATGTGCTTTCTTGCCTACAGAATGTTTAAGGTTACATTTTTAGTAGTTTTACAAGGAATCTGTTCACAGACATAATCATTTAAAGGCACCAACACAAACTATAAATCGTTTGGAACACATCTATGACATTCAGTTTTCGTAAAGAGAATTATCCACTTGATCTTGTGGAGGCTACCTAGAAAACAGGACCCTAGGAAAGACCTAGGAATCACGCAATGACAGAGAAATGGACGAGATCTACATGAACAACCTGGACGACAGTGGGAGTAATGAAGGGCAAGATTTGAGGGAAAGAGAGCTTAGGGGAGCAGGAGATCCCAGCTGGATCAAGAACAGAAAGGGAGAACGAGGAATAACAGACCATGATAAATGAAGACCACTTGAGAACAGGAATAGGCAGAGTGCTCAAGAGGTCCCCAGAAATCCACAATGATACATCCTCTGTAGACTAAACACCCTAGCAGTCTTCTTGGAACTCTCATCCAATAACTGATGGAAGTGGATGCAGAGATCCTCAATATAGTGATATTTTATTTGTATTGAAATATGATTTTATTTATATGTTAATAAAGTTGCCTTGAGGTCAGAGCAAGCCAGAGTGGTAGTGCCTTTAATCCCAGCACTTGGGAGGCAGAGTTAGGTAGATCTCTGTGTGTTCAAGGACACAGCCAGCATGGCAGACACACACCTTTAATCTTAATAGCAACCATAGAAGACCTGGAGGTCTGTACAAACTGGCAGTGATGAGGAGATCATGTGGCTATGTTTACAACCAATGAGAAAACAGAACAGAGAATCTATATAAAAAAAAAAAAAAAAAGATAGGGCACAGAGAGGTAGCTCTCTTGCAGAGAGGAAGGACAGCAGAAGCAGTGAAGGATAAGTTTTTTCCTCTCTTGATCTGACCTCGTGGTTTTTAACTCTGCAATTGGTTCTGTGTTTCATATTTTACAAGACGGTTACATCTACACCTCAGCCAGGCCCCAGGTGGAGCTCCAGGTGTCCAACGGTTGAGAAAGAGGAGGGACTGCAAGAGCATGAATGGTTGAATCTAAGATTGCAAAAAGCACAGGAACAAATAGCCAATCGAAAGAAAGCACATGAATTATGAACCAAAGGCTGTGGAGCCCCCAACTGGATCAGGCCCTCTGGATAAGTGAGACAATTGAATAGGTTGATCTGTTTGGGAGGACCAGGACCTGTCCTTAGTGCATGAGCTGGCTGTTTGGAACCTTGGGCTTACAAAGGGACACATGCTCAGCCTGGAAGGATGGGACAGGACCTGCCTGTACTGAATCCACCAGGTTTAAATGAATCCCCAGGGGTGTCTTGGTCCTGGAGGACATGGCAATGGAGGGGAGGGGTTGGGGGGAAGGTGGGGGGGGGGGCAGGAAGGGAGAAGACAGGGGAACCCATGGCTGATGTATAAAATTAAAACACATAATAAAAAAAAAGGAATTCTAATTAGTTACATAAAGCAGTAAAAGTTTTGAGTTTTCCTTCAAGTTATTAACATTTATAAATAATTATCATCATAGAGTAAGTTAACTTCAAATGTATCTTACTTAACTTCAAATGTAGACTTAACTGTACCTATTACTGAAAGTTGATAAATGTAAATGTTGGCCACATGAGTTTCTATAATGATTTATTTTTATTAACTTTTTTCTTGTATGTTTGTATATGAACCTTCGTCTACCAGTAAAGACCAGAAGAGGGTGACAAATATCATAAAGATGTTTAAAGATCCATAAATTGCATTTAGTTTTCATATTTCAGTTTCAAGAGAAGTAATAAAATCTACATCAAGAAACAAATATCTAATCAGATAAGCAAATTAAAACATGACTACAATTTCTAATAATTTTGATTAATGGTGCAAAATAGATACTGCATATTCATAAAATCAATATATACAGAAAAAAAAAGTTATTCAAAATGCTTTCTACTTCTAGGAAATTTTGAGTTTCCAGTATTTGGGATTGAGTTTCAGTTGCTACAAAAATAGCACTTACTGCACTAAATTTAATTGTGTTGTAAACTACAAGGCTCAAGAACATGTTTTTTATTTTTATATATGTTATATGTGAAGTGTAGATTAATCATTACCAATAAAGCATGTGAAAGATAAATATATATACACACATACATATATATGTATAATTATATGACTGTATTTATCTATTTTGGTCTCTCACATCCAATATATTAAAACTAGTCACATGTTTTGTCAATAATTCAAATAAAATGATTACACATATCAATTTAGAGTTAATGATTTAGAAGCAATATTACTGGAGAAGTCACTGTAGGAAACCATACAAATTGTCCTTAGAAAAAAATACTCAGGTCATAATTACTTTAAGCCATTATCTCTATCAGATTTCTTAGATCTAGTTTACCCAAACATCTAGATTTTTTGATGTGAAAAATCTCAACTTACATTAAGGACTATAGAGACATAATTTAGCATTTTCTATGTACAGATTAATGAGTCTTTCATGACAGTACTTTAGACTGGTTCTAGATTGTTATATTCTGGACTTTACATCACTATATTTTAATATCTTTTTATCTCCTTCCTGCCCTTTAAAAACCATATCCCATGCATTTCATTAGTGTACCTATAAACATGTAATTCTATAACATTTAGTTTTATCATGTGGTTCATTTTCATATGTCAAAACAGAAGATTTTTTTCAAAGAAAGTTTACAACTCTTCTTAGACAAAGAAGTAATGTAAATAGTTAGTGAGCTAATGGACATATTCTTCCTAGGCAACATATTATCATTCAACAGGCTTATCTCAAATTTGGTTATAAATGTCCAAAGATACAAAGTCAGTGAATTTTTTTAGTTTCTGGATTCCAGTATTCCTATAATAAGAAATTAAAATTGAAATAGAAAAGTGCTTGAAAATGAAAAACTGTAATATAAATGTAACAAAATAAGCCTATGATTTACCTAGAGGTCTTGAAGTCTCTCAAGATCAACTTCTTGGAAAGGACAATTATGCTGATATACAAAAACAGTCTTTATATGGTGACCATACCCTAGCTTTATGTCGAATGGCAGCCTTGAATGCTTGGGACAGAATTGAAGAAGTAGGAAAGAAAACTGAGTCATTTACTAAAGTTATACAGGGACCCAAAGAAACCTTCACTGATATTTTCTTTTACAAAAACTGACTTCAATAGTAAATAGGATGGTAACAAATTCAAAAGCTAAACAAATAATAATTGAATCTCCAGCTTTTGAGAATGCTAATACACAATGCAAAAGGGTAAATAAGCTATTAAAGGCAAGATCAGTACCCTTGGAGGAATGGATCTGAGATACAATCAATGTTCGTTCTTATGACCATGATGATGCTTGGTTAGGAGGGGTGATTTCCAGAAGTTTAAAGAAAAATAGTAATGTCAAATGTTTCAATTGCAGTAAACAAGGTCACATAAAAAGGACTTTAAACAGGGCATTCCTAGAAATAATGTTTTTTGAAGGAATAATTCTAAAAGAATACAACTCCCTTCTGGATTGCGCAGAAGGTGTGGCAAAAGGAGACATCGGACCAATCAATATATGTTAACATGGCACAGATAAGTTAATCCCTTACCTTTGCCATTGGGAAATGCCCTGAGGGGCCTCTCGCAGGCCCCTATGTCAAATTCCATTCAGTCCTTTCTTGTCATTTATGGAGGAAGCTTCTTCCCAGAGCAATTAAAGAAGCTAATGCCTATGTAAAAACAAAGACAAAACAAAAAATATCAACAAAAAAGCACACACACTATTAGAATACATACTAGAACAGCTACAGAAGAGATAAAAAATTTGGGAGAAACCATAAATCAAAATTGATAAAAAATAGATTTGGAAACTCCCCAGAGTTAAGGTTGAGGAACAGTTTTGTTTTTGTCATTTCAAGTTAATAAAACAACCATCTTGAGGAATGGTTGTTAAAGACCTTTGGACAAATAAGCATCCAAAGCAGAAGAGAGAACTACCAGGAAAAATTACCAAGAAAAGGAGTAATCTAACCTAATGCAACCTCTAAAGTTTCCAGAATATGATGGGATCCCACCATAATGATTCCACATGGACTATGAAAACAACACTAAGCTGACAAATACCACCTAAAGATCAGTTTTGGACGATAAACTGCTCAGCACAATTTTGAAGTGGCTAGCTGAGATGATCCAGCCTCACATACTACTATAACCAGGACAAGCCCTGAATTTTCCCATTATGCAGAGATTGGACACAAATGATACAGCTACCTTTTCCAGGACTTGACAATTAATTCAATTTTTTTTCCTTTTCAGGATCCATTAAAGATGCCTTTGCTCCCAGAGAGCAGGAAGTAGTTGTAAGACTATGTTACCCACATTCTCAAGAGGTGGGATGGGTGGTTTTATGTTGTTCAATGAGTTATAGATATTTGTAATTGTTTTGGTGTTTTATTAAAAGTTGTTATTGGTAATGGTCAGGAAAGAAACTAAACAAAGGAGATTAGCATCAGGGATCTTGTTTGAAAAAAAGAAAATGAAAAAAGAGAGGATAAAAATATGATAAGATAAATGGTAGATTATTGAATCTACACTGAAAACAAAAAAGGGAGAATATGAATATGATAAGATAAAAGGTAAATTATTGAATCTACTTTCAAAAACTAACTATTAGTTTTAAATATATTTTACTGCATTGGATTTTTTGTATACAAATTTTGCATATTGAAAAAAATTGAGATTAATTTTGTTTTAAAATACTGTACATACATTTCTACTCTTGTTCAAAGTATTGTACCTTTACACCGCATTTAACAATGTAATGCAAATTGCTAGTCCTTGAAAATTATTATTACCAACTCTTTAGGATAATAAAGAAATGAGTATTAATTGTTAGCCACCTATATAATCAAACCTATAGTCATATTATGTATGTTTTCAAGGTCAAACAGAGATATATTTTAGATAGACAAATTGTCTTCAAGCACTTCAGAGATCTACAGAATATGGCATTTAAGATGCTTTAATAACACAGATTCTATTTTTTTTATTACTATGAGACATATCTACTCTTTGCTGCACCAATCTATTTCAGAGAAGACAATGGGCATTGAAAAAACATCATATGGAGTTTACTATCTTTGTGGTAAAAGTTAGCCATTGGACAAAAAAGTACCCTTGCCTTAACTGCTGAAAGTATGCTGTTCAAATGGACAAGCTGGACACAAAAGAAAGGACTGCTGAACCTTTCCAAGACAAGGTAAGAAAGTCCTGCAAAATATCCTGCTTCACAGATAAGTTTGTCAGATAATGCTAGAGCAGTAGGCTGAAGATGGATGCCCCAACATTGCAGAGGAACCCTGGGTGACTGTTCAGGCAGCCTGCTGCTTCTGTCATTTCTCACATTTTTGGGAAATTGCTTACCTGCACTTACTGTTCACTTAGGTAATATTATTTTCTTCTTCAGTCTCTGAGGGTGTTGAAGACTAGCCAGTTATCGTTTTCCTTGTTAACAAATTCAGAAAAGAAACTCACTAAAGGGTGTAAAGTGTGTAAGTTTAAAAGACATCAAAAGATAGTTTTGAGCTGGGTAGCAGTGGCACAAAATTTTAATCCCAGCACTCGGGAGGCAGAGCCAGGTGGATCTCTGTGAGTTCAAGGCCAACATGGTCTACAGAGTGAGATTCAAGACAGGCACCCAAACTACAAACTACTACATAGAAAAACTCTGTCTCAAACAAACAAACAAACAAACAAAAAAGATAGTTTTGTGTTGGTAACACAAGTTTATAGAAGTGAATTAGGTACACATTTTGGACTCACCAAAAAAGGATAAATAATGGAGTATTTTTCTCTGAATATGTCAAATGTTAATGGACTGCTACATGAGTTGAGAACCCATACTTGGATCCCAGCACCCACATAGCACCTTGCGGCCTTCTGTAATTTTAGCCCTGGTCATCTTTATAATGTTATGGCCTGCATTGATGCTAGACAGGTAAGTTTCACACAGACACACATGCAGGCAAAGCAAACATAAAAATTACAAAAAAATATAAATAAATACATAAATAAGAAAATAAATAAATGCTGAAATTTTATCTGTAGACTTTGTACAACCCAAATGAAATAAGAGATGTCAATAATTGAAACTGAAATTTATATAATTATATTACTAATAACACACAGAGAAGATGTAAAGAATATAAGATCAAAATAAAATCCATAATAATGCTTATCAGGAAACTTCACAAAGACAATAGATTATTAGTAAATATATGGAAATAGATCAAAAATACTAAATCAGGAATACAAAAATAGACACATTAGTGCAATTAATATTCTTTCAAGGATGCAAAATAATCTAGTTTAAAAATAGCTCTTTTTGTTCTCAATAGATATAAAAAATGGGTCTGTAACAAATATTCAACCATATATTGAAACATTGGGAGAACAAGAGAGAGAGATAAGAAAAAAACAAAGTTGAGAACAATGATAACAAATAGGAAAAAGAAGAAGAAGGAAGAAGAGGAGGAGGAGGAAGAGAAGAAGAAGAAAAGGAGAAATGAGAGAAAGAAAGACCGGAGGCAGGAAGATACCTCAGCAAAAACATCTAAAATTCATTTTCTTAGTGAAAGAGGAAAGACTTTAATTGGCATTTTTTCATCAAAATTAATTCACATACCATTGCCTAAAAAGCTAAATAATTAATTATATCTTTATTTATTATAGGAATTAAGATATTCCACTAAATGAGATGTCTAAACTAATTTTAGTGTAATAAATCTATTTTCTTTACTTCAGATTCCATAGTTTCCTCAATGCATGAACATGCATACATGCATGTAGAAAATTCTTAACTGTACATAAATGAAAAGAATTTATTCATGCATTAACTACAACAGTTAAATAATATTAGGAAGGAAAGCAAATTATATCAAATGACTGAGTTTCTTATCAGTAATCTCATTTGAAATAGTGTATGTAATAATGAAAAATGCATTAAACAAATAGTGTTTTATTACTGATCCTAATTTAAAGATAGAAGAAAATGTGAGGGGGAGAATCTAATTGGTGAAGTTGTTCCTCATAGGGGTAGAGGTTTCAGTTCTGAGACTGAAACATAGTTTACTTATGTACAGTGTTCTTTATTTATAGTTTTGTTTTCTATGGGCTCACTTATCTGGAATCAACCAAGACCCAAACAAAAAAATATTAACATAAAATTTTAGAATTCAGTATTGTCATGTTCCATGGTGACAGAATGAAATTTCATTATTTTTTTGTCAGGAGTCATCACCATTTATGTGCCACCCTCCTAAGTGAGAGGGAGAGAGAAAGAACCAGAGAGACAGAGACTATTGTGTGCATGTGTGTGTGTAATTATTAGTGTAAATTGATATGTATCATCCTTTCATAGTTTTTCCACAAACTGGATCCCACCTAACTTACAGGATGAAAGAGGAAAACACACACACACACACACACACACACACACACACACACACACACATGCACACATACATTTAGATATTTTAATGGATTAAATTTTATAAATTAAAATTAAACTTTATATGTAGAGAGACAGATGTTATAGTTAGATATTCATACATACTCTAGCTTTGTCCCCTACAGTGTCTAAGAGGTATGATTTGACATTTTAGTCATGAGAAAACTGGGTAGAATTTCATAATTTTTTCCAAATGATTGTTTTTGCTGGTCTCTACAGACATAAAAGGCAAGTGGCTTTTTTTTTTTTTGCAGTCCCAATTCAATGAAAAAAAAAAACAAACAAAACTGTCTTTGGGGTTGGAGAATAGTTCTCCCCTTTTCTAAACCGAAGCAGGATAGTTAAAAGCAAATCTAAAATCTCTGTCTCATGTAAGAAGAACCCCCAGGTATGGGACAAAAAAAAAACCCAAAAATATGGAACTATTTTATTGGTATTAATATCATCATCCTTTTGTTTCCCTTTGATTCTTTAAAACTTTTCTTAAGGAATAAACATCTCAAAATTTATAAAATTATTATATATCTTTAAACTTTCTGTCATGATATTAATGGTCATATAAAATACTATCTGGCTCTATAAATCAGCTTTATCTAGTTTATTGTACATAATATTAGACTTGAGGCTGAAGCAGATAACTAGGAACTAAGTTTGTGTACCCAGATGTATTTAACATACTGTGGGTCTTCAACTTCTCAGAGATCTCCTGCATATAACATTTGGAATGTTTAAGTTTTCTTCAGTGAACCATGAATATTCTTGGCAGTAATCTTTGAGGTAACCAAGAATGTAGCAGGGGCCTGCAATGATGAATCCACCTGGGTGGTGGCAATACCATTAAGCTGACCAACACCACACACAGATCAGCTTCAGACTACAGAATGCTCAGGACAATGCAAAGTGGTCAGCTAAGATGGTCCAGCCTCATAGACTTCTCGATCCAGGACTTCAGATGATCCCTGCTTTTTACCAACATACCAAGACTGCACAATAGCTAGCTCACACTAGACTTGAACATTATCTTATTTTTCTCAGGATCCCCTAAAGATGATGTCACCTCCATACAGCAGGAAGCATTTTTAAAAGCAAGATTCGACATCGCCAAGAGGTAGTGTGGGTGGTTTTTGGTCATTCGGTGAGTTATGGATGTTTACCACTGTTTGGTAGGGGTGGTTGCAAGTTGTTACTGGTCATAGGGAAAAAACTAAGCAAAGTAGGAAATATTCAGGGATATCTTTCTGAAAATAACAAAAGGGGGGATATAGGAAAGACAGGATAAGATTATTGAATCAATTTTTAAATTAAAAAGCAACTATTAGTCTCAAATAAATTACATTGGTATAGATTTTGGAACATTGATACAAATTTAAGGTTATTTTTGATACGGCATGCTGTATGTATGTTTCTACTCATGTTTAATTTTTTTGTGTATTGTTACAAAGTTCTAATCCTTGAAAGCTATTATTTAAAACAATTTAGGGTAATAGGAAATTCAGGTTATTAGTCACCTATAGGAACTAAATTTATGGTCATATTAGATGTGTTTTCAAGGTCAAGCAGAGATATTTTAGATAGATATATGTTTTCAAATACTTCAGATATTTATAGAGTAGGTCATTTAAGATGTTTTAACATCTGCTACTGACAATATCAATCTACTTCAAAGAAGATAATGGACATTTATGTACCTCCATATGGAATTTACTTTCATTCAATGTGGCACATTTATCCACTAGGCAAGTAATTGCCCTTGCCTTGATTGCTGACAGTATGTTGTCTAAAGTGGACAAGCAAGAAACACAAAAAGGTGACAACTAAACTTTGCCAAGATAAGGTAATTCAATCTTTCAAAATTCCTGCTTCACACAAAAGTCTTTCTGATATTCTAGCCCCATAGCCTAAAGATAGATGCTCCAATGTTGCAGAGGTATCTTTGATGATTGTCCAGGCAGCCAGCTATCTCTATCATTTCTATAATTGCAGATATTGTTTTCTCTGCACTTGCTGTTTTCTCAAGTAATATTTTATCAATCTTGGATTTCTGATGGGATTGAAGACTAGGTAGTTACACCATTTTATTTGTTAGTCAATTCAGGAAAGAAAATTATGAAAGAGGTGTAAAGTTTATAAAGGTTGAGAGATGTAAAAGCTTAAGTTGTTTATCTGAGAAAATATTTTAAAGTCTAAAAAGGTATTTTTAGGTAGGTAATACAGTTATGATGGAAAGTGGTTTAGGTACAAAACTTAAGACTCAACAAGATAGAATAGATAATAGAGTATTTTATCCAAATTTGACAAATACTAAGGACTAGACATTGTAAATGTAATTCTTACTTGATGAATGTTCATATTGTATGCAGTTTACTGTGTTAGAGTTAAAACCTTTCCATTTTATTTAGACAGAAAGTCAGAAATGTGGGATAATCTTTTTGTGCACTGTGAATGAAGCTTTATCTCTGCTAAAGCACATTTTCATTGGTTTAATAAAGAAGCGAAAGACTAATAACTAGGCGGTAGATGACAGGTAGGACTTCTGGGTAAAGGTAAGAACTTTGGGATCAATAGAGATGATATTAGTGACTCAGCCATGGGAAAGTACAACATACAGAAAGGAGAAGTAAGGAGTCATGTGGCATAAATTAAATTAATAAAAATTAATTAAAGTTATAAGAGCTTGTTGAGAATAAGCCTAATCTAAGGTCAAGCCTTAATAATTAACAATGTTTCTGTGTGATTATTTGGGACTTATGGTCAAAAGAAAGTCCAACATGAAAGAATTGCTCTAGCTTTCAATTTTTATTGCATAATATAAATTGAATTATTCAAATAAATTGACAATTTTTTAAGTAAAAATGTAAAAATCTTAAGTAGTTCATTGAACATTTGAAGTTCACTATCTTTTATCTCTGTGTATTGATAATTATGACTATCTTGGAATGTTAATGGCTTGGTCGTTGATTTTACTTAGATAAAGAATAGTTTTATTGTCAGCATCATATATTTCTCCTTAGATAATTATTTAAAATAGTTCATTTTCTCTTACATCTTAGTTAAGTTTTTATGATAATTACAATTTCAAATAAAATTTTTATTTGCTTTCCTAGCACATTGTATTTCATTGAGGAATCTATATATTCTCTGCTATAACTATATCTCCTTCAGCAGATGATCAAATTTCTTACATGAAAAGGCTACAACATTTAATTCCAAGTGATTTGTTCATTTTCTAGGCACATAATTTTTAACATAACAATATTTGTAACTGATGATAGAGTTGAGACAATATATACATATTTATATCAAATCATATAGCACTTATTTTGCTTATCTTAAACTTCAGAAGATTTCTCATTGAATTTATAGAAAATATTCAATGCCAAAATGTACTTCGTTGTCCTTTAGAAGATTTCTATAAATAGAGTCCCATATGTTATTCAATTAGATCTTCCCTTCTGAGAACACAAGTGATATTTTAGCAACAAGGTCTCCTTCTGTGCTCTTAAGTCACACAGACATGGATTCTCTCCTGAGGTATCCAGCTTTGTGTACATTCCCATATGGTAATAATCAAGTATTTACAACTCCTTGCTATTATTTATTTTTTGGAAAAAAAAATCATACCTCCTAATTATATTGGAAAAATCACTGTATTATTCATATTCAATATACATGTGCTGTTTCTCTAATTCAGCAATAAAATAATAGATAAGAGTCATTACAAGGAGTGGGAGTCCTAAAATCTGTAGATTCACAGCTGGCAATGATTTAAACATAGCTGTTTTGTTCAGCATAATTCCTAAGCGGGTCTTTTAAATGTGGAGAATAAAATACAGAATTTGGGCATTTGGAGTTTCAAGGTTACATTGGAATCTCTGAAATCATCACAAGGATGATTATTGTTAATGTATCCTCAGGAGTAATAGTTGCTAGCTACTTCAAATGTCCTATGTAAGTCTGTGCTATGCAATCAGTACTACCCTCAGATTTGTGATTATCAAGAATTACTTTTCTAAGTTATACATATTTCCACATATTAAAATTATTTACAAAGGTGCAGACTCATGGAAAGAAAACCTAAACATCATGAATAGAATTTGGAAACCTCAGGAAGGATAACAGAAGACCAAAATGTGCTATACAAAGAATGTGAGATGCTAAAAATCCAATGTCATATAAAAGATTCAACTTCTAAGAAGTTCACGGTGTGTGGGAAAAATATCAGATTGCCCAGGATTTTATGAGAGTATCAAAGGGTAGTGACAAAGGCCCATTACTCCAATGAAGGATGGCACTAGAGTGGCAATACCAGAGAACTAAATGGCACAATATTATAGACAAGGTTATCTATGGCAAAAGAGGAATAGTTCATGTTTTTATGGGCTAAAAACAAGAAGAGTAAGTATTCTGCACAACTCCAGGAATCTATGAGGGTATTTGAAGAAAGTCACAGGAAATATTTTTTTTCTTTTGAGAAAGAAGAAGCCTACATATCTACCTCACATGGGATTTTACCCATAGTCCATCAGTAAGAAGTTGGAAGAACACTAGAAAGATTAAAGAGTAAAGCACAATTTTAAGATAAATAGGATGATAACCACGAAAATATGTACTTACATTTATTTATTTATTTATTTATTTATTTATTTATTTATTTATTTATCTGTTTATTTCTATTTGGACTTATGAAACATTGTAAACTAACTAATGGATTATTATTGTTACTTACAAATTCCTGGCCTTAGCTTGGCTTGTTTCTATACAGTTTTTCTTAAATTATCCCATCTACCTTTTGCTTCTGGGCATTTACCTTTCTCTATTTCTGTATATCGTTTCTTTCCTTATTCCATGTCTCCTGTTTTACTGGACCTTGGAGTCTACCTTCTTATCCTGATCCTCATTTTCTATTTATTCTCTCTGCCTGCCAGCCCTGCTTATCCTTTCTCCTGCCTTGCAATTTGCTATTTAGCTCTTTATTGGACTGATCAAGTGTTTTAGACAGGCAAAGTAACACAGTCTCACAGAGTTAAATATGCAACATAAAAGAATGCAATACATCTTTGCCTCATTAAACAAATATTTCATAGCATAAAAATGTAACACATCTTAAAATAATATTCTACAATAACAACTGATATTGGTTCTCATGCTTATGATGCTGCTTTGTTAAAAGTAATATCTAGTAATTTTAAGAAATATTAAAAAGTCATATATTTTAACTGTGGTAAACAAGGTCACCTGAAAAGGGATTTTAGGCAAGGCATTCCCATAAACAATGTTATTTTCTAGATATAATCCAAACAGAAGGCCCCAACCTTCTGGAATATGCAGATGATATGACAAATGCTGACATTGGACTAATTAATGCATATCAACAAGGGACAGGGCAGATATGCCTTTGTCACTGATAAAAACCTTAAGGAGCTTCTTGCAGGCACCAATATCAAATTCTTTCAGTCATTTAATGCAAGCATTAAAGAAATCACAGACACAGAGCAATTAAAATATAATATCTTTTGAGACAAACCACACTGCTCTGGATATGATCAAGGGTAGAACAAATTAAAAAAAAAGTTCTGGAGATACCAATAAAACAAGAATTATGGCAAAATACTATAAATGATCAGTGACAGAATTAAAAATACAAGTAAATGACATTGAAATTGTGAGATTTTTTTTGGACACAGGCACAGATGTAGTAATAATTTTATCAAAATCTTGGCATCCATATTGTCCTCTTTAGAAGGTAAATATTCAATTCCTATGAATTAGATCTTTATCTCAGATAAAAAAGTACAAGATATGTCAGGTATATAGAAACATAAGGATAGATAGGAAAATTAAATTATACATGACAGACATAGCAATAAGTTATTGGGACATGATTTGATTCAGCAATGGAAAATATAGGTTAACATTCCTCCAGTCTCAGAAACAAACTATAAAATAAAGAATATTTTAAAGAAAAATATTAAAAGGTATTATCAAGAAGAGTTATTGACTTTCCAGGTTGTACATAAGCAGCACACAACAGCTTTCGTCTTTCAAAGGTAGTAATAACTTTACTTTTAAAATGGTTAACTGAAAACCTTAATGGGTGGAACTATGACTTTTGATGTCAGAAAAACTATAGACACTAGAAGGGCTGGTACAGAAGTAGCTAACTGCTCCATATATTGAAGAATTGACCAGTCCCTGTTATTAAAAAGCAACCTGTAAAATGGGGAATGGTAATCAATCTGAATGCTATAAATAAGGTGACTCAGCCAGGTTTCTTACATCCTGGAATACCCTTGCCTTATTTATTACCAAAAGGATGGACTATTATTGTGATAGATTAAAAAGACTGCTTTTAAATATGCCTTTACAAGAACATGGTAGAGAAAAATTTGCCTTCACAGTGCCTACTTTAAAGCATCCTCAGCCTGTTAAAGGTATCAGAGGAAAGTTCTTCACAAGGAATAGCTCAACAGCCCCACCTTGCGTCAATATTTTGTACAACAGCCATTGGAAACAATTTGTAAACAGTTTCCTCAATCTACAATTTACTATTACATGGGTGACATCTTACCTACTAATGTTATCTTACTGGCTGATTCAAATTTGATACCTTAGAGAAAATGTTTGATTTAGTAAAGAGAATTTAGACATATTGGGGATTATAAATTGTTCCTGAAAAATTACAGAGGAGATTCTATTAATTATTTAGTATAAAAGATAGGTTTACAAAAAATTCATCTAAAAAATCAGTAGAGATGAATTATAAAATCTTAATGATTTTAAAAAATTGCTGGGAGATATTAATTGGCTATGGGCCACAAGTAGATTAAGTACTCCAGAGGTAAGTAATTTATTTCAAACCTCACAAGGTGGTAAGGACTTAGAGAGTCTAAAATAATTATCAGCTAATGCTGAGAGAAAATTGGCTCTGGTAGAAAAGAATACAGGATGCAAATGTGGATCAACTCGATCTAGAGTCTGATTATATCCTATTTTACCTTCTGTTTTTTCTCCTGCAGGAATTTTTATGCAGAGAGTAAGTAATATCTTATACTGGACATTTTTACCACATAGAGCCAAGAATTAAAGTCCTATGTAGAAAAGTTATCTGAATTGCTTATAAAATGAACATTGAGAATTCATCAATTAACAGGAATAGACTCAGCAGAAATTTTGGTACCTTTCACTAATGCTAAAAATGCCTCATTATGTGCAGACAATAAACTTTGGCAAAGAGAATGCAGTAATTTTTTTTGAGAGATTAGCAACAAATATCCCCAAAGCAAGAGATTTTGACTTTTAGAAAAAAATTAAATTGATTCTCCCTCATATAGCAAAAGAAAAACCAATTTCTGGAGCCCCCACCTTGTATAATGATACAAATAAATCAGAAAAGGCAGGTTATAAGTCAGCAAAATTAAATAAATTGGCTCAAAGCTTTTACAATTCAGTTTAAAAATCAGAATGTTATGTTATTCTCATGGTGTTTATTAGATTATCCAGAATCTTTTAATATAGTTACTGACTCTCAGAATGCAGAAAGCTTTGTTTTACATATTAAAATCCTTGAATTTATTCCAGATACTTCAGAATTAACTTTAATTGTTTATTCATCTACAACATGTAATCAGAAATAGAAATCATTCATTGTATAAAACACATATCACATTCCATATGATTCTTCCAGGCCCTCTGTCACAGGTAATGATGAAATAATTGGTTATTGGTAGGAAATTATATAAAACTCTAAGTTTCATAAGAAACTCCATGTTAATAGCAAAGGTTTGAAGAAATATTTTTTTCATCACTTCCAACAAGCCAAGGAAATTTGCTATTTTTTCTTTGTATAACCAAACTCCATTACCTGCAGGAAGTAACATGAAAGGTATTAATATTCAAAGAAATGCAGTTTGGCAAATGGATGTATTTCATTTTGAAGAGCTTGGAAAATTAATGTATGTGCACCATACCACAGATATATATTCAGGATTTCAATAGGCAACTGCTTTTAGTTCTGAAAAGGCTGATTCTGTGTTTTTGATCTTAGCCATTCTGACAGGTGTAAGGTTATATCTCACAGTCGTTTTGATTTGCATTTCCCAGATAATTAGGGATGTTGAGCAATTCCTTAAATGTCCTTCATCCCTTTGAACTTCCTCTGTTGAGAATTCTCTGTTTAGTTCTATAGCCCATTTCTTAATTGGACTTTTGGGCACTGTCGCTTTGTCTTGTTGACTGTGTCCCTTACTCTACAAAAGCTTCTCAGTTTCAACAGGTCCCTTTGATTGATTGTTTCTCTCAGTTTCTGTGCTACTGGTGTTATATTTAGAAGGTGCTCTCCAGTGCCAATGCATTCAAGAGTACTTCATACTTCCTCTTCTATCAGGTTCAGAGTAACTGGATTTATGTTGAGGTCTTTGATCTACTTGGATTTAAGTTTTATGCACGGTGACAGATATGGATCTATTTGCAGCCTTCTACACATTGACATCCAGTTATGCCAGCACCATTTGTTGAAGATGCTTTCTTTTTTCAATTGTACAGTTTTGGCTTCTTTGACAAAAATTATATGTTCATAGGTGTGTGGGTTAATGTCAGGGTTTTCAATTTGATTCCATTGGTCCATATGTCGGTTTTTATGGCAGTATCAAGCTGTTTTTATGACAGTAGCTCTATAGTAGAGCTTGAGGTCTGGGATCGTGATGCCTTCAGAGTTTGTTTTATTGTACAGGATTATTTTTGCTGTCCCGGGTGTTTTGTTTTTCCATGTGAAGTTAAGTATTATTCTTTCTAGATCTGTAAAGAATTGTGTTGGTAATTTAATGAGGATTGCATTGAATCTGTAGATTGCTTTTTGTAAGATCACCATTTTTACTATGTTAATCCTGCCTATCCATGAGCATGGGAGATCTTTCCATTTCCTGACATTTTCTTCAATTTCTTTTTTCAGATGGGAGTTCCAGGGCAGGATGGGAGCTGGGGGCTGGTCTCTGAGTCTCAGGAATTGGCTGGGGTCTAGGACAAATGGGTGTTGGGGCAGGGTGTGGAGACTGCAGGGTCTGCCTGCAGTCTTGGAATGGGGGAGCCTTCATGCAGGGCCTGACAAATGGCCGGAAACTGGGGCCAAGTTGGGCAGGTCCTCCATTGATGGCTGGTGCCCATGGGTGGGACCCAGAGGTGGTTGCCTCTCTGACTACAACCCCAGGCACTCACCTCTGGTCCAGATGGGAGTTCTAGGGCAGGATGGAAGCTGGGGGCTGGTTTCTAAGTCTCAGGAAGTAGCTGGGGTCTAGGGCAGATGGGTGTGGGAGCAGGGAGTGGAGTTTTAGAGTTCATCAGAGGGTCTTGGAGAGGGGGAACTTTCCCCGGTGGGGATAAGCCAGAACCTGGGGCCCAGTTGGGCATGTCTTCCTTGGAGTGGCTGGTGCCTGGGGCTGTGACTCAGGTGCAGGCCTCTCTGGGTGTTACCCCAGACACTCACCTCTGGTCCAGGTGGGATTTCTAGGGCAGGATGGGAGCTGGTTGCTGGTCTCTGAGTCTCAGGAAGTGGTTGGGGTCTTGGGCAAATGGGTGTGGGGGCAGGATGTGGAGACTGCAGGGTCTGCCTGCAGTCTTGGAAAAGGGGAGCCTTCCCTCAGGGCTAGCCATTTAGCCAGAAACTGAGGTCAAGTTGGGCAGGTCCTCCCTGGATGGCTGGTGTCCAGGGGTGGGACCCAGGGGCAGTTGCCTCTCTGACTACAACCCCAGGCACTCACCTCTGCTCCAGATGGGAGTTCAGCAGTGGATGGGACCTGGGGGCTGGTCACTGAGTCTCAGGAAGTGGCTGTGGTCTAGGACAAATGGGTGTGGGGCAGGGTGTGGAGACTGCAGGGTCTGCCTGCAGTCTTGGAAAAGGGGAGCCTTCATGCAGGGCCTGACAAATGGCCAGAAACTGGGGCCAAGTTGGGCAGGTCCTCCAATGATGGCTGGTGCCCATGGGTGGTACTCAGAGGTGGTTGCCTCTCTGACTATAATCCCAGGCACTCACCTCTGGTCCAGATGGGAGTTCTAGGGCAGGATGGGACCTGGGGGCTGGTCACTGAGTCAGGAAGTGGCTGGGGTCTAGGACAAATGGGTGTGGGGCAGGGTGTGGAGACTGCAGGGTCTGCCTGCACTCTTTTAAAAGGGGAGCCTTCCCTCAGGGCCTGTGGATTGGCCAGAAACTGGGGCCAAGTTGGGCAGGTCCTCCCGGGATGGCCTGTTTCCAGGGGTGGGACCCAGAAGCAGTTGCCTCTTTGACTATGACCCCAGGCACTCACCTCTCTAATTCCTTTTTTAAGATATATTTATTTATTTTTATGTATACAGCATGTATGACTGAAGCCGAAAGAGGGCACCAGATCTCAATACATATGGTTGTGAGGCACCATGTGGTTGCTGGGAATTGAACTCAGTACCTGTGGAAGAGCAGTCAGTGCTCTTAACCTCTGAGCCATGTCTCCAGGCCCTATTTAATTCTTTGTTGTTCAATGATCTATTTCATAATTCTGTACTGCAAAGGTTCTCAATGTTAACAATGTATCTAAAATGCAAATTATTTGCTTCCTAATTTCACAGTTATCAAATTAATAACATAATTTATTTTTGTAAGCAGATCTTGCAGTTTACTGTAAACTAATGAGATGTCAAATTAAGTTATCTATTCTCATTAAGGTACAGAAGAAAAATGATGGGGGGGACATTAATTAAATAACAAATCATGAATTGTCTTTCTTGTACATGTTTAACCCTTGCAACTCCTTAGTTAGCGAGCAGTCTTTTTCTAGACATAAAGCTGAATGTTATCACATTTACACCTGCTTTTTAATCTAATACTTTGAGGTTAGTATTATAATGCATAATTAGTAGGAAAAATAAGACAGAATCAATAAGTTTTTAAAGAAAGTATATAATAGAAAGGGTTTCCAAAAGCTTTAAATGCATAAAGATTCATTCAGAATGGATCCATTCTTGATCAACACTAAAACTGAAATGCCAAGAAGGAAAAAAGAAAAGAATTAACATTCATAATATTGAAGAAACCCTGATAGTATTATGTATTAAATTAAGACAATCATTGAAGTAACTATTACTACAATTTATGCAATTACCCTTTTTTAAATGTAGATTAATAATTCATAGTGTGGTGATTACAACTCACAGGTATTTATTAGCTCCTCACACAGAAGAAGCAAGTTAAAAATCTAATGTATTCTAGAGAATATCATCAATACTAACATAAAATTGGTAGACAATTACAAGGATTCTAGATTAATTATTTTACAAAAAGTTTTAATCAATAGGTATTAAGTTGAAATGTACATTTCCTTTCATATATTCCATTTTTCATATATACATAGGTTATATAGCAAGGTGCAATTATGCTTTTAATAGAAAATTATCTTTTGAATTCTTAACCCTCAAATCAAAATATTCTCTTACTTTACAACCAGCCTGAAATATAAACATTGCAGCTTCTATCCCATACTTCAAATATGAATCTTAACTAACAGGCTTAAACAAAGAAGTAATTTAATAGAGAACCTCTATAATTCTATATAATCATTTATACAATATATAATAGCTTTTATATTTAACAGTATATAGTAGAGCTGCCTGGACAATGAAAATTATGTCAATTCTATTTACTTAATTTTTTACACAATTAAATTTTTATTCAAAGAAATTTAAATAACCCCCAACTACACATTGAATGCATTGCTCAAACTACAAGTGACATACCTTGCTGTATTGCTTAGACTTTTGTCAACTTGACACAAGTTTGTGGGAAGGGAGATGTCAGTTGAGAAAAATCTGACATTAAGGTGGGCCTATCAGCACAATAGAGAAACAGTTTCTTGGTTAAATGACTGATTAAGATTGGGAAGGCCCAGCCCACTGTGGTGATACCAACAATGGGAAGATTGTTCTGAATTGTGCCTGTAAGCAGGTTGCACACTCTACCCTGGTTTCTACTTCAGTTCCTGCCTCCAGATTCCTGCCTTCTGGTTCTAGAAGTTCTACTCATGACTTCTCTCCCTTACAGAGTGTGACCTTAGAGTTATAAACTTAAGTAAATCCTTTCCTATCTAAGTTCATTTGGGTTATGTTATTTTTTAAAGAAACCCTAACTAGAACAGATTGTAACATTAAATATCTATGTTGATCATGACACAAATCATTCCTAAAATAGAAATGTTTTATTAATAATTTTTGCTACATTTCGTATTGCTTACACAAGTAAAATTGTTCTCTCTATATTCCAAATTATAAGACAACCTTAAATGTGAAATTAACAATATTAAATAATAAATGCTACAATGTCTTAAAATTATAAATTATAACAAGATCCTTTGGGAATCTACTGTATGAGTTCAGAGTAAAAAAAACTATATTTAACATTATTATTTTTGGTAAAATATTTGTACATCAATACATAAAAATATCACAATGGATACTGCTCTGGAGTAAATATTAAATGATTATTCTTTGGAATTAAAATTTTGGACATAAGATTAATTTTGTCACCACTTTCCAAAACAAAAACAGTACAATTATGTCTTAGAAAATATTTCCAAAATGTCACACTGTCAAATGGGAGTTCATTTAACATCAAAATTGCCACATTCCCATAGAAGAAGAATAATAGAATTATTGAGTCTCTTTACTCTGACACACAACCCTTATTACAGAATGGGGTATAATCTTTCTCAGCGGTCAATTATAGATAGGACAGGGGAGGAAAGCTGATCAAGTCAATGATCCACCTTTCAAGTATGACTATAAAAACACCAGAAATATAATGAATTCAGGTTTTTACATGTTTGGTTCATCACACCACTCATTTCAATTTTTGGAGTGTCTCCTCTTTCTAGGAATCTGCCAATATGGTTATGCTCCTTGAAGAAAAATGCTTTACAAGTGTAATGTACTTACTACATAAAACCTCATAACTCAATGTACAGTATGAAGTTTTAAAAGGCACTGAGCATTTCTAAAATGACAAATCATGTAAATAGAAATGTGCACTTTTCTTAAAGATATGCTTAGATTGCTATATATGCATTGAAGCAGATCTTCTGAATAAGATGAAGTCCTTTTATCATAGATTGCAATCTCCTGTGTTTCTGTACACATGATGTGCTCTATTGTGTGTGTGTGTGTGTGTGTGTGTGTGTGTGTGTGTGTGTGTGTGTGTGTGTGTGTGTGTGTGTGTGTGTGTGTGTGTGTGTAAAAGTTAAGTTTTAGTTAAAGTTCATTTCATTGTGAATTATTTTCCCTGAGGAAATTTAGCATCAGATGTTAGCTTTAGAGTCAGATGTATTTGTTTTTCATGAGTTCTGTTTTGTAGTATAATATAACATATCAAATCTTATTACATAATACTTAATTGATATAATGGTTTAAATATTGTAATAATTAATTCTATAATTCATTATGTAAGAATAATGTATTCTGAATTTCATTCTTTTGTTTGTATGTTTTGGTTTTGTTATTTAATTTTTGAGATAGGGCCTCCTGAACCTAGTCTAGACTCAAACTCCCTATGGAGCTGAAAATTACTTTAAAAACCCTGTGTCCATTTTCAAAGTGCTGGGATTAAAGATGTGTCTCCATATCCAATATAATTCTTAAATTATTCAGTGGTATATCCTAGTATTTAACACATTTTTGATAAATGAAATTAATAACTGTTTATAAGATTCACTTTTTTTTCTGGAGCTGAGAATCGAACCCAGGGCCTTGCGATTGCTAGGCAAGCACTCTACCACTGAGCTAAATCCCCAAACTAAGAATCACTTATTTTTTGATATGTTGGGTACCATGAGAGATGACACATCTAAACTCTGGTGACATGTCCTGTTGAGTTATGGACAAATATTAGCTAGTTGATTTTGACCATGACTCTGAAGCTTAAGAGCAGCAAGCTTCTCTTCATGAGAGAATGATTTGTTTGATTCATTCTTTCAAACCAATCAACCATTCCTCTCTCCCTCCCTCCCTCCCTCCCTCCATCTCTCCCTCCCTCCCTCGCTCTTGCCCTTCCTTCCTTCCTTCCTTCCTTCCTTCCTTCCTTCCTTCCTTCCTTCGTCTCTCTCTCTCTCTCTCTCTCTCTCTCTCTCTCTCTCTCTCTCTCTTTCTATCTTCTTTAGTCTTTGTTTCTTTATAGGTGATTGTATTCCAGGGCAGAGTTTTTTACTTTCAAGGCAGTTGCGTCAACAGTCAGTGCTGTGCTATATCTCCATGGTTACCTTTTGGAAGAGTATAGCCAAATTTAACATTGATCTGATTCTTCCTCAAAATTATGCTTTCAAATGTGTTTAGAACAACAGGAATATAAGGAAATGATCTGGCACTCTAACAAAATCATAGAGCCAGAAGAATATTTTCTACTGATTTATGTAATTCTCTCCAAGAACTAAGGAATGGCTGCTGTAGTTTGAATCTTAAATGCTTTCTCCTCAAGTCAATGTATCTAGAGTTGTAGATCCAGCTTGTCATTATTAAGGATGAGAAGATGTTTTTAATGGTGATCACAGAGAGGTAACTCTTCCAATCATTGAGAACAAGCCCTACAAGTAGATATTGGGACCAGACAGTGGTAGTGCATGCCTTTAATTCAGAAGGCAGAGGCAGGTGGATCTTTGTGAGCTCAAGGCCAGCTTCATCTACAGCATTATTTCCAGGACAGTTAGGACTACACAAAATAACCCTGCCTTGGAAAAAAAAAAAACCACAACAACAACAACACAGTAAGCAAAACAATAACAGAAAATGGCTATTGGGGCCTTCAGCCCTGCTATTCTTCACATGCATCCCTGCCATGATGTTTGGGTTGTTACAAGCTCCCCACAATTATTTGCTTTACTACAGTCCCAAAAGCAAAAGGGCCAACGGACATTGAACTGAACAACACCAAATTGTCTTGGTTAAAACTTAACAACAATCAATTTTATTTATTTTAGTAATGGAAAGTGGCTACCAAAGTGGATATGAGCCTTAGGTTTCCAATATTAGAACTTGACTATATTCTTCCTTGCTTAATTTTGCTTTTTATTGGTTTTAAAATAAAGTTATTCAACATTTTCTTTTGTCTTACATGGATTATGTTGGCTTATCTAAAACTTCAAAAATAAAGGCCATTTGTGTTCAGGAATGTATTTTTCTGCATACACACTGGAAAGAGGGGATATAACAAATTGAATTACTAAAATTTTGAATTTAAAGGAGATCAAGTTACCTGGAAGGAGGCAAGAATCCATTATGGGAACAAATTCAGTAGAAGTAGTAGGTATCTCAGAAACACAGATAACTTGATATACATAAACCAACCACTCAAGAATTCTTCAGCACAGTATATCTTGATTTAAGCATTGACTTTATATTTAGCCAAATATATCCATTTCTCCAGGGGTAGTCTGACCCTGGTTGCTACTTTGGCTATATACACAAATCATCCTTCATGTAACATTTCATTGTGGGAAACTAATTTGTTCATAAAAACAGTAACTCACACATGTCCATAAATCAAATGCTTATTTACTGCCAAAATATAATGTATTTTGTAATATATTGTGCTAACATATGCTCAAGGCACAAAAAAAAACCAATTTTAAAAATTGGTTTAAACAAAGCCCAACATTTTATTCATGGATATCATATAGGGAACTGCATTTAAGAAGGTAAAGCATTACAAAGACCTTGTTTTTGACTCAGATTTCCAGCTCTGAGAAATGTTGGATGATAAAATCCACTTATGTGAGTCCAACAATTATTCTGTTGGTAGGAATGGGAGAAGGGGTATTAAGAATGTACTTCTGAGAATTTTAGAACTTTGAAATGAATAGCTTTTACTCCTTAGTTGACAAGGCAGTGGGGAAAAATTATTTTTGGAAAGGCTAGACAAATGATGATCTTAGATAAGTTGCCAAGTATGCACCCTGGAACCTGCATTTAAATCAAAGCATATTTTAATGAATTTGGTTGATATTGATATTGCTGGTAGAAAGAAATTGATTTGTAGTTCAGTGATCAGAATGGTTAAGAATTATTATTAAAATTCCAAAGTAGTGATATTCACAAGTATGCAACTAAAAACATTTAAAAATGTATTTATTTCATGTGCTCATGTGCTTTGAAGGTATGTATACCTTGGCACAATGTGTGAGAAGTGCCCACAGTAGCTAGAAAAGAGATTGAATCCCCTGGGACTGGAGTTACAGATGATGGTGAGCCACTTGTGCATGCTGGGTATGGGACTTGTGTCATCTGTTACAGCAGTCAACCCTTATAACAACTGAGCCCTACCTCCAGCCTAATGGTTTTGTTTTAATACATATTTTATTCTTATTTTTTATTTTGTGTTTGTGTGTGTCTGGCTAAAATTTGTGTAGGTGAGGGAAATATGCCTTGAGGACAGAAGAGGACGTTGTATCCATTGGAGTAAGAATTATAGACGGTTGTGAGATGTCAATCATGAGTGCTGGAAACTGAACTCGTTCATTTCCAAGAGTAATGTGTGCTCTTAACTGATGAGCACCAAAACAAAATTTTAAACATAACAAGTGGTGGAGTTAAAGTGATTCTGTACCAATACAAAGCCACTAAATAAATAAATCCCTGATGTGAAATATCCAGGAAAGAGATTATTTTTTCTCACATGTTTAGAAGTATCATGTGATTCCTTTAGTACCTTACCATTTATTTTTCAAATCAATAGTTCTTTTAACATTGTAATATATAGTTATAACATTATGAGTGGTGGGTATTAAATTTACACAAAAGACAAATATTCTACTTGCAAGTATTTTCTTAGTAATGAGAGTTTGTTTCATAGTTCTTCATGTATTTGAAAGTTGCTCAACTGACATAAATTTAACAATAAATTGTGCTGTTACTTGATAAAAACTAAATTTCTCATATTTCTAGAATGAGTCATTCTTTGTTAAAGTATAACTTTCTTTTGTGAATGATAGTTTTTTTATCATTTGGAAAAGAACAAACTGTTTATTGGGTGGCTACATTTTTTTTTTTGATATGATACATAACTTGCAGTGGAGGAGCTTGCAAGTAACCAAATGAAGGGTTAGCACAGATGCAAGTTCATGCTGTGGAAAGTAAAGCCCGTTGTTTCATTTGAGGACAGTTTCAAGCCAGTGTAAACTGAAACTTGCGATTTATTTATTCATTCATTTATTATTATGCGTGGGGTGTCCTAGGAGCTGCTGGTATAAAAGGCTTTACCAGAGGTCATGGGAGTATACAGCAAGTGACAACTGGGATTCAACAGGTCGACCTGACAGACAAATAACTCTGATGGAGAGCACCACCTGGCAAGACCTTGAGGTCACTGATGGTAAAAGACTGGTTGGTTGCTCCTGTCTGTAATTTCTCTCATGGGCCACTACATTTCTTCCCTAAGAACTGCTGTGGGTGTTTTCCCATTGTTTGTGTGTTTGTCTCATATAAATATTCCATCTTTTGGGCACACATATAGCTGGAGATGATTGGGAAGATGATTTCTGCATAAGCTGATGCATAGATGATGAATAGAAATAATAATAGAATATATTTCATAACTGACTCAGGTAACTAACAGTATTCTCATTCACAAAGAGAACTTTTAAATTCAGAACAAATTCAAAACAGATGGGCTGCCCTTGGAGACAAATATACAAGCACAAATTCCCAGGTATTTATTGCTGAATTAAAGTCAGGCTTGAAGCAACTTTGGTAGACATAACCCTCTGCAGTAATTGACTTTCTGCATGTACTGCAGAAGCCTGAGTTTAGAGGACTCAGGGTTCAACCAACTAACTGTTATTGTTAAGTCCTGACTTTCAGTGTCCAAGGGTGTGAATGCTTACATGTGTGCATGTGTGGTAGATATAAAATATATGTATGGGTGCATGTAAGGGTGGAGAATATAAACTTTAGTTTACTCCCCAGTCATTTCTATATTCTATATTGATGTAGCGTCTTTCATTTGAACCTATAGCTATCCTATTCATATAGTCTTGGTAGTAACATTGTAAGGAGATATGCTGTCTGTCTCCTGAAATGGGATTTCAAGAAGATGCCAAACCTTCCATATGTTTTACTTATGTTGCTGCTAGATTTTTGAACTCCAGTCTTCATGCTTGCATGAAAAGCACATTATCTGCAGCTTATTATATCCATCCATACTTATAATTTATTGATGAAAGTAGAGTTAGTCATATGAATGGTAAAAAATTAGACATGGAAATTTAAAACCACATTTTTCTTACAATAAAATGCCTGATCTGTATAACATGTTCTGTTTTCCTCATGAAAATAGTAAGAATGTCTTTGTTTGGATTTGTCATATGCTATAAATTTTAATATTATTCATGTTTTAACATTTAAAATTAGTAGGAGTTTCATTCATTCATAAACTTTTTATTTACTTTAAGTTTCTTGATTAATGAAAAATTTAATTTATTAAGATAAAAACTCTACTATGTTATTAGACAAGAGCCTATAAATGTAATAACAACATAGAAAAACTCATGGAAATGCAAGGACATGAAACTATGAACGTTGTCATTTCAGACAGTTTCTTCCAGTCACACCACCCAGCTTTCCCAATGAAGTATGATATGATAGTTCAAGTTAAATTAGAAATGGAATAAACTTGGAGTTAAATGAATCATCAATCAATAAGTACCTTAGCAAGCTGTTTCATGCTTTATTGACTCACAAGCTGTTTATTCCATACTCATTGTGCCTAAGTGCAATTATCATTTAATTATACTTTCTGTATGTATCAAATTGTGCTTTAGATATCTTCCTAGACCAAACAATTTTGAGCTCTGTATCTACTCATTAACCGTGAGTTGTGTTTAGCCTTTCTTATTCAACATGCAAGTCTTGATTTCTGCTTGTTCAAGATAGATCTCACAATAGTACCTCATTAAAGCACATTTAACATGCACTCCCTAATTATAATCATAGTTATTGTTCTCATTTCTTTCATCAAGATTGTTCTGAAATATAATTGATGATGTGTGTTAGAGAAAATATATCATACTCTGAGTCAGAGAGAACTATTGAATTTTATAAGTGTAAACCATAAATATATATCTTTTTAAAAACTTATCAACTATTCTATAACAAGAATATGATAATGAAGTGCACATTGAGTATCCTCGATTTTATATTATTTATGTTAAAATGCAATCTTCAATAAACAACAGAGAGATACTAGAATCATTTTAAATTTTATAATGATGAATAAAAACCATTTCATTTATTTTTTCTATATTAAGACTTCAGAAACAAAACTTCATCATACTTTGGATAGAACTCTTTAAACCATCTTTGAGAAATAATAATAATTTGGATGTGATGGTTTAGAAAGAGCCACCTCTTGAAGAAACTGCAAAGTTTAAAGATTATTGCTTAAGAGAAGAATACTTGGCTGGAGAGTATTATAATCAATTTCCTATATCTATGAGGAAACCCTGTGACTAAATCCAACTTCAGAAGGATGAGTTTACCTGGGCTTAGTACAGAATAATGAGTCCACCAAGGTGGAAAATTTAGGCAGCAAGAGGCAGACAGCATAGTAGAAACAGAAGATGGGGTTTTTGGGAATAAATACATCTGTCACATGCAAGACAAGTGAAACAAAACTGTCAAGAGAATCATCAACACTTTGAGAGAGAAGAGAACCTGCAGCCTGTGCCGTCCGAGAAGTATTATGCTGTGTCCCAAGGTCCACTGGTCTTTGCCAAGTTAGAGACTATCTCCATGGGTCTCGCCTCACAGAGACTCATTGGACTGACATTCATATGCTGATCTGAAAAGTAGCCCACAAGGCTTCCAACAACTACTTATTGGCAAGATAGCCATCATGTTGAACTCTTTCCCATTTTCCATAACTATAAAAAAACACAGCTTTTGGTTCATAATTCATGTGTTTTTATTAGTTTGGCTATTTGTCCCTGGGCTTTTCCAATCTTGGTCTCAACAATTCACACTCTTAGAATCCCTCCTCTTTCTCGACAATTGGGCTCCTGGAGCTCCACCTGGGACCTGGCCATGGATCTCTGCTTCCACTTCCATCAGTTATTGGATGAGAGTTCCAACATGGGTGTTTGGCCAATTGATCATCAGATTAGATCAGATCAGGCTTTCTCTCGACCATTGCCAGTAGTCTGCACTGGAGGTATCATTGTGGATTTCTGGGGACCTCTCTAGCACTTTGCTTCTTCCTGTTCTCATGTGGTCTTCATTTATCATGGTCTGTTATTCCTTATTCTCCCTTTCTGTTCTTGATCGAGCTGGGATCTCCTGCTCCCCTCAGCTCTCTTTCCCTCAAATCTTGCCCTTCATTATTCCCACTGAAATCCAGGTTGTTCATGTAGATCTCATCCATTTCTCTATCCATGTTTCTTTCCTAGTGTCCTGTTTTCTAGGTAGCCTCATGGAGTTGTGTAGCAGTCCAGTCATCTTTGTTTTACATCTAGGATCCTCCTATGAGTGAGTACATACCATGTTTGTCATTTTGAGTCTGAGTTACCTCACTCAGGATGATTTTTCTAGATCCATCCTTTTGTCTGCAAACCTCATGATGTCATTGTTTTTCTCTGTTGAGTAGTACTCCATTGTGTATATGTACCATATTTTCTTTATTCATTCTTCAGTTGAAGGGCATCTAGGTTGTTTCCAGGTTCTGGCTATTACAAACAATGCTGATATTAACATAGCTGAGCAAATGCCCTTGTGGTATGATTGAGCATTCCTTGGGTATATACAGCTGGGTCTTGGGGGAGATGGATTCCCAATTTTCTAAGGCAGTGCCATATTGATTTTCCAAACTAATGGAAACCTGAATTATGAACCAAACCCCCAACTGGATCAAGCCCTCTGGATAAGTGAGACAATTGAATAGCTTGAACTGTTTGGGAGGCACCCAGGCAGTGGGACTTGGACCTGTCCTTAGTGCAGGAGCTGGCTGTTTGGAACCTTGGGATTACACAGGGACACTTTGCTCAGCCTGGAAGGAGGGGACTGGTCCTGCCTGTACTGAATCCACCATGTTGAATTGAATCCCCAGGGGAACCTTGACCCTGGAGGAGATGGGAATGGAGGGGAGGGGCTTGGGAGAAGGTGGAGTGGGGGAGGGAGTGGTGAGGACAGGGGAACCCATGGCTGATGTGTAAAATTAAAACACAAATATAATAAATAAAAAAAGAGAACAAAAAAGAAACACTTTTTTAATTCCTGAAAGGTTCATTAATTTTCAAAGATTTTAGCCAAATATCAGTTGCTTATGTATTTTTATTAAGTTTATTATATAGCATACTTTTATATTTTCTGTCAGTCAACTGTTGCCAGATGTTCCTCACTTTCCTACTCTACCATGAACATTTTTTTCCTCTGTCTTCAAAACAAATAAAAAGCAAACAATGTCAACATATTCAAAAACTAAAGAAAAATGTCATTAAAGAAGATAGAGACTGAATTTTGTTGGCCAACTACTGCTGAACATGGGATCTGGATTTATCCTGCAGTGTGGCTGGACATACTCTGTCACACAATTGGAGGAACTTGATTTTTCCCACTCTTAGCAACTATCATTTGTGAATAAATTCTTGGCTAGGGATGGAACTTTGTGACCAGTGCACATATGAACTTACAGAGTTCATAAGTGTGAGTGCACACTCAAAGTCTGTACATGTTGTTTACTAAGTAGCTTAGAGGAAATCACTAGATCATGAAATAAGCAAGACATGTCTTGCTCACAATTTACAAGCATACCACAGGTATTCTGTTATATGTATTTCAAACATATATAATTCATATTTAAACAACTCAATTGATGTACCCATTAAGATTCAAGATTCTATATATGAAAACTAATAGTTTTATATAGTATGTACTTGATTCTAAATGAATTATAAGACATTAAATTCTAGGAATTGCACTACAAACCTGATGTTCTTTTTGTTTTATGTTTTTTTTTAAATTTTCAATATTGTATTTATGTTTGTATGTACATGTTTGATAGGTAGATGATTGTAGATATTGTTGTTTTCATTATTTTTTAACCAGCAAACTGCCTTCTAAATATTTGTCTTTATGTCTACAGATAAATGTAGCCCTCATACCTCATCAAAGAATCTCCTTTTTGCAACAGATGGAGACCATTTCAGAAAAACAAAGCAATTGAAATGCAGAATTTTGAGGTCTAATCCCAATGGATACCTTTACAAAACAACTCCTACACATAAGGCTTAGAAAATACTGCAGAAGATGTGGCAGAAAAATATTGAGGAACCTTTGGATAAGGGAGTTTGCTGTGAGACTGCCTTTCCTAATAATGTCAGTAGCTATATCCATAAATTCTCAGCCACATGATTCCCTATGCCTGAGCTGCACAAAAACAATAGTAGACACATTATAGTAGATTGAGGGAGGACCATGAATCCTGTGTTTGTTAGGGTTTTTATTGCTGTAAAGATACACGATGAACATGGCAACGATTATGAAGGAAAACATTTAATTGAGGGTAGCTTAAAGTTTCCAAGGTTTAGTTCATTATCATCATGGTGGAAAGCATGGTGACATGAAGGCAAAGAAGGGGAATAAGCAAACACATTCTTCATCAAAGTATCACAATTACTAAGAGACTATTCTCTAGACCATATACAAACATTCTTCTCCTCTGAAACCTCTTGAGCCAGGCCACCACAGTGCATATCACCCTGCACACTACTGTCATCCACACCCATACAATGGCAGTTCTTATAAAGGAAAACATTTAATTCAGGCTAGATTACAGTTACAGTTTGTCATCATGGCAGGAAGCATTGTGGCATGCAGGCAGACATTTTGCTGGAGAAGGAGCTGAGGGTTCTACATCTTGATCTACAGACAACAGAACATGAACACTTTCACACACTTAGAATAGCTTGAGTAATAAACACCTCTAAGTGCACACTCACAGTGATATACTCTCTCTGACAAGGCCACACCAACTCCAACAGAGCCATAGCTTCTAAGGGTGTCACCCTCTTTGGGGGTCATTTTCTTTCAAAACAACACAAGTCCTAAAACCCACCTAGTGAACTATGAACAACTAAAGAATGTTGAGGGGCATAAAGTGGTGAAATAATGTTATCATGTGAAAAGCCACATTTACTGATTCTCTAATAGCAAATGGTGAGCCTTGAAAATATTTCAATGAGTAACATTACACAAACTGAGCAGGTTGTATTTATATATTAAGGAATATATATGTATAGATATGCATATGTACCTCTAATGACAAAGAAAAAGAGATTATGAATTTGAACAAGAAAAAGGAGAGGTTTGGGGAGAATTTGTGGGTAGGAAAGAGAGGGGAAACAATGTAATTTTATTATAATCTAAAAAAAACCCAAGATTTTATGTACCCTTGCTTACTACCTTGCTGACCATGGAATAAAATATATGTTTTCTACATATATATTTCTGAATGTTATACAATAAAAAAGATTTCTGCAAATGAAGCTATTTTCATATTTTGAAATAAAAAATGATTCTGACTTTGAGAGACCATTAATACAAAAGTGTTTCTATATCAAATATATCTATACATACATAACTAAGAGCTGCAAAATAGTTTGCTTCCTATTATATACCCAAGGTATAAGTGATGTTATCACAAGTAATGTTATCTATAAAATAATTTTTAACTCCATATGAATGCCTATATAGAAAGCTTTTCTCTCCATTTCAGGTTTTTCCAAAGTTAGAAGCTGAAGGTAAGATGTCAGGTTATTGGTCATTCCAAACTGATAGACACTGGTGTATATCAGTAAAAATACTGGTAAATACACTGGTAAGAAGGACTTGCAAAAACATTTTAGCATACTGTTGTTTTGGTGATGACAGTGGTTTCTTGCAATTTTATATTTCTTGTGTCATCAGGTGATTAGTGGTTGCACATTCTAAAAAGTTAGTCTGAGCATGTCATCTTATTCACAGATATATAACTTCTATAATTTTTCATATATGGAAAACAGATTTTTTTCTCCTGTAATATATCCTTATTAGAGTTTCCTCTTCCTCTCTCCTCCCAGTTCTTCCCCACATCCCCTGGTATCCAGATCTCAGATCTACCTTCTCTCTGTCTCTCATTAGAGAAAGGAATTCCATGGGAGGCCTGCCCTTTTCTGAAGAGAAATGCAAGAGAAGTCAGTGAGGGAGGCAGAGAGGTTGTCAGGGGAGGGACTGGGAAGACAGGAGGAAGGGAAACTGTAGTCTAGAAGTAAATAATAATATTATTGTTTATAATAAATGAAAAGCATAGTAAATATATAATACAACATAATATACTATAAAAAAGATAAAACAGCACAATCAGACAGATGGAAAAGATCTCCAAGCAAAAACACAAGAATCAGATGTAGAGACAGAGACCCAATTGTTTGCCCACTCAGGAATCCCATAATAACACAAAACTGAAAACTGCAATATATATGCAAATGACCTGTAGGTGAACAGGGAGAAACATTTATACTAAATAAAAATAAGAATCAAGATTTAAATAAAAAATAAAAGCTCTGACATGACATTATGAGGCAAGGAATCTCCAAAGATTCCTTTAAATTCAATTTCTGTTAGCCATCTGTTCTGGGCATGGGGCCTATCTTTAAAAGAATGTTTCTCCAGTGAGACTCACTTGGAGAAAAGTTAGTTTTTATTTGAAGTGGATATCAATTGACGATGGCTTCTAGGTTAGGGATGGGGTCATGTGTTTACATCTCCTTTCGTCGATAGGACTTAACCAAGTGCAGACCCAAGCAAGCCCTGTGCATTCTGCCCCAGTCTTTGTGAATTCATATGTACATCTATCCTGTTGATTTGGGGAACCTTGTTTCTTAGGTGTCCTCCATTGTATCTGACTCTTACATTCTTTTCCCCTCACTGAGAGGAGGAATTAGAAGAAGACATCCCATGTAGGACTGTGTGTTCCGAAGTCTTTTACTCTCTGAAAATTGTCTGGCTGTGGGTTTCTATATATTTGCCTATCTGCTATAGGATGAAGCTTCTCTGAGATTGCTGAACAAGACACTGATCTATGAGTATAGCAGAATGTCACTAAGAATCATTTTATTACTATATTATTTTTGTAGAATAATAGTATTTTTTTTAATCTATCTAGCCATACTTTCTTGGTGACCCAAGATGTCTGCAGCATTGACTATCTTATATTTTAGTCAGGATAGGGTTGCATATCAAAAATTTTGTACGTGGATTGGTGTTTATTTTTCCTCGATTGATATATCATGAGAGTACCTTCCTTACCAAAGACACCATCCTGTAGTAGTGAAGGCTCTATATAGGCACCATTTTCACCTTCAGTAGGTGTTGTCTTCAGCAACAGGGTCTTGTCTGTCAGTTTGTGCAAAGAACCTATAGCCTTTGCAATAGCCTCAGTTGTTCAGGGGGTCCTACAGACCTTTGGGGCATCAACTCAATTACATATAACCAAATTCCGATACTGGAGGCTCCATTTGGTGACAAAGGATGTCCTGTTTTGGCTCTGTCTCCTCCATTATTTGGCTGTATAATTTAGATTGCCTTCATATATGTATATTTCACAAAGATTTTACTATATTAGATTTATATATGGCTTCTTCATTCATATAGTCCTTAATGTTAATTGTCTGTTTCATTGTTCCCTCCTTCATACACCTTCTCCTCCACCTTCCTACATGATCCTTTGATTCCAGTCCTGTGAATCCATATCTTTCTCAATTATAGTCCAAGTCTATTGGGATAAACATAAATATTTAGAGTTTATCAAAATAACATTAGCATTTCTACCCTAGGAATTCTGACCTCCAGTTATAGACTTATGGTCAGTATTATAGTACACAGCATATAGGCCCCCAATCCTGTCATAAAGAAAGCTTTAGTTACTTTACAGTTGCACTAGTGAACACACCTCGCCTGGAAGGTCAGTGTTATAGCTTATAGAGGTTAGCTCTTAGTAAGATATTTGCTGCATTTATTATCACATTGGCTGCCTTGCACCTGCTTGTATAAGGAAAGATAGATTACAGTTAATTTGATAATGATTATTTTACATTGTGTAACCAAAGTGTGTATTTTCTCTGGCAATATGGTCATAACATATAGATATAATTTAGATGCATGAAGGTACTGTGCTCACAGATAAGCACTAGAGAAACCAAGAATGTTAAGCACACAGAGTAGTCTCTTCAAAGAAACAGATGAAACATGTACAGCATATTTTATACCTAGAAGTCAGGGAATGGAGGTAATTAATAGCTTGGTGACTCTATGATTAGGTCACATGGACTTCCCCAGACACTTACTTTAAGTCTGTTTATCTTATTAAATCTAAGTGTTATCCTCCCATAGACCCCTACCGTGAGCATTGTTTACCTTGAGTCTGATTCTTTAATCTGTAGAACCTGGAAGAACATGGAAGATGGCATTTGTACTTTATAAAAGTTTCAATGTAATCAAGTCTCTTTTAAAATTTAATTTACTTATTATTTTACATCTTAACCACAGTTTCCTTTATTTTCTCTCCTCCTGTTCCCATCTCTCACCTGCCTTCCATTCCCACCTTCAATGCACTCCTCCTCTGTTTCTGTCCATAGAGGGGCAAGCCCTTCTATGAACACTTTACTGGCCATGGTATTTGCAGAAACTCCCAGAATATAGTAAGTAATCAAGGGCAAGTCCTATATCCTCTATTGTTTTGGAGACCTCTGGGACCTCCTGACCAATATCTCAGAAGAAGGTGTCCTGACTACCTTTTTGCCAACTTGACACCAGCTAGAGTCTTCTGATAGGAGGGCCACATAGTTGAGAAAATGCTTCCATAAGACTGGCCTGTGGGGAAGCCTGTGAGAAACTTTTTTTTTTTTCTTTTGATTGATGAGTGATGGCAGAGGGCTCAGCCCATTGTGGGTGATGCTACCTCACGGAATGTGGTCTTGGGCTTAATAAGAAAACAGAGTAAGCAAGGAGGGAGCAAGCCAGTAAGCATCTTCCTTCTTTGGTCTCTTTTGCAATTGCTGCCTCCAGCTTTATGCTTTCAACTCCTGCTCTGACTTCCCTTAGTGACAAAGTGTGATCTAGAATTTGTAATCTGAAATAAATCCTCTCCTCCAAAAGCTGTTGTTGCTACTATGTTTATGTGAGTGATAGAAACCCTTACAAAAAGAGGAGGAGTCCCCTGTCTTACACTATGGTTTTCATCTAATATTTTATGTTTTCTGTGAATAGCTTTGCCCATCCATGCATGCTATTTCTGTTTGATCTTTTTCAAAAATATTTTTATGTCATAACAATAACTAGTGACTTTCAATATGTAGTTTTCATACAAACTTAGCTTTGTTTCAGCTTTTCTTGAAAGAATGAGCTTTAGAACCATGAACATAGCATCTGAAGCAAGGTAGCTTTGCCTGTATTACCTGGAGCAGTTGGTACCTTGGTACTGTAAGGCCAAATTGTCTCATCATGCTATGAAAAGCTCTGTGAGATGTATATGTAGGCTTCATAACTGCATTCATTTTGTAGTATTGAAATGCATTCTAGTCCATGAGAGTGGGATAGTTTTAGGGTTTCTCTAACGTCTCTAAAATCTTAGGAATTAGAATAATTAAAGCTATTTTTCCCAAATGAAATGCACTGTTTTTAAAACACACCTATGCTATAATTTGTGTTTCACTAAATTAAATTTGGTGTGATATTTAATTCTTCATTATCCTACTCATCAATGTAAGATTGATCTGTTTTCTGTGGAGAAGGTTTCAACAGTAGCACTTTTTAAAAAGAAAAATGGAGGAGGCAAACCTCTTTCAACTCTGATAAGCATTTACACATCTGTAAAAGGCACATGTAGAATACACCTCTGTATTTCATCTAAAACTAAGGCTAATTTCCACTAACATTGTACCAATATTGAGAGAACCTAAAAATGTCACTATACAATATGTAGACACACATACTATTCTATTTATGAAGAGTGAAACCACTTGGTATAGTTCCAAGTAAAATAAACACTAAAATCTTCCATAAAATGGGTTATATTTACCTTTTATTTATAGTTTTATATGTCAGAGCTTGCCGATTTATTTCCATCCAGAAATATGCCAAGCACATATGTAGACATCTTAATATTGAAAGAGAAGAGATTATAGATTTTTTTCAGATAAATGGGCAGATTTTATTTGAAAGGTCTTATTGCAGTATAAAGAATTAGTTACAACATACCCATGTTAAACCTTAAAGATTTGATCCAGGTAACAAATCTTGGCCCTTTCACATGACAAAACAACCAGAATTTCAAATAAGGTAGAAGAGATGACACTAAGGGGAAAAACTGCTTTGTATTCTGTTGTGGGATGTCTTTCTATGTGCTGTGAATATGTGTGGCTCTCATTGGAGAATAAATAAAGCTGCACTGGCCTATGGCATGGCACGGTGGATCCAGGTGGAAAAATCCAAAAGCAATAGTGAGAGAAGAAAGGCAGAGGGGTGATGCCAGCCTTTGGTCCAAGGAACAACATGTAATGGCACACAGGAAAAGCCATGGAACAGGTGGTGAAACATAGATTAATCGAAATGAGTTAGAGCTAGCTAGCAAGAAGCTTGAGTAATAAGCTATACAATTCGTAATTAATATCAAGCATTTGAGTGATTATTTTATAAGAGGCTGCAGGACCCCATGGCCAGGTGGGACCGAAGAAACTATAGCTAAAGTTTTCTAAGATATGATGTTCATTTTTTTTTAGCATCCAAGACATTTTTGCCACTCCTAACAATTCATTTATATGGTGTATGATGTGCACTCATTTGTAAAATAGATGTTCATCCTATTTAATTATGTATATTGTGAAGTAAAATAATGAGGTCATCAATAATCACCATAGCTACTAAGCTTCATACTTTATTGTACTTTTGATTATGTGAATAAATATTTAAATTTACATGACACACCAAAAATTTGGAGTTTCTGCACACTTAATATAAAATACTAATATAAGAAGAGGGAGAATACATACCTACTTGAAAATTGGTACCAAGATGACAGTATTTTAGGAAAAAAAGAGACACAAGGAAAGAAGCACTCCTAGTATACTGAGTTATTATACACATGAGTCTGTATAAATATGACTTCATATCACAGGGGAACTCTGAGATTCAATGTAAAGGACATATCTCAGAGTTATTTCACCCAAGGAACAAAGTTGCCATGACATTTAAAGCAATACAGAAGAGCTATCCATTGAGGGATGCTTGGAGGAAACATTAACTATTCAACATTTGCAGGGTTAGTCTGGAAGCCAGAAAACACTTTAAGAAAAAGTGGCATAGGGAAGTATTTTTGTGTACACTTAAATAGTAAAACCAGCTATAAGAGTAGGTTGCATACAGAAAAAGGTCTGCTTTAGCTTTGATAATGACTTCAAATTAAACAGAAATGATACATAATACATATTGTTCTGTTCAAGAACTACACATTGGTAGTGTAAATAAAAAAGAATATATAATACATTTAAGTGCTCACATGATGTGGATATATTTATAGATTATGTGTGAGTGTGAGAGAGATAAGGATAGAGACAAAGCTGATACAGAGACAGAGAAAAAGAGAAAGAGAATGCATAGGGAGTGCTCACTGAACCCAGGGCCAGGTGGGACTGAAGAAACTATAGTTAAAGTTTTCTAAGATATGATGTTGATTTTTTTTTAGTATCCAAGACATTTTTGCCACTCCTAACAATGCATTTGTATGGTGTATGATGTGCACTCATTTGTAAAATAGATGTTCATCCTATTTAATTATGTATAGTCTGAGTGTTTTTCCTAGGAAGGTGTTACAATTTGTCTGGAATACTCATTACAGACTGTTTTGAGTAACTTGTCCTTTCTTTTGGCACTATTTGGAAGGCTGTGTAGCCTTTAGGTGGTCGGATTTACCAGATAAATTTTGTTGGAGGAAGCATTTGAAGTTTATATCAAACTCCACTGCTATACCAAGGCTCTCTGCTTCCTGTTTTCTCCATTGCAAACAAGCTATTGTCTCTTCCTTTTGTGCCCATATATTCCCTACTATGAAAAATGAAATTCCTCTAAAATTGCAGCTAAAATGAAACTTTCCTCATTCCTTTTTGTCAGGTATTTTAATCAGAGTAATGAAAAATTATCTAAGGTTCTATAGTATATTTAAGCAAAGACATGAAAGAACATTTGACTTTATGAAATGATGTCGATGATGAAGAAAAACACTCCAGGCAATTTCAGACTAAATGTGTGGATGCTGAAGGGGCATGCATGCTGTAAATTCAAGGAGTACAAAAAAAAGCAATGTTAATCAACTTTTGCTCTAGGGGTGTTGGGGTATATGTAGATTATTGAAGTCTAAGTGCATGAGGATTTAGTTTGGGTTGTGACATAAATAACTGTAAAGACTTTCCATTTTACTCTGAGTAAACCAAGAAACCATTAGGGAATTCTGTGAAAAGAAATGGTATAGAATCTTCAACATGAACGATTGAATACTGCCTTGACAACAGACAGCAAAAACAGATTAGGGAGATTTGCAGACTGTTGCAGTGATCTGGATGGATGATAATTATGTCTTGAAACAGGGAAGGAGATATGGAGTTAGTAGAAAATGTTTAGACTCTGAAGGCAGCAGGAAACACTGACACACTGATTGAAGAGTTATAAGCAAAGAGAAGTCCAGGAGGACACTGAGTTATTAGGCTTGACAAAACAGAATGATCATGACCTGAGAAGGAGATATATGAGCACAGCAGATCTTAAAGGGAAGACAAGGAATTCATTTCTGGACATGATAAATCCCAGTACTGGTTACACATTCATGTCAAAATGTCAAAAGAGATTCATACTATTTCTGAATTCTAGTAGAGTAGTTCATGATGGTAATATTTGATATGGGGAGACAGGAGAGTGGATGATATTATCAAGAGAGTCAGTAGGATGAAAAACTAAGGACATCAAATTGATAAAATTGGAAGCCTTCCAAAACTACTGAAATGAGTCAAGGGAATGAGAGCCATTGAGGACCCAGAGGCAGTGACAAGCAAGAAAATAGCAACCGTAGAAGTGTGTATCAGGATAAGAGTTAAATAGATACATTATTTTATAAGTGGAAACAGTTACATTTTGCCAAATGCTGCTGAAATGTTCAAGAAAATGTCAAGGGGATGTCAGTGGGGGGACTGAAAAAAGTGGAGGTCATTGTGAACTTTGACAGAAACCTCTCTGAAGGGGAAGATATAAGCCTAGCAAGAGTAGGTTCAGGAAATGATAGGTAGAAATTGGAGGCACTGTATCAAAAAAGAATTATTTCTCTATTAAAGAGAAAGCCAGGAGTACATAGAAAAGAAGTGAGGGCAGACACACACAGGGTAAAATCATCAATTCTTTGTTGCTATGGAATTGTGGTCAACCAATCTTTATACACATTTCATGAACAAAGTGCAAACATAGCATTGGGCTACAGTCTCTTTGATTGACAGTTTTATTCTATCATATAAGAATCTTTTCACAGAACACAGAGTCTATTTTCAGCTTCACAAATTCACCACCTGTATCTCAAGGAAACAACTGGATTTAGATAATTGCTCCTTTTCTGTTATTTTATATTTCTCTAGGTAAGCACCTCACCTCTAGTCCTGTCTTTAATTAACACACACTCACACACACACATATTTTAAGATATATGCTCATATAATTTATCATTTGTAAAATTGAAATATTTTGTTAATAATTGCATTCCATTGCTCCAATTTATAGAGTGAGTAAGTAAGACTTTGTAATATATGCTGTGGATATCGCTCTGTACAAATAAAATGCTGTTTGGCCAGTGGCTAGGCAGGAAGTATAGGCGGGACAAGAGAGAAGAGGATTCTGGGAAGTAGAAGGCTGGGGAGAGACTCCACCAGCCGCCGCCATGAGAAGCAACATGTAAAGACACTGGTAAGCCACAAGCCATGTGGCAAAGTATAGACTAACAGAAATGGGTTAATTTAAGATAGAAGAAGTAGATAACAAGAAGCCTGCCACGGCCATACAGTTTGTAAACAATGTAAGTTTCTGTGTGCTTTCTTGGTTGGGTCTGAGCGACTGTGGGTCTGGCAGGTAAGAGAGATTTGTCCTGACTGGGCCAGGCAGGAAAACTCTAACTACAAATATATTATACTTCTGGTCCTTTCAGACCAGAAAAAGCAACACAAAAATTCCTGGTATAGACCTATAGATTGCCCTCTGGAATGACCTTCAGAATGTGCTGTTAGAGTTTAAGCCTCATGTTGCAAATATGAGCTGGTCAAATCTTCTCAAGTCACTGTACAATTACCCTTCTCTTAGTACACAGTTCTCAAAAAATCTTGTTAGCAAGCAGTGGGAAAGACATCCTTTGAACTAGCCAAAATTCTAACTCAGCAAACAATCACAATGCTCTAGTATGTATCCTTCTCTCACCATCCCTTTATCTGTACATATAAATGTATTCTTTAATGTTACTATTTACATTATATTTTGGTAAAATATTAATATTTTAATATAGAACGTTCACATTTACTTAATTATAAGTCTACATTTATATTCTTCAATAATTTTGTAACCTTATTTACATTTGATAAAAGCATAGAAAGTGTATGTAATTAAGCCACTGTTGAGAAGACATTTTATTTACAAAACACCACACTACTGTAACTACTGTAGCCTGAATAGAGCATATCAGTATTTGATTAAAATTCACTAGATACATTCTGTCTTCTATTTTTTTCTTTTACCCACAGAACTAATAGCTTAGGCTAAGATGATATTTTCTACATAAAACCTTAATTAATTAGCTTTCTAGATTGTTTATACATTCCATTGTTTATGTGCAATAAATTGCCATTCATACTATTTAAAAAGGTATGGAGAAATCGAAAATTCTAATAAGTCTAATAACTGTTCTTCCCAAACTTTTAGGATCATTATTTTGTATATCAATATAATCTATTGGTTCTGAGAGTTTAAAAATGAAATTTAGAAATTCTAAGATCTCGATATACACTCAAAATAAGTCCATATTTAGAACACTTAATGTGTGCATGCATGAAGTTGAATTTATAAAATCCATCAATTTACCTAATCCTTACAACAAATACATTTGGCTCTTTAATATATATGTTCTCATTTCATAAAGGAGAAGGGTTGAGGATTTAGTTCAGTGGTAGAGTGCATGTCTAGCACAAGGCCCTGGGTTCGATCCTCAGCTCTGGTAAATCAAAAAAAAAAAAAAAGAGAGAGAATATCGAGCTCATTCTATTAGGTTAAGTAATGAATTTAAAGCTCTACATATGGAGAAACTGAGCTGGTGTGATAGTACATGCCTTTAGTTCTAGCTCTTGTTAGGTGGAGTCAGTTTAATCAGGAGTTCAGTATCGTTTTCTACTAAACAGCATGTTATAGGTCAGCTGCCATACACTGCACCCTATCTCAAATATATAGAAGTAGTATAGATATAAAGTCCTTGATCTTATTTCCAGCCATGTGTTGTAAAATCTGGTTGTATTGATGAGTGTTCATTTATGAATCTACATATAGATAGATGATATAGACATAGTTGTGGGTGTGACTAGTGATGTTTAGATTGTATTTATCAGTTTATAAATAGTGAGAGTTTATTGCTTTTGAACAAAAGCTGACCTTCCAAAAGTGAAGGAGTAAAACTAGTATGTTGGTATTTGTGAAACTGTTTATACAAAGATGTATAGAAGGAGAAGGGAATGGTACTCTGTTTTCAATTTTAATGTATCTCCATGTTTTTATCTAAATTACAAACCACTAAATATTTAAGATATTTAACACATTACTTACCATTTCCTTACTGCTACTATGGTTTTTCCTAATGTACTTTTAAGCATAAAAATTAGAACCATCTAGCCAAGGAGTTAAGGAAACAAGGACAGCTGGGCACCATTACATCTATTCCATACAACGTATTATGGAGTTCTCTCTTAAGAAGTTGTTTCCCACCAGCAGATGAAGGAAATGTCGAGCAAACATACTTCAGCAAGTTCTTCATCATTGCAAAGCATTGATTCATTAAGTTTTTAGTTCTTATATGATTATTTTCTTCCTGGCTTTAAAAAAATCACAAAATGATTGTTGACTTGAAAGACAGGGACAGTGATGGACAGGGTTATCTGAGAATGTAGTTGGAAAATACAGAGGGAGATGATAAATTCAGAATCTGTCTCAGACAGTAGCTCACAGCCAAGGTTTCATTCAAGTCTAGGGAAATTATACCATTTGGACTAAATTTTCACGTTACTATAAATTATTACTATTCTCAACCTAACAGATCCCTTACCTTACTGATTGCAAATCAGCAATGTACATGCACTGGCCATATCCTAAGTCTTTCCTAGAATATTTATCTCATTTTTTTGTTTTTGTTTGGTCTGAATTTGTTTACAATTTAGCCACACAGATTCTGGATTTCTCTTGCTCTATTTAATTTATTGTCAACCTAATGATTGATATAACTATAGACAATTACATCTTAATCAGTTTTGGGAATAAAACTTTATCTTCTTATACTGTGCAGTTTTCTTCCCACTTGAAATAATATTCTTATCAATAACCTTACTTCCATAGGTACTCAAAACAATGAGTAAGACATGATTCTTTTGTTAGATTGCTGAAGCAAAATAAGTCTTAATCTGCCTCTGTTTCCCAAAGCAATATACGTTGGCAGAAATATAGTATAGTGTACAATGAATAAACTACCTCTTTCTAAAATATAATTTGTTGTTGAGAAACATATGTGCTAAAAACATCATCATGATGAAGATAAGAGAAATTCATCACTGCCAGAGATAAAGAGATTGCTCAATGGTTAAACTTACTGGCTGCTATTTCAAAGGAATAGGTTTCTTTCTTAGCACCCAAATGGTGGCTCAAAACTATCTGTCATTACAGTCTGGGAAACCTGATACCCTCCTCTTGTCTCCTTGGGTAATGAGGACACATGGTGTTTATACATGCAGGCAGTGGACCCATATTTATCAAATAAATAAATAAATGAATAAATAAATAAATAAATAATATTTTAAGCAGAAATTTATCACAACAATGTTTTTCTGTATCTTTTTGTCTACATAATTTCCCTGCTATCCTTTATATAGAGAAAGGTAATAGTATGTTTTATTATGAGTGCACATTAATATTTATTATTATACATTTATGGAAATGGAATTTCATCATAAATCTGGAAACATAAGCCCATGTGAAATGACAAAGAAACTACTATTCAATTCTGGATCCTAAAACATAAAATTAGAACTGCCATTTCATTTATTTTAATTATCAATTTACATGTTTCACTAGGTGAAAATTTAACTTCTGGTCCTATTCATGGATATATTGATAATTTCTATTTTTCAACTTTGCCAACATTGTTTTGAATATTTCCATATAAATAGCTTGATGCCATGGCTGGGTGCTGAAGTGTCCAGGAAAGGTTCATTTTAGATACTCAGTACTGAGCCAGGCACTATCATAGTGATAGAGTTTTTAAGGTGTGTGGCTTAATGAGAGGTATTTAGGGAACTGGAAAAGTGCACCCATATCTTTTCTCATTTTCTCTACTGCTTCTTGATCATGCAGTAATTGGACTTTCTCTATTTCAAGCATTCCCACAATGTGTTATCAAAGGCCTAAAGCAAAGAATTGAAACCTTAAAAACTGGAAACTCTATAAAAGAATTTATATTTAAATTGGATATCTCAGGTATTTGATCTAATGTTGAATGATTATTGGCAGTTCTAATTTTATGTTTTAGGATCCAGAATTGAATAGTAGTTTCTTTGTCATTTCATATGGGCTTATGTTTCCAGACAGTAATTAGTTTCCATCCATTACTGCTACTTGCTTTCTGAGCTATATGAACGGCTATATGAATGGATAGACAAATGCAGCCATACCAATTATCATGTGTTATTAGCAATTATTTCGACTCAGTCTCATGGCTGTGAGTTTATTATACATTATTGAGCTACAAACTACCAAAAAGTTTTTGAAAAATTTTACTTCTTTTAAATTTGAATGTCTCTGCATGTCAAGTTTCAGAGCAGAGAAATATATCAACAGAAGTCATATTTTAAAATAAGAAATTATAACATCAAAATTTTGTAAAAAATCTAATATTTATTTAAAATTAAAATTATGAAGAACAATATAGTTTCAAATAAATATTGAAAACTTGACTCTCCACAGATTTTTCAGAAAATATTTCCTGATTTGATTATAAAATCTCATTTCTTGCTTTTTAATTTTAATTTTGTGATATCATACCTTAGAGATCAAAAAAAGAATTCTCACTTTTCTCAGCATAGTACATGCTTTTTAAATTAACAAAGAGTTGGACATATGAAACATAACATTTGATACATAACCATGATTAAAGAATGTGGCAAATCTGCAATTATTATATTTAGCTGGAATATGCCCTCTGTTTTGATTTGTTCTACATAAAAACAATATCCAACATATTTACTTCCTTTTTTAGGTGCTTTATTCAAGTACAAATTAAAAACATAGATCTACGTTTTTGGCAGTTTCATGCACCTATCTCATTTATTTTATTACTTTTTAATCTCTCCTTCTCTCATTCACTCAACTCCATTCTTACCAAAACCTTTTCTCTTCCCAATAAGTCTTTCTCATATTTTCAACTCTTCTTCCTCTGGGTAATCATGGAGTTTAGTTAGAGTTAGCAACTTTTCATTGGCTACCTAACTGAATAAAATGAGGCAGCCTCCCCAAGCAACCATTACTTTGTAAAGGACATTCAGGGAGAGACAGTATGAAATTCTCAAAGCCTGGAGGAGGTTATATGGATGTCCCCCTTTTTTTGTTTAATGCCAATAACTCTGCCACCACTTACTCTTGACTATTTGATTGGTTATTTTTTTATGGTATATGCTACTTTGTAGCATCATACACAACAACTTTGCTCCTCCATAAATATCTACCTGACACCATGTCCTTTCAGTTGTATCTCTAGTTAAGTATAAGTACTTGAATAACTGTCACAAATAGCTTTAGGAGTTTCATAAAGGGCTGCTCTGCTCTAACATGGATATCAGTGATTAGTCACCAATTGTTGAGTTACATCTCATAAGCCATTTAACTCAAACAGAATGTATGTCCTACTTAATTTTCCTGTTGTTGGTTGTTTTTGTTCTTCACTTTTTTGGGGGCCCTGCCAAACAGCCCAAATAAATCACACATGGAGGTTTATTCTTAACTATAAATGCCTGGCCTAAGTGTGGCTTGTCTCTTGCCAGTTTTTCTTAACTTTAAATTTTCTCATCTACCTTTTACCTCTGGGCCTTTTCCTTTTCTTACTTCTGTATATCTTACTTCCACTCTTACTCTGTGTCTGGCTCTGTGGCCCAGTGGCTGGCCCCTAGCATCCTTCTCTCCTTGTTCTATTGTTCCTTCTTCTTTTCCTTCCACATTTCTCCTTCTATTTATTCTCTCTGCTTGTCAGCTCTGCCCATCCTTCCTTCTGTCTTGCTATTGGCCATTCAGCGCTTTATTAGACCATTAGGTCGTTTATGCAGGGAAAGTTTCACAGCTTCACAGAGTCACCTAAATACATTAACAAAAGGAGCACACCTTAAGATAATATTCTACAACATTTTTACTTAACAAAACCTTAACAAGGGACAGGGCAATTATTTTTTTAATTTATATTATGTGTTTCTCATATTATGTATCTCGATTCCATTCATTCCTCACCCCTTCACATCCACCCTCATCATGGAAGCTGCAGTGTGACCCGACAATTCACGTCATATTCCCCTTTATCCACACATCTCTACTTGCAAGTATTCATTACAAAAAGTCATTGGTCTGGTTCCAGGCTCCTAGTCTCCACTGCACATTCAATTCTGGGCCCCCAATAAGATTCTTCTTGGACATCTTGCTGCCACCCTGTGTTGTGGAGATTTTACAGCTTTGGGTCTGCAAGTCATGTCCCTTAATATGCTCCAGCAGGTCATAGATGGGGTGGATGTTGAAGCAGGCCAAGTCATAACCCTGGGTGTGTGCCTGGGCAACTGTAGGGTTGGCCCACCAGAAGGGAAATGAGAACAGCTCTCACATGGTCATAATTTTGAAGCTGGCTCACCTACACCTGCACTGACAGTATTGGCTCTATTCTGTGGCCCTTGTGAGGTGTAGGGCCTGCTCTCTTGAGTGTTTCAGGTAGGGATTTGTTTTCCAATCTTATGACCACAGAGGCAGCTCCTCCTCCTCAATGTGGATGGGTAGGAGGGTAGGGGGCAAACAATTCTCCCTCACCCATGTCACCACAAGGCACATGGTCAATGGAGTCAGTTCTCCTCTGGTCACTGTTTCAGGGCTGGCTCTTCCACTCAATTGTGCCAACCTGGCAAGGTGCAGCATGTGCTCTCCCTAGTTTTGCAGCTGCTGGTGGTCAGAGATGGCTCTGCCACACTTATGACAACAGTGTCAGCACTCATCACTGCCTCAGGCATTGATGGGTGGGGGACAATGGGCAACTCTCCTCTGCCCATGCTGCCACAACGCAGCTCTCCCAACTGCTCCAGTGAGCCAGTCCTGAAGTTGTAAGCATGGGAGAGTGGCCCCAATTTCTCAAATGTCTTGTGATGGCATGGGAGAGGGAAAGATGCCCTCCCCCTTGCTCATCAATACCTGGAACAGGTGGGAGAGCTGGCTCTATGGTCATAAGAGGGGGAGAGGTATCTATGACCCCCACCAGCTACAACACTCTGAGAAGCAGACCTTGTCCCTAGGCAGGGAAGCACAACAGAGCCAACCCTGTTAGCGCAGGTGTGGGTGAACCATAGTTGCCTCCATTTCTCATCTGTCTTGTGACAGTATTGGCAGGGGAAAGAAGACCTTCCCCCTGCCCATCAATGAATGGGAAGGTGAGAACAATTCTTATTCCATCTAGCAGGAGGGAAACAAAGGACACATACAGGACAGGAAGCTGAGATAAACAGAGACATTCCATCACTAGTACATTACTTCATCGTGTATTATGTTTCAATATTTGGATTTGTGTATGTGAATTAGTCATATTAGGTACTATTCTAAAGCTTTGGAATGGTCATAAATCAGTGAGAAACATGGCATTCAGGTGCGATTGAAATTTTATTAAAGCAGTTGTTTTCCACCTGTGGGACCTGATCCCTCTCAGATATTTATATTATTATATTATTATTATTAACAGCAGCAAAATAAAGGTTTTGAAGTAGCAGTGAAGTGTTTTTATGGCTGAGGGTCACAACAATGTGAGGAACTACATTAAAGGGTCTCAGCATTAGGAAGGTTGAGAATCACTGTATAAACTGTTTATTTGTATGTTAAAAACATGCATGCATGCACTAAGCTATACAATAATTAATGTAAACTATATCACAAATTGGAATGAAATAATCCCTGAATTCAATGTGTTTGACAATAAAAAGGTTATTTTGTGGGAGCTAACAGAGTTAAGTATGTATTTGTTCATTTATTTATTTTTTATTCTTTTTTCCTAAAGGACCTAGGCAATGAAACTACATTTCCCCTTGTGCTCCCACAGTAGTGCTAGCAGGAGAGAGAACACCCTGTATTTTAGAAACACTGAGAATTGAATGTTTCAGTCTGAAATAACATGGTATTTCTCCTGTTTCCTCAATAGCTAGTGTTAGAAAAGTCAAATTCAAGATGCTCAGCAGGCTCAGTCTTCTACATGTGTAGAAGGAGAGTGGGCGAGTTGTTATGAGCAAGTGGCACAACAGGACCCTGCACAGTCTAAAAAACATTTCAGGCTTATGACATCAAAACTGATCACCAGGTAATGTGACAGTTATACTTGCTATTCCTTACTGTAGTTTCATCAGATTGTCTGATTAATTACATTTTAAATTTAAAATGATCAAAACTGAAATTCTTCAAAATTTTGTTAATGGAATTCTTCATGAAGATTGTGACATAGTTTAACTTTAAAGGCTAAATTCCTACAGTGATTTTTGACTGAAACACTATATGTAATGAATTATGATGAATAAAAGCATGCATAGAGCTTTTGTTAGGCACCTGGTATGTCTTATCAAGACTCTGGTTAAAAGCTTATATGATGAATATTTCATGACGTAGAATTCTGAGATTTATCTGTTATTTACAATGTTCTTGAGGGCATTGGTAAATAACACTTAGACAAAAGGTCATTAAATAGGGAAAACATGAAAGGGAATCTGCATTGGATTCATTTTGATTTATGTGACAAATATATTGACCAAAAACAATCACAAGGATGAAAGTTTATTTTTGCACACATTTTCAGGTTACAGTCCACAATTACAGGGAAGTTATAGAAAGATGTGTTGCAGACAGATAGTCACATCATATTTAGTTAAGAGCAAAGAGTGAAAGAATACAAACATGGTCACTCTTGCTAACATTCTTTTTGAGTTGTTAACTATTATAAAGTTTAGTATCACTTACAGAGCAAATGAGGCCACTCACAGTGTGATGAATCTTCCTATCTCAATTAACTTAATACAAATTAGCACAGACATGAATACAAGATGAACCAATACAGACAATTTTTTTTATTTCAAATTTTATTTTTATATGGATATTTGTGTGTATTTTTTTTTTAATCCTAGTTTTATTTCTTCGCACACATCCCCATCCCCGGTTTTATTGCACTATTAGAATGGACACCACATAAAACTTTTCAGATTCGGCTAAACAACTTACACTCATTTTTGTCTGCTCTGAAGAACATAACACTCATTGACAAGCTCCCTTCTATGTGTGAAAGAGAAACCCATTGTTTCCAGGTGATTAGTAATTGAGGAGTCCTCCTACCTTCTTCCCTGAGCAAACTCATGCTTTTTTTAAAATATATTTGTGTTACAGTTTTACACATAACCATGGGTTCCTCTGTACTCCCCACTCCCGCACACACCACCACCCTCCCCTGTTCCCCTCCCCTCTATTCCCATCTCCTCCAGGGCCAAGACTCCCCTGGGGATTCAATTCAACCTGGTGGATTCAGTACAGTCAGGTTCAGTCCCCTCCTTCCAGGCTGAGCAAAGAGTCCCTGTGCAAGCCCAAGGTTCCCAACAGCCAGCTCATGCACTAAAGACAGGTCCCAGTCCCACAGCCTGGAAGCCTCCTAAGCAGTTCAAGTTATTCAGTTGTCTCACTGATACAGAGGGCCTGATCCAGCTGGGGGCTCCACAGCCTTTGGTTCATAATTCATGTGCTTCCATTCCTTTGGCTATTTTTCCCTGTGCTTTTTCCAATCTTAGTCTCAACAATTCATGCTCTTACAGTCCCTCCTCTTTCTCGACAGTTGGACACCTGGAGCTCCACCTGGGGCCTGGCTGAGGATCTCTCCATCCACTTCCATCCGTTATTGGATGAGAGTTCTAGCTCAACTGGTAGGGTGTTTGGCCATCAGATCACCAGAGTAGGTCAGATCAGGTTTTGTCTCGACCATTGCCAGCAGTCTACAGAGAAAGTAACATGGTAGATTTCAGGGAAGCTCTCCAGCGCTCTGCCTATTCCTGTTCTCGTGTGGTCTTCATTTACCATGGTCTGTTATTCCTTGTTCTCCCTTTCTATTCTTGATCCAGCTGGGATCTCCTGCTCCCCTAAGCTATCTTTCTCTTAAACCTTGCCCTTCATTACCCCCACTGTCGTCCAGGATGTTCATGTAGATCTCATTCATTTCTCTGTCATTGGGTGATCCCTGGGTCTTTCCTAGGGTCCAGTTTTCTAGGTAGCCTCCCTGGAGTTGTGTAGCAGTCTACTCATCTTTGTTTTATATCTAGTATCCTTCTATGAGTGAGTACATACCATGTTTGTCCTTCTGAGTCTGGGTTACCTCACTCAGGATGATTTTTTCTAGATCCATCCATATGTCTGCAAACCTCATGATGTCATCGTTTTTCTCTGCTGAGTAGTACTCCATTGTGTATATGTAACATATTTTCTTTATCCACTCTTCTGTTGAAAGGTATCTAGGTTGTTTCCGGATTCTGGGTATTACAAACAATGCTGATATGAACATAGCTGAGCAAATGCCCTTGTGGTATGATTGAGGATTCCTTGGCTATATGCCCAAGAGTGCTACCGCTGGGTCTTGGGGGAGATGGATTCCCAATTTTCTAAGAAAGCACCATATTGGTTTCCAAAGTGGCTGTACAACCTTGCATTCTCACCAGCAATGGAGGAGAGATCCCCTTGCTCCACATCCTCTCCAGCATAAGCTGTCTTCTGTGTTCTTGATCTTAGCCATTCTGAAAGATGTAAGGTAGTACCTCAGAGTCGTTTTGATTTGAATTTCCCAACAATTAGGGAAGTTGAGCAGTTCCTTAAATGTCTTTCAGCCATTTGATCTTCCTCTGTAGAGAATTCTCTGGTTAGTTCTATAGCCCATTTCTTAATTGGACTGTTGGGCATTTTGATGTCTAATTTTTTGAGTTCTTTCTATATTCTGGATATCAGCCCTCTGTCAGATGTGGGGTTGGTGAAGCCCTTTTCCCATTATGTAGGCTGTCTCTTTGTCTTGTTGACCATGTCCTTCGTTCTACAAAAGCTTCTCACTTTCAAGAGGTCCCAATGATTGATTGTTTCTCTCAGTTTCTGTGGTACTGGTGTTATATTTAGAAAGTGATCTCCAGTGCCAATGCATTCAAGAGTACTTCATACTTCTTCTACTAACAGGTTCAGAGTAACTGGATTTAAGTTGAGGTCTTTGATCAACTTGGACTTAAGTTTTGTGCACGGTGACAGATATGGATTTATTTGCAGCCTTCTACACATTGACATCCAGTTATGCCAGCACCATTTGTTGAAGATGCTTTCTTTTTTCCATTGTACATTTTGGCTTCTTTGTCAAAAATTATATGTTCATAGGTGTGTGGGTTAATGTCAGGTTCTTCAATTCGATTCCATTGGTCCACATGTTAGGTTTTTATGCCAGTACCAAGCTGTTTTTATTACAGTAGCTCTATAGTAGAGCTTGCGGTTGGGGATCATGATGCCTCCAGTGGTTGTTCTGTTGTTCAGGATTCTTTTGGCTATCCTGTTTTTTTTGCTTTTCCATATGAAGTTGAGTATGATTATTTCCAGATCTGTGAAGAATTGTCTTGGTAATTTGATGGGGATTGTGTTGAATCTGTAGATTGCTTTTGGTAAGATCACCATTTTTACTATGTTAATCTTGCCTATCCATGAACATGGGAGATCTTTCCATTGTCTGACATCTTCTTCAATTTCTTTTTTCCGGGACTTAAAGTTCTTGTCATATAGGTCCTTCACATGCTTAGTTAGCATAAACCTATGTATTTTATATCATTTGTGGCTATTGTAAAGGGTGATGTATCTCTGATTTCCTTTTCAGCCTGTTTGTCTATTGTATATAGGATGGCTACTGATTTTTTTGAGTTGATCTTGTATCCTGCTATGTTGCAGAGGGATTTTATTAGCTGTATCAGTTCCTTGGTTGACGTTTGGGGTCACTCATGTACACTATTATCTCATCTGCAAATAGGGAGAGCTTGACTTCTTCCTTTCCAATTTGTATCCCATTAATCTCCTTATGTTGTCTTATAGCTCTGGCTAGAATTTAAAGTACTATATTGAATAAGTATGGGGAGAGGGGACAGCCTTGCCTGGTTCCTGATTTTAGTGGTATTGCTTTGAGTTTCTTTCCATTTAATTTGATGTTGGCTGTTGGCTTACTGTAGATTGCCTTTATTATGCTTAGGTATGTTCCCTGTATTCCTGATCGCTCCAAGATCTTTATCATGAAGGGGTTTTGGATTTTGTCAAAATCCTTTTCTGCATATAGTGAGATGATTATGTGTTTTTTTTCTTTGAGTTTGTTTATATGATGTATTATATTGACAGAATTTCATATTTTGAACCACCCTTACAGCCCTGGGAGGAAGCCTACTTGATCACGATGGATAATTGTTTTGATGTGTTCTTGGAGTCTGTTTGCCAGTATTTTATTGAGGATTTTTGCATCAATGTTCATGAGGGAGATCAGTCTGTAGTTCTCTTTCTTCGTTGCACTTTTTTTTTTTTTTTTTTTGGTTTAGGAATCAGGGTAATTTTAGCCTCATAGAAGGAGTTTTGTAATATACTGTCTGCTTCTATTGTGTGGAACAATTTAAAGAGTATTGGTATTAAGTCTTCTTTGAAGATCTGGTAGAATTCTGGATTGTAACCATTTGGTCCTGGGCTTTTTCGGTTAGGAGACTTTTAATGACTGATTCTATTTCCTTAGGGGTTATTGGACTATTTAAATGGTTTATCTGGTCTTCATTTAAATCAGGTATGTGGTACCTATCTAGAAAATTATCCATTTCTTTTAGATTTTCCAGTTTTGTGGAGCAGAGGTTTTTGAAGTATGATCTGATGATTCTCTGGATTTCCTCATTGTCTGTTGTTATGTCTCCCTTTTCTTTTCTGATTTTGTTAATTTGGATGCTCTCTCTCTGTCTTTTGGTTAGTTTGGATAAAGGCTTGTCTATCTTGTTGATCTTCTCAAAGAACCAACTCTTTGTTTAGCTAATCCTTTGTATTGTTCTCTTTATTTCTATTTTACTGATTTCTGCTCTCAATTTGATAGTTTCCTGGCACCTGTTCCTCCTGGGAGACTTTGCTTCTTTTTCTAGATCTTTCAGGTGTGCTGTTAAGTCACTAGCATGAGATTTCTGTAGCTTCTTTATGTGGGCATTTAATGCTATGAGTTTCCCTCTTAGCACTGCTTTCATAGTATCCCATATGTTTGGGTATGTGGTGTATTCATTTTCATTGATCTCTAGGAAGTCTTTAATTTCTTTCTTTATTTCTTCTTTAACCCATTGGTGATTCAGTTGAGCATTATTCAGTTTCCATGAGATTGTAGGATTTCTGTAGTTTTTTGTTGGTGTTAAAATCTAACTTTAAACCATGGTGGTCCAATAGAACACAGGAGGTCATTCCAAATGTTTTGTATGTATTGAGATTTGCTTTGTGGCCAAGTATGTGATCAATTTTAGAGAAGGTTCCATGGGGTGCTGAGAAGAAGGTATATTATTTTTTTTTCATTGGGTGGAATGTTCTGTAGATATTGTTTAAGTCCATTTGAACCATAACATCAGTTAAGACCACTACGTCTCTGTTAAGTTTCAATTTGGCTGATCTATCCAGAGGTGAATGTGTGGTGTTAAAGTCTCCCACTATTAGTGTGGTGTTTTATATGTGATTTCAGCTTTAATAATGTTTCTTTCACATACATGGGTGCCCTTGTGTTTGGGGCATAAATGTTCAGAATTGAGACTTTATCTTGGTGGATCTTTCCTGCAATGAATATGTAATATCCTTCATCATCTCTTTTGATTGATGTTAGTTTGAAGTCTATTTTGCTGGATATTAGGATGGCAACAACAGCTTGCTTCTTAAGACCATTTGATTGGAAAGTCTTTTCCGAGCCTTTTATTCTGAGGAGGTGTCTGTCTTTGAATTTGAGGTGTGTTTCTTGTATGCAGCAGAAAGATGGGTCCTGTTTTCATATCCATTCTGTTAGTCTGTGTCTTTTTATAGGTGAATTAAGTCCATTGATATTAAGGGATATTAATGACCAGTGATTGTTCGTTCCTGTTTTTATTTTTATTTTTTGGTGGTAGTGTGTGTGTGTGTACTTCTCTTCTTTGGGGTTTACTGTTGTGGTGTTATCTATTGCCTGTGTTTTAATGGGTGTATTTGCCTCCTTAGGTTGGAGTTTTCCTTCTAGTGCTTTCTCTAGGGCTGGGTTTGTGGATAAGTATTGTTTAAATCTGGTTTTGTCTTGGAAGGTATTGTTCACTCCATCTGATGATTGAAAGTTTTGATGGGTATATTAGTCTAGGCTGGCATCTATGGTCTCTAAGTGTCTGCAATATATCTGTCCAGGACCTTCTGGCTTGCAAAGTCTTGATTGAGAAATCGGGTGTTATTCTGATGGGTTTGCCTTTATAAGTCACTTGGCCTTTTTCCTTTGCTGCCCTTAATATTCGTTCATTATTCTGTATGTTTAGTAGTTTAATTATTATGTGGCGAGGGGACTTTTTTGGTGGGTCTAGTCTGTTTGGTGTTTTATAGGCTTCTTTTATCTTCATAGGCATTTCGTTCTTTAAGGTGGGAAAGTTTTCTTCTATGATCTTGTTAAATATATTTTCTGTGCCTTTGAGTTGGTACTCTTCTCCTTCCTCTGTCCCTATTATTCATAGGTTTGGCCTTTTCATGGTGTCCCAAATTTCTGGGACATTTTGGTTCATGGCTTTGTTGGTTTTATTGTTTTCTTTGACTGATGAATCTATTTCTTCTAATGTATCTTCAACACCAGAGATCCTCTCTTCCATCTCTTGCATTCTGTTGGTTATACTTGCATCTGAAGTTCTTGTTTGTTTACTCAGATTTTCTATTTCCAGCATTCCTTCTGCTAGTGTCTTCTTCATTTTTTCTATTTCCCTCTTCAGGTCTTGGATTGTTTCCTTTGCTTTTTCATGATTTTCTTTCAGGGACGTATTGTTTTCTTCTTCTTTAATTGTCCTTTCCTCTAGATTTTTGTAGAGTTCTTCCCATTTTTTGTTTGTCTGTTCCTCCACTTTATTTTTTATTTCTTCTATATAAGGCTCTATCCTCTTCATGATCTTACTTATAAGGTTGTTTTGTTCTTCTTCTTCCATTCTGTGATGTTCAGGTCTAGCTGTTGGAGAAGGGCTAGGATCTGGTGATGCTGTATTGCTCTTTGTTTTGTTCTATGTACTTCTGCCTTGATGTCTGCCCTTCTCCATGTGGGTTCGTTCTTGGTCTTATCAGTGTACTTGGTCCAGACAGAGCTGACAGATTTAGGGAGCCTCTCTCTGGTCTAGATGGAAACTCTGTGATGGATGGGAGCTCTGGTCCAGATGAGAGTGCTGGCTGGATAGGAGCTGGGGGGCTGGACTCTGAGTCTCAGGAAGTCCCTGGAGTCTCCTTGTATTGTACAGATAGGAGCTCCTCTTATCCAGATAGGAGTTCTGGTACAGGGTGGAAGCTCTGATCCAGATGGGAGTCCTGGGGCTGATGGGAGCTGGGTGCTCTGGTCCAGATGTGAATTCTGGGGCAGGATGGAAGCTGGTGCCTGTTTTCTAAGTCTCAAGAAATTAATGGGGTCTTGGGCCAATGGGTTTGGGGGCAGGATGTGGAGGTAGTAGGGTTCACCAGAGGGTCTTGTAGAGTGGGAACCTTCCTGGTGGGCATAGGGGGTCCTACCCTAAGGCCAGAACCTGGGGCCCAGTTTGGCAGGTCTTCCCTGGCGTGGCTGGTGCCCCTGGCTGTGACCCAGGTGCAGGCCTCTCTGGGTGTGACCACACACACTCACCTCTGGTCTGGTGGGAGGTACAGGGCAGAATGGGAAGCTGGGGGCTAGTCTCTGAGTCTCAGGAAGTGGCTGGGGTCTCTGGCAAATGGGTGTGGGGGCAGGGTGTGGAGACTGCAGGTCTGCTTGCAGTCTTGGAAAAGGGGAGCCTTCCCAAAGAGCCTGATGAATGTCTGGAAACTGGGGCCAAGTTAGGTAGGTCCACCCAGGATGGCTGGTGCCCAGGGGTGGGACCCAGAAGTGGTTGCCTCTCTGACTACAACCCCAGGAAATCACCTCTGGTCCAGATGGGATTTCCATGTGATATTTGTGTTTTAATTTTACATGTCAGCCATGGGTTCCCCTGTCCTCCCCTACTCCTGTCCCCTCCTCCCCTCTAGTCCCCCCCATTCCCATCTCATCCAGGGCAAAGACTCCCCTGGGGACTCAGCACAACCTGGTAGATTCAGCACAGGCAGGGCCAGTCCCCTCCTTCCTAGCTGAGCATATTGTCCCCACATAAACTCCAGGTCCAAACAGCCACCTCATGTACTAATGACAGGTCCAGTTTCCACCACTGCCTGGGTGCCTCCCAAAGAGTTCAAGCTTCAATTGTCTCACTTGTCCAGAAGGCCTTATCCAGTTGGGGGCTCCACAGCCTTTGTTTCATAATTCATGTGTTTCCATTAGTTTGTCTATTTGTACCTGTGCTTTTTTTCTAATCTTGGTCTCAACAATTCTTGCTCATACAATCCCTTCTCTTTCTCGACAATTGGACTCCTGGAGCTCCATCTTGGGCATGTCCTAGGATCTCTGAATCCACTTCAATCAGTTATTGGATGAGAGTTCTAGTTCAACCGTTAGGGTATTTGGCCATCCCATCACCAGACTAGGTAAGTTCAGGCTCTCTCTCAACCATTGCCAGTAGTCTACAGTGGAGGTATGATTGTGGATTTCTGGGGGTCTCTCTAGCACTTTGCTTCTTCCTGTTCTCATTTGGTCTTCATTTATCATAGTCTGTTATTCCTTATTCTCCCTTTCTGTTCTTGATCCAGCTGGGATCTCCTGCTCCCCTAAGCTTTCTTTCCCTCAAACCTTGCCCTTCATTACCCCCACTCATGTCGAGGTTGTTCATGTAGATCTCATCCATTTCTCGGTCATTGGGTGATCCCTGGGTCTTTCCTAGGGTCCAGTTTTCTAGGTAGCCTCCCTGGAGTTGTGTAGCAGTCTACTCATCTTTGTTTTATATCTAGTATCTTCCTATGAGTGAGTACATACCATGTTTGTCCTTCTGAGTCTGGGTTACCTCACTCAGGATGATTTTTTCTATATCCTTCCATTTGCCTGCACACCTCATGATGGCACTGATTTTCTCTGCTGAGTAGTACTCCATTGTGTGTATGTACCACAATTTCTTTATCCACTCTTCAGTTGAAGGGCATCTAGGTTGTTTCCAGGTTCTGGCTACTACAAACAATGCTGATATGGTCATAGCTGAGCAAATGCTCTTGTGGTATGATTGAGTATTCCTTGGCTATATGCCCAAGAGTGCTACAGTTGGGTCTTGGGGGAGATGGATTCCCAATTTTCTAAGGAAGCACCATATTTATTTCTAAAGTGTCTGTAAAAGCTTGCATTCCCACCAGCAGTGAAGGAGTTCCCCTTTCTCCACATCCTCTGCAGCATAAGCTGTCTTCAGTGTTTGTGGTCTTAGCCATTCTGACAGGTGTAAGGTGGTCCTCAGAGTCATTTTGATTTGCACTGAATGGATAATTAGGGATGTTGAACAATTCCTTAAATGTCTTTCAGCCATTTGAGCTTCCTCTGTTGAGAATTCTCTGGTTAGTTCTATAGCCCATTTCTTAACTTGACTGTTGGTCACTTGATTATGAGGATACAAATTTGAAAGGAAGAAGTCAAGCTTTCCCTATTTGCACATGACATGATAGTATACATAAATGACCCCAAAAATTCAACCAAGGAACTGATACAGCTTATAAACACCTTCAGCAACATAGCAGGATACAAGATCAATTAAAAAAAAAAAAAAGTAGCCCTCCTATATACAACAGACAAACAGGCTGAGAGGGAAATTAGAAACACAATACCCTTTACAATAGCCACAAGTGATACAAAATATCTTGGGGTTACTCGAAGCAAGTGATGGACCTATATGACAAGAACTTTAAGTCCCTGAAAAAAGAAATTGAAGAAGATGTCAGAAAATGGAAAGATCTCCCATGCTCATGGGTAGGCAGGATTAATATAGTAAAAATGGCGATCTTACCAAAAGCAATCTACAGATTCAATGCAATTCCCATCAAATTACCAATACAATTCTTCACAGATCTGGAAAGAATAATACTCAACTTCATATGGAAAAAACAAAAAACCCAGGATAGCCAGAAGAATCCTGTACAATAGAACAACCTCTGGAGTCATCACAATCCTAGACATCAATCACTACTATTGAGCTACTGTAATAAAAACAGCTTGGTACTGGCATAAAAACTGACATATGGACCAATGGAATCGAATTGAAGACCCTGACATTAACCCACACACCTATGAACATATAATTTTTGACAAAGAAGCCAAAAATATTCAATGGAAAGAAGAAAGCATCTTCAGCAAATTGTGCTGGTATAACTGGATGTCAATGTGTAGAATGCTGCAAATAGATCCATATCTGTCACCGTGCACAAACTTAAATCCAAGTGGATCAAAGACCTCAACATAAATCCAGTTAATCTGAACCAGATAGAAGAGAAATTAGGAAGTAGTCTTGTACTCATTAGCATAGGAGATCACTTCATAAATATAACTAACACCAGTTGCACAGACACTGAGAGAAAAAAAATCAATCAATGGGACCTCATTAAACTGAGAAGCTTTTGTAGAGCAAAGGATAAGGTCAGCAAGACAAAGCAACAGCCTATAGAATTGGAAAAGATCTTCAACAACCCCACATTGGACAGAGAGCTGATATCCAAAACATATAAAGAACTCAATAAATTAGACATATAACTTCTTATTGGGATTCTCTTGCTTAGTGATTCTAGGTTACATCAAGTTGAAAATTAAACCTAACCATCAGAGAAGCCATGTCTGAAAAACATATTATATCATAGCAGGTAGTCTATTATTTAATTCAGGAAATTAATTTATAATTCTTTGAAGAAAAATGTACACTAGTAAACATTTTAACATTCAGTGCACAGTTATTTAAACATAGGAATTGAAGAAAATCTTTAAACCATTTAAATTGAAGGCTTATTAGGAATATATGTTTATTTAAAGCATGAATTAATTGTGTTTAGTGTACATATTATTCAGAGACTTAATCAAGATGGACTATCCCTACATTTGCATATAAGATTCTCAGGTTTACAAAAAAAAAAAAAAAAAACAAGAATTAGTGAATCTTCCCAGTCTTCTGCATAATAATGTTCTATCACGGAAAGAAATAAGTGATGGCATTATGTACACATACACACACTCACACACACACACACACACACACACACACACACACACACACATATATATACATACACATGTATATACAAAACTTATCAAGAAAAAATAATAGGAATTAATTTTATAAAAATATTACTATTTGAAACTATAAGTATTGAATTTTATTTTCATTATAACTACAAGACTTTGAAAGTATCTTGCTATGACTAGTGTTTATTCATGTTTCCTTTTATTTATTTATTTTTCTTTATTTTTGTTTTCACCAGAGCTTAGGGCCGAACCCAGGGCCTTGCACTTGCTAGGCAAGTGCTCTACCACTGAGCTAAATCCCTAACCCCTCATGTTTCCTTTTAAATACCTTAATTGTTATTTAAGAAAGTGAGCTTTCCCAATGAGCAATCATGATCAATATGGAATTAATTAATGCTTCATTTAACTCATGAAACTCAAACAGTCAAACAATTATGTTTTCCAGCCATTTATAAAATGACATATAGGGGTTAAGAATATTTGAAGTACTTTTTTTTTCTCCTAAATATTTTACTATGAGAAATTTTCAATTCATTTTATACAACATTAAAAGATCCCCCTCTTCCCTCCTTCTGCCCCTCCCAAGCATCCCCATCCCAATCCACCCTGCACTCCTTCCCACAAGAAAGCAAAGCCTCCCATGGGGAGGCACATCCAGTAGAGGCAAGTTCAAGCCCAACCCGTGCCTCAAGTTTGTCTGAGGTGCTGCATCATAGGTAGTGGGCTCCAAAAAGCCCCCTCATGCAGCAAGGATGGATTCAGGTCCTATCCTTAGGGATCCCCCAAGTAGATCAGGCTACACAACTGTCATACCAGGCAGAGGGCCTAGCATAGTATTTAAAAATATGTATTATTCCCATATAACATTAATTTTCAGTTAACAATCAATATAAAGAAGTAAAGATAAAGAGCAAAATAATTCATTAAAAAACTTTTTTTTATTTTCCAAAAACAATTAGAACATATAATAATATATCAAATTTAAAAGACATTAAATAAACACAAAGCAATCAGCTGGCTTATATATACTAATAATGAATAATGTGGAAAGGAAAACTAAGAAAGTAATTATTTTTATTTATTTTTTGAAATACGTTTAATATTAAATATGTGTGGATTTTGCCTGCATGTATGTCTGTGCATTATGTGCATGTCTTTTGTCCTTGAAGGGTTTAAAGGGTGTTGGATAACTTGCCTTTGAGCTGTCATGTTGATGTTAGGAATCAAATTCAAGTCCTCTGGGAGAAGCCACCAGTTCTCTTAACTACTGCACCATCTCTCCAGAGATTAAATTAAATTAAATACATAGTAATATCAAAATTTAATTGTAGCTCAAAGTTTTCCTGTGTCCTGCCTGGCCTGGCAGTCAGGACAAATCTCTTTCATCTACTGGCCCCGCAGATGCTCAGACCCAAATAAACATACACAGGCTAATATTTTTTTAAAACTATGGTCATGGCAGGCTTCTTGTTATCTAGTTCTTACTTCATAAATGAACCCGTTTCTATCAATCTGTACTCTGCCACATGGCTTGTGGCTTACCGGTATTTTACATCTCGCTTCTTCCGGCAGCGGCTATCAGTGTCTATCCTGTTCTGTCTTCTTCCTTCCTCTCTCTTTAGAATGTGCTGCCTAACCTTATTCTGCCTCCCCATTGGCCAAAAAGTTTTATCTATCAACCAATCAGAGAAACACATTTTCACAGCATACAGAATGACATCACCAATCATTTCTTCTTAAGATATCCTGAATGCTGAAAACTACAAATTATTTCATAATTAAATTGAAGATGCATGTTAGTAAACTACCGACTTCTGTTTAGGTATAATATGAGTTTTCACTGAAGGTATCATACTATTCTAGACAATTTATTTGTCTTTCATTTGTTGAAAAATACATTACCTGATTAAATATTGCCTTTTGGTCCTTAAAGCACATCCAATAGCATAAACTGTTTTAAAGGAGGAAAACAGGGGGCTTCATATTTATCTATTACTAACCAAAATACAAATATTCAATAATTAAACAGTGTGATGTAATCATAGAAACATATGTTTCAAATAATGGAAGAGCAAAGAGATTAAAAAAAAAACCTTTGCATGTCATGGTCAAAATATTTTGATAAAGAAATTCAAACCATTAAATTGACACAGACAAATTGTAAAAAATAATGCTAGAAAAACTAAAATCAGACATGAAAAATAAATGAATTGAATTTTATATGTTATACTATATAGAAAATAAAATAACGATAGAACTAAGAAAATAGGAAGTATTGTTCTAAAACTTCTGGAAGTAACAAACTTTTACAGGCAACAAAAGAATAAAGACAAATCAGATAACATAAATGGTAAAGCTTTTATACCGAAGTCTATTGACAGTAATAAAATGAAACCCATGTAATGTTATAAATTTTTTGCATATCTAATGAAGTGTTAATATCAGAATATATAATGGAATATTATGATTCATGAGCAGAAGTAAACAAAACATGATCTAAAAATTCTGAAAGGTATTAGAAAATATTTCTACAAGTGAAATATGTTATCAGCTAATAAATGTATAAAAATATGCTCAATATCACTTCTTACAAGAGAAATGAAAATATAATCCATATGGAGATAATTACCTGAAATACAATAGAATGGCTACATACATATGCACACATACAAACACGCACACATGCACACACAAATACACACACATACAAACACACATACATTCATCTTTGTAAATTCGTGAAACAATTGGAAATGTCTCACAATACATCCAAAGAGAAAAATAACCTATCATTTCTTACAAAATAAAAGGTAGAAATATATGATTCAACAATTTCTGTTCTTTTTATATATTTCAAAGATTTGAATCTGAATGGTCATGTTTGTAGAAGTGTCCATCAAAACTGTTAAAATTTGACAGTATCCCACTTGTTCACTGGCAAATAAATGGATAAAGACAACATGGCCAACATTTACCCAAAACATTCATCAGTTTTAAAATACAAGGAATTAAGAAGAATGTTATAACACAGTTAAATTTGTAATTAAATTATAAAATTGGCATTAAATTATTCAAAAGCAACTGTGTTGTGTATTTTTATTTATGGAAGGTACATAGTCAATATCATAGACACAAAGTAGAATGGTGATTGGCAAAGGCTGAGGGAAGGGTTGGACAAGGAAATATTAATAGTGAGAGAGCGTCAGTCTTTGAGTGCAAAGAAAGTTCTATAGATAAATTGCAGTGATAGGTGCACAGTTAGGGAATATGTAGTGTCAAAGTTTATATTTCTTTTTAATTATAATATTTTAAGAAGATAAATATATAGTAATGATGGAATTCCAGCAGTAAGCATGCACAATTTCTTAAGTCTCTGCATTTCCACTTTTTATATTCATAAACTGAAGTTGTCTGTATGCCGTGGTTATTGTAAGGCTTTCATGAAATAATATGTGTAATATAGTTGGCATGCTACCTGAAAAGGGACAGCATATCCAATAGCTGCAGCTCAACATAATTCTTTGTGCCGAATGTGTTATTTTGGGGAAGGAATCAGCACTAGAGTTTTTTTTTAATAAGTAGTTATTCACCATATAGATACATTTCATTTTATATCAGCTGAATAATTAAGAATACTTGTAGCGTCAGGATGTATATATAGTCAATGATGAATACTGACATATTTATTGAGATATTTACTGTAAATGACAAGATTGTTTCAAGGACTTGCCTGATCAAAAATGAGTGAAATAACGTGGGAAAATTGGAGCTCAGTTATATAGCACTTTCTCACTTAAAGCTTTTAATCAAAAGGTTAGAGATTTCCAGCCTTGAACTTTTTTTTTTTTTTTTTTTTTTTTTTTTTTTTTTTTTTAAGAAACAGGGATTTTCTGTGTAACCTTGCACATCTTGATGCAGCCTGAATAAAAGGGGTTACTTAGGACTTAGGGGTCATGGCTAAATGACACTTCCTAATCATCACTAGACACTGTTTTTGTTCAATTGGAAATAATTCTTTAGCTTTCAAGAAATTAGAAAATGCTATAACATAGGTTGGGATGGCTACACACCTGTACTCTGCAGGAAGCTGCAAGCACTTGTTCTATACTCCTGTGTCTGCTGCTTTAGTTCTTCAAGTCTCCTAGTGATGACAAGAAGAACTCATTTCTAGGAAGGAAAAACAGGTGTAAAGTATTTAAAATACTTCATAAGACATAGTATATCTGTTTTGATTATGTTGACAAGTATGATTCATATGAGTTTATCATCTTAAACAATGGCTGGACACAGCTAATTTAACATTGCTGGGACTGGGATCAGGCTATTGAAACTAAGACATGTCATGGCATACTAAAGCACAAATATCCAACTGAAATGAACTGTAGCAGTATAATCTGGCTGGTACCATGATTTTTAGTAGATTTGTAACTACACAATGAGTACATTCAATCAAGCAGCTCAAAAATGTAAGGTTTGTGTTAATTTGAAGTTGCAAAGCCACAAACTAACTGAAAGACCATTTAAATATGGAATGTCAGAGCTGATGTCCAGCACCTCTGATAGAAGGACTGAGAACGTAAAATTACATGAAGCCATCACCCTAAATAGGACTTCAGGCAAAGGACTCCAGCTTTTAGTCAAGCTGGGTAAATTACATCTTCATTTCAGTTTGTGTACCACAGCATCGGGACACAAGAGACAATGACACACTCCAAATACTCATCTTGTAAATGGGCCATGAATGTCATAGTGAATAAATTCAAGATCTGTACTTATTCTTCATTATACAGTTTTGGCAGAGCTGGGAAGATGATCTCTCAGTTAAGAGCAAGTACTGCTCTTACTGAGAACCAGAGTTCAATTTCCAACACCCATACAGGTTGCCTGTTATTCCAGCTCTTGATGATTTGATAGCCGTGGCTTTCGTGGGCATCTCTACTTACATGCACATATCATTCCCCAATCTCTCTCTCTCTCTCTCTCTCTCTCTCTCTCTCTCTCTCTCTCTCTCTCTCTCTCTCTCACACACACACACACACACACACACACACACACACACACACACTACTAAAACTAACCTTTTGATGTAAAAATGTGTCTTTTTTGTTAATGTTATCTAACTTCCTACAATTGCTTAATTACACAATACAGAATGCTAACCCTCATTGTGATGTAATAGGTAAAGTATATCTCAAATACTATTTTTCTCATTACTCTTTTCAAATATTTTATTATTCTTAATTTGAATCTAGATTGATTAGTGGCGAAGTTATACTTTATTTAATTACTATTAATGTCTCATTAATTAATGACTAGAAAACTTCAAAAACATGTAATAACAGTTTATGGTCCCCCCAAAAGCGATTTTTGTCCCCTTAGCGACATCACCTACAATGAGAATATATTCAAACTAGGTAAAAGATATGTTAAAAATATTTTTCTGACTGTATGAATATGAAATAATTAAATTTGAAAAATAAATCAAAGAAGTGAATTTAAATGAACTCAACAGCTAAGGTTGGCTTTATTTTACTTATTTATTTAGGTTTTTCAAGACAGGGTTTCTCTGTGTACCTTTGCTCCTTTCTTGGAACTCATTCTGTAGCCCAGGCAGGCCTCGAACTCACAGAGATCTGCCTGCCTCTGCCCCTGCCTCTGCCTTCAAGTGCTGGGATTAAAGGCATGTGCCACTCTGCCCAGCTAAGGTTGAATTTATTTAATGCCATAAAGGTTTCACTGTGATTACAGCACAGAAATATAATGACCAGAGTTCTGGAGAACACGGATTACCTCTTTCAACTAGGTTGTAGCTACAGTTACAAAAAGGCTAGCTCTCTTGAGGGCAGAATGGAGAAACTAGGTGTTTCCCACAGATAAGCAGTTTTTGATACCACAGGGTCTGTAGTCTTTTTTCATTCATGGGTCTATTTGGTTTTGTTTATTTATTTGCATTCACGGTGCATATAAGATAGGTGTCAACAGCTTTTCTTCTGTTTTACCCAAGTAGACAACTGCCTGGAACTAAGTTTAGGGTCTTGGTTTACGGAGAGGGATTCATTAATGACTTCACGAAAAGAAACATACTTGAAAGTATTTGTTGTGCTAGAGGTTTCCTGGAAAAAGTGAACAAATGTTTACTCATTCAGATAGTCCACAGACGACAGATCAAAGAAATGATTTGACTGGGCTCCATCTTGGATTACCAAAGAGTTTGTTAGTTTACTTACTTTAATATGGATGAGATGGTTCCTACAAGAGCAGGAGCAGTTCAAGGGCAGCTAAATCTGGCTGAACAGCTTAGACTGGCATGCATGATAGAAGAGGACCCAAGAAAGGTGCAATGGGTGATCTCTGCATGATTTAGGGGCAGCTCCTCTGGTGGAACTCCCAAGCCCCACCAATTGCTGTTTGCTTCCTCTTGGGCCAGAGCCTCACAAATCTTAGTTTCAGGAACTCCTTCACCCTTGTGAACCTCAATCTTTCCAGGAGGGATTGTTTCAAAAATGGAGAAAATAGCTAAAATATATCAGTTATACTTATTTGTGTTAAGTGTATAACCAGTTGAATCATGACTTGTTTTAGATTTTGCTTTAATGATTCTTTTAATAACTAAGTTTTAATGTTCAATGATACAAGTTATAGGAGTTTATATTAACTAGTTTAGAGCACTTTTGTATATTGTATTTATCTATATTAAATTTGAAAAACTTCATATTCAAAGAAGCCTAGGAGACTTTTTTTACCTCATAGGCTTCAAATTCTAAAGATAAAAATGGTTCTTGGGAATTCAAAACAATTTCTAAAATCAGTTAATCCTAGATTTGTGTTTGGAGCTGAAATGTGATATGAAATATGTTGAACTGGAAATTGAATGTATGGCTCAAGGCATGCCTTGGCAAATGCTAGTTTTTTCTTTCTTAATATATTCCATTTGTTTATAAAACTAGAATTAATATGACTTTAAATATTTATGGTACTGTACTAAGTTCTTATCAAATAGATATAGATACTGAATGTTAGAAATTAATTAGTAGGGCTATAGACAGTATAATTCTAATTTAAAATGAATCTTTGGGAGTCAAACTCACCCTTGTGAGACTTCTCAGAGGTGTGGTGTAATTTATCTTGTTTTTACATTTGTATGATTAGGGTTGAACTCATATGGCACATGTTTACTTTCAACATTTGGAAGGCAGAAGCATATAGATTGTGTTATTTTGGAAAAGAATGGCCTTGTAGTATCATATACTTGACTGCTTAGTCTCCAAAGAATGGCAGTACTTGAGAATGATAAGGAGGTAAGGCCTTGTTGGAGTAGGCATGGCCAATTAGAGGAAATGTGTCACTGGGGGTGGGATTTGAGGACACAAAACCCCAAGCCAGGACCAGGGGACCTGTCTTCTTGCTGCCCATGGATTTGGATGTTGACCTCTCAGCTATTTCTCTAGCATCATGTGTATCTGTATTCTGTCATTAATCCCTGCCATGGTGACAATGGATTAAACATCTGAAACTGTAAGTAAGCTCCAAAGAAATGTTTGATTTTATAAGAGTTGCCATGTTCAAGGTATAAAACTAAAAAACAAACCTTTATGAGTTTGAGGCCAATATGGTTTAAATATAAAGTTTAATACCAACAGTAGTTATATTATTAGAATCTTTCTAAATATAAATTGAATGTTTAGTTCTGGCTATAATGATTTGCTTATTCATCTTTAAAAATATGTTAACATATCTTTTAGAATCCAAAACAATAGCAATCATAGATTCAATTCATAAATACTACAAGTAGAGTCAAGTCTTTTCAGATTGTGTATGCACTATGCTTATACTGTATTGTATAATTACAAGTCATTTGCATTGACACTGGAGCTTCATCACCAATTGTCATACCCTAATACATTTTTACTCCTTTTTAACTCATGGAAGTCTCCTAGCCATATCTTAGCTTATGTTTTGTCCATTTCATATTTATGTGGGTAAACATTTCCAGAAAAAAAATGGGGAAAATATGTTCACATATATCTCCTTTGAAGTTATGCATGACTTTGCCTGTTTCTACACATATGATAATATCTCATTATTAGTTTTTTGATCAATATATTATTGTTTAAATTTGTTTGGTTTTGGTTGTGAGCCTAGCCTTTAATGGCTGAGCCCTCTCTCCAGCCCCAAATTATTATTTTTTGCTCTTTTGTGCACTGGCGTTTTGCCTACACGTGAGGATGCTGAATCCCCCAGACCTGGAGTCACAGACAGTTGTTAGCCTGTTTAAATTTAATTTTACATTTTTTGAGAGTTTCATATGAGAATACAGTATATACAGAATTTCCAACCTTTTCTATTCCCTATTGACTCCTCTTGTGCCTCCCTACTCCTTTTTAAAATCATAGTATTTTCTTCATCAATTAACACACACACCACAAAATAACACACATACATGCAAGGATACTTAAATATAGCCTTCTGAGTCCACTAAGCACTTATTTTATATCTATTTGTTTAGGGTTGACCATCTGAGATTGAATAAATTACCAGGAACTTTATCCCTGGAGAAAACTTCCTCTAAGTATCCCTTAATTGCCTGTAATTTTCCACCAGGATTGAGGCTTTGTGATATTTCCACTATCTAGGTTGGAATGCCAATTACTGTTAAGATTATGCAGTTATTATTTAGGCAACCATAATTTTAAGATCCCACAGGTGCAGTATTCCCATCACATTTAAAGAATAAGGTGCAGCAGATATCCATGGCTTCTGGCTTTTTGAAGTCTTTCTATCACCTCTTTCAACTTGATTCCTGATAGTGTGACATTAAGGTTACATTAATTGTTGAGAACCATGAAGTCACTTATTCTCTTCACAATGACCATTTGTGGACCTCTGTATTACACACCATCTATTGGGGAAAAAAATGAATACTATCTGATGAAGTTTGAGAAATGGATGAGTCTACTGATATAATAAGAAAAGTTTAGGGATTCATTTCAAACCATGTCATCTAATTTCCAGGGTTAGCCTGTACTTTGGGCCCTGGTGAGTGTAATATAGATATTCATTATTTTGAAGCTATTAGTATTTTGACTGACTGCAAAGTAATGGTAGAACCAATAATTCTTGAAAGTATTCACGGATAGGCATCTTAAGTCTGGAAGTTTTTCTAACATAAATTATAATAAGTATGTGCAACAAATTCAGAGAGAGTGGAACATATACTTTCAAATGAGCTAAATAATCAAAATACTGGTTCTAAAATGTATATGATCACTAACAATGTTCAGAAAATGTAAAACAAAACATCTGAGAGAACTGTTGTAAAGCAACACTCCCACTTCAACAGTAATAGATTTTTCAACAATAGCAACAACACCAAAATAATGTACAGTTCATGGTAAAATTTCCTTCAAATTGTTGGTCAATGGAATCCAAGACACACCCTAAACAATGCCAGTTCTTGTCAATGTCTTTGATTGCCATCAAAGAAAAAACAGAAAGATAAGACCCTATACTGGAAACAACATATACTTTAGACCCAGGGCTTGAAGGCATTGAGCTAGAACTGAACTGGAAGCCTCCACCCTGGGCATTAGCTCTCAAAATATCTGAAAGTGCTTAGCAATCTGCCCAGGTGGAAAATCTGTCAATAGTCTCACTTTGCCCTGAAGTCTACAAACCACAACAATGACCAGCACAATAAGATATCCTTAGGAAGCAAGAGTGGCACTTACAATTTGAGGATAACCACCACATCTAATTGGACTTAATACCCACAAAGTGGGAGAGAATTCATGCCTTGTTCTGTAAACCTTCCTATTCCACTATCCATGACTGGTGACACCCTGGACCCTGGAGGAAATCCTACTACTGCAACTTTCCTAAATCTATAAAATTCCTAACTGCATTCTAAATAATTATTTTTATACCTAAAGACAAGTTTTGCTCTCAGCCCTCATCAAAGAAGTAAAGTACATAAAACAACAAGATTACTGGGAACTAAGAGTAAACATAGGTCCACTTTGGCAAAGTACAGCTTGGTACAGAAATCAAGATGTTAACAGCTCAGTTTGATCATAGATTCACCAGAAAATGGTAACACTTCAGATCCCAGCATGGAGACCCTGAAAACCTGAACAGTCCATTGTTGTCCTTGCCAAGCATCACTCTAGCAGGGAACAAATACTCACATTTCCTTCATCCATCCATAGCCACTAAATGGGCTTTTGACTCTACCTAGACCCCCAGCAATAGATATTTAAAACACACACACACACACACACACACACACACACACACACACACACACCCCACCACCAACACCACCACCACCACCAGAACCAAAATACAAAATATCTATGGGGAAATAGTGTTATAATAGCATGGTTACCTAAACAAGAGCTATATAACTGACTTGTCATGGAGGATGAGATTGTATATCACAAGGCCCTATCCCTAGATGAAGGACTACAGGCAAGAAGTAGTTGTTGAGTAAGAGAGAATTAGTCTTCTCTGAGAATAATTCCCTGATAGTTTGTCCAGTTCCAAGTGCTAAGCCCTAAACAAATACAAATAGCAACATCATTTGTATTCAAAATACTATTTAAATATTCAAAATTATGTGCATTATGTAAATGAAAGAAGAGGTCGTGACTTTTCGTGGATAGGAATAAGGTAAACTGAATGGATTAAGTAGTAAAGACAAATCATACACTGAAATAAATAATCCCTTCCAGATGGTTCCTTTACTTATTCCAGCTGAGAAGAAAGTCACTGAATATAAACATATTTCTTTAAAAATTGTAGCATAAGTTGTCATCAATTTATAATATTTTATGCCAGAACTTTTATTTTTATTTTCACTTTTTGCAATTTTGATAATTTCAGAAGATTGACATCAAATATTTGATTATCCTAGAAAATATTCTATACATACTACATTTATTCATAAATGTATGTGTATATGCCTTAATGTGTAGGCACACATTTTCTGTTTAAAAAAGAGCAATTAGCAGGGTAGTGGTGGTGCATGCCTTTAATTCCAGCACTCAGGAGGCAGAGCCAGGTAGATCTCTGTGAGTTTGAGGTCAGTCTGGTCTATAGAGTGAGATACAGGACAGGCACCAAAACTATACTATGGTGATATTTTATTTGTGCTGAAATGTGAATTTATTTGTATGTTAATAAAGTTGCTTGGGGGTCAGAGCTAATAGCAAACCATTTAGCAGCAGCCTGGCAGTGGTAGCACATGTCCTTAATTCTGATCACTAGACAGGCAGAATCTCTGTGTGTTCAAGGACACAGCCAGCATAGAGACACACATCTTTAAACTCAGTACCAACCATAGAGACCTGGGGGTCTGTATAGACAGGCAGTGGTGAGGAGGTCACATGGTTGGTTTTAGAACCAATGAGAAGGCAGAACAGAAAGTCAAGAAAAAGACAGACACAAAGGAAGTAGGTCTCTTTCTCAGGGGAAGTACTGAAGCAGCTGGTAAGCTAAAGGCTATTTGCTAGTTCTCTGACCTCTTGGGCTTTTAACTCTGCATTTGGCTCTGTGTTTCTTATTTACTAACACTATTCAGAATTATATCTACACTACACAGAGCAACCCTCTCTCGAGAAAAAAAAAAAGAGCAATTAAAGCTTTTGTAGAAGGGTTATTCTTACTAAATTCATAGAATTCTTATGTGAATGCTGAAACATGTTGAATCTATTCCTAGATTTATTAAATCATGTCTACCATGATTAACCAAAATTAATTTGATGAAATGAATTTGTATTGAATTGAGATTGCATCTAGTATTTGGCAATGATTTCCACTTGATTATACCTTAACATAACATCTCTTATCTAACGACACTGGATTTATTTGTTTGCTTAGTGATAATGGTTCTGGAAGAACAAAAGCAAAGTAGGTTCTGAAATTATCAGTGTAAATGTGAAGTAAAGCAATAGTTTATTCATTATAGTTATATAATAGCTACTGTGGCAATGTAAGGAAGGTTTTAGGTTAATGTATACTGGGCAATATATGCATATATATCTCTGTATGTATGTACCTGTATATAAAGGCATATACTATAAAACTTATAAAATATATGGAAATTAAAGTATTGAAATTGCTAAATTGAATAAAAAATATAATTATAAAAAATAATCTAGCGAACATTTATTGGAGGATAAACACTAACAATATGTATATGCTATTTTAAACTGTAGATGACATCATGAATAGCAGACTGCCTTTGTTAGGTCTTGTCCATATTCTATTGTCAGGATTCTAATCTGATCTTTTTAATGGTATTCCTGTGCATACTATATGTATTCTGTAGATTCTGATATTTGTTTCTGAGAATTTAACTCAAGGAAGAAATTAAGAAAATGCTTGCAATTCAATGTTTAAACACACTATCCTTTGCAAATACCTTCAAATTGACTTTTAAGATGCTAAATTTTACTAAAAATTTAGTTGAATATTAGAAGTACCTCAAAGTAATGACTTCCAGTATATTTCCTAACATACTTATGAATACTTACAATTCATAGATCATTTTTTATATTCTAGAGAATTTATGGTTGAAAGGTATGAATTAAAGTAACTGATCTGTTCATCTGCTCTATTGATTTCTATAGATACCAGCATATATACATATACATATATGTATGTATGTGTGGGTGGGGGGTAGGTATATACATCAGTGGCCTAGTTTAATTTTCTTCTAAATTTGTTGATAAGAAAACTTCCTAACAGACATATGATAATATTCCATGAAAAAAATACTCACATACAATGATTTTTAGCAGGTTGCCTTTGAATAACACAGTTCATGGAAACTAATCCAAGCGCCTATGAATTTTTTAGATGCAGATCCCCGGGAAATGTCATGTTAACAACACAAACAATGCTTTGGTGTACGGCATGGTGTCATGGAAATAACTCTCTCAGTCAGAGGTAACCCATGAACTTCACTTAAAGAGCTCATCTACTACCTTCTGTCAGTGAAAGCATGTCTCAGGTGGAAATGAGAGACCCGGGGAGTCACCATCAAAGCACCACGTCTTTTGATTTGCTGATGACAGCTGATTTCATTATATTGTAACCTGCAAGGTCCTGACTTGGAAATATGTTCTTTGTGTGGGCTCAATGTTGAACAAAAAAAAAATGTTTTCATAAATATGAGCTATCTCTTTCAGCAGAGGAGTTACCAAATGAAATATGTGCAGATTAGAAAATATAAACAACTTTTCCAGGACTTTTAAACAGTTGTAAAAATTAATGTACAATAATGTACACAAAGTTATTGCTGAAGGCACAGAGGTGTTTAAGTTTATTTTCCTAGAAAATCTACTGAGAGCTGACACATGAATCCTAATGAGAAGAGTCTCAGGAACATTCCCAGGAAGGATTTTTTAAACAAACCCCAAAGCAAATGTCTGTGCAATGATGTCACACTTTTGTTCAAGAACTTTCTTACACACACAGAAATTAATGCAGAGATCAAATAACTTTTGTTAGGGACCTATAACCACCAGTATTTGCTGACTTAGAAATTTGAAAAAAAGCGTAGCCTAAATCTGCTTATATATAAATACATGTATATTATCATAAAGCAATGATTTAATAATTATATTGTCAAATTAAGAATAACAAGTAGGTTCATAAAATACCATCTATATTCATTTATGTTTATTCATATAAAACTCTTCAATCCCTATCTTAACAGTACTTATCTATATTCTCTATTAAATTGTTTTTATTAATTAATAATTAATTTGTTACTTGATTTTGTGTTCAGGTGTGTGAATGTCAGAGTATAACATATAGGAATCTGTTTTTTTTTTTGTTTGTTTGTTTGTTTGTTTCAGTAATGTGGTTCTGGGTTCCACTCCAGGAAGAATTTCTAGATCCTTGTACCTCCTTCAGAATACAATCTTTGTTATGTCATGGTCTATGTAGCTTCTGAAAAACTCCATCTTCTTCCTTGCAAAAAAATGAGACTCATCAAGAACTATAAAGTCCTCCAGTCATTATAAGTACATACTTTAGTGACAACTTAAAGTATGCTGGTGATTCTTTGGGTTTGATTTAAAATCAACCATGCTGAAAAGTTACTCAATGTATCTGGGGATGTAGAGAAATGATTTACTTCCAACAACAGGAATGACAGTATTAGGACTTGATTCTGAAATACCTGCTAGTACTTATGCTTGAAATTACTGAAGAAAGAAGGCAGCCATTGTTAGTCCAATGACTTCAAGTTGCCCTGGAATCAGAACAACCTTCTTATGGGGACTTAACCTTATTGGTGAAATTATCAAGGCCACTCCACAAAGTTAAAAAGGAGGTTTATTTTGTGGGGTAACTTACAAATGAAGGGATAGGTAGGTTGTAGGGTCTGGCAAAGGTATGGTGCAGTCTGGTGGTGTTCTCTGGAGAACTCCGCATGGTCTACCTCCAGCATCCAGGGTCCAGGCACCAAAGATATCCCTCACATCTCAATCCTAGGTCTTCAGCGTCCTCTCTCAGTCCAGCATTGTAGGCGTGACCATTACCGAAGCCTCAATGGGGTTTGGGACTTCCAAGCCAAGGCTGGAATGGCTACCTACTACATAACCCTGCTATTTAAATATATTCCTATGATATAAAACACAGTTCTTATTTGGCCTGTCAGTACTATGTATGTGAAGACCTCATAAGCACTAAGTCTGATAAAATATAAATGTATACAAATGGTGTCACCGAGATTTAAATTCGAAATTCTGGAAGGCAATCAGACACATTCCTAGGTATCTATGAGAAACAGTTGCTTTTCTTGGGATTTAAGTGAATTTCTATTTCCTTTCTTTTATCTTAACATTGTCCAAATAAGAAATTATAACATTAAAACAAAAGGAAAAGGCAACTGTTGCCCATGGTTGTACTTTTTTTTTAATTTGAAGAGAAATACATATCAAAGCATTATGACAGAATACAGTATTGCCTATAATCATTATCAGAAAACCCAAAAGAAACATTGTCGTAATTTTCACAATTGTCTTTAAGACAAATTTATTATTATTTATATCCTCATAATTGAGAATTTTAAATCCATAGCACTGCAAAATAAGAGAATACTTTTGTGAAATTTGACAAGCTATAGAATAGCAATTTAAAAACAAAAAGTGTCATTTCAAGATCAAACACTTAAAAATTTAGTTGTTTGTGTATTTGCTTACTTATTGATCACTTTGTAAGTGTGTATGCATATACATGTATAGTATGTGTTGGTGCATGTGGATGTTTGTATGTATATGACCACAAATTCATGTGTGGGAAAAAAAGGCAGAGACTTGATGTCAAATGTTATCCCCAATTTATCTCCACTTACATATTGAGGCATGTTACTCTACTTGAACCCAAAGCACAGGTATTCTTCTATATAGCCATATAGTTTGCTACTGAGATTCATTATTGTTGTCTTCTCTAGACTGCAGTTTAACTGGGTACCATGCATGTCTACCATTCATATGAGTGGTTGGGAAGGAAACTCTAGTCTCCACACGTCTGGGGTATATGCTTTATACCCTGTGGGCAGTCTCTTCAAATACTATTAGTAATGATTTAGAAATAATCTTATCTTTAAGTAAAAAAAAAATTATACTATGGGATATGTTTTTTCCCTTAGGAGTGAAATATCATGCAATACTAATAGTTAAAAATAAATCAAAATACATTTTCATTTTATAAAACAAGAAATGAACTCTGATATTCTTATCTGTGAGGAATAAACCCAAAAGTGATTTTTTGGATGTCACTGTTTTTCTTTTTCTAATTTAACAACTCCTTTGAAATGGTCTAAATATATTAGAAACCATAACAAAACCTGTATGAGAGCTCTGGGAGTTATTTTTTGAACTTCGAATCCTAAGCCTAAATAGCATTATACCGAAAGGTTAATAAATTCATACAGCATTTGCAATAAACTAAAATATACTTGATTGTTCCTAACTCTTAGATTCCCAATCAGCACGCAGTCGAATGAGCTTTTTGAGTCATTGTGCACACATTGTAACCTGAGCTGAGATGTTAATGGTTTCACTCAAATTATGAATGCTCCACTGCAGACTATAAGACAGACTTCATTATAGAAGAGTAGGCTTTATTAAACAGCAGCAATGTGTTACTTAAAATGCCCTTGAAGTTCTACTCTTTGTGAACTTTCTTATACTTGGAATATTTCTGAACATCATTACTGAAGTGTAACGCAAGCACAACATATTTTTCCACTTTGTAGTCAGACTAATATATTCCTTCACATTCTTTCATGTGTTATTTAAATTTAATTGGGAAATGTCCACTTTACTTTTAATAATATGCAACTCAAATTATGTGATATATGATAAAACCTAACGTCGCTTAGCTATTAGGTATGCATTGTTACACTTGCATATACTTATCAGTACATTTTTTTTGCTTTAAAATACAAAAGATTTTATAACTCATATTTGAAATATGTAAGTGTAGTTAATAAAGATTCATAAGATGAGTTGAAAGCTGTAAATAAGAAGTCTATCATTCATAACTTCTCTGTGGTGAGCAATTTGGTCAAGATATCTCTGTTTTGTTTTTTGGTTTTGTTTTGGTTTTTTGTTATTTTTTTTTTTGTGTGTGTGTATGCATGCATGCTGTGGATGATTGATTGATAAATAAAACACGGATGGGCCAGTAGCCAGGCAGGAAGTATAGGCAGGAGAGAGAGAGAGGAGAATTGAGAGAACAGAAAGGCAGGAAGAGAGAGACACTATCAGCCACTGCCATGACAAGCGAGATGTAAGGTAAGCCACAAGCTATGTGGCAAAGTATAGAATAATAGAAATGTGTTAATTTAAGATAGAAGAAATAGATAACAAGAATCCTGCCATGGCCATACAGTTTGTAAGCAATATACATCTCTGTGTGTTTACTTGGTTGGGTCTGAGTGGCTGTGGGACTGGTGGGTGAGAGAGATTTGTCCTATTGGCCAGGCAGGAAAGCTCTAGCTACGTGTGTGTGTGTGTGTGTGTGTGTGTGTGTGTGTGTGTGTGCGTGTGCGTGTGTGTGTGTGTGTGGTGTGTTTGAGAGAGAGAGAGAGAGAGAGAGAGAGAGAGAGAGATCTCATTAAAGTCACTCTTCTTTTTGTCTTTTCTTTACTTATTTTTTAGTTTGTTTTTTGAGACATTTTCTTCCTATGTACTTTGGCTAGGCTGTTACTCACTATGTAGAATGGCATGGCTTAATACTCAGAGATATCCACTTGCCTCTACCTTCTAAATCCTGAGATTAAAAGTGTGCTTATAGTGCCATGCTGGAATCACTTTTCTTGCTTAGCTGCTCTTGTGTGGACCTTTTCAGTTTGGCAAGATATTTCCTGTTTTCTAATTATTCTAAAATCTCCTTGAGTCATGTCTTCTTTTACTTATTTATTTTGTACTATTGTGATTTCCTTTAACTCCAGCCATGAAGTACATCAACCTGAAATAAACTGTGGGTTTTCTCAAAGAAGTCACTTCAGGAGATAGAATCTCAGAGTATAGAATATAGGCAAGATACCTGTTTTCCATATGTTCAAATGGATGCAACATTTGGAATGTAAAAAGATAAAAGAAAAAAAAAGGATGATACAAGAACTTTAAAAAGGCTATATTAAAGTGTTAAAATGTCAGTGTTCTGAATAATTTTAATGGAACACATTCACATAATTCACTGTTGAACATTTGAGAGTGAACACTCGTTAAAGTTTACTATCTTCACAGCATATATTAACAAATCTATTTAGTTTAAACAGTTTTTGACATACTGAAGAATACTGTATGTTCCTCTTTATCCTCTGACAACTATAAAACTATTTTCTTCTCTAATATTCACAATTTTCAATGAATAAATATAATTGAATTATTGATGTTAAGAAGATTTAATACAATGTATGGGTATGTACGTAAGGGTGTGTATTGGTGTATAGCTATAATATTGACATATATAGTGATTTTTAAAGTGATATTCCTTAACCCTAAAATTTGCTATTTTTCCATGGATAATTTTACTTATGTTTTCTTTGATCTTTTAAGAGTAATTTTTGTAAAAAAGACAAATGGGTTTTTAGGCATGGAATACATTATTGAAATAAGTAGGTAGAATATTTTGCATTTATCTCTAGAAATTATGCAGATATCAATTAATTTAACAACATCCAAACATGGTCAGATTATATGGCAAGTTTTACATATTTTACACAATTATGTTAGTTATGGGGAATACACCACTCTCTTTGTGCATGTAATTTAATGCACTTTAAGTTTGTTTGGGTGTCAAATATGTACTTTCATTATTGTGAATCTTTTCAGAAACTTGCCTTATGATGCTGTGGTAATTGCTGCTAGAACCTTTCTTGATGATGATTAATAATTAGGGTCTCATCTAGTACTTCGCTTTTTAAAAGACCTTTATCAACATTAACACTTCTGACCTTTTTAATTGCATGGATTAAAGCTAGAAATTGCTCCTTATTAATGTTCGGTACTTTCAATTCCTGATGCTTAAAATAATGTTTGCTTTCTTGGTTGAATTGAGCGACTTTACCTTTCACAGAGCAAGTCTGACTTTAAAAGGACAGCTTAGTAGGTATTAATTTGATATGCACTACCCTTTCTCCTACAATTAAGAGCTCCTCAGTGTTTGCTTAATCATCCTTGATGCACGTATGTTGTTTTAATTATAGACTTTTGACTGAGCCTCACACACGAACACGCTTACACACAGGCATACACACTTCTTCTTAGAGAAAGCAAGGAATGCTATTTACAAGGTACTGTGAATTTCTTTTGTTCATACCCAATTCAGACTGTGGTTTTTGCATTTGTCACTGAAACATGAGAATGACAAATGATGTGACGCAATATTGAGAAAGCAGATTTCTGCTCTTCAATTAATTGTACCTTTGGTATGTAATTTCCTAAGTAGGCAAGATATATTTTGCTCGTTTCTGGAGAATATTGGAAATAATGTGATTTGATTTAAAAAAAAGATTTACTGACATAACAGAAATAAAACAACTCAGAGAAAAGGTAGATTCGGAAACATACAGTTATGATTAATATATTAACATTTAAATTTGAAGTTTGCATTCATGCATATTTTCATAAGTGTATAATATATAAATAATACTGTTTTATATATACATATAATATAAATGTCTAGCTGGCATACATAACACATATGTACACACACACACACACACACACACACACACACACACACACATATATATACTATATGCTCTCTGTTAAAGTATTTATTGTATCATAGCAGACAAAGTCTTATTGCCAACACAAGAACAAATCAAACATTTTATCTCATTTTCTATTCATCATCTGCATGCTAATAACTAGAAGTTAAAACCATGACCCATTTTCACCTAAGGAAGTTTTATATTTCTCCAATAATATCATATATCAGATAGAAATACAAAGTGACATGTGATAATTAGACATTAAGAAATTTACTTCTAACATCTATTTGATAGGGTTATAACTACAAATTTGTTAAAGATGAGGTAAATTTACATAATAATGAAATAGATATGCTTCATTATTTTTATAAATAATTTAATCAGTTAAATATTTGATAATGTAGACTGTAAAAAATTGTCAATACTTTTTGAGTTTATTTTTATTTTTATTTTATTATAAATATCAATGCTGAGAATAATGTTTCAAATAAATAAAAACCTACAGAAAAATTATAAAAGCAGTTTGTGAAGTCTCTGAGAATTCTATCTTCAACCAAAATCAAAATTAATGATTTCTTTTATGAAACTAAAAGCAACTCAAATAGCAATAGTTAAATCAAATAGTATAACATAATACAGTGAAAATATACTCATTTTATACATATAGAAAAATTGTGGTAGGAAAATATATAGTTGTCCACATGTAAATAAGCTATGTGTCTACAAGGCTAGAATATTCTATGTACAATAAAATATTACAGTTTGTAACATATAAGAGTCTTTAATATCAACTGACCACATATAAGAATCTTTAATACCAACTGAGGTATTCTAAAGTCTAAGTGGTATGCCTGCAATTTTCAGGGTGAAGTGTATGTGCAATGTGTTCACTACCAAGTAAACAGCAAAAAGTAGTGTTTTACAACATGGATGAACACTGTTGGAAACATCTCTGAATAATTTCATGGCTTGATTTTGAATTAATTTTGATCATTATCTATTCAAAAACTTTCTTACGTGCCAAACTTTTCTTGGTCTTCTCTTTTACTTATGGTACCCCATATGTTGCTGTGACCCACAGTTAAGTTCTATATGGTATTTTCCCATTCCATATAAGCTCATGAGTTCTTCAAGGATCTAATGGCATCTGAAATACTAAGGAATCATGCTTGGTGTAAATAATATTATCACATTCTCATTCAAGACCACAAAAATATGTAGATGGAAATTGCTAATACTTGAAATTCAAATAGCTTCTGGGAATACACTCTGGGAAGAAGAATGCAAGCCATTGTCTTGATAGCTAGATGTTTACGTTATTGTTACACTGTTGAGGACACATGAGGAGTGGCTCATCATGTAGTTGAATAGTTGAAACTCACATGTAAGAATGCATGCTCAGATAGTGTATCTAGAAGTGCCAGTGAATAACCAAGAAATAAATGTTCCTATTTTCTTCACAGACATGTAAAACAGAAGACTAGATGGGAACTCCATTCAGAGAAATGTCCCCTCAGGAAATACATCTAATTACAACCTCAGATTAATTGCCTAAATTGAGTATTAAATGAATCAATCAATGTTCAGCCCCTTTAATTTCATGTTTCATTGGTTTTTATTGATATTGCAAAAATGTGATTTATATTAACTACTATTATTAGAAATCAAGCCTGTGTTATAAATGGTTGGTAAAGTGGCCATTCTGAAATTTTAAAATGTCACCTCATTTTTCACAATTCATTATGAAGTATTAATGTGTTCACATGCTTTCAAATCCAAAAGGTATATTGCATGGATGGAAAAGGATACTCCCAAAGACATAAGGTTATACGTAAATGATATTTTCATGGGAGAATTATTTGTTCTAAGATAAATTAATGGTATTTCTCATAATTTTAATTATGTTACTTTTTTTTCAGTAGCTATTGAGTGATGAACTTATGACACATGAAAGCCTAGCGTGGTGATTATTTTTCTATGATGTTTGTTCAATTATTTGGGGATTTGGGATGAGCAACTTTTCTGATAATGGGTGTAGAGAGCTGCGCACAGCTACACCCATAAGATGGTGCCTGCTTCTGCCCCCACCTTCCTGATGGTGAGTGCTCTCGGGAGTAAATAACTCCATATTTGGCTTAGTCCTAGGATCTGTCTTGTTTCCGTGAACCTGGACCTATCCGCAGTGCCCACGTGGCAGGCTGGGGTTGGCCACCCAGGGACTATTTAGGTCGTGGGCAGGCTTTCCCTGGGGTCAGAAGATTGTTCAAGGTTTCTGAGTAAACTGCTGAAAGAAGACCTCGGTGTTGTGTCTTCCTTGCTGGTCGAGGCGGTCATGACAAGTGGTGGCCCATACGGGGAACTTCACTACTTTCAACGAGGGCTCAGAACTTTCTGCAGTCAAGGCAGTGCACTGGTAAATTCCCAGGTAAGGTGGGAATCCTCGACAAAAACGGGGCTAAAGGAAATCCCAGGCAAATTGGGAACCTGCGACAAAAGCGGGGTTAAAGGAATTCCTGGGTGAATTGGGAACCCGCCACATAAGCAGGGAGGTTTTTGTTCTTCTCTGTAGACAAATAGAGAGTGACAGTGAAACATTGTCTAAAAGGTTGCCAAAAGTGAAAGTGAAACATTGTTTAAAAGGTTGAAAAGTTTTAGACATGGGCACTTCTACTTCTCACCCAATTTTTTTGGCTCTTAATGAGCTGCTTAGATCTAAAGACCTAAAGGTTAAGAAAAAACACAAATGCTGGAACAAGCCTATGTAGATCTGGTCAAAATGCTTGAATAGATGGGGTTGTTTATAGCCCCTGAAAAGATACAAAAGGACAAAATTATTAATTATTTAGGAGCAAAGGTTAATGAGAGATGTATCATCCCACAGAAAGTGGAATTGAGAAAAGATCATTTACGAACCCTAAATGATTTTCAAAAATTGTTAGGAGATATAAATTGGATTAGATGTTATTTAAAGTTACCAAATTATGACTTAAAGCCTCTTTACAACATCTTAAATGGGGATTCTGCATTAGATTCTCCAAGACAATTAACTGAGGAGGCACGGAAGGCTTTACAAAAGGTGGAAGAGAGGTTACAGGGTGCCTTCTTACAGAGGTTACAAGAAGGTAAAGACATTGTCCTGTGCATCCTCCCTACCTATTACCAGCCCACAGGGTTGTTATGGCAGGATGGGCCATTATTCTGGATGGATTTATTCCAAGATTTCACCAACTAAATCCATTGAACATTACCCTACTGCCGTGGCAAACCTTGCCATGATTGGAATCCAACAATGCCTACAGTATTTTGGGGTTGCTCTGGTTACCATTATAGTGCCTTATACCAGTCGTCAAGTTCAAACATTGTGTGCTACAATAGAGGATTGGGCCATTTTGCAATGTAGCTTTACTGGATGCATGGATAACCATTACCCCAAACACCCACTATTAGGGTTCTTTAAGGAACACCTGGTGATATTCCCTAGGATAACGTCATTGCAGCCCATCCTTAATGCCCTAAATGTGTTTACAGATGGATCTAAGACTGGATGTGGCGTATACATGATAGATACACAAGAGCCTGTACAACACCAATTTCAACCTGGCTCCCCTCAGACTGTAGAATTGAAGGTAGTGATTGAAGCCTTTAAGGCTTGTCCTTTTCCTTTTAATTTGATATCAGACTCTGCCTACGTTATTAATGCCCTCAAAATTTTGGAAGTAGCTGGACCTGTTAAAAGCTCCAGTCTGGTCTGCATTGTTTCAACAACTGCAACAATTGATTTGGCATAGGAAGTCCTGTTTTTATCCCCAACATATTAGAGCTCATACAGGCCTGCCAGGGACCCTGAGCAAAAGTAATGATATAGTAGATCAATGGACTCGAAAGGAATGGATATTCATTAGCTCTGCCTTAGACAGAGCCAGAACCTTTCATGAAACATTTCACATCAATGCAAAAATGTTACAACAAAAGTTTCAACTTTCTCGAGCTGATGATATTCGACAAGTGATTTCAGATTGCCCTCAATGTGTAGTTTATCAACATCCGCCCAGTATTGGGGTAAATCCCTGGGGTCTACTCCCGCTAAAGGTCTGGCAAATGGATGTGACACACATCTCTGAATTTGGACACATAAAATATGTGCACGTGTCTGTGGACACCTGCTCAGGCATCATGCATGCCACACCTTTGACTGGGGAAAAGGCACGCAATGTTATTGCCCATTGTTTGGAGGCCTGGGCGGCCTGGGGAAAACCTCGTCAACTTAAGACCGACAATGGACCTGCTTACACAGGACAACAGTTTGCCTCCTTTTGTCATCAGATGGAGGTGCAACTTGTACATGGCTTGCCCTACAATCCCCAAGGTCAAGGCATTGTGGAACGTGCTCACCGCACATTAAAAAAATGCCTGCAAAAACAAAAAGGGGGAATAGGCCGTGGCCATACCCCAAAGGAAAGACTTTCTCTTGCTTTATTTATCATCAATTTTTTAAATTTGGATGCTCAGGGCTATTCCGCAGTGGATAGGCATCATGAGTCTCATGGTACAGCTAAAGGAATGGTAAAATGGAAAGATGTGTTGACAGGGCTCTGGCACTGGCCCGATCCCCTGCTGACATGGGCAGGAGGTTCTGTTTGTGTTTTCCCTCAGGATCAACAAGATCCGGTGTGGGTGCCGGAACGCCTCACTAGAAGAGTCCAGTATGGGGAAATCCATGATGGTAGAAATGACGATTATCCTGCTCTTCCTCGTGACAATGCAGCCAGGAATGCTGGAAAAAAGATGGGGAATACTGTCCATGTTCCCGAGACCGATTGCCAGTTCGCCATGATGCCAAGTTGTTTCCATGGTTATTTAGCATTGTAATTGGACCAGAGAGTTTGACAACCTGATGGAACAGCTGAGGGTGGCTATTGTCATGGTGAACTTGACCCGGGTGGATGCTGGATTGGCGGAGGGATTGTATTCGTGGATCTCTAATGCCATGAATCATCTCAAGGAGTGGGCAGTTCTGGGAGCCTTGTTGGGCCTTCTGGTGTTGGTCTCCTTAGTTTGTCTGTGGTGTATTCGTCGGATTAAGGTTTCCCAGCATCACAATGCAGCCATGATCATTCCAGGCCTTTACAGCTATAGAGGCAGGACAGTCCCCCCAGGCATGGCTAGCCACCATGAAGTACTAAGTTCCTTAGCACAGGATGCAAGGCTTGAGCACTGCACTTGGGGTCCATTGCACATTGGATACTAAGGAGAGCACGCCTGATTGCATGGGGGTAGATACCTCAAGTCCCACCTCTGTGAAAAGGGTATCAGACGGGTCTGATGCTCCTTGGGTGGCTGACGCCTAAGTGAGAGTCAGTACATTGTCCCTGATTTGTTCTTACAGAGATCAGGCCTCTACTCTTACCTGTTGCTATAATAAAAAAAGGGGGAACTGTAGAGAGCTGCGCACAGCAGCACCCATAAGATGGCGCTGGCTTCCGCCCCCACCTTCCCGATGGTGAGTACTCTTGGGAGTAAACAACTCCATATTTGGCTTAGTCCTAGGATCTGGCTTGCTTCCGTGAACCTGGACCTATCCACAGTGCCCAAATGGCAGGCTGGCTAGGACACCCAGGGACTATTTAGATTGTGGGCGGGCTTTCCCCGGGGTCAGAAGATTGTTCAAGGTTCCTGAGTAAACTGCTGAAAGAAGAGCTCAGTATTGTGTCTTCCTTGCTGGTCAAGGGAGTCGTGACAAATGGGTGCATTTGTATGTCGTTTGCTCAATATTGAGACAGCAACTTACATTCTCAAATTCAGTCTTTTTGTAAGCCAGATAAATTAATTTTAATTACTTGAAAATTGTTCAGGAACAACTGAAAGACTTTTAGCTCAGTTAAGTTAAAAATCCATGGATGCAGTAACCTCAGATGGTGTAAATACTGTGATCCAAACAATCTTCTAATCTGTCTCTACCTCTCTGAATGCTTCTGTATCTCTCATTCTCTTCATATATCATGTATCTGTTCATCTGTCTATCTATGTCTATGTATGTATGTATGTATGTATGTATGTATGTATCTATCTATCTATCTATCTATCAATCTATCATCTAACAATTCACCCACCTATGACCTTTCTCTAGTTTCTCTCTCTCCAGATTTCTTTTTTTCTCTCTAACACACATACAAACATATACATATATGTATAAGTATATATTTAATACATAAAATATGATATCTTGTTCTATCTTATAGTTATTTGATCTCTATATATAAATCCTGTAGCACAAAAATAATATTTATTTTACCTATGTGTAATATTATATCTCTTAGTTAATGGTCTCTATTCAAGGATTTGAATAGCTTATCATATTTGACATAAAGTCAGAGGTAACTAAATGACTTTGAGAAAATAATGTTCATTGAGCCAATGCATATAAAGCCCTTTTGAAGATAAGCTAATATAATACTTGACTTTCAAGTTTCTACAAGGAAAAAAAAAGAAGAAAACTACTTCCTACAGGCATAGGAAACTTAAGTTACCCTCAGAACATTATGGAAAATGATTTTTTATGAATATACTCACATTTAAGATGAAATCTAGTGAAAACTCCTTGGATTGGTGCTCTGATGCCAAGATTACTATAAGTTTTCTAACTTTGAACAGTCCATAGCTGTAAGGACTAGGCAATGATTATCATTCTTGGTATACATTTTGGAAATAAGTATGCATTTAGAACCTGAACACTTTTGAAAAGAAGAATGACATCATATTTTTTATCCTTGATAAAATCTGAAAGTGATCATACAAATTAAATTAGTAGTTGAATGAAAAACCTATAGTACATCCTTAGGGGCTACTTGGCTAGTGTTTTCTTCGCTGTCCTTAGGTTGTGCCTTTGGTCGACTCCATTTCATTTTGTGCTTTGGTAAAAGTCTGTAAACTGAAAGTTGTTAATTTTCTAGGCCTTCTTTCTTCTTTCCAATATCTTAACACCAGATTTATTTTTTTTTTCATTTTTTTTCCCTGAGTACTTACTGACTTGGCTTCACTTAGAACTAGATGTGCCTTTTTATTGCTAAATGTAGATGGATTGATGCCAGCATCAAATAGTCACCATGATGTATCTATGGTGGACATCCTATATGTATGCAACCTTGCTTGTACCTCAGAAAATCACCTAGAATGCAGGATGCCATTGTCAAAATATGCAAATGACAATCCAGAAAATCGGTCATGTTCTTGTGCCTGCTTCATGTTGCCTTATAAGAGTGTCCTGAGCTCAAAGAAAGCTCTGAGTAGCTACTCCTTCAATCCATAACACGGTTTTCAGGTAATAAAGGTGTCTCTTTTTATCTTTTGGTATTACTCTTTTGAATTTTTGACTTTTTGCATTACTCAGCCAATATCTTTTTTTAAGTGATATAACTAGAGGTATATGTGTTTGACAATGTATTTTTTTGATAATCATTTATTTTGTAATTATTTTCCAAGGGAATTTGTAAATTTGCTATGGAATATCATTCTGTACACTGTGAATATGCATTACTCTCATTGGTTAATAAAGAGCTGATTGGCCAGTAACTAGGCAGAAAGTATAGGTGGGGCAGCCAAACTGAGAATACTGGGAGGAGGAAGACTGGCATGAGAGGAGACACAGAGGGAGCAAGACATGCTAGACACAGATAAAGCCACGAGCCACATGGCAATGCATAGACTACTAGAAATGAGTTCATTCAAGTTGTAAGAGCTAGTTAGTAATAACCCTGAGCTATTATCGAATATTTTATAACTAATATTAAGCCTCTACATTAGTTATTTGGAAGCAGGTAGTCAGAACAGTAAAAATCTGCCTAGATGTAGCATGTTTCCAAAATTTCCACATAAAATTTGACAAATCTTACAAAAAGATTCTAGACACACAAGAACAGAGTCAAGCATGCCTTATGGTAGCTGTATTTTCTTGGGTTGGCTCTGTTTGCTGGCAGGGGTGCAGAGGTGTGCTTCTTTAAGAGAGGACTTTCTGACTCAGTGCTAGCTGCAAAAACTGCAGAGCTCTTTTAAGAGACCCTGCTACTAAACATTGAAATAGGGTTTATGAGCAGCAAACAGTGTGCTTCTTGGTTGCAATGTGGACCCAACAACTTCCCAGAATTGGGGCAGTAAATGTGGCTCTCATTTACCTCTACCATGAAGCTAAGAACTAAGACAACCAAGCAGAGTGAAGCCAGCCACCAAAGCAAATGCTTTGGTCCTAACCATGTCACTTAGCAGTTTAAAATTTGGCTCGTGTGTTCAGAAAAGGAAAGAGATATGCAGTAAAGCAGGTTCAGATTAAAAAAAAAAAAAACAACAAACAAACAAACAAAAATCCCTCTAAGCAGCTTAACATGTATTTAGAAATAGACATAGGCTTGGGAGAGAGAAAAGGGGAGTAAAGTAATATAAAAGAAAAAAAGCCATTCAATGATAGGAAATAAACAGAGAGTCTGGATTCTGTGTGCTATTGTGTTGTCTTTGAATTTTTGGCTGCTAAGAGACACTGGATTTTGAAAACTGTTAGATTCAACCAACTTAGTTTAAAAATACCTTGACTTCAAAATTTAAGTCAAAAGGTGTGTTCCTTTGGGAGAGAGGTTTTGATTTTATTTCCATAGGAAATAAAAGGCTGTGGCTTCATTCAAAGTTAAAGATGATCAGGTTTGATTGAGGAAGAACTTCTGAAAATCCTGGCTACAAACATAAAGAAAAAAATTATAAGACATGTGATGTATATTTTACCTGCTCAAGGCTAAAACAGAAAAAAAAAATCACCTTTGGCTGATTTATGTACAGTGCACAGTCTATATTTGTATTAATGAAGATGTGTATGTTTCCTTTAAAATTTTATGTATTTTCAGAGTAAAGGGACCAGACATCAATGAAAAGAGATGGTCCAGGTGATACAACATCTCCAAATGCTTCTGTTACAGTCTCTTCAGAATTCTGCATCCAGAAAAGCTTCAAGGCTTCTTGATGAATTGGTACAGCCTCACAGAATACTCCAGTCAGGACTTGATAATAATCCTAAATTTTCTCAGGTTCAAATTTTACCAGTTTCCCCAATCAACAGGAAGTAATCTAGAGAAACATGCCCACATTCCCCCAAAGTGGGTTATGGATGTTTATTATCATTAAAGGGTGGTTGGTTACAAATTGTTACGGGTCATAGTCAGAAAAAAGCTAATTAAAGGAGTTAAATTCAAAGATATATTTTTAAAGGAAAAGAGAGATATAGGTTATAGAATTGACAAGATAAAATGGTAGATTATTGGCTTTACTTTTAAATCAAAACTAGTAATATATTATATTGGTATGGATTTTTTATATTGATACAAATTTAAAGTTATTTCTGTTATACTTTATGCATGTTTCTACTCTTGTTTGGCTTATTGTGTTTCTACAACTCATTTAAAATGTAATGTATAATTATAAATACAGATTAATAGTCATCAATAATAGTCAAACTTGTAGTCATGTTAGATATGTTTTCAAGGTAATAAATAGATATATTTAAATAAATAGATGGTCTTCAAATACCGTAAATATGTATAGAATTTGGCATTCATATGTTTGATAATTTAAGGCTTTTCATGACAGCAAGACACATCTGATGCTGGCAGCACCAATCTACTTTAGAGAGGATGATGGACATTGAAAAAACTCCAAATGGAGTTTGCTTTCGTTATGACAAAAGCTAGCCATATTGGCAAAGAAACTATCCTTGCCTCAATTACTGACAGTTACTGTCCAAATTGGACCAGAAGGATGCTAGAAAGGTGGCTGTCAAACTTTGCCAAGAAAACATAGGACAGTCCTACAAAAATCTTGCTTCACAGAAAAGTCTGTTAGATAATCTAGACCTGTAGGCTGAAGATGGGTGGTGCCTCAGTATTATAGAGGAGCCAGAGATGGCTGTCCCCCCAGCCAGCTGTTTCTGTCATTTTTTTTAGTTTTGGCAGATGTTCTTAGTTTGGAAATGTTCTCTGCATTTTCTGTTTATTCAGGTAATATTATATCCTTATCAGGTCTCTGAAGGAGTTGAAGACTAGATAATTGTAGTTTACCTTAGAAGACATATTTTAGAGTCACAAATATAAAATAAATAATAAAATATTTTCCCTCTCTCTCTATTTTTCCCTTGAGACAGGGATTCTCCAAGTAGTTTTGGTACCTGTCTTGGATCTTACTCTGTAGACCAGGCTGGCCTCAACTCACAGAGATCCTCCTTGCTCTGCCTCTGGCATGCTGCAATTAAAGGCATGCGCCACTGCCGCCTGTCCATTTTCTCTATTTTTGTCAAATACAAGTGGACTGGGTATTTTAACTATAATTTTCACTTTACCACTTTTCTGTTATATATAATTTTACTATGTTAAAAAAAAACTTCTTGTTTAATCAGACAAAATGGAGAAATGCTGTGAAATATCCTTCTGTACACTGTGAATACATATTATTATCATTAGTTAATAAAGAGCTGATTGGCTTCTGGCCAGGCAGAAAGTACAGATGGGACAGGAAAATAGACTGCTGTGAGGAAGAAGGGTGGAGTGAGAGGAGTTTCTGTGAGTGAGAGAGGGAGGGAGGAAGACATGCTGGAGGACAGGAAAAGCCACAAGCCACAGGGCATTATATAGATTAATAAAAAATGGGTTAATGTTGTAAGAGCTAGCTAGTAATAAGCCTGAGCTATTGGCTGAAATTTTGTAAGTAATATTAAGCCTCTGTGTCAGTTATTTTGGAGCAAGTGGTTTGCATAGGAAAACTCCACCACCAAAATATAGCACTCAAGCCATAACAAACAAAAGTTGACTAATAAAAAAATGAACTTAAGTTGTAGAAAGGAGAAAGAATCTTTGATATGTCAGAGGACACTATTCACTGATCTCACTCTTGTTTGCCTGTGTGCTATCTGTAACACATGATATTAGTTTATTTATTTTATTAATTTAATCCATTTTAAGAAATAGTTCTGCTAATTCAGATTTTTTTAATTATTCATTTTAAATATATGACTTAATTTTGTGCTCCCTACCCTTAATATTGTAGTTTTGTATTGTCATTGACAAATAAACCCCCAGTCATCTCCTTTGTCCTAAAATCTCTATTTGCTTTTATAGTTGAGTTTATCATCCTTGTCTACTGAAAACTTAACTGTAGTGTTATTTATTTAGGTAAAGGATTCCTGCCATACTGAACAAGGCTGAATAAAATACATGTTTGTGTTTTTAAGCTTTATATAATAAAGTGTTTTTATCATCCTTTTCTACTATTTTTTGTAAAAATATTTTGTCAAAATATTTCTAACAGGTTATGACTGAATTAGCCTGGGTGATATTTGCTGATCCTAGATATAATGCTCCAGAATAGGCAATCAGCCAGCTGTACCCATTGAAAATATTATTGTCTATTATATCATAGTATTTAATATAAAGAAATGTGTAGGAATCGGAACAACAAGTCTTCTATAAGAATGAGCTCTTTAGGCCCAAGGGAATATATGGATCTCTCTGGGAAGGGGAAATAGAAGAGATTTCCTTGGTAATCAGGTGGCAGGTGGGGATAGAAACTTGAGGGATTGTGTTGGGGGTGAATGGAAGGAGAAAGTATTGAAAGAGATGACTGGAAAGAGGGAATTTTAAGGTCAGATAGTAACCTGATACCAGGGAATCTCACACAAATCTACAAAGAAGACCCCGGCTAAGACACCTAGCAATAGCAGATATGTAGCCTGTACTAACCATCTCTTGTGATCAGATTGGTGACTACCTAATTATCATCAGAGAACCTTCATCCAGTAGGTTATAGAAATTGATGCAGAGATCCACAGCCAAATAATAGTCGAAACTCAGGGAATCATGCTCAAGAGAGGGAGGAAGAACTATAGAAGCAAAGGGGTCCAGGACATCACAAGAAAATCCACAGAACCAACTAATCTGTCTCATAGAGACAGAGACTAAACCAAAAACCAGAGAACTTGAAAGGGACTGAGCTAGGCATTCTACAACTGGATTGCCTTGCCCATCCTTAATACAAAGGGAGGTGCTTAGTCTTACTGCAAGTACTGCCATGCTTTGTTGATACCTATGGGAAACCTGTTTGTTTCTGAATAGAAACAGAGGAGGAATGGATGGGGGTGGGTAGGGAATAGGAGGAAAAGGGGGATGGGGATGGGATGTAAAATAAATAAAGAAAATTAAAAAAAATAACGAGCCCTGTAAATAGTCATCCAATAGTATGTAGTCAATCCTACAAAAAGATACCAAATTCAAACACTAAATGGACTCAGAATGTTGGATTCACATATTTATTCATAGGCATGCACACAGACACACACACTCACATATATGGATGCAATGATAATAGGAAAGACTAGCCCACAAATTTGATATGAGGCTTGCCTGTGTAGAATTGGAGGGAAGAATAGTAAGCAGCAAATATGACATTACAGTCACATTTAAAAATAGTTTTTGCATTTACACTTCTAAAAATAAATCATATTATGAATAAAAATTGTTTAACAAAGAGTCAATTCCTTTATAATAAAGCAAAGCAAATAATGATAGATTTTTTTCTGATTTTTGGCAGTATTTATGTTTCAAATTATTTGTCCTATTTATTTGTTTGGTTTGCTGATTTGTAAATATTAGATGAATGTTTACAATTTTAAAATTCTCATTAATTAAACACAGTGTTATGTATAAGTTGAAAGTGCATTCCATTAAGTGGTGTTTTCATTAAGAAATACCAAAATAAAAAAAAAAAAAGTCACCAGATTAGAATGAAGCATCCTTTGGATAAATGTCCAAGAGTTGTATAGCTGGGTTTTGAGGTAGTTCAGTTTCCCTTTTCACTGATTTACATAGTGGCTATTCAAGCTTGCACTCTCAACAGCAGTCTATGAGTATTCCCACTAGCACCACGTCCTTGCCAGCAAGAGCCGTCATTTGTTGTACTGATTATAGACATTGTGATGGAAGTAAGATGGAATCTAAAATCAGTTTTAACATCACTTCCCTGATGACTAAGGCTGTTGAACATTTCTTTAACTATTTTTCATCCCTTTGAGTTCTTTACTTTTTTGATAACTCTCTGTTTAGATCTGTCCCCAATTTTTCATTTTGAAAATATAATCTTCAGTCACACAATACATCCCAACCACTGTTTCCCATCCCACCATTCCTCCTAGCTCTCCCCTCCCCTCCCCAGATCCACTCATGCTTCATTTCTTCTTCAGAATTCAGCAGGGCTCTAAGAGATGACAGCCAAACAGGACACAAAAAAAGAAACAATAAAACAAATCAAAATCCCTCATATTGAGGCTGGACAAGGCAACCCAATAGGATGTAAAGAATTTCAAAAGCAAGCAAAAGAAAAAGATACTCCTGCTCTAACTGTTAGGAATCTCACAAGAACACCAAGCTAACAGCTATAAGACATACACAGAGGAACTGGATCAGACACATTTAGGCCCCTGTGCTTGCTGTTTCTGTCTCTGTGAACCCATGTGTGCTCTGCTTAGATGATTCAATGAGCCATGTTCTTCAGGTGCCCTCCATCATCTCTGACTCCTACAGCCTGTCCTTCCCTCTTCTATGGTTCCCCTGATCTCTGAGGGGAAGGATCTGATAGGGACCTTACATTTAGACTCTCTCTGTATAAGGTCCCATCCCACTGTGGGCCTCTCCACCTGCTACCATCTCCTGTTGGATGAAGCCTCTCTGATGATACCTGGAGGAGACACCAATCTGAGTATAGCAGAATATCATTAGGAACCATATCTTTGTTCTTTGCTCATTTTTTTTTGTTGTTGTTGTTTTGACAGGCATGTTTGGTTCTATCCTAGGTCATTGAGATATCCAGTCTCTCATTCCTGGCCATCCAGGAAGTGTTGTTGGGATGAGCTTTCTCTCTTGCTTTGGGTCTCAAGTTAAACCAGACCTTGGTTGAGCACTCCCTCATGTTTTATACTGTCATTGCAGCAGCACATCTTACAGGCATGAGAGACTGTCAGTGGAAGGTTTTGTGGCTGGGTTGGTGTCCTGGTTTCTCTTTCCATAGCCTGCAGAACACCTTCATGCACCAAAGAGAGTAGAACTAGAGGAGCGGGCTCCAAGCCCCCACCAGCTCAACCTCTCTGTGTTCAATGAGCTGAGTGGAAGAGGTTGTCAACAGTTCATTCCTATTGTTAATTTGCAGAGGGTAACCTTATGTCCTAGCATCAGCCTGGGTTATTTGGAAATCACTACAGGACCTCTTCAGCCAACAACTCAACCAAATATAACCCAGTCACACCACTGGAAACTTACCTGGCAACAAAAGATGGTCAATTCAGACTATGTACCTTCCACTAATAGTAGACCTCACTAGGGTCAAACTCATAGATTCTAGGAAGTTTCCACTCAGGATTAACATAAAACATGACCATCTTACTAAAAGCAATGTATAGATTGAAGCCAATTCCCATTAAAATTTCCATACAATTCTTTATAAACCTTGAAAGGACAATTATCAGCTTCATATGGAAAAACATAAAACTCAGGGTGGCTACCATAATTATGAACAATAAAAGAACTTCTGTCCCCATCCTTGGTTCTGAGTGGTGTTACCTAACTGTAGTAAATAACCACATTGAGCTGACTTAAAAACTGACTTGATGATCAATAGAATTGTGTTGAAGACTCCTGACATAAATTTACACACTGATATCACACACTTATGGACACCTGATTTTTTTTTATAAAGATTCCATAAATACATACTGGAAAAAAGAAAGCATTTTCAGCAAAAGGTTCTTGTCAGATTGGATATCTGCATGTAGAAGAATACAGAAAGATCCAAGTAGATCAAAGACCTCAACATAAAACCAAACATACTGGACCAGATAGATGAGAAAGTGGGAAACAGCCTTAAATGCACTGACATAGGAAACAGGTTTCTGAACAGAACACTGACAAGTGATGGCATAAGCACTAAGATAAGTAATTAATAAATGGGGCCTCATGAAACTGAAAGGCTTCTGTTAGGTAAAGGATCCCATCAATTGGACAAAGAGCAGTCTATGGAATGAGAAAATATTTTTAGCTACTCCACCTTCAACCAGGATCTAATACCTAAAATATATAAAAAAAACTGAAGAAACTAAACATTAAAATATTCAAATAATCCAATTAAAAAGAGGGTACAGATGTAAACAGAGAATATCAAATGACTGAAAAACATTTAAAGAAATGTTCAACACCCTTAACCATAAGTGAAATTCAAATCAAAACTAGTTTGAGATTCCATCTTATACCTGTCAGAACAACTGAAATCAATAACTCAAGTGACTACTAATACTCATGACAATATGGATAAATAGTGGAGTGATCGCTCCTCCATTGCTGGTGGGAGTACAAACTTGTACAGTGACTGGACATTAATATGGAAATTCCTGGGAAATTTAAGAATGGATCTACCTCATGCCCCAGCTATACCACTCTTGGGCATATACTCAAAAGATTCTCCATCTGAAGTTGGTGGTGCACGCCTTAAATCCCAGCACTCGGGAGGCAGAGACAGGTGGATCTTTGTGAGTTTGAGGCCAGCCTGGTCTACAAAGCGAGATCCAGGAAAGGCGCAAAGCTACACAGAGAAGCCCTGTCTCAATAAAACAAAAACAAAAACAAAAACAAAAACTTCTCCATTATACTACAAGGACACTTGCTCAACTATGTTCATTGAGGCTTCATTCATAATGCACAGAAAATGGAAACAACCTAGATGTCTCTCAATTGGAAAGCAGATAAAGAAAATGTGTAGATTTACACATGGAGTATTACTCAGAGGTTTTAAAAAGGTGAAATTTCTAGACAAATGGATGCAACTAGAAAAAAAATCAGGAGTGAGGAAAACCAGAGCCAGAAAAATAAATAGGACACATATTGACTTATAAATATATATTTGCTCTAAAGTAAAAGATAATTAAGTGGCAATCCAGAGACTCAGAGTGGTTAGGGAAAGAGGAAGTCTATAAGGGGAAACATGGATCTCATTGGGAAGAGGAAATATAGTAGGTTGTGAATGTGGACTGGAGCCAGGCAGAGATGTGAGAGGGAGAATCAGGTAGGGGGTGTGAAAAGAGTATGGGGAAAACAGATTAAATTGTGGACTTTGGGGGCCTATGTGTATCTCATGTTTTAATGGTGTTATTTGTTTTTCTGATGTTCAGTTTCTCAGTTAATTAAATATTTTGGATCAGACATTTATTGGATGTGTAAGTGTTAACATTTTTTCCCTTCTTCTAGACTGCCACTTTTTTCAATTGATGCTGTCCTTAGAATATAGAGACAATTGCCTGATCATGTTTACTGATGCTCTATTCATAAAAGCTACAAATTTCAGTCACTCTAGATGTATCTCAACAGGAATGGATAAAGACAATGCAGCACATTTACACAATAATGTATTATTCACATGTTAAAAATTAAAATCATGAAATTTACAGGTAAATGGATGGAATAAAAAAAACTCTGAGTGAGGAAAATTGAACAAAGAAAGATAAATATGGAATGCATTCTGTTATATGTGGAAATTAGCTGTTAAGTTAGTGATCAGTTAGAACCTATAGTACCATAGGGTAAGGGACTAGAAATGACAGATCTTACACTAGATAGTTGTGGATGGATGCAGGGGCGATGAGAATGGGAGGATCAAGTGGAGTGAGACAAGGGAAAGGAACAGGGACAGACAACCCAAGTGAAGGCCTATTTGAAGGGTAGAATGGAAAAATAATACAGTAGGAGCTTTTATATATATAACACATATATAAAGGTGCTATAAGTGAAATTACAAAATAATGGAGTAAGGGACACAACTGAGGCCAGTAAGGCCAAAAGCACTGGGCCATGCCTTAAGCAAACAAAGAGCTGTGAGATGTGCAGAAAACACTCTGGTTAAAGAAATCTGAGCCCTCTATTATATACATAACTATATAAAGAACTAAAAAAATTTAAAAAAGGGAAAAAAACAAATATGTATCAATATGTAACAAATAACTCAACTAAAAAAAAATGGATTTTGAGATTTCATCCTACACCAATGGCCAAGATCAATAATATAAATGGAACACTCATCCATTATAGGTGGGAATGCAAATTTACAACAATTATAGGAATTAGTGTGTCCACCCTGCAAGAAGATTGTTACCAATCCACCTCAAGATTCAGCTCTATCATTCTTGGATGTATACCCTAAGGATGTTTCATCCTACTACAAAGACATTTGCTCAACCATTTTCATTGCTGCTGAACTTAATAGAATAGTCAGGTTCTTGATCACCCAAATTTGAAAGAAAAACAAAAAACCAAAGACAGAAATTGTAAACAATCTAGATGCATCAATTGATGAATGGATAAAGAAAATATGGAACATTTATACACTGGAATACTACACCACTGTTAAAAAGAAAAGGGAAATCATGAAGTTCATAAGTAGATGTGATTTGACTTAAGTCCTATTCCCTGAGATAGAACCAATATCTGACACTGCTTGGATGACCAAGAATCTGAGAGTCAATAGCCCAGGAACTGTTTTGCTAAGAAAAAATAGCAAAATAATAATAATAATAATAATAATAATAATAATAATTGAGTTTTGCTGTACTCATAGATTAGAGCCTTATTCAGCAATCGATCGTGGGAAAAGATTTCCTCTGAGGCAGATAGAAACAATTACCGAAACCCATAGCCAAACAATAGGCAGAGAATGAAAGAACTTGGAACATTCAGGGCCAAATGGGATATCTCCAATATATCTTTTGCTTCAGCACTCAGGGAACCCTGCAGAAGAGGAGGCAAGAAGAGTATAGGGGAGAATGGAGGGCACAAATGAAACAGGACATTCTAAACACAGCAGGGCCCATGCGCATATGAATTCACAGACTGAAGCAGCACACACAAGGCCTATATTAGTCTGCACCAGATGATATCCTAGAGGTTTCTGTAGAAATAGACAAATGTCTCTATCCCTAATCAAGAAGCTATAACCAACTGATTATCTCTTGAGATGAAAATTTAGTTTTCTTAAAAGACTCTCACTGGGAAAACAAACTCTCAGGTGTAGGCTGCTTGGCTAGTAGTATATGCCCATGAGAAAAGAAATTCAACCCCAACTTTGGATATTCTTTGCCTCATAATGTTGTATACATGCTTTTTCTTTTTCCTTTATAATTTTTACTTTCACATATTTTTTCTTTTCTTTTCTTTCTTTTGATTTCACCAGCAGGTGTTTGGTGTATGTATTATGGATTGGGATTTTGTGTTTTCATAGCCTCGCTGAATGCAAAAATAACAGTTTCCTCCATCTTTGTTTCTTATGCCTTTTCTTGGGCTCGCTCTTTTCCTTGAGTGAATTTGTTTTGTCATATTCTGATGTGCTTGTTTTTGTTTTATATATTTTTATTTTATTATTATCCCACAAAATCTTGCTTGTTTGTTTGATATAGAAATGAGATATTCATATTGGAGGAGAGGGAGGAACTGGAAGAATAGAGGGAGGGGAAACCATAATCAGGATACATTAAATGAAAAAAAATCTATTTTCAATAAAAGAAAAACAGAAAGACAGAAAAGAAATAGAGAGTGATAAATGATCAGTTTCAAAATAATTATAGAATTTTTTATGAATTCTGTTATGACAAAAATATTATGGCAAATAAACATGAAATGGAGTTCTATATACTTGAGAAGGGAGGAAGTTAGACACAGAGAGAATACATAGTTAGATAACAACTATAACAATAGTGAGCTATTTGGAGTTCACATAAGGGTTTAGAAATACATTAGAAAAACTGATATAGTGACACATGTATGCACTGATATTGAAATTAAAGTTAGAAATATAAAGGAACTTTTATAAGTAAATGTAATTAATTAAATAAGCACATACTGGATATAGCACATACTGGATACAGCATATAATTCTATTTCCTCAAAATTCTGAGTTATCTCCATTTTTAAGTTTGCTTTTATTACACTTTTACTTAATTTTAGAAAACATTTAATAAAAAAACATATAAACATATGCTTCGTTTATTAGCAATAATCATTGATACTTAAATAAATTCTATAAATTCCCCCTATGACACATTTTCAGTTCTTTTCTACTACCAAAAAACATGACAGATATGTAAACACACACATTGCTCTGATAAAAGTTTTGACTTACAAAGGTAAGACATTACTGGAGTTTTTCAGCAGAGGCAATCAAATCATATTTCTGTACTTTCTGAACTAAAAACTCAGTCTTTCATCACTTTTGGAAATCTTTCCTCTTCTCTAGGCCAGAGAGAAGTACTGTGTTTGTTGGAGAGAGATATCTACAAATTGAAGCATATTGTCCCTACCACAATTCCTACACTCATGTTTCAGTCTTCAGTCAGATGTTACAATTTTGAAAGGACTGAGAGTCTGCCTCACCTCTCAAGATCATTTTTAAGAAAATAAAAATATGACCTGATGATTCTCTAGATTTCCTCATTGTCTGTTGTTATGTCCCCCTTTTCTTTTCTGATTTTGTAAATTTGGATGTTCTCTCTCTGTCTCTTGGTTAGTTTGGATAAGGGCTTGTCTATCTTGTTGATCTTCTCAAAGAACCAACTCTTTGTTTCATTAATCCTTTGTATTATTCTCTTTATTTCTATTTTATTGATTTCAGCTCTCATTTTGATAATTTCCTGGCATCTGTTCCTCCTGGGAGACTTTGCTTCTTCCTGTTCAAGGGCTTTCAGGTGTGCTGTCAAGTCACTAGAAGTGATAGACCACAGGAAGTTATTCCAATTGTTTGTATCTGTTGAGGTTTGCTTTGTGGCCAAGTATGTGGTCGATTTTAGAGACGGTTCCATGGGGTGCTGAGAAGAAGGTATATTCTTTTTTGTTTGGGTAGAATGTTCTGTAGATATTGATTAAGTCCATTTGAGCCATAACATCAGTTAAGTCCATTATGTCTCTGTTAAGTTTCAATTTAGCCGATCTGTCCAGAGGTGAAAGTGGGGTGTTGAAATCTCCCACTATTAATGTGTGGGGTTTTATATGTGATTTAAGCTTTAGTAATGTTTCTTTTACTTTTGTGGATGCCCTTGTGTTTGGGGCATAAATATTCAGAATTGAGACTTCATCATGGTAGATCTTTCCTGCGATGAGTATGTAATGTCCTTCAGGAATAGGGAGAGTGCTGGAGAGTTCCCCAGAAATCCACAATGATACATCCTCTGTAGACTTCTGGCAATGGTCCAGAGAAAGCCTGATCTGACCTAGTCTGGTGATCAGATGGCTAAACACCCTAACTGTCGTGTTGGAACTCTTGTACAATAACTGATGGAAGTGGATGCAGAGATCCTCAGCCAGGCCCTAGGTGGATCTCCAGGTGTCCAACTGTTGAGAAAGAGGAGACACTGTAAGAGCGTGAATTGTTGAGACCAACATTGCAAAAAGCACAGGGACAAATAGCCAAACAAGTGGAAGCACATGAATTATGAACCAACAGCTGTGGAGGCCCAGCTAGATCAGGCCCTCTGGATAAGTGAGACAATTGAATAGCTTGGTCTGTTTGGGAGGCACCCAGGCTGTGGGACCAGGACCTGTCCTTAGTGCATGAGCTGGCTGTTTGGAACCTTGGGCTTACACAGGGACACTTTAATCAGCCTGGAAGGAGGGGACTGGACCTGCCTGTACTGAATCCACCAGGTTTAAATGAAATCCCAGGGGAGTCTTGGCCCTGGAGGAGGTGGGAATGGAGGGGACGGGATGGGGGAAGGTGGGGGTGGGTGCGGGAGGGGGGAGGACAGGGAAACCCATGGCTAATGTGTAAAATTAAAACAAAAATATAATAATAATAAAAAAATAAAGAAAATAAAAATAGAGCCAATGAGATTTGTCTCATGGCTGATATTAAAAAGCAGATATCATACATAAAGATGTAAATAATTCCACTAGAAAACTTCTATCCAGAAGCAACAACTTCAACATAATAATAGCACACAAAATGAACTTTAAAATGTAAATAGTCCTTCTATTCGCCAATAACAAACATACTTCATAAAGAGATCATGGACTCACTGCCATTTACAATAGCATTAAAGTCAATAAAATATTTTTTGAATAAACCTAATGGAGGATGTCAGAGGCCTTTATAAAGAATCTTCAAATGGTGTACCAGCATAGTCCAACTAACTCTCAAAACTATATAGATTATCCATGAAACCTTTGTTGCTTCTCTGGTGTTGATTGTCATCTATGTGGAAGCTACTGCACACTTAGGATAGAGGACTTCACTGAATTGAAATGTATCTAATCTGAAAGCCTCTTCCCAATGGTTGATTAGTATTTGAGACTTTTTTCCCTGTTTCTAGAACTTGTGATATCATACAGGAATTGAACTAACATAGAGGCCCTACAAAATGCAGCTAAGTCAGGATGCACACATTTAATTCAAAAAGTAGATTGCTATACCTTTGCATGTTCCAGAAATATGTAACTCCAACCTCATAGCTAAATGGAAGCTTAAATATTCTGGTTCATACCTGGTTGGATCTGAAAAGACATTTATGTATTGAGAAATAACTCTGATGGGAATTCGGTGCAAGAGCCCATATGTTTCTGGTAGAGAATTGGGTAAAATAAAATTATCATCTTCCAAATTAGGCTCTTACCAGTTGGACACTTATCTAGAGAATTGTATCTTAGAGAAGTATTCATCAAAGACCACTATGGATAAATATTTCACTGTCTGATATAGATAAGATTTTGAAAGAGTACTTGATACAACTCTTAATAGTCAATAGAAGGCTTTATCTCAAACATTTCTAGAATAGAGTATCTAAAATTCTTTCATTCTGGAAAATGAAAATTAGAATAATTCTCAAATACTTGCATTATGTTAGGAATAATATAAATAAGTGGTGTTGGTTAAATTGAATAGCTAAAACAGAAGAATAGATCTCAAACTTTATCTCTCAGTTACTTCAATCTCAACCCCAAATGAATCAAGGATCTCAACATAAGACTTGATATGCTGAATATGATAGGAAAATGAAGGTACACATCAAAACTCATGGTTGCAGAAACGGACTTTCTAAACAGGACTCTTAATAGTGTATGCATTAAGGACAACAATTATTAAATGAGATGTCAAAAAACTAAAAATCTTCTGTATAACAAAGGACACGGTCATTCAGGCAAATAGGCAGCCTATTGAATGGGAAAAAGATTTTTAACACAAATGTAAAAATTAAGCATATATGTTTGAAATTCAATTAAAACTGTTGAAGGTATTTTTTACACTGAAGTAAGTAATTTAATATATAAGCTTTCTATAGTGTGTGTATGAATAGTCAAGATATTCAGTGAGGTATATGAAAGGACTTGGAGGGAGGGTGCTTGGAAAGAGCAGGAGGGAAAAGCTAAGGAGGAAAGTGATGTAACTATAGTTTAATTTAAAAATCATAAAAAGTATTTTAAGCAATTTTATTTATTTTTTTTCTTTATCCTTCTTTCATACAATACATTCAAATTGCAGCTACCCCTGTCCTCTCTTCCCAGTTTGATCCCATCTCTGCTCTTCTCTCGATCTCCTGCTCCTCAATTACTTTTACCAAAGAGCAGGCCTCTCATTGATATCAACCAAACAATAAGACTAGGCATAAACCCTCATATCATGGCTGGATGAAAGGTCAATTGTAAAGGAATTTTTTTAATGATATTGTACCTTTGGTTAATGAGTAGCACTCATGTAAAATTACTTGATTATCCATACTTGTCAGGTTTTTAATGGTTTTCCTTTTGTTTGTTTTGGTTTTCTTTTTTAGAAGCATTAATTGTATTTTTCAGAAAAAAAAATTAAAACTTTACTGTCTTCAGAAAGGATAGGAGGGGTCTCCAGGCAGGCAGGATAAATAGAAGGAGAAAAAGAGGGACCAGGAAGCAGGAAAGATCAAGGAGCAAGACAAGAAGTGGCCAGCCACCCAGCTATACAGCCAGCCATGGAGTAAATGTGAAAATATAAGAAAAGGAAAAGGCACAGAGATAAGAGGTAGATGAGATAATTAAGGTTAAGAAGAGCTGGCAAGAAACAGTCAAGCTAAGACAAAGCACTCATAAGTAGTAATGAGACTGTGTGCATTTATTTGGGAATTGAGTCCCCAAAAGAGCTAAAGAGTAAAATATAACCAACAAGTCAGTATTACCCATGAAGTCATTATGACATTCTTATGATGGAGGCAAATAATTGGCATTGATTTATTCTCAATTTGCCACATAATTTCATAAATGTTTAAAAATATAATCCAAATTATATACTCACAATCAGACCAAGTGAAATATCCTACTAGTGTAACACATAATAATTGGTTGACTTACAAAAGTGAAAAATTAGTCTTTTTCATAGTTTCAGATACTTGAGTGTAAGATCAATCTGCCTCATAACTTATAGAACTTTTATTGAACACCAAAATGATATATTGAGCACCATATGATAGCAACAGCATGTAGTAGAGGAAGCCATTTCCATATAGGATCCAAAAGGAATTAAGAAATACAAAAAAGATGGGATCCCAGTATCAATCTGAAGGAATGCCTCTAATGATTTAAAACTGTGTGCTGTATCTTAGCCTCAAAAGTTCTCAATACTCACAACAGTAACAAGGCTAGGGCCAAACCTTTACCATACTTGTCTTGGTGAGGGGCATTTTATATTTATGATATAGAAAAATACATCTCAGTATTTTTCAGAGGATACAATGTTGATTAAATTGCTATATATTCATCCTGAAATATTTAATTATAAATTTTCAAAAGCTTCTGAGATTGCATTGATAATAAAATCTAAAGGGAATGATAATACTATGAATACTACAATAAGTAACAATAATAATCACTCAAGATAATTATAAATGATATTTATGAAATAATTGCAGAAGTATAATTTCTAGATGTCCAACTTAATATTGCAAAATAAGTTCAGTAAAGATACTGTATGTGTCAAACACAAACATGACATTGGAGAGCTAGCTCCATAAAGATTTCCAATAAATGTGGAGAAAATATTAGTACATTTGACATTCTGTAAAATGGCTACTCCATTGAACACTTAGACATACAGCGGTTCATTGAGTCCTCATACTAGGAATTCTTCAAAATTATTGTAAGGTTTCCCTTGTTTTATGTTTTATAAAGATAAAACTTGGGTAAAATTTCAAGTTATTTATAAAAATGTGAGCCAAAAGACATAATTTGACAGCAAATGATCTAATTTAAGCATAAAGATATTTAAGAAGATGTACATAATTAAAAAACATTCATATTCTGAAATATTGATGTATAAAAATTTAATTATATATAATGATTTTAATATATTGTGTGTTTGAATTTTCTCTAACTTAGACCTTGTAAGCATCAATTCTAGGAATATTCTAATAAGTATTTAATTATATATCTTTACCTCTAATATATATATATATATATATATATATATATATATATATAGTCATTATATTAGGCAGATAAAAAAGGCTAGATAGTTCAAATACCACATTTTCTCAGTAAATTTTAATTGCATACTGAAAAAATATTTTTATTTTATTCATGTAACACATTTATATTATAATCTTTAATGTTGGCCTTTACCAGAAAGGGAATTTACTGAGTTTTCTGAAATTCACATTGTTAATTTTGGCTTTAATACCTTAGATTTCTTCTACTATTTTAAAAATAAAAATAACAAGTCTCATGAGCCTTCAAGGGTTGTAGAAGTTGTAAAGAGACAGCTTACTTGAGCTCCAGGGAAATTAAGGAAAACTTCAAGGTGGAAGAAGGAAATACCTGCCAAAGAAAAGATCTGGATTTTAGTTAACAGCAGACATTGTGAGGAGTCAATTTCATTGCCACACTCTATGTGCAAAGTTAAAAAAATGAATAAATTGGAAAAAATGACAATTCCATGTGACAAGTATACTGTAAACACATATTAAATAATACATCAAGGGTGAAAAGTACCCAGGGCTACCAGGAAAGTCATCTTGTGATAAAATTTTGAATTTTGTGACAGAAAACACCCTTAATTTTATTGTAAAATATGGCTTTGCTTATAATAATGTACAAATATTTTACTATTAATTCAAATTGTTACAAGTATAGGCATATGATTACATTCACCCAGGCTCTGCAACAGAAGCTCAACTCTGTAGATATAATGACAGAGAACTATTAGGAAGATGGCCAAGGATTTGACTGATTGCTCCTCCAATAAACTTTATTACAAAAGCTAACATTTATTAATTTTTCAATCAAATTAAAAAAAATAAGATGGAAAATATGTAAAATATTGTACAAGGAAAAAGAAAGCACTGTCCCATATTTGATACACTGTAAAGATGGTATGTCATTTCACTGATTTTAAAGAAATTTGTAGCATGTATTTTGTATTTGCTATTTTTCTATTTTTGTAATAGAATACTTAGACAAAACAGATACTGGGGAAGATAGAGTTCATATTGGCTTATAATTTCATAGGAATAAAATCTGTGAAGATGGTCAAAACACAGCAGCAGGCAGGGGAGGCTGGAAAACAGGAAGGGTCTTCCTGATCATGTTTTGTCCACACATAAGAAGCAGAGAGAAAACAGGAAGTGCAGTAAATTGTTAGAACTTCAAAATACTGTGTTCTAGTACCTAAAGGTTCCACAAACTACTTAAACAGCACCACCATTTGGTGACAAATATTCACATACATGAATTTATGTGGAGAATTCTTGTTCAAGTCATCATCAGACATATCATGTTATGACATAAATGAACCTTTTAAGAGACTACTTATAAATGCACTTAAAATCCTGTGGCAAGATAATATAAGAATCCTTTAGAGGAAACTCATAACATTATATGAAGTTCACCCATGACATTTTGGAAAAAAAAAATGTCACTAGGAAAGGCAGAAAAAGAGGCTGGTAAAATCTACTAATATCTTGAATAAACTAGAATTTATGAAAACTTTAATGTAAACTTTTAGTAAAAATGATGGAGAATATTGTCTTTCAATTGTCCAAATAATATGTAATTAAGAAAAATGTTTCTCAATCTTAATAAGAAAAATTAGCCTTTTTACATTTTAACTTTGTACATTTCCTGGTTGTATTTTTTAGTTTCTCATTCCGCTGTAGTCTTAAAATCCAACAATCTAAGAGGCAACAATTGATTAGTCCATAGAGAAGACACAACAGATTTCTCCATTTCCCATATTCAAGAGTTATATATATATATATAATGGAGATGGTGAGAATGGCTCAGTGTTTAAGATCCCTGGTTGCATTTCCCAAGGACACAGATTCACTTCCCAGCACCCATATGAGCTTAGCATCCTTCTGTGGCTCCAGTTCAGGGAGATCTAACATTCTCTGCTGGCTTCTGTGCATACAAGTAGTGCCCAAACATAGAGGCAGACAAAATAGCCATATACATAAAATAAATAAGAATAAAAAAATCATAAAAATATAACTATCAGTTTTCTAGAAATCCATCCTTATGAAGTGCTTGCTAACTTGTAAAAGATACTTTTTACCAAAGGCATTTTAAAAATTTAATTAAAGGAATTTGTTAATTTCCAGTTGCCTGGAGCAGGAATAATAATTGTGAGAACTGTTTCTTAACAGTACATTAATAAGAGATAGAAATTATAAACACACACACACACACACACACACACACACACACACACAAATACTCTGTAGTTTAAGTACAATAATAGAAATGAAAACTGAGAGCTCTCATCAACTAATTTGAGGTGGGAAAAGAATCAAGTATCAGTGAGCTTACAGAAGGGTCGGCTGACACCAGTAAGATATAGAATTATAAAAATAGTCTTCAGATTCAGAGGACATCCAGTGTCTATATAGTAAGATTCTCAGAAGAGGAGGGAGAAAAAGAAGAGCATAACAAAAGCAATTAAAATCTGAAATTTGGTGACAACGATGAATCTACATATCAAAAAATTTCAGTAAAATTCAAATTGCAAAAACTTAAAAACAAATATAAATGTATATATAAATCTCTAACTAATTATATAGTATATAGAATAACTATATAATATATATATATATAGTTATTTAATTAGTTAGTAATGAAATATATATATATATTCCTTTTGTTTGTTTGTTTGTCAAGACAGGGTTTCTCTTTGTAACTTTGGTGCCTGTCCTGGCTCTCACTCTGTAGACCAGGCTGGCCTCAAACTCACAAAGGTCTGCCTGGCTCTGCCTCCCAAGTGCTAGGATTAAAGGCATGTGCCACTACTGCTGGCTTATATATATTTTTAATTATACAAATAAATACTTCTAGTCTTTATAATGCTGCTTGTATGTTTTTTCTGGATTGACCATTTTATATCAGATATTTGCTGTAGGATGTTCTGTATGCTGTGAATATGTGTTGCCCTGATTGACTGATAAACAATATGTTGACTGACCAGTAGCCAGGCAAGAAGTATAGGCAGGATAAGCAGGCAACGAGAATTTTGGGAATAGGAAGGCTGAATCAGGAGACACCAGCCCACCATCCAGGGAGCAGCATGCAATGGCACACAGGTAAAGCCACAGAAAATGTAGCGACATATAGATTAGCAGAAGTGGGCTGAGTTTAAGTGCAAGAGCTAGTCAGTAGGAAGCCTGAGCTAATGGCTGAGCAGTTTTAATTAATATAAGCTCTATGTCTTTATTTGGGTCTGAGCGGCTATAAACCAGGTGGGACACAGGAAAACTTCCATCTTACAAATGGTGCTAAAACATGGGACCTAAAACCTGAGAAAGCTTTAAAAAAAAAAAAAAAAGATTCTAAAATGGAGCTAAAAACAGCTTAGCTTCTGAGTTTTGTCTTTGAGGCAAGCCATGTGCTACAGTATGATGCATACACAGTGCACAGGTTTGAACCATGAAACATGGTGGATTCCTGCCATTGTACACAGAGGCATCTCGGCATCTCTAAGCCACACAGTACACTGCATGGTAGATTTAGCTTTTGCTAGTACAAAAAAAAAAAAAAAAAAAAAAAAAAAAAGAGAAAGGTTTCTAGGCTACTCATTGCTTTAATGGATGCATAGACCCACTGCTCCGGAGAGCTGATGGTACACATGACCCAGAGCTAGAGGTCAATTAACTCCACCACATTGAGAAGTGTCAGCAGTCAAGGTTTCTGCTTCAGTACTAGCCACTGCAGTTTAAGGCAACAGATTCACAATATAACAGATTAACATGAGATAAAACCTAAACTGTTTAAAATGTGTATAAAAATGAATTTAGGCTTAAAAGAAAGAGAAAAATGAACATAGACAGTTATATAAAGAAATAGAATGTTTTAAAAAATAAAGTCTTTAAAGAGAAAGTAAAAGTAATATAAAAAATAAGCCATGTAAAAATTGATATTGCACAAAAAATCTGGATTGTGCTCTCTTAACTGCACAAAAACATTTGATTGTGAAGGCTCCTCAGTTAAGACCATATGTATATTTTAAAGGTATCTTGACCTAAAAATTTATGTCCAAGGATATGTTGCTTTGGAAGGAAGTCTATGCTTTTGTTTCTACAAAGAGCAAGATGCTATGGATGTGTTCCAGGTTAAGATGGATCAGATTTGATCAAGCCAGACCTCCTGAATCTTAACAGATGGTACCTATCAACAAAGATTATAGCCAGTCCATAATTCTTAATTTTCTCATAAGATCCCCATAAGATTGCCAGTGTCCTCTATCAGCAGGAAGTAGCCTAGAACACTATGCCCACATTCCCAAAAAAGGATTATGGATGTTTTTGTCTTTGTTTAGATTGCTGGTTACAAATTGTTATTGGTCATAATTAATCTCTTTCTAAAAAAGGGGAATAAGATATAGAAACATAAGATATAGTTATGATAGGATAAAAGGGTAGATTTTTGAATCTACTTTTAAAAAGTAACAACTTATTTTAAATGTTTTATAATTCTATGCATTTTAGTTTATTGATACAAATTTAAAGTGAATTTTATTATATTATATGTATATTTCTACTCTTGATTAAAGTATTTTGTGATTGCAATTCATTTGAAATTGTAATGTATAATTAAGAAATACAGATTAATAATTAGTATTCTATAATAGTCAAACTTATAGTCATGTTAAATTTTCTAGGTATACAAGATATAAATTCAATTAGGTAGGTAATCTTCAAATATTTCAAAGACCTAGAGAACATGGCATTTAAAATATTTTGAAAACTTAGACTTTCTGGACAATGAGACATGCTTGTTCCTGACAGTACTAATAATTTACTTCAAAGAGAAAGATGGGCATCAAAGGCACTCCATATGGAGTTTATCTTCTTCTTAGTAAAAATAGCCATCTGGGTAAGAAACTGTGTCTGGACTGTTTGACAAAATGTTGTATTGACTGGACATGCAGGAGCCATAGGAAGGTAACCACTGAACTTTGCAAGGCAAAATGGTCCTTCAGGTTTCTGCTTTGCAGAAGAAACTACCAGACACAGGAAGAAGTGACTGAGAGACTCTAAACCTATGGGCTGAAGATGGATGCCCCAACTTTACAGAGGAACTTTGGATGACTGTCCAGGCAGACAGCTCTCTCTGCCATTCTAGAATTTTGGAATTGTTTACAATGGTCTTCCTGTTTATTTAGATAATATTGTGTCCTTCTGAGGTCTTCAATGTAGTTGAAGACTAGATGGTTGTAATTATATTTTTCCTTGGTTATGATAAAAGATAAATTAGATATGAAACTTTAGACTCACAAATATAGGATAGATAGAATATTTTCTTTAATTTTGCAAAATGCAAATAGACTAGATATTATATCTATAATTCTTGATTGATAACTATTCTATTATATGTAATTTTACTATGCCAAAGTTAAACCCTTCCTTTTTGATTAGACAGAAAAGTAGAGGTGCTGTGGGATGTTCTGTATGCTGTGAGTATGTGTTGCTCTGATTGGTTGATACATAAAATGCTTATTGTCCAGTAGCCAGGCAGGAAGTATGGGCAGGATAAGCAGACAAGGAGAATTGTGGGAATAGGGAGGTTGAGTCAGGAGATGCCCACACGACATCCAGGGAACAGCATGTAATGGCACACAGGTAAAGCCATGAAAAACATGGTGACATATAGATTAACAGAAATGGGTTAAGTTTAAGTGCAATAGCTAGTCAGTAGAAAGCCTGAGCTAATGGCCAAGCAGTTTTAATTAATATAAGACTTTGGGTCTGAGCGTCTGTGGATGGGGTGGGACACAGGAAAACTTCCAGCTACAGATATTCATACTTTATTAATTTTGAAGGGCCTGCAATATATGGAGTCTATATTTTCCACAATAAATTGTTACAATTAATAAGAAAATAATATTTGATAATACAATAATTATCTTTTAGTCCTTACCTCTTTACTTGTAAGTGTTTATTGCAATGTGTCATTCATTGGTCTAGTTCAAAACCTATGGCTTCTGCTGCACTATTGATACTGGGCCCTCAGTGGGACTCCACTTGGATAGCCTGTTGTTGCCCTGTGTCATAGAGAGCCTGTAGCTTTTTATATGCACGTCCAGCCCTTCACATACTCTACAAGTTCATAGAAGAAGTGGATGATGGGGTGAACTGACTCATAGCCTATGTGGTAGCTATGTTGGTCAGCCAGCCAACTTTTCCTCATCATTGCTGCCCTGGTGAGGTCTCAAGAACTGCTCCAGGTAGCTCTTACCAAGTACAGCAGGCTCCAAGGCACAGGGCCAGTTCTCCTGCTCGCATGGTCACTTGCCCCCTCACTCTACCTAGGCCAGGTCTACTCTTTTACCCAGGAGCGGTGCAGGTCCCTTTCTCAGTGCTGCAGTTGGTAAGGGGCAGGGCCAGCTCTTCCATCCTTATGACCCTGAAGTTGGCTCTTCTGCTGTTTGCAGTTGGCAAGGCATGGAGATGGGGCATATTTCCCTCATCTGTGCCACCAAATGGCATACAAGGGAAGGGGCAGGGCTGCTCTCCTGCTCTCACATCTCACCTGCACCCCTGCCTACAGGGCCAGGCAATAATTTAATATCACCATCTGATTATAATCTAACAACTCCCCAAGGAATTTAGAAAATATTCACAAACTAATTAAAACAAAAATATAATATTGTAATAGTTGCATAACACACTTAAAGCAATACACAAAAAGGATAATACAACAATCTACCTCTACTTTAAAAAAATAGAGAAAAGAAAACAAACTAAACTCAAGGACAATGAAAACTAGTAGAGAATAGGAAACAAGAAATATAAGCCAAGAAAGAAAATGCTATTTCTTTCTTAATATATACATGAATTCACAAAACTTCATGTGGTCTGACAAAGAAAAAAAAAAGTGAGATTACTCAAATTAATAGAATAAGAAAGGAGTTTAAAAAGAGAAATGAATAAATATAAAAATCAGACTGATCAAATTAGATGATAAATGAGGTATCTACACCTCTAAAGTGGAAGAGATATGTAAACTGACTCCATCAAACATGAAATTCAAGTTGTGATTTATAGTGATTTATGAAGTTCCGCTCCACAATCCAGTTCCTGATTTTTATGTGGAAATATGTGATATGACAAAGGTTTCAAGTATTACTAAACTCTTTTAAAAATCACTAATGCAGGTATTACTGCCACCAAAATAAACAATGATCTAACAGAAGAAAATTTTTTTCTTTAATATTCATTTTGAAAATACACAAAAATGTTCCAACCAAAATCCCAATAAATCAAATCAAATGACAAGCCTGTAAATACACCAAAACATCTTGAAAATTAGTGAAAATTTATTATATTAATTACTCTACTCGTTTGGTGATATAAAATACTCACAAATTTAGTAGCTTAAAAACATATATTATTTTCCCCAACATGACTTTAATGTAGAGTTCATAGGATTAAAATGAAAGTGTTAGCAGACTTTTGTCTCATTCTGAAGACTATAGCATAAGAATATACTTTAGAGTATCTAACTCAGTCATTTCATTCATTAACTGTTCTACTGTGTATTTTTAACACATGCTGCTGGGATTTTGATTTGGTTTCCATGTATTCATTTGTTAAGATTTAATCAGCATGTTTTACTCTGTTCAATCTTTATCAACTTTAAATTAGATGATGTATTCTACAGTCCATTATTCTTTGGTGGTTCCCATTAATATGTGATTCTCATATCCCTCATGCTCTGTATTATCCAATCTAGCTTCCCTTCTTTAGCCTCACTTAACTCATACCATCTGTCAACATGTGACAGCTATACTGATATTTCTTCTTCAAGAGATCAAATACATCGAAGATATTTCATCTGGACCATTTATTGACATTGAGAGACATTTCCTACATGTATTTCCTTATTAAATTCCACAATTTTCTGAAGTCTCTGCTAAATGTTACATGCCCAGGAAGGCTTTTCTCTGAACAGCTAATAGAATTGGACTTCCTGTTGTAATTGGTCAGTATTTGTCCTCCCTCAAGAACTGTAAAATCCACAAGAATAGCAATTATAGCTGATTTTTTTTTCTCCCACACTATTTCAATAGCTCCTTTAACCATAGAAACAGAACAAGGCATTTAGATTTCTCCTAGTTATTGATTTGCGGACATGTCCTGATAAAGAATAAATGAATGTTCATTTTATAAGTGATCACTAGGAATGTCATTTAACTTTGCTAACAGACATGATGTATTTGTCAATAATAATCTGATACAGTTTGTAACAAGTACTTTTGCTTTATGTAAAACAAGCATTTAAAAAGAACAACTGTATGAAGAAGGATCATTTTAATCCTCATATGTAAGGCTCCACACTTGTTTTGTTTCTTTCAATAGACTTTAACTTTCAGGACATTTTCCCCACAATAGCATGGTGATTATCTTAATATTTTCCACAACAGAGCAAAATGTGTTATCATAGTATGAGGCCAGTAAAATGTTCTTTTGCTTAAATAGAGTCCCTGAATGTAAATACTTTAGTAGTGCAGAGAATACATTTTCATTTTAAAGATATAAAAGAAATAAAACTGCAGTTCACAAATGATGGAAAAATGAACAATAACCTCAATAATTTATATTCTGGACAAGGGCTTTGTGGAAATTGGATACAATGCTGATGGGGGGTATTCTGTTTTGATACAGATTTTTACATGATTACTCTAAACAACTTTCGAATCAATAAGTAATTATGATTTTTTTCCAATCAAATAAGTATTGACTTAGAAGAAGACATGCTTTTCTCTACTTTGGAAAGAGAATATACTGATTGCTATTTGCTATGATTTAACATTAAATAAACCCGTATTTCTGTTAAATAAAGTAATACAGATTTAAGAGAGCACCACACTAACTTTATGTGCTTTTCTTGGGGTCACAACAGGCTATTATGTCTGTTTCTCTACCAAGTCTTTGCATACCAGTTTGTAGGAGATATACCCAGAGAATATAGTAGTGTGTTTATTTGAATCATTAATATTAAATCTTACAGCATTATCTCTACTTTTTATAACACTGAGTAGTACTGATTGTTCCACAGTAAAATTCATTTATAGTGAGAGAAAGGACAATATTTGTGCCATGATGCTTTATGGTACCGGGTAGCTGCACTGTAGGACAATGGCAGTTATTCAGGCTGCTTTTATCTCAGTTAATCTGCTTGCTCAAGGTACATCTTAAATTTTCATTCCCAGAACACAGGGATACATTTTGGCCACCCGTTTAAGAGTTGTTGTTGTTGTTTTTTTTCTTTTCATTTTCCTTTGTTTTCTACAACTACTGTTAGTATAATATAGTTCATTCTTTTGAGTGCTATAGACACTTTATCTTTTCATTAATATGTGAGGACAAGTCAATCATTTTTTTTACTTATATGTTTCCTATGTAATTATCATTTTGTAAAGAGATTATGACCTTTATTTTAATTAAATTTAATCAAATATGGAGTTAAATCTCAACTCATAGACAATAATAATAGTATTCTATATTTTGGTAGCTTAAATATACTGAAGTAAGTGAATTTTTTTAATAATATGATAATATTGGCTAAATGTCAAAGTAATATTCTATTTGTCTATTACATATTTCAGGATAGATTAAGATAAAACTCTTTATTCAACAAAAATACCCTTGATGTAGCATTTGAAAGATTATTTATTGCATACAACACTCTAGACAGGAAATTCTTGGACTTGTGTCTTCTGTGAAATAATGATGTAGTCTCAGGAAGCCTTCATTGTTCTTCACTGAAAGTGTATTTTATTCTTAATATGAGGTTACCTAATTCTGGCAGTTATCAAATTGTAATTAAATTTTTGGCAATAAAAATTGTAAGTAATAAGTATTCCCTTTGGTGACACAGTAGCTTGCATCAGTCACATGCCCCTTCCAACTGCATATACTAGAAAAGGAGGTCAGTTCTCTTTGTTTCTCAGAGAGGGGTATAGACACTGTTATGCCAGAAATGTTAATCAAGCATGGGGAACTAGGCTTATAATCCCAGGTGCTCAGGAGAATGACACAGGAAGAAGATCACCAACTCATAGTCTACCTTGACTTTAGAGTGGTTTCTCACCCAACAAGAACAAATTATGGAGATTCCATCTCTAAAAAGAAAAGACAAACAGATAACTGGTAATATAGTTCAGGAATAAAGCACCTGTCTATCTTATATAGGACCCTCATTCAAATGGTAAAATCATTATAAAAACATCAATTAATGTTTAAAAATGGAAACATTGATCACTTAATAATAATTTGTTTTAATTACTGCATTTAAATGATTTTATATCCATTAATACTTAATTATTCTAAATAAGAACCTACCAAATATAAAGTAAATAAAATTCTACTTGTAAAAAGAACTTATTCAAGATTTTATCAATTCTGTTTTGGCACCAACATATCAAGATATTAGTACAATATGGGCAGTGAGCTGACCGAGCAGATAAAATGTCTATGCAAAGCTGATTTTCTAAGTTCAATCCCCAGTTCCCATGGTGGTAAGAGAGAACAGACTCCAGAAATTTACTCATTAACCTACACATGCATGCCTTCACATATGCTTTATATTCCACAAACACAACACATATGCATATAATAATAAGAAATAAAATGAAGTAAACACTTAATCTAATACCTGTTAGCAAATGAAGCAAGCAGCTTCAGAAATGATCGACTATAAAAACAGTCCAATGTGCACTACAAAATGTACCTTGAGCACACAGATTAACTGAGAGATAAGAGCTCATGTCCTAGAGTGCAGCTACATCATGTCAAAAGCTTGATGACACAAATATTTTGTGTATCTGACACAATGCAATAACATATTATTCTAAAATTATCTCTCTCCCTTTTCCCTCATGTCTCCATCTCTCTGTCACTGTCTTTCTCTCTCTCTTCCTCTCTCTCTCTTTCTCTCTCTCCCCGTGTGTGTGTGTGTGTGTGTGTGTGTGTGTGTGTGTGTGTTTGTGTGAAGCTGCAGTTCAAACTTAGGACTGTGTAAGTGCTAGGAAAGTGAGAATCATGAAAATAAGTTGTACATCTCAAGTTTCAGTATTTATTTTTTCCTTCAGTGTTTTATTCCACAATACCAATAATCCAAATCACGTTTTCTAACACTTCTATTTGTTTGAGTCATTCATTTTCTCCTTATGTTAAACACTATTTTCATAGAGAGTTTGTTTCAGGTTCCTGATAAATTGTGCTGATACTTAGAATATCTTGCAAATGAATTGAAAGCCAAATAGTCTCTATTCTGGTTCTAGGGCTAAGTTGAGCTAGTGATATATGTGTGAAATAAAATGTACTAGTAACCATCAGAAAACCTCCTGTGGCAATAACAGGAGGGAAATTAATTCCAGTGTCACTACTCTAATTAGAAATGTATATATGTCTACTCCATGCATTTTCTCTGGGATCATACAATAATCATAGATAAGTATGGGAATCACTGTTCCTCTGATATTGGAAACAAGCTCCTCAATCATTGTCTTTATTTAATTCCTGTACTGGGTGGCTGTTTTCATTAGAGGGGGACGCATAATTTTATGCCTGCTTCATGAAGAATACATCTTAATTTTATGAAAAACATACCATTTAAATATAGAACCTTTTTCTCTTTTACTTTTTATAATAACTAATGCAATGTCTAGCATGTCCTTTGGTTAATCCCATCTGATTTATGTTTGACCCATGAATCAATTTATTCAGGTTGTACAAAAATGTTCTACTTGTTAAGATTTTGATGTATTCCTGAATGGATATCTCGCTGAGTTTTTCTTGTGATAATCTTCATTTTACTCAAATTAATTTTTATATCACTTCCTCTTGTTCTATTAGCTAAAACTCCTACAATGAATAGAGCTATCCTAAGGAACAAAATGTATTCATGAGTGTGAGCTGGCATCCTGGCACCAACTCTAAGTCATCTGACTTCCATGGATAATTAGAAGGTGTGTTTCTGAGGCCAAAAGGTGGTGGAGCACGCCTTTAATCTCAGCACCCAGGAGGCAGGGGCTGGTGGATCTCTATGAGTTAGAGGTCAGCCTGGTCTACAAAGTGAGCTCCAGGAAAGGTGAAAAACTACACAGAGAAACCCTGTCTTGAAACAAACAAACAAACAAAATGTGTTTCTAGATTATGTATTATTTTTGAACAAATCCTCTTTCAGACATTTAAAGCTAATATATACTATTTATTATAAGACTGTTGGTTAACTAAGCAGTAATTCAATTACTCTATATGTATTTGTATTGGCATTTAAATAAATATTATTATATCATGTCAGGGACCAAGATGTCAGGAACCAAACATGAACCATGGAAAATTACTAGCTAGGCCAGAGAACAAGTCATACACCCACAGCCCTTTCCCAGAGCAGTAACACCTGTTTACTAACCAGAGGCTCCCAAAGATAAGAGAACATTCCACAGTCAAGTGCCATGACAACTGAATGTAAAGAGCATTCCATGATCAGGTAACCTAGCAACAGAACAAATGGGCCCTGACCAGTGACCTTAGCCAACAGCCTGCAGTTACAGGATCTGCACATCTCCCACATCCTGCACCCCTTCCAAGTCTCTTCACCCTTCCCTCCTTCCTGCCCCCTCCCCTCCTATGCTATATAAGCCTTACTGAGGAAAATAAAATTTGCAGCTTTATCAGAATCCTGTCTTGCTGTCATCTTTTGTGTCCCCAGTTGAATCCTCGCTGGCTGGGGCAATGTCATATGAAAATGATTTTAATGCTTCTTGTACACTCTGATTTCTGTTGTAGTTATAGTAACATCTCTTCCTTCATTCCTTAGATTGTTTTCACAACTCTGGACCTTAATTTCCATGGAATCAATTGATTCAGTGTGGATGTGGTCCTGGCCATTCAGTGATCAAGGTCCCCACAAACAATGAACTCAATGTTATTTTTGTTTCCTAATTTTTTTGTTTGTTTTGGTTTTTGTCATACAAGTTTTTTACTTGTGTTTTTATGGAGTGTGTGTGTGTATGTGTGTGTGTGTGTGTGTGTGTGTGTGTGTGTGTGTGTGTGTGTTAGCTGTGTTTCTTTTTAAAATTTTGATTTCAATTGACTGCCTATTTTTTTTCTAAAGAAAGAAAAAGAAATATCTGGAGCTGGGTTGGTGGGGAAAATATTTGAGGATTTGAGGAAGGGGAAAGTGTGATCAGATTATATTGTAAGAAAGTATTTTTATTATATAAAATAGCAAACAAACATAAAATTGTTTATAGTTTATCTGGAAAGAGCAGGGTTGGGGGCTTAAAGATGCTGCCAAAAATTGTCTCTGTTTAAAAGAAGTAAAGTGCTTTGTTCTTAGACTGTAAGACAGGTGACTTATTGAATTTCTGGACTCAATGGGGTGTCTTTGCACTAAAAATACAGACTGCTTCAAAGACATTTCAATTAAATGAAATCCTTGGGAGTCCTCATTGCTCAGGGTACTAGGAGATTATTTGCTTGTGTTTAGCTTGTAAGGAACATAAGCCTTTGTATCTGCAGCAGGGTTTCCCATAAGCTCAGACAGTAATCACATAGAGGTTACCACGGAGGTTTTCAGAAGGAAACCTGGTAGGTGAGGCAGTGTATGACAAGGTTACAGTCCTACCATGCAACTTCTGATCATTTAGTAGTTCCTAAGCTTTGGGGGCTTACTTGAATGCCTGGAATGTGAAGTATGTGCTGAGCAAGCTTTATGCAGTGAGAAGGGGCAGCTCACAAGAGTACACAGGTTGTCTGTCCTGAGAGAGGCCCCAAGGTTGGTAATAACCAAGTCCTCTGCAGCTTCTACTGTGCTGCTCTGTGCTTCAGACATTTAATGTAGTACTTTAAGATCAAGTGTTTTCACTAATAGTTCAATCTTGTTTTCGTCCATTTTCTCATGTTTAATAGCCTGGATCTATCCTTTTAAAAGGGGTGGTGGTGGTTATATTCTGCCACTGTATTTGGGAAACCTGCAATTTTGTTTGTAGTTGGAGACCTTCCCTCCAGCCCCCGCCAAGCCCTGTTAGACAGCCCACTTATAAAATAAATACACAGACATTTATATTATTTAAACTGCTTGGCCATTAACTCAGGCCTACCATTGTCGTCTAGCTCTTACTCTTATATTTAGCCCATTTCTATTAATCTATACTTTGTCACATGGCTTGTGGCAGTGTCTCCTACCAGCTTTCCTGTTCCCAGCCTTCTCTTCCTTGTCCCGCCTACTGTATCCTTCCTGTCTGGCTGCTAGGAGGAGACACTGCCAGCCACTGCCAGGAGAAGCAACATGTAAAGACACTGGTAAGCCACAAGTCACGTGACAAAGTATAGATTAATAGAAATGGGCTAAATATAAGAGTAAGAGCTAGACAATGGTAGGCTTGAGCTAATGGCCAAGCAGTTTAAAAAATTGAATGTCTGTATGTTTATTTTATAAGTGGGTTGTTGGACTAGCAGGGCTTGGTGGGGGCTGGATAGTAGATCTCCAACTATATTTGTTTCTACTTTTTATATATTTAATTTCTAAGATTTGCCTTGAGATGCAGAAGGGGTCTTGATCTTGAAGTTTTGATCAGTGCAGAATTGGGGAAGACCGATTAACACAGATCCATTATGAGACAGGCATGAACCATTCTGTGGTCCAAGGAAAAAATTATTGTTTTGATTTGAAATGTCCACCAATGTCCTATCTATTAAAGGACTGGTATCCAGCCTGAGTTTCTGTGCTTGTGGAAACCATAGGACATAATGCTGTCTGAGGAAAGATTGGTCATTTGGAAATGTATTATTATAGGGGATATTATAGTGATATTTTATTTGTATTGAAATGTGATTTTATTTATATGTTAATAAAGTTGCCTTGAGGTCAGAGCAAGCCAGAGCAGAAGCTGAGCGGTAGTGGTGCACGCCTTTAATCCCAGCAATTGGGAGGCAGAGCTAGGTAGATCTCTGTGTGTTCAAGGACATAGCCAGCATGGTAGACACACGCTTTTAATCTCAATAGCAACCATAGAAGACCTGGAGGTCTGTACAAACAGGCAGTGCCGAGGAGGTCATGTGGCTGGGTTTACAACCAATGAGAAAACAGAACAGAAAATCTATAAAAAAGGACACAAAGAGGTAGCTCTCTTGCAGAGAGGAATATTGGTGAAATTATTAAGACTACTCCACGTAGTTAAAAGGGAGATTTATTTTGTGGGGTAACTTACAAATGAAAGGATAGGTTGTAGGGTCTGGCAAAAGTATGGCGCAGTCTGGTGGTGTTCTCTGGAGAACTCTGCTCAGTGTACCTCCTGCATCCAGCATCCCAGAACCAAGAAAGAGCCCTCCTCTCGATCTTAGGTCTTCCACTTCCTCTCCTGCCCCTCCTTGTGTGCGTGATCATTACCGAAGCCTCAGTGGGTGTTGAACTTCCAGGCCAATGCTGGCATGGCTATTCACTACAGAGGAAGAACAGCAGAAGCAGAGAAGGGTAAGGTTTTCTGCTCTTGCTCTGACCTTGTGGTTTTTAACTCTGCATTTAGTTCTGTGTTTCTTATTTAACAAGCTGGTTACATCTACAGGATATTAGGATATCCTCTGCAATTTCCCATCATGAGATGAATGGGGATGCCAGCTATGCTTACAATGATATAGGTCTTTTTCACAGATCCTCATCCAAAGGATTGTGAACTAGAACATCTAAAATCAAGAAACTGAATAATCCTCTTCTCTTTGTAAGTCAATCAGACCTTTCACTACAACAGTGGGTCCTGATTAAAATATCTGTTTCAGTTTTGAGTCTATATCTAAGTTTTATTATTGATATTAACTTGAATAAGTTGTTTAATTTTTCAAAGTAGCAGTCTATAAGGGAAGGGAAGTATTAATAGCACTTTATGAGAATAAAGTGGCAAATTATGTTACTTAGCTTAGTTTCTAATACACATAGAATACCATTAAAGTAAATACCAGATATGTTTGCAAATTTTCATGCTTCTAAGAATATCAAGTTCAACATTTTAAAAACATGTCACTTGTACCAACATGAAAGGAGCCAAAATTTTGTAGTGACATACCAAAACCTTAGAATAATATTTTTTACTTTACATCTTAAAATTATTCAAAGGTTTACTGAGGAATATGATATTAACAGTTAAGCAATTGAGATTACAAGCTTAAAATGTCAACTTAAAAAAAACATTTTGACACATATCCTGCTTCTAAAATCAAAATGATATAGTTTCTCTATTTCCTTGGATAACACCTACAGTTCAAATCAGTTACTGGATAAAACATGTTCTTTTAGGAATGCAGATAATTTTAATACAGACATGACTTTATTATAATTGGTAAGAACTCAGAAACACATAAGACATCAGAGAATTGCCTTTGATTATTTAGCAAATACAGATACTACAAATTACAAATGGAATGATGAGCAGGAAGTCAGAGGAAACAATTGTCCCCAGTAATAGAAGGAAAAGATGTAATTATTAAGAACCACATTAAGAAAATGTTCTTTTTTGGACTAGTGGGAAAATGGGTTTAAATTTTTATTAGGGTTTTTTTTTTGTTTGTTTGTTTGAAGTGAAGATAATATCATCATGTTAAGCCTGTTAAGTGGCTTTTACTGGAGTGATTTTAAAAAAAATCTTATTGTAAACTGAAGAATTATTTAGAAAATAGTAGACATGAATTACTACATACTGGTTTCCTCACTATTGAACTGAATTTTAAATTACATAAGTGTATTAACATACTGTTTTGCTTCAATAATTTTAGATATAAATTTGAAAATCATGTATTATAACTCTTATTTTATCATTCCTTACAAGGCTTCAGTTTATATGACAAAATTTTCATTCTCTTAATCAACAGTAGTATCTGAATAATTCTTTAGCCATTGCTCCATGCTATTTTAAAATATTTTAAAATCATGATGTTATATTACATAAAATAATAGATTTGAAAGATCAACTAGTATTTTAATTTGCTTATTTCTACTAGCTTACTAAAATTAAGTATACAATATTTCTATGTTATTAGACCTAGTTTTATAAATGATTGAAAGGAAATTGATGACAAAATATACTTGAACAAAATTCTACTTGCCAAGAGACACAAAATAAATATGTACAAAAGAGATTTACAAAACATTAAACTATGTATCTGATGAAGGGAAGAGTAAAATGTTAAAAACATATATTAACCTCTGTCTCAGTGCAATGTTAACTATTAAAACAATAACCTCACTAGTTCAAAACTGTATTCTTTCTCTGTCACAATGCTGGTTTAGAAAATGTAACATTCATAAGCCTTTTTAAGTGAGATTTCAAATATTCACTTTGTATTACAAACGTCAAAATAAAAACAAGTCATTTTTAAATAACATTCAAAATATGCAGGGAAATTGCCAAGTAATTCTGTTTAATAATTTGTACAATTTGCCTATAACCTATGTTATACGTATATTCAGAAATCTGAGTATTTTAAAATAAAATTCAAATCCCTGCCTTTGTAAAATGTATTGCATAATTTGTAGTACAGTATCTTAAAATCCGAACTACTAAAATTGGAGAAGTTACAGGTAATCCAAATACTCTTTCATCCATGAAGCAAAGGTATAATTATAAAAAAATGGAATGATATTAATATGTCTAAAAATAAATTAAGGAAAAAGCTTATATGAAAAATATAATTAAAGTATAGAATGGTAATATTATGGCTATGGCTATCAACCTGTATTCTGTGAATGTGTTGCTCTGATTGATTGATAAATAAAGTGCTGATTGGCCAGTAGCCAGGCAGGAAGTATAGGTGGAACAAAGAGAGAAGAGAAATCTAGGAAGTGGAAGGCTGAGACAGGAGATGCTGTCAGCTGCCCATGAGAAGCATGATGTAAGATACTGGTAAGCCACAAGCCATGTGGTAAGGTATAGATTTATAAAAGGAGGTTAGTTTAAAATATAAGAGCTAGATAGCAAGAATCCTGAGTGATTAGGCCAAATAGTTTAAATAACATAAGCCTCTGTATGTTTACTTGGCTCTGAGTGGCAGCAGGACTGACAGGTGAGAGAGATTTGTCCTGACTGTAGGCCAAGTAGAACCAGGAAAACTTCAGCTACATATTATCTCAAAGGTGGATAGCATATTTCAAGACTATTGTTAAAGACATCAACTCCCAGATTTCTTTCTTGGAATATTTGTTGTTGGTATATAGGAAGAATGCTTGTTGTTTTATGTTTAATTTTGTAGCATAATTTGCTTAAAGTGTCTTCAGTTGCAGGAGTTTTTCTCTTGGGCTTTTTTTAAATATATATATCATCATATCATCTGCAAATACAAATATTTTGATTTCTTCTATTCTTATTGTATTCTCCTTTATTGCCTCAATCATCTTATTGCTCTAGCTAAGACTTTAAGCTTTGGATTCACCAGAAATAGAGGCAATGCACGTAATTGCTACACTCCTAATTTTTAGTAAAATATGCCTTGAGTTTTTCTCTACTTAGCATTATTTTGGATGTGGCCTTTTTTATTATTATGCTTTAACTATGATAGGAAACTGGTTTTAGCAAGATGAAAGTGGATTACTCACACCTTGTCATTAAGTGTTCTCTAGTAGCTAGGACTTCTTCAATGTCTTCTAGATTATGAATGTCTTGGTTATTATTCTATCACTGTCAAGAGATAACATGGTTGAGGCAAGTTATATAATAAAGAGTTTACTAGGCTTATAGTTTCAGAGGGTTAGAATCATGGATGTCATGTCTGTGAACACGGTAGCAGGCAGGCAGCATTGTGTTGGAATAGTAGCTGAGGGCTTACATCTGATCTACAATAATGAGACAAAGAGATCTAACTGAGAATAGCATGGGTTCAAAGCCCACCCTCACTGGCAGACCTTCACCAAAATGGTCATATATCCCAATCTTTCACAAACAGTTCTACCAACTAGGTAACAAGTATTCAAATATGTGAACCTATTGAGGCCATTCTCATTTAAACCACCACTGTGAAGGAAATTTTCAATAAATTTTAGATTTACCTTTCAGTCTAAAGACTCCTAGAGGCAAGAAGACTTTCTAGTTGCTGGCTGCTCTGCTTCTATGATTTTTCAGCTTTTGTGCTGATTTCTGATTGTGGGTTTTTATTATTAAGGCCAATTAGAATTTGTGCTACAGAAGTGTGTCACTAGGGACAGGCTTTGATGTTTCAAAAGCTCAAGCCAGGCCCAGTTTCACCCTCTTTTTTGCTGCCTGTTGATTTAGATGTCACACTCTCAACACCTCCAGCACCACATCTGCCTGGTTACCAGCAAGCCTCCTACCATGATGATAGTGGACTAAATCTCTGATCCCATAAACCTGCTCCAATGAAATGTATTCCTTTATGAGAGTTGCCACGGTCATGGTGTCTCTTTTCAACAGTAAAAACTCCAACTAAGACAGGATATTAATTCCTGGAGATTATTTCTCCTGCTCTCAGTATTCCTTAGTTGCCTATCATTATTTCTCTTTGGCTATGGCTCCGTAAGGTCTCCCCATCAGTGTTTACATGACTATTGGTACTGTATCGTTCTATCCTGTCCATGTATTATTAAGGCAGGTATGTTGTTGAAGTATCAAGTGTGAAGTTTTCTGGGCATTGCTCAGAGAAACTACCTCACAGGAAATTCACTGTCCTCTGACACTTACACACTTTCTGGCCCCTCTTATGTACTGTTTCCTGAGCCTTGAGTACAGGACTTGTGTTGTAGATGTGTGAACATGGTCTGAAGAGCCAGTGCTCACTTAGTCTCTGCATTTGGACAAGTTGTGACTCTGTAATAGCTTCCATATGTTGCAAAGTAAAGTTTCTTTGATGAATGATGAGAGATATAATTATTTGCATGTATAAAGGTACATATTTACAATGTTGTTCAGTCTTGCTGCTCTATTAAAGCAATAGTAGCATGTAAATGGATGGAACTAGAAAATATGATGTTCAGTGAGGTAACCAGACTCAGAAAGAGAAACACTACATTTTCTCTCTTACCTGTGGTTTCTAGATCCAAATCTTCAGATGTTAATATGTAATCTGGAGTAACCACAAAATCCAGGAAAATAAATCATTGTGTCAGTCATATGAAAGGAAATAAGGGAGGTACAAACGATTTAACAAGGGAAATGAGAAAAAGTAGGCAAGAGATATTTCCCTGGGGTAGAGGGAGCCTCTTCAATACATAAGGTGGAAGAAATACTAAATAATACTAAAGATACCAGAGGAATCCATAAGGACTTATATTATTATTTACCTAAAATTAAATATAGTCCCTTGCATCTTTTTAAGGGTGATAGAATTATAATTTGATAAATATTAAAAGTGGTTAGCTTTTCTTTGTAATATAATTGTTATATATTTGATCAGAGAATTTTTCAAAGAAATGTTGATCTATATTTAAAATTAAAATATTCTATGTGGTAAAAAATTTATAACTGTAAAACAATCACATGCACTTTTGATATGCTTAAAGTAAGGCATACATTGTGATTTATCTAAAGGAATTTCAAGGCAGAGGCAGGAGGATCCCTGTGAATTTGAGGTGAGGCTTATCTACATGGAGAATTCAAGAACAGCCAGGGCTACAGACAGGTACTCTGTCTCCAAAAATAAAGAAGACATACATTATGTTTTTTCCTAAAGAACAACACCAATCCTTGTGATAGTAAAGAGATGCCAAAAATCACATGCATACACACAATAACAGAAGCATGGGAGTATAGAAGTAATTGTGCAATTTGATCAGCAATTTAAAAAATATAGGATTATCACATAGAAATAAAGCATTTCCCATGCAAACAGACAGCAAAGAACAATGGTATTATTAGAAATAATTATATTGCAAACACTTTATTATTAGGAGTTACAGGAATTTAGCCAGGAATCTGAAAAACTCTTTAACTCCAGGGGTGAACAGGTAGAAACTTATCCTAGACAATGCAGAATGATCTTCAGATGCATTAGTTGATTCATCATTATGGAAATAATAATTCTTTCTCTATTAATTATTCTATAAAACTTCACTGAGATGGTATCACATGAACTTGTGGATTTAGAAAAGTACTTTGAAAAATATTCCCTTGAGTCCTTACATTCTAGAAACAATCTCAACATAGAAAGAGAGAGAGAGAAATACATGAATGTAGTCAGAAAATTGTAAAGGCCACTTAGTACAATTAGTTTACTTCATAATAATTCATAACTAATAAAATGTATTTATGTTGAGCTGAGAATGACCATAAAACTGAGTAGTTTCAAATATTCTTCTGGAGACAAACTTTGAAATTACTTTATTTCCCTTTCTCTACAGGCTTGTTGTACTGATTATTCTGGATTATGGATGAAATTGGGCAATTCAGGGTATTATGTTCATAGACTACCAAGGAGTATTAAAAAAAACAATTTTTTTCATCAAAGTTGATTTCTGCACAGTTAAAAATGTATGGTGCTTGATATTATTTAAGAATGCCTCTCTTATGTCTAAATGTAACATGCAAACATCAATTATTGAGAATCATAATGCAATATACTTTGGACCCACTCACTTATATAATTTTAATTTTCAGAATGCAAATTATTTTAAATCTATCTTATCTGATTATATTACAGTGGAAACTTCAACATTTGTCCTTAAATAGAAAATCCTCATAAATCTTTCCTAGATAAATGTGTTGCAATTGGATGATATAATAATATTTGACCAACGAGAACAGTTTATTTGGTATTTCTTTCAGATCCTGTTCTCATTGCTAAGGCAGAAAACAGATCTTTTTAACTGGGATGGCAGCAGTTTGGCTGTGTTTCAAAACTAGGCAGGAGATCATGAGAATTCAAGCTACAATACATCTCTAAGCCATGCTGAGCTAAGTGGGAGTTTTGTACTTTAGCATGCAATGAATTAGGTCTCTAGTGATGTGAAAAGAAGAGGGCAGGCAGTTCCAGATGGCTAGTGCCACAGAAGCTAAGGGTCAACGTTTGCAGGGAAAGGGAGTGGGTGCAAAACACAATCTCAGTGATTAAAAGTCAATAGACAGGAAAACAACCTGAACTGTAACAGCTGAACGGAAATTCAGTTGGCATGAACAAATACTGTTAAGTTTTGCATGTTATTAAGGTCAATGGCATTATTAGAAAATTTGTACCTATTAGGGCCATGGTACAGGATTAAGCTGCCATAGACTTATTTTAATCATTTTTTATTTTCATTTCTATTTTGAAAAAAGTGGAACAGCAAGACATTGTGGCTAATAAATTTAATAAGATAGGAAAATAATGATAACACAGAAGATTTTATCTTATTTTTCTTTCCATTATGACTGAAACCATCTATAACTTTTTCTCTATTTCACTAGTTACGATGCAATAGATAACAGCTTTGTTTCCAGCATCCTATGGTTGATATCTCATGCAGGATTCATGTACAATTATCTCAATTTGGTGTTTTTAATTTAATGCAAACCTTAGAGAGAGGAAATAACATAAGAAACCTAATGATTGTTCATAAGGTGAAACAATAAGATGTTACTTGTTACAAAGAGTTTATACAAAATCCATCTAAAAGCACATTTTAAAGTTAAACGAAATCATTATAGACTTAAGTATGATCTCACTGTATCAATTAATAAGTGAGCAGTAAATTATCAGAGAGAAATGCACAGACATACAGAGCATTTCAGAGAAAGATGTATGTGATGTATACTTTACTTAGGTAGCAGAAGATTGGAGGGAAAGTAAAAGGATAATGTCACTGAAAAGGTAGGAGCCAGACCTGGCATCAATATGAGATGGCATAGTAACTTGTGCCCTCTTTTCGTCCTTAGAGCTACCCTATACATTTGAGTAAGATTTTTACAAGTTTATCACCTGAGTCTAAAGAGTCAGTGAGTTAGTCCACAGTACTAACATTAAGAAATAGGATTCATCTTTTTTTAAATCCTTTTTATTAAAGATAGATTTTTTTCATATAATATATATTGATTATGATTTCTCCTCCTTCCACTCTGCCCAGTTATTCCTGACCTTCCCTCGCATTCAGATCTGTCTTTGAATAGAAAAATATCAGTCTTTCAAGGGATGGTATTGAAATAAAATGAAATAAATTAAAATGAAAAAATAAAACTAATACAACAGAACAGGACTAAATGAACAGAAGGAAAAGAGCCCAAGAGAAAGCTCAAGAAACAGGTGTAGAAGAAGAGACCCACTTGTTAGCACACTCAGGAATCCCATAAAACACTAAAAAGGAACAAAGTATGAATATGCAAATGACTTGGATGTTTTGTGTGTGTGTGAGACAGAGAGAGAGAGAGCATAATAAATAAATAAATAAATAAATAAATAAATAAATAAATAAATAAAGTAAAAAAATAAACAAAACAGAAACTGACAGGACATTATGGGACAAGGGACATCCAAAGATGCTATTGAATTGGATTTCGGTAGCCCTATTATGTTGTGTTAGTTTTTGCTTTATCATTTTTTTTGGTTGTGGTTATTTTTTCCTCATGTTTTATTTATTATATTGGTGTTTTAATTTTACACATCAGCCATGGGTTCCCCTGTCCTCCCCCCTCCCTCCCCTGACCCCACCTTCCCCTCATCCCTTCCAGGGCCAAGACCCCCCAGGGGATTCAATTCAACATGGTGGATTCAGTACAGACAGCTCCAGTCCCCACCTTCCAGGCTGAGTAAAGTGTCCCTGTGTAAGCCCAAGATTCCAAACAGCCAGCTCATGCACTAAGGACAGGTCCAGGTCCCACTGCCTGGGTGCCTCCCATACAGTTCAAGCTATTCAATTGTCTCACTTATCTGGAGGGCTTGATCCAGCTGGGGGCTCCACAGCCTTTGGTTCATAATTCATGTGCTTCCATTTGTTTGGCTGTTTGTCCCTGTGCTATTTCCAATCTTGGTCTCAAAAATTCACGCTCTTACAGTCCCTCCTCTTTCTTGACAACTGGACTCCTGGAGCTCCACCTGGGGCCTGAGGATCTCTGCATCCACTTCCAGCAGTTATTTTGATGAGAGTTCCAGCACGACCATTAGGGTGTTTGGCCATCTGATCACCAGACTAGGTCAGGTCAGGCTTTCTCTTGACCATTGCCAGCAGTCTACAGAGGATGTATGATTCTGGATTTCTGGGGACGGATCTAGCACTTTGCTTCTTCCTGTTCTCATGTGGTCATCATTTATTATGGTCTGTTATTCCTTGTTCTCCCTTTCTGTTCTTGATCCAGCTGGGATTTCCTGCTCCCCTAAGCTTTCTTTCCCTCAGACCTTGCCTTTCACTGTCATCCAGGTTGTTCATGTAGATCTCATCCATTTCTCTGTCATTGGGTGATCCTTGGGTCTTTCCTAGGGTCCCATTTTCTAGGTAGCCTCCCTGGAGTTGTGTAGCAGTCTGGTCACCTTTTTTTTTTTTTTTTTACATCTAGTATCCTGCTATGAGTGAGTACATACCATATTTGTCCCTCTGAGTGTGGGTTACTTCACTTAGGATGATTTTTTCTAGATCCATCCATTTGCCTGCAAGCCTCATGATGTCATTGTTTTTCTCTGCTGAGTAGTACTCCATTGTGTATATGTACCAAATTTTCTTTATCCACTCTTCAGTTGAAGGGCATCTAGGTTCCTTCCAGGTTCTGGCTATTACAAACAATGCTGATATGAACATAGCTTAGCAAATGTCCTTGTGGTATGATTGAGCATTACTTGGGTATATGCTTATGAGTGCTACAGCTGTGTCTTGGGGGAGATGGATTCCCAATTTTCTAAGGAAGGGCCATATTGATTTCCAAAGTGGCTGTACAAGCTTGCATTCCCACCAGCAGTGGAACAGGGTTCCCCTTGCTCCACATCCTCTCCAGCATAAGCTGTCTTCTGTGCTTTTGATCTTAGCCATTCTAAAAGGTGTAAGTTGGTATCTCAGAGTCGTTTTGATTTGTATTTCCTGATAATTAGGGAAGTTGAGCAATTCCTTAAATGTCTTTCATCCATTTGATCTTCCTCTATTGAGAATTCTCTGTTTAGTTCTATAGCCCATTTCTTAATTGGACTGTTGGGAATTTTTTGTCTAATTTTTTAGTTCTTTATATATTCTGGATATCAGCCTTCTGTCAGATGTGGGTTTGGTGAAGACCATTTCCCATTCTGTAGGCTGTCATTTTGTCTTGTTGATCGTGTTCTTTGCTCCACAAAAGCTTCTCAGTTTCAAGAGGTCCCATTGATTGATTGATTGCTTCTCTCAGTTTCTGTGCTAGTGGTGTTATATTTAGAAAGTGATCTCTGGTGCCAATACGTTCAAGATGAGTTCCTACTTTCTCTTCTATCAGGTTCAGATTAGCTGGATTTATGTTGAGGTCTTTGATCCACTTGGACTTAAGTTTTGTGCACAGTCACAGATATGGATCTATTTGCAGCCTTCTACACATTGACATCTGGTTATGCCAGCACCATTTGTTGAAGATGCTTTCTTTTTTCCATTGTACATTTTTGGCTTCTTTGTCAAAAATTGTATGTTCATAGCTGTGCAGATTTAATGTCAGGGTCTCCAATAGTGCTTTCTGTAGGGCTTGTGGATAAGTACTGTTTAAATCTGGCTTTGTCTTGGAATGTCTTCGTCACTCCATCTATGATGATTAAAAGTTTTGCAGGGTATATTAATCTAGGCTGGCATCCATGGTCTCTTAGTGTCTGCATTATGGCTGTCCAGGTCCTTCTGGCTTTCAATCTCCATTGAGAAATTGGATGTTATTCTGATGGGTTTGACTTTATAAGTCACTTGGCCTTTTTCCTTTGTTGCCCTTAATATTCTTTCTTTATTCTGTACATTTAATTGTTTAATTATTATGTGGCAAGGGGACTGTTTGGGGGGACTAGTCTGTTTGGTGTACTATAGGCTTCTTGTATCTTCATAGGCATTTCGTTCTTTTAGGTGGGAATGTTTCTTCTATGATCTTGTTAAATATATTTTCTGTGCCTTTGAGTTGGTATTCTTCTCCTTCCTCTATCCCTATTATTTGTAGGTTTTGTCTTTTCATGGTGTCCCAAATTTCTTGGACATTTAGGGTCATGACTTTGTTGGCTTTAGTGTTTTCTTTGACTGATGAATTTATTTCTTCTACCATATATTCAACACTAGAGATCCTCTCTTCCATCTCTTGCATTCTGTTGGTTATACTTCCAGCTGAAGTTCCTGTTTGTTTACTCAGATTTTCTATTTCCAGCATTCCTTCTGCTAGTATCATCTTCATTTTTTCTAGTTCCCTCTTCAGGTCTTGGACTGTTTCCCTCATCTGTTTCATTGCTTTATCATGATTTTCTTTCAGGGACTTACTGTTTTCTTCTGCTCTATTTGTCCTTTCCTCTAGTTTTTTTTAATAGGGTTCTTCCCATTTTTTGTGTGTCTGTTCTTCCACTTTATTTTTTATTTCTTCTATAAAAGGCTCTAGCCTCTTCATGATGTTACTTATAAGGTTGTTTTCTTCTTCTTCCATTCCATGATGTTCAGGTCTAGCTGTTGGTGAAGGGCTAGGTTCTGGTGATGCTGTATTGCTCTTTATTTTGTTGTATGTGCTTCTGCCTTGACATCTGCCCATCTCCTTGTGGATTCATTCTTGGTCGTATCAGTGTACTTGGTCCAGACAGAGCTGAAAGATTTAGGGAGCCTCTCTCTGTTCCAGATGGAAGCTGTGGGCTGGATGGGAGCTGTGGTCCAGATGAGAGTGCCGGCTGGATGGGAACTGGGGGCTGGACTCTGAGTCTCAGGAAGTCCCTGGGGTCTCCTTATCTTGTCCAGATGGGAGCTCCTCTTGTCCAGATGGGAGTTCTGGGGCAGGTTGGAAGCTCTGGTCCAGATGGGTGTTCTGGGGTAGATGGGAGCTGGGGGCTGGTCTCAGGAAGTGGTTGGGGTCTAGGGCAAATGGGTGTGGGGGCAGGGTGTGGAGATTGCAGGGTCTGCCTGCAGTCTTTGAAAAAGGGAGCCTTCTAAGCAGGGCTCGCTTAATGGCAGGAAACTGGGGCCAAGTTGGGCAGGCCTTCCAGGTATGGCTAGTGCCCAGGGGTGGGTGTTAGAGGCGGGTGCCTCTCTGACTATAACCCCAGGCACTCACCACTGGTCCAGATGGGACTTCCAGGATAGGATGGAAGCTGTGGGCAGGTTTCTAAATCTCAGGAATTGGCTGGGGTCTCTGGCAGATGGGTGTGGGGGCAGGGCGTGGAGGTTTTAGGGTCCATTGGAGAGGGGGAACCTTCCCAATGGGGATGGGGGTCCTGCCTTTGGTCAGAATCTGGGGCCCAGTTGGGCTGGTCTTCCCTGGAATGGCTGGTGCCCAGGGCTGGGACCTAGGTGCAGGCCTCTCTGGGTGTGACCCCAGGCACTCACCTCTGGTCCAGATGGGAGTTCCAGGGCAGATGAGAGCTGGGGGCTGGTCTCTGGGTCTCAGGAAGTGGCTGTGGTCTCAGGCAGGTGGGTGTGGGGGCAGGGTGTGGAGATTGCAGGGTCTGCATGCAGTCTTGGAAAAGGGGAGCCTTCCTGAAGGGCCTGCCATATTGTAGGCAGTTTTTACTTTATCTTATGTTATTATTATCCCATGGAAATCTGTTTGTTTCCTAATGAGAGACTGAAAGTGGATCCAGGAGGTAGAAAGAAACTAGAAAGAGTAAAGAAAAGGGAATGTGTAACCAGGATTAAATTATGTTAGAAAATAAAAATCTATTTTCAATCAAAGGGGAAAAAAAGTTTAGCCTCATTAAATTATCTCTAAAATTGTAACGTTTCTCAAAAATATTCAATGCTTCAAAGCTGTGGGTTCCTGTAAAATTAAAGCAAGTTATATAGTTTCTTTATTCCAGTAAGGAATAACTAGGACAGTCACAATTAAATCAAAGAAAAAAAGATGTCCAACAACAAGAATCTCAGTGTCAGATGACTGAAATACTCACACCATCTTCTGGAATCTTTATTCTTTGTTTTTGCAGCTCTGCTCTCAGCAGCACACACAGTCGTTATCGTTATCATGGCTTCAGGATGACAATGCTTCACAGCTGCTCCTCTCATTGGTAGACATCTCTTGCCACTAGACTATCCAAAACCTTAGAGTTTCAGTTCCAGCAGGGCTGAACTTTCATTGTTTGCTTTCTTGGTCTCTCTTTGGGGATTTTGATCCTGACACATGGTTTTCTAATCCTCAACTTCTATTCATGATCCCTTCAATCCTGGGGCAACTGAGGATAAACTTTTATTAATGACCTCTCCTGGCCTTTAGGCATCCAAGCTTTAGCTGCACCTCATGATCCCTTCATGCCTTCAAAATGAGTACCTCCTAGGAAACTTTTACACATTACTAATTTTGACTTCCAGCACAAGGTATAGCCATGATCTCCTCTGCAACATAGCTTCTGTGTACTGACACTGAAAAATAAAATGATCCCAGGTTTATGATCCTAAATGATTCTGGTCTATTTTCTTAATCAATGCTAATTTCTCAGTTCCAACTAACAAAGTAATACCAACATCCCATAATTTTTTTCATTAAGGCTTTTCTCTGATGAATGTCTACCTAGTTCCGTAGTCAATCTTCTATTTTAATGAAAACTATAGTGATATTTTATTTGTATTGAAATGTGATTTTATTTATATGTTAATAAAGTTGCCTTGAGGTCAGAGCAAGCCAGAGCAGAAGCTGAGCAGTAGTGGTGCACGCCTTTAATCCCAGCACTTGGAGGCAGAGCTAGGTAGATCTCTGTGTGTTCAAGGACACAGCCAGCATGGCAGACACACGCCTTTAATCTCAATAGCAACCATAGAAGACCTGGAGGTCTGTACAAACAGGCAGTGCCGAGGAGGTCATGTGGCTGGGTTTACAACCAATGAGAAAACAGAACAGAAAATCTATAAAAAAGATAGGACACAGAGATGTAGCTCTCTTGCAGAGAGGAAGGACAGCAGAAACAGTGAAGGGTAAGGTTTTCCGCTCTTGTTCTGCAATTGGTTCTGTGTTTTTTATTTAACAAGCCAGTTACATCTACAGAAAACAATCACAAAATACATTTGTGATGGTTGATACACACCTGAAAATATCTGCCTTATGTCTTTATATATTTGTATACACACATACATGTATACTGTGTGACTAATTTTTTTTCCATTTTTAAAATCATTTTCATTCTGAAGTTTGTGCTCCTCAATGAGGCAAATATTTGACATATGAAGGAGAGAGAAGATTTTAAAGAGAAATATTTTCAAAACACTCAAAGCAACTCATCAGCAATCTTGTGCTACTTGTCCATGGCATCTGTGCTTTCAACGCCATTCACCCAAGGTGGGAATAGTATATGTAATGAATGAATGATAGTTATAGAATACAGACTGTAAAAGTTTTCAAAATATGCACTGAAGAAATAATAAGGACTTGAAAACAACAGAAACACATGCATTGTGCATTCTAGATTAATAAAGAATGTATTATGACATTCCATGGTTATTTTAGTTGATTTTTGTTATAAGGAGAGGAGTAATGGCTTAGTGATTAAAAATACATATGGCTGGCCCAGATGATCTGATTTTTGCTCCCAGTACCCAAATTCTGTGGCCCATAATTGCTTGTAATTCCAGCAGTTGGGAACACAGTGTGTTGTGGAATATTTGTACAATGTGTGAATGTGTGTTGCTGTGATTGGTGTAATAAAAAGCTAGGCTAATAACCAGGGAAGAGGTATAGGTAGGATTTTCAGGGAGAGAAAGGAAGAAGAGGAGGAATTTAGGGATGCAGGAGAAGACAGGAGACATGGAAATGAAACAGGAGTTGCAAGATGGAAGAGAGGTTTTCTGGCCTTTGAGAGCACCTGCACACACTGGCACACAAAGAGTGGAATGGACTAGTTTTAAAATATAAAAGGATTAAAGATTAAAAAGATGAAAGAAATATTAACGAAGTCCCTAAAGAAGTGTTTTGATTTTATCTAATTATGACCAAATTTGCTTGAATATAGACATTTATATAAAGAAATATTTTTAAAAAATAAAGTCTTTAAAGAAACAGTTAAGGGAATATAAAAAATAAGCCAAGTAAAGATGAATATTACACAGAGAATCTGGATTGTGTTGTGTTTGATATTTTTAACTGCAGAAAGACATTTGAATGTAAAGGATACTAAATTTATATATATAATTTCAATCTTCAAAATTTTGATCTAAGGATATGTTGCCTTGGCAAAGAAGCTCTGTCTTTGTTACCATAGGAAGCAAGAGGCTATGGATTTGATCCATGTTAAGATGGATCAGATTTGATCAAGCCAGACCTCCTGAACCTTAACAGATTGTGCTTATCAACAAAGGTTATAGCTGATCTTCCCAGGACTTGACCAGTATCTCATATTTTCTCAGGATTCCCATGAGAATGCAGTGCCCTTTATCAGGAGAAAGTAGCCTAGGAAACTATGCCCACATTTTCAAAAAACTGGATTATGGATGTTTGTCTTTGTTTAGGTTGTTGGTTATAAATTGTTATTGATCATAGTCAATATCTTTCTAAAAGAGAAAAGGGAGATATGATATGGAAATATAGGATATAGTTATGATAGAATAAAAGGGTGGATTCTTGAACCTATTTTTAAAGAGCAACTTGTTTAAAATGTTTTACATTGGTATAGATTTTAGTTTATTGCTAAAAATTTGGAGCTGATTTTGTTATAATACACACACACATATATGTATATGGTATTATGTTTATATAACTCATTTAGACTGTAATGGATAATTAACAAATACAGATTAATAATTAGTCTTCCATGATAGTCAAACTTATAATCACGTTAGTTAAGTTTTCTAGGTATATATGGATATAATTCAATTAGATAGTTAATTTCAAACACTTCAAAGACCTACGGAACATGACATTTAAAATGTTTTAAAAGTTTGACTTTCTGGACAGTGAGATGCATCTGCTCCTGGCAGCACTGATTTACTTCAAAGAGAAAGACGGGCATTGAAGATAATCTATCTGGAGTTTATCTTCTTGTTGGTAAAAATAGTGATTTGGGCAGGAAACTGTTCTTGCTTGGAATGCTTGACAAAATTTTGTATCAACTGGACATGCAAGACCAATAGGAAGGTGACCACAGAACTTTGCAAAACAAATAGTCCTTCAGGTTCCTGCTTTGTAGCAGAAACAGTCAGACATTCTACAGGACACAGAGAGAAGTGACTGAGAGACTCTAGGCCTATGAGTTGAAGATGGATGACTCAAAATTGCAGAAGAATATTGGGTGACTGTCCAGGCAGGCAGCTGTCTCTGTCATTCTAGATACGTGAAAGTTGTTCACAGTGCTCTTCCTGTTTACTTAGGTAATATTATGTCATTCTGAGATCTTTGATGTTATGGAAGACTAGATATAATTTTCCTTGGTATGAAACTTTAGACTCATAACTATAGAATAGATAAAATATTTTCTTTAATTTTACAAAAAATGAAATAGACTAGATATTGCAACTTTAATTCTTGCTCAATCTATGTAATTTTACTAGGTTAAGGTTAAAACCTTCCTTTATTTTAGAAAGAAAAGGGGAAGTGATGGGGGAATGTCTTTTTGTGTGCTATGAAAATGTGTTGCTCTAATTGGTTGATAAATAAAATGGTGATTGGCCAGTAGCCAGGCATGAAGCATAGGTGAGATAAGCAAACAAGGAGCATTCTGGGAAGAGGAAGGCTGAGTCAGAAGACACCAGTCTACTGTCCAGGGGGCAACACATAATGACACACAAGTAAAGCCACAGAACACATGGCAACACATAGATTAACAGAAATGGGCTGAGTTTAAATGTAGGAGCTAGTCAGTGGTAGGTCTGAGCTAATGGCTGAGCAGTTTTAGTTAATGTAAGCCTCTGTGTGTTTACTTGGGACTGGTGGGTGAGAGAGATTTGTCCTGATGGCAGGCCAAGAAGGACACAGGAAAACTCTGACTACATTTGCTTTTCAACACATGTTTTATAAGTATAGACAAGTTTTTTTGTTTGTTTGCTTTTGTTGTTGTTGTGTAATTGTTATTGTTTAAGGTGTTTTCTTGTTTGGTTTAGTTTTTAGTTTTTATAGCAAGATGATAGAAGACAGAAGGAAACAAATTAGAAAACAAATAAGAATAAAAGAAAAAAGAAAAACAAATCTCATTTATGCAGTGATAATAGCACCATAATTTTGATGGTGAGAAGTGTTTAAAACATCCTTAGAAAATAAGAATGTCAGAGTGTCTCTAACTAAGCCAAAATTCTAAGAAGCAATTCAAAAGTAAATGTAAATGTTTAAATTGTACTATAATAAGGCACTTCTGTTGCAGATTGAAGACAAATTTACTTTCACTTTTTACCACAGGAATTTTAAAAAATCTTTTTATTCATTTTTCTCTCATATACTATATCCCCATTGTAGCCTCCCCTCCTCATTCTCCTCTTCCCAGCTCCCTCCCCACCTTGCCTCTTCCCCAGATCCCCTGCCCCTTCATTTCCCTTCAAAAAAGGGCAGGCCTCCAAGAGATATCTACTGAACATGGCATAACAAGACATAATAAGAAGATGCACAAACCCTATAACCACCCCATTAAGAGGAAAAGGGTCCAAGCAAAGGCAAAAGAATCAGAGACATACTCACTCCTGCTGTTAGGAGTCCCACAAACACCCCCACTAAACAACCACAACATATATGTAAAGAACCTAGCACAAACACATTCAGTTTCTGTGATCTCACATGAGTCCTGTGTGCCCCTGTGCACTAAGCAAAATCTTAGTCAGAATAAACTCCAGTCTTTTTTTTTTAATATAGATGATAGTGAACATCCCTTATTTATCTGATGCATTTAGTTAGAATAAGCAAAAATTTACCTTAATCTATGAGACCACTTTCTGTAATAGAATATTTTATTGTGTTTATAGCATAGTCACTAGGGAAGATGAGAGTGAATTAGCAGTCAGTTAAGAAAATAATTCTCCTGGTGGTGGTTGCACATGCCTTTAAACCAGTACTCGGGAGGCAGAGGCAGGCAAATCTCTGTGAGTTAGAGGCCAACCTGGTGTACAAAGTGAATTCCAGGAAAGGTACAAAGCTATACAGAGAAACCCTATCTCAAAAAAAAAAAAAAAAAAAAAAAAAGGAAAAGAAAAGAATTCTAAATATTTATTTCATTTGAAAATAATTTCTTTTGTTTCAAAGCTTTGTATGTTTCCCAAATGAATTTACTTCTCCTAGTAGACAAGAAAATAACTATCCCACTTTCTGTGAAGTAACATTGGAACATTTGTTTATGTACTGAATTTTACAGTTATTTTACTGTACTTTGTTTCTTTAATTGTTGGTATACCATAAATAAATAATGAAATTTAGCTCATAAAACTTACATACAAAGTTATTACTCCTATGTAGGCTAAATTTGCATTTTTTTAATTATTCAGGTTGCTTACAAATGTAAATGATATTTTAAGTATTAATGATATTGATGTGACTACAATGAATTTTCTTCCCAAAGAAAATATCCCATTTATTTACAGGATAAGAAGTGAAAGCTGTTGGAGCATTCGTGGGTGTTTATGATGTATAGATCTCAAATGTTCATGTGAAAGATTCATCATGTGTTATCTTCCAAGAGTTGGATGCTTAAATACTTCACAGAGAATTATTTACTTGAGTAATTGCTGCATTTCTTTATTTACATAAATTAAAACTCATTTTCCAATTGATGGCATATTTTAAGAGAGGCAATTTGGCCACAATTTGCATAACAATGATATAGCACTATTAAAGGGAGTTAAAATACTCCCCAAGGTGATTTCATCCTATCAGATTTGTTACTTAACACGTTACCCCAGGTGTAGTGCATTGAGAAGGTACTACATGAGATCTGACTACAGATGATCATCTCAATGAATATCAGTTAGGAAATTATTGCAGGGATGCAGTTAAGTGATGATAATAGATGGAACCAACTGAAGGGATTATCAGGGAATAAATGCATACTAATTTACAGATTCAGCAGCAAGTAAGAGAAGGTGATGTCAAAGAAGGTAATTTCTGGCTATGTGATAGAATACTATTCCCTGCGATTGCAAACAGAGGTATATTAGGATTGGACAAGATAAATATTTTGTTATATTCAGGCTTGATGTATGTTTGTAAAATGTATCTGTGAACTGAACCCCATAAGAACAGGAGTACACAAAGTGTTAAAGTAGAAGAGACACTAGGGAAGACTTATAAAGAACTTTGTGCAGTATTCACCAGAAGCCAAATGGAAAAAGATTAAGAGACACAGGAGATGAAGAAGACATACTTCAGGTGTTTGAAATATCAAGGAAAGAAATCAAAATGAGCAGCACTGGTTTGAAGCACTGAAAGAATATTGGGGAAAGTATCAATTTTGATTTGCTGGCTCTTTCGTATCACCAGCTCAGTGAAAGAGCCTAGGTATATGTTGACCTTTATACTGGACCAAAATACTGTTCACTTGTCAGGAAAATCCTTGTGACATTTCTGCTTCTCTAAATGGTTTATGTATTGTTTCAATGCCTGAGCCTTTGCTTTAGAGGACAGCTCAATTCTTCATAGAAACTATCCCTCCCAATAAGGACACTTCGTACAAACCATACACTCCCAATAAGGAATGTCATGAGACATTCAACTACCTCTCAGTTTCAAATTTCACATACTTCCACTATTTTGTAAACCTTTGAATCCATTTTAAAATCCATTTTAATACATTTTCCTGGATTGAAATTCTAATATTAATTGAATTTCCATAGAAGCCACACCCATATTAAGACACTGCATGATTGCTGGACTAATCAGAAGTTTCTAACTGTAAAGCATTGAAATGGATGTCACAGAGCCAAACTATCTGGGGCTGTTTTTATTTAACTTAATTGCCATTTATGATCTATCTCTATGTGTCACCTAATATCTTTGCAATGAATGACTAAGTTTGGAATGTATCATGGTAACAGATTACTACTCACCAACAGTACAAAAGCTAAAGTCATACAGAAGAGATTCCCTGGCTTTTCTGCAACCTATCTACCTGGTGCTCCTAGCAATATATTTTAAAAAAATGAAATGATTTCTACACTGGAACTGATTATTTCAGGCACCATGAATCTGCTCTTATATCATGACTAATTATAGTTTTTCTCAAGAGTTAACATCTACAAAAAATAAAAGAAGTAGAATTAACATTGTAATACTAGATTTCAGGTAATAGCTGTAGTTTTTACTGTCATTACCTAACTTCAAACAAATATGAATTTCTTTGTTACTGATATTATTGATTTTTTCATAAGACGAAAGTCTACATTCTAAAATACAGCTGAATATATAATAAAAGTATCCATTTAATAAAGTCAAGATGAGAGAAATTGTACCTGTGCATACAGGGAAATCCAGTATGTGAAGGGAGCATATGACTGTGAATTAATATTAGTGAGACATCACAGGAAAGCACTTTAAAGAAAAATAACAGCATGACTAAGAACTTGGTCTTTACAAAACAGATCGAGAGACCACGATGAACTTGATTTTAAATAGGTAAAATTTATAATGCTACAAAAATACCACAGCATCATAAAACCCTCCAATGGCTAAAACAATTGCATCTCTCTTAAATTTCCATTATTATATATACAGTTAAAAGTGAGGGCTCCCCACTTCTTATGTGTTTATAAATTAAAGTCCCCCACACTGTCTGAAATAATATGGGAACAGTTTAATCAGAGATATGATAGATAAATAAATTGATAGAGATATAAAGATCAGATAATAACCAAACAGCTCATTATTTATGATGAATTATCATTCTAATTTTCACTGTTTGTATGTATTCCTTAAAGAAGATTGGGTGTGGGCTTTTGCAATCCTCTTCCATATTACATTATATTAAAATTGTTATTTATCTTTTCTCTTGCTGAGTAAATTAAATCTTCAAATATTGTTTCTTCCTTAGCATGAAACCCAGCAGTTTAAAAGTGTTTTATTTGGCCGGGCGGCGGTTGTGCACGCCTTTAATCCCAGCACTTGGGAGGCAGAGGCAGGCACCTCCCTACAGAGTGAGAACCAGGACAGGCACCAAAACAACACTGAGAAATTCTGTCTTGAAAAAACAAAAAAGAAAAAAAGTGTGTTATGGTAGAAATTGTTGTCAAATACATTGACAAGGAATAAAGACAATGTTCATGGTTTATGCAAACTAAGAAGACATAAAAATATATCCAATAATTAGTCACCATTACATAAAGAAATATCTCATAGGTGTGCTACAGAATAACCTACCTTGAAGTAATTCACTTTAATGTGCTGGAGATTTTTAAAATGTTTCTTGTCCCTTTCTTTAATAATGACAATATTTGCATTTAAATAGACTTCACTTATTTTCAGAAGTTCATCTGTTCCTGCTGTTTGTTCTCCACCTATTATTTAACCCAGAGTTTATGGTGTCAACATTGCTTTCATTGAAAATGATTAGGATATTACTAAATTTCTGTCTCCAGGTAAAAAAATATGCTAAATTTTGAGTGTAGTATACCTGGAAGTTAATGTTTTATACTGATTCAAATTGTTTTAAATTAAAATAAGCAAGGATGAGGTCCCTCATCCTAACAGAAAAATCTTCATACAGTACACAGACTTTTCAATATATGAAAACTCTTCTCTAGAAAAAATATAGTCATATGAAAAACATGCTAAATTGACAGCCTTAGATTTCACATAGTTTGCAGAGCTATGAGATCAGTGTGTTGACAATGCTTTTCTATTGTGCTGTTGTACGTGTAAATCCCTGTTTATGGGATTTGGGAATTGCTGGTTACTAGAGCAGAATGTGAATTCATCTAAGTAACTCTGCATAGCTTTGATATACGAAGGCTTTACATATTACACATTTGTCAGAATGTTGAGTATTATGCTCTTTGTGTGTGTAATCAATGGAGACTGAAGTTCATGGAGAGAAATGTGATTAGAGCTCTCTATTGTATTTGCCTTGTGCCAAACCCAAATGCTACAGTATGTTCCATTTCCAGAGAAAAACTACTAATCTAACAAAAAATATTGCTGTTCTAAACAATATGTTTCTAGAGTTATTGTAGATATAGTAGAAATGCCTGCATTAATATTATTGGTAAGAGAAATGACAGCTAGAGAATTTTATTCTGATCAAATGTTGTGCTGAGAAATAAAAAAAAAAATTAAAAAGAACAAAATACATTTCTGCTAAGTTGAATGGAAAGAAAGTGCTGGTGGGCAGAAAGCATTTGAATGAGTACAGAATAGAGTTGGTGAGTCTCTAGCTTCATATGGAGGATTTATAAGGACAAGAGAACAATGTGTTCTGTTTGTAATCACTTAAAATTGTTTATAGAAAGAAGAGGCAAAAGGCATATTTTGGCTCAATTAGTAAGAAAATATAGATGAATTGTGTTTACATGTATAGCATATATATTAAAGGTCAAATTCTTTCTCTCTCTCTCTCTCTCTCTCTCTCTCTCTCTCTCTGTGTGTGTGTGTGTGTGTGTGTGTGTGTGTGTGTGTGTGTGTGTGTATGTGTGTGTCTGTAAGTGCCTCTGTATCTCTCTTTATTTTCTATACACACATAAACACATACAGTGACTATGTTTCTCTTTGGCAAAACCTTAGTCTTATTTTGTAATAAACTTCTGACTTTTTTCACTTAGACAAATTTATGAGTAACTAGATTTTTTGTTAATATCATAAATTGAATTGAATCAAATCAAGTGACAGAATAACATTGATATATCATAAACAGTAACTATAATATTTGTCTATGAATACTTTACCTCAATGTTTGCCTATGTTGAAAGAAAGAAGTCAAAGTATACAGATTTGTCATAGGTCATGGATGAGGTTTGTGGAATATTGATGAAGCAAATGATATAAACTTGCGGGGTCCTACCCTAGAAAAAGAACTATAGATAACTAATAGCTGCAGAAGAGGGGAGGATTAGCCTCTCCCAGGGTTAAGGTCCATAGCTTTTTTAACCCATTTCAAAGTGGTCAACATTGAAACAATATATAGAAAAACTGACCCATATATGTACATACACATAAACATACATATGCATTTAACACCATAATAGTCAAAGAAAAAGTGGCTATCAAATTGAGAGAGGAAGGGGACATGGATAGAGTTGAGGGACATGGCTTGGAAAAGACTGGAGAGAGAAAAGAAAAAGGAGAAAATGATATACTTAAATTTTAATCAAAATCTTTAAAAATAAACATTTTGTCAAAATTATAAGACATTAAAACATGTATTAAAAAGATGGCAATTAAAATAAAAGATTAAATAAATTATAGGTAAATATTTTCCACAATTATATAAATTATTTCAATACTGTATTCAATGTGCAATATAGATTACATTTCACTGAAGATAATATTCCATAAAAATGCCCAAATAAAATGATGAAGGTGAAAGAGAAAATAATTTTAACAATGCTGAAATGCTCCTATATTTAACAGCTTTAAGGACTTCAGTATATTAATGTATACTCAATTTAAATTCAAAGGTTTGAATAATAAACTCATTTTTTAAAAAAATTTAATAATCAACTCGTAGTTAAAGTATATGTTCAGAAAATGAGCAGAAATGACACTAGGGATCAGAGAAGTTATTGACGTATTTTACTACTCATTAAAATAAACGAAATTTGAAAATGTAAAATACAAACTATGCTGGGGTGGGCACTATGGGCATTATCTATGCTGTGTGGAGTTTCCTAAGAAACAATTTTAAAAATAGATACATAACAGACATACAGAAAGGATGAATGCTTCTTTTTGAAGTTCTGTCACATTCACTACTTATGTAACTCCCTTCAAAGCAAATCTTAACTCCTTCAGGGAAGGGCATAAACTCACATCTCATGGAAAATTTTATTGCTAGGGAGCAAGGGTGACAGCTGAGTAACCAGCTATTTGTTTTCTAACCTTTTTTGAGATTGCAGTAGATACCTGTTTTTAGAAAACAAAAATTTAGTGATTTTTGTGTGTTGCCACACAGGGAATAATCAGCAGTGGAAATGATCCATGGGACCCATTTTAGGATGTAGGCTGTGACTGCAGTTAGGTTGAAATGGTTTTATACCAGGCCAAGTGTGAAGATGCCAAATAAGTGTTTACATTATCTCTCTTTTCAAGTTTGACACTTTAAAATTTGAAGAGAGTAGGAGAAAAATATAAAATGAAATAGTTACTTTTCTCTACTAAAGTCCAAACGTGACTTTGCACACATGGTGTAAGTAATAAACCATGTTCTACAAAGCAATATAATGTAAGTTAATGTTTTGCATGTGCACTCATACACAAACACACATATATGCATGCACAATTTATAAAATCATACATATCTGCCATATATATGCTTGATCACATATATACATCATCTTATAAAGTTGCTTTAAATATCCTCACAAAATGGCTATATATGGTTTGAATCAAGAAAAGAATTTGGAAAATAAAATGCTTTCCCTAGAATATTTAACATAATTACTGCTGATAGTAATTAGGAAGAGGGGTGTGGTGGTATTGTGTTCCCCAAAATATTGTGCAACCAAATAAATTTATCTGGGGTCAGAGAACAGACAGCCACTAGATACAGAGCCAAAAATGGTGGCTAGAAAATGGGTCAGAGCAAGCCATAGCAGAAGCTGGGCAGTGGGAGTGCACCCTTTAATCCCAGCACTTGGGAGGCCCAGCTAGGCATATCTCTGTGTTCAAGGATACAGACAGCATGGTGACTCACGCCTTTAATCCCAGGGAGTGATGGCAAAAAGAGAAAGATATATAAGGTGTGAAGACCAGAAACTAGAAGCATTTGGCTGCTTAAGCATTTGGCTGCTTAAGCTTTTAGGCTTTGAGCAGCACAGTTCAGTTGAGATTCATTTGGATGAGGACTCAGAAGCTTGCAGTCTGAGGAAATAAGACCAGCTGAGGAACAGGCAAGGTGAGGAAGCTGTGGCTTGTTCTGTGTCTCTGATCTTCCAGTATTCACCCCAATAGCTGGCCTCAGGTTTGATTTTACTAATAAGAACTTTTAAGGTTCATGCTACAAATGGAAGCCACTTGTTTTTATGAGTGTGGTAAATGGTAAGTAAATAAGGACAAGAGAATACCGTGTGTGTGTGTGTGTGTGTGTGTGTGTGTGTGTGTGTGTGTGTGTGCGCGTGCGCGCGCGCGTGCTATAATACTGGGACATAGTGAGTTTTTAATCACAAACCTTGTTCAATCTCATTTGTTTTTTGAGAAAATAAGATTTATAAACTCTATCAAATTAACTGTATAGTGGGGAGAGAATATTTAACAAAATTAGAAATGAGAGGTGGACATAACAACAGACTGTGAAGAAATTTAGAGAACACTAAGGATAAACCTTAATAGCCTGTACTTCAACAAACTGGAAAATCAAGGAGAAGTAGGAGGAGGAGGAGGAGAATTTCTTAACACTATCACTTACAATAGTTAAATCAAGATCAAATGAGCATTTTAAACAAACCTATAACCCTTAGCAAAATAGAAACAATAATAAAAAGTCTCACAACTAGCAAAAACCCAGGGCCAAATGGTTTTTATGCAAAATTCTATCATAATTCCAAAGAAGAGCTAAAGCCAATACTCATCAAATTATTCCACAAAATAGAAACAAAATAAGCATTGTCCAATTCTTTGTATGAGGCTGCAGTTACACTAATACCCAAACCACATAAAGACCCAATAAAGAGAGAGAAAGAGAAGCATAGACCAATATGATCTTTCATGCAAAAATTCACAATAAAATATTTGCCAACCATAATCAAGTAGGCATCACCCCAGAGACTCAAGGATGTTTCAACATACATAAATTGATAAATGTAATCGACCTTATAAACAAACTGAAGGACCAAATTGACTGATAATATCAATACATGGAAATAAGTTTCTTTAACAAAAATCTAACACCCCTTCATAATTAAGGTCCTGGAGAGATTAGAGATTCAAGGGCCATACCTAAACATAATAAAGGATGTTTACATCAAGCCATGCCCAACATCAACTTAACTGGAGAGGGATTAAAATAAATTCAAGTAAAATAAGGAACAAAATGAGGTTGTTCACTGTCTCTGTACATATTCAATATAGTATATGAAATCTTAGAGCATTAGGACAACAGAAAATCAAGAGGATACAAGCTTGAAAGGAGAAAGGCTGATATCTCTATATGCAGATGATATGATAATATTGTTATATGAATATATATATGAATACATATATATTCAACTGTAAAACTCCTATGGCTCATAAACACTTTCATCAATATAGCAAATTATAAAATTATCTTACAAAACTCAGTAGACTTCCTATATATAAATGACAGACTGAGAAAGAAATTAAGGAAACAACACCTTCACCATAGCCTCAAATAATATAAAATATCTTGGAGTAAATCTAACCAATCAAGTGAAAGATTTGTGTAATGAAAACTTTAAGACATCAAAGAAAAAATTTTGAAGAAAATATCAAAATATGGAAAAATCTGTCATTTTCATGGAATAGAAAGTTTAATATACTAAAAATGGTCATTGTACCAAAAGCGATCTACAAATTCAATGCTCATTTCTGATTAGGGTTGCTGTAGGTATATGGAGTTTTTCTTACATAACAGTTAATTCTGTGAAGCTCTATCAGAAAGTCTTAAAGATTTTGATGGGTATTATGTTGAATCTGTAGATTAGTTCATCAATATAGCAATTTTCAAAATATTATTTTCCAATATTAGCTCATACATGATAACACATGATGATGATACATTTGTATAATTTCAAATATCTTCTTTCTTCAACATGTTCAATTTTGGGTTGGGGGGGGGTCTTTGCTCTCCTACCATAGATGGTTTCCTACATTTTTTTGAATACTTAGGAATACTGATGATGGGGTTTTCTTTTCTTTTACTTAGATTATTTTCCCCTGTTATTGAAAAAGGTTATTTTTTCAAAACAATATATCCTGATTACTATTTCCCATCCCTCTACTCCTCTCAATTCCTACTTACCTCCCCTCCCATCTTGATCCACTCACTTTCTGTCTGTCATTAAGAAAGAACAGGCTTCTTCTAAGAGACAGCAACAAAACATAACAAAATTAAATATAATAAGATAAAACAAAAACCATCACATCCAATTTAAATAAGGTCAACCAACAGAAGGAAAAGAGACAAAGAAAAGGCAAAGAATCAGTTCCCCACTCATTCACATATGCAGGAGGCCCATGTAAACACTAAAATGAAACTGTAATATACATGGAAAGGACCTTGTGCAAACCCATGCAGCCTCTGTGCTTGATGCTTCAGTCTCTGTGAGTTCAATTAAGCTTTGCTTCATCTAGAGGGCTGTGTTCTCCTGCTGTCTTCTGTCACCCCTGGCTCTCACATTCTTTCTGCCTCCTCTTCCTTGGGGTTACCTGAGCTCTTAGGGAAGGATTTGATGTAGACATTTCATTTAGAACAGAGTGTTGCAAGATAACTCTCTCTGTATCTCCATAATGCCTAGCTGTGGGCTGTGGGTCTATATATTTATTTCCATCTACTGCAAGAATAACTTTTTCTGATGGCTGGGTAAGGCACTGATCTATGAGAATAGCAGAATGTCATTAGGAGTTATCTCATCACAACCTTCCCAAAATTTGTAGGCAAATGGGTGGAACTAGAAAAAAAAAATCATCCTGAGACAGGAAACCCATATCCAGAGAGATAAATAAGGTATGTATTTGCTGTATGTGGATATTAGCCCTTAAGTAAATGATAACCAAGCTACAATCCATGGACCCAAAGAGGAAAGGTATAGAAGAAGGGACAGAGTGGTAGGCATAGGAATGTCCCTGGAGGAGGAAATAGAATAGTTTATGGTTGGAGGCAACTGGAACAGGACAGTTGGGGTGGAAGGATGAGGCAATGAAAGGAATATCAGCTAGATTTTTAGAGGCATGTGAGGGGTGATATGGAAAGCCAGTTCAGTGGAATCTTCTTAAAATATGTGGAGGCAATTTTAAGGAAGTCTCCATGTAAGGGGCAAGATGAAGTCCCAATCATCCATTTCTGTCACCAAATGAATCTTTCAGTACAGGGACTAGGTTACAAGTAATTGGTTTCTTGGCCAAAGGGTCACATGTGCTGGGAGCCATGTAGCCTGGTCTCAGATCAGTTTATGATTACTTGTCCAGTGAGTTTCCTAGGGAAAAAACACCTGTGGAAACAAATTCTCACTTGACAAGGACCAGTAGACCATGGAGCAGTGTAGGGCTTTACAAAATTTGTGCAGCTTGGAGGCTCCTTTCTCTCTTACTATATTGTTGAGTCTTTGGGGGGGTAGTTTTACTTTGTCAATCACACATGCAGCAGCTACAATTTACCCTGAAAATTCTCTTCTTTCTTGAATATTTTCCTCCAAGATTCATCAGGGGGCTAATGCTTCTCAAATCTCTTTCTGGAATTCAAACTACAATTCCTAATTTGGAGAACTTTTCTGACTCAATAGAGACAGTTAGGGACATATAAGAAAACAACACTTGGAACATTAACCATGTATCACAGTCTTGGAAAGGAGAGTAAGATATGCATCCACAGAAAAGGACAAAAGTCTCAGTAGTACACCTAGTGCCAACTATTGAGAGTAGTAGACACCAAGCATATAGAATCAGTGATAGTATCTAGTATGATCCAATTGGAAAAAACTGCAATAATAAATAGGGGATAGATAAATCCATGTTTATAAACAGGGGCTTATATTGGTGGAAGAACTATGTAAAGTGAGATGGGAAAAGAGTGCTTTGTAAAAGTCTGCCAAGACCATTGCTTACTACCCTCAAACTGACATCAAGGATCCCTTGCGGAAAACAACACCTACCAAATAAGTGGAGTTCATGCCCACATAGAACCTTCACCCCTAAATTCTATTGTCTTTTGATTGGTAGTGTACACACTACCCAAAAGAAAAGCATAAACATCAACCTAGCCACAAAATTTTTGATCTACAATGTTGTTTTGTCTCTAAAATATAACAGAGCAGTGGTGGTACAAAGCTTGTTGGAGTAATCAACCAATTTCTAATTTGACTTGAGACCAACTCCAGAAGATTGAACCCATACTCAGCACTGCTTGAGTGATCAAGATCCAGAGATTAGATAGCCCAGGAACCTAGGGTAAAAAGAGTACTACTAGGTCCTAAAAAAGATTCATTATTTTTATATGTTTACATTCTTTTTATCTCACTACATTCAAGAAGAAATTATCAGATGAAAGTTTTCTAACACAGTCTTTTAGGACTTTTTAGTATATTATCTTGAGAAACGTAACCTCTTATTGTATTCCATCTTTAAATATTTTTTTTTGTCTGATGAGGGTAGCTATTTTTTCAAGACTGACCTTGAATAGAAGTAGAGATTGCAAATATTTCATATCTTTCTTGATTTGGGAAGTATGTTTTCAATTTTCCACTTTTATTAAAATATTGGCTACAAGTTTATTTTATATAGCCTTTACTATATTGAGATGTAAGTAATATCATTTCCACATTTCCTCAGGGCTTTTATTATGAAAGGTCTTCCCAATTTCAAGTCACTTCCACTATATTCTGAGATGACCATATGTTTCTGTCTTTGTATCCACTTATGGGTGTTCATAGTAATAGACAAGAGATAAGGCCAGGGACACTTTGATATTATTTATTATAAAGATATTTGTTAAAGTACATTATATATGCATGTTTTAATAGCTGGCACATATGAATTACTTAATGTTATTTTTTTCATGGTAACTATTCCTCAACTCAGATGTTCCTGGGGAAGCACAAGTTTGAAGTAAGTGGAAAGTTACTACATTCAACATTTCTAGAAGTGTCTTAGCCTAAATATCCACAAAATGAGATAATTCAAGGGCTAAACACACACACACACACACACACACACACACACACACACACACACACACACTACAATATGTCATATGTCTTAGAAATGTGGCTACACAACAGACCAGTGGGGGAAACCTGAGCCCCAGAATGACTACCTGCCATTAAACTCCTCATTGACATATATAATCTGCTACCTGGAAATGAGGTAAAGGGGAAATATTTGTAGAATGTTGATCCACTGTCTTCTCATTTTGCTAGCTTTCTGAATAAAGTAAAACTTAAAAGATTAATGCCTCTGCTCACTGACCACCATTGTGACAGAAATGAGGAGTTCTTGTAGGCTGGACTCACATTTGTGTAACCAGCCATGTGTCCATTTCTGGGATGAAATCAATATGGTTTTGTTACATGATATTAATGATTCTTCAATTTAGATTTCAATATTTCTTGATAAATTTTGTATCTTTGTTCTCTGGGGAAATTGAGCAATAGTTTGTTGTTGTTGGTGTGTGTGTGTGTGTGTGTGTGTGTGTGTGTGTGTGTGTGTGTGTGTGTGTTTGGTCAACATCTGACTTTGATGTGAAATTAATTCTGGTTTTTCACAGTGAGTATGTAGGACCATACCCCTTTCTTTATTGTGAATAGTGTTAAATATATTGGTGAGAGTTTTTAAATGTTTGGCATAATTCATCAGTGAATCTGATTGTTTCTCGACTTTTATAATGGAATTTAAAATACTATTTCAATTTTGTTGCTTGTTATTTCTTTCACCTATACTCATCTTCTGTATTTAATTTTGGTAGTCAATAATAATTTAGGAATTTATATATTTTCCATATTCTTAAAATTTAAGTTTTCAGTTTTTCCCCAAATGTGCTATTGGTTTCACTGTAGTCTGTTTTAATTCTCATTTTAATTTTATTAACTTGCTTGGGTTAATTTAGCTAGAGTATATTAACTGCTTTTCTTTTAAATGAAACATGTTTTGAATCTCTATATGTTTATTTTAATTATCAATCTATTAATTTATTCTTTAATACTTCTTTCCATCTTCTAAACTATAATTTGTCTTGCTTTTATTTTCTATAACTTCAAGGTACATTATTTAAATTGTTTTTTGTTATCTGTCCATATGTGGTTTTATGTAAGCACTTGAAGGTATGAACTTGCCTTCTGGAAGAATCATCGCTATCTCAGATGTAGTTAGAGTTTTCCTGCCTGGCCCAGTCAGGACAAATCTCTCTTACCCGCCAGTCCCACAGTTGCTCAGACCCAACCAAGAAAGCACACAGAAGCTTACATTGTTTAGAAACTGTATGGCCGTAGCAGGCTTCTTGTTATCTGCTTCTTCTATCTTAAATTAAGCCATTTCTGCTAGTCTATACTTTGCCACATGGCTTGTGGCTTACCAGTGTCTTTACATGTTGCTTTTCATGGCGGTGGCTGGCGGTGTCTCCCCAGCCTTCTACTTCCCAGAATTCTCTTCTCTCTTGTCCCGCCTATACTTCCTGCCTGGCCACTGGCCAATCAGAACTTTATTTACACAGAGCGATATCCACAGCACTTCCCTTTTTTTTTTTTTTAAGGAAGGTTTTAACTTTTACATAGTACAATTACATATAACAAAACAATTATCAAGCAAGAATTACAGTTACAATATTAAAGAAGATATCCTATCTATCTTATATTTGTGAGTCTAAGGTTTTATATCTAACTTATCTTTTATCATAACTGAGGAAATTATAACTATCTAGTCTTCAACCACATCAAAGACCTCAGAAGGATATAATATTACCTGAGAACCGGGAGAAGGGTGTAAACATTTTTCAGGAGTCTTGCAAGAGTAGACAGAGACAGCTGGCAGCCTGGACAGTCACCTAATGTTCCTTTGTAAAGTTGGGGCATTTGTCTTCAGCCCATAGGGCTAGAGTCTCTTGGTCACTTTTTTTAGTGTCCTGTAGAATGTCTGGCAGTTTCCTCTGCGAAGCAGGAACCTGAAGGACCATTTTTTCAAGCAAAGTTTAGTGGTCACTTTTCTATGGGTCCTGCATGTCCAGTTGATCAAGCAGTCCAGGCAAGAACAGTTTATTGCCCAAATGGCTATTTTTGCCAAGGTGAAGATAAGATATGAAGTGTCTTCAATGTCCATCGTTGTCTCTGAAGTAAATCGGTGTTGCCAGGAGCAGACATGTCTCACTGTCTAGAAAGTCTAAATTTTAAAAATATTTTAAATGCCATATTCTGAAGGTCTTTGAAGTATTTGAAGATTACCTATCTATCTGAAATATCTCTATGTATACCCAGAAGACTTAACTAACATGGCTATGAGTATGATTATCACAGATGATTAATTATTAATCTATTTTTAACTATCCATTACAATTTTAAATGAGCTATACAAACATAATACCTTAAACATGATTAGAAATATACACACAGTATAACAAAATTAACTTTAAGTTTGTATCAATAGACTAAAATCTAAACCAATGTAAAACATTTTAAACAAGTTGTTGCTCTTTAGAAGTTCCCTAATCTATCCTTTCATCCTATTATATCTATATCATATTCCCCTTTCTTCTTTTGAAAGAGATCACATTTATAATCAACCTGCTTTAAATAAAAATATTGTTTTTTTTCTGTCCCACACCAGAGGGCTCTTCTGATTTGGGACACAAAAATCTCTTAACCTTTTCTTTTAGCAATATGTCTGGATTTAGAGAAGGAGTGAGCCAATTCCATCTCCAAAGCCAGCTTGATAATTTTGGGAATGTGGGCGTAGTTTCTCTTACTACTTCCTGCTGGAGGGGGTCGCTGTATCTTATGGGGATACAAAGAAAATTTTAGGATTATGGAGTAGTCCATTAGGGTGAACCTCTGAGCCAGTTGCCTTGAAACCATTCTGGATGTCGGATCATCTGGGCCATTGTGTCATTGGAGACCTTTCAGGTGGTCTTGGCTGATCAAACCTGATGTATCTTAATCTGGAACAAATCCACAGCCTCTGGCTTTCTGTGGAAACAAAAGCAGAGACTCTTTTCCAAAGCAACATATCCTTATATCCAAATTTCGAAGTCAAGGTACCTTTAAAATTTACATATTTGTTTAACTCAACAGCTTTTATGGTCAAATCTTTGTCTGCAGTTAAAAATCCCAAAGACAACATAAACCAGATTCTCTGTGTAATATCCATCTTTGTAAGACTGAAATGCCACTGTGGCTGTCGGCTCCGCCCACCTCAGCTTCCCAACATGGAGGTGGTACAGTTTACCGATAGCTCTGGGTCTGGAGCCATGTGTACCATCAACTATCAGAAGCAGTTCTATCAAAGCAGCGCATAGCCCAGAAACTTTTTTTTCTTTTTTTAAACTAGCAAAGACTAAATCTACCACGTAGCAGAGTAAAGTGCTGCTTGTAGATTCCTCATTCCCGCCACACTGCAGGTCAGACGCACAAGCCAGGAACCGCCACAGTAGCTCAAACCGGCAAGCTGCCGCTAACTTGAGAGAGACAACTAGGACGCTGTTTTTAGCTCCGTTTTAGAATCTTTTTTCTCAGGTTTTAGGTGGAAACTCTTGCCAATACGTTGGGCGCCACTCAGAAGTTCTAAATTTGGGCTATTACTCTCAACTGAGAGTAACAGTTTTCAATTTACACCATGAATTTTCAAACTACACATTGTTCACTAAAAATGGATCGTTTATTCTCTAACTATTAGAGGAGCTTCTGTAAATATATGAATGCTTATTTCTAACTTTACTTCACTATTAACCGGTAAGACATAAAGTGCAGTTCCATGTCTTTCCAATTTGTTAATCCTTACTTTGTGGCTAAAATGTGATACATTTTATATTAAATTCCACAAGATAGCTGATAATTGTGTGCATCCTTATCTTTTGGATAGAGTTATCTGAAAGTAACTGTTAAATACAATGGTGATATAATTATTGAATTTTTGTGTTGACTTCTAGTTTAAGAAACCTACCTAAAAATGAAAGCAATGAATTGAAATTATTTAAAAACATTTAATAAGGATAGGTCTTACTTGTAATGCCTTTTAGTTTTTTAAAATAAAAATTGATGCCAAATATTTGGTTCAGTTACATTTTGATTACTTCTTGTTTCAGTTGGTTTGGTTTTGATATTTTTGTCTTATTGATAATTTGCCTGTTTAGATTTTCATTTTTTCTTTTGGTGGGTTTTGTTTCTTGCTTGTTTTTGTTTCTGGTTTTTGGTTTTGAGGAGAGATAGATGATAGATAGATAGATAGATAGGTGATAGATAATAACAGATAGATAGACAGACAGCAGAAAATAAAGTTCGGTGGTTATGGAGTTTGGGAGGATCTAGGAGTTCAGGGAAGGCAAAACATAAAAATAATATATTGTTATAAAATTATTTTAAAAGGAATTTCTTGGATAACTTTTTCTTATATGTCCTTAATATGTCCTTCTTTACCTGAAAGAACTAGTTTAGTAGTAGTCTATTTTCTCAGATGTCTATCTAACTATGACACCTAGGATTGCATCTTTTCACCTTCTAACTGGCTTTGAGGATTGATTATAAAGATCTCATATTGTTTTGATATGTATTTCTTTGTCAGTCCTTTGGTGTTGCACGATATTTTTAACTATGCAAATATGTATTGCATTTGTTTGACTATGTAAAGATGTGTTGTTTTTTACCTTACCTACCTAAGGTACCTGCTTGGTCTAATAAAATGCTGAATGGCCAATAGCGAGGGGAGAGGTATAGATGATTTCCAGGCAGGGAGAGTAAGAAGCAGAGGGATTTAGGCTTTGAGGAAGAAAAAAAAAGGGAGATAGCAGGGGACAGCCAGACAGACACAGAAGAAGAAATGAAGCAGTACATATAGAATGAAAGAAAGGTAAAAAGCCCCAAGACAAAACACATATGTATAGAAACAGGTTAAATTAAATTAAAAGAGCTAGCCAGGCAATGGTGGCACACACCTTTAATCCTAGCACTTCGGAGGCAGAGGCATGAGGATTTCTGTGAGTTTAAGGATAGCCTGGTCTACAAAGTGAGTTCTAGCAAAGGCACAAAGCTACACAGAGAAACCTTGTCTCAAAAAAAAAAAAAAAAAAAAAAAAAAAGAGCTAGAATGGCAAACCAAATCTCAGGCTGAGCATTCATAATTTATAATAAATCCCTATGTCTTTATTTAAGAGTAGGTTGGTGGCCCAAAGAAAATATCAATTATAAATGGCGCCCAACATGGGACCCAAATATTGACATAGGGCCTGAAAAAGCTAAAGAAAAAGAAAGGATACATCTGCTTTAAGAGTTGCTGCTGTGCAACAGAGCAACTTGAAGAGCTAGCACACTAAGTAGAAACAGCAAGCTAAGTAAAAATGCTTGCCATAGTTCAGGCACCAACTTCTAGAGCTGGGTTGGATAAACACAGATCCTGGTTAAATTTAGCTCTTGACTAGGCCTTCAGGCTTAAGCCTTGGCTCTCACAGACCAAGGAGGGGCAGAGCCAACCTGCAGTGCCACACAGCAGAGGGCCTAGCTGCTGCTTAGCAGTTTAAGGTTTGACTCACATTGTCAGAGACTGCTGCAGTTGCATAGTACAACAGATTTATACCAAAAAGTAAATTTAAACAGGTTACAGTGTGTGTATGTGCTTATGAAAGAAAATAAAATGGATATAGACAGTCATAGGAAAATAGACAGTTTAAAAATAATCAATTGAAGTCTTTAAAGAACGAGTAAGGTAATGTAAAAAGAATAAGCCATATACAGTTGGGAAATACACAGGGTATCTAGGTCCTGTCTGGAGTTTTGGTGACCTTGAATTTTTTGAATGCTGATAAGCGAATGGCAGCTGCTGAGAGATATGGGATTATAAAAGGAACTGGTGAAATTAACCAGCCTAGCTACTTTAGGGATGTATTAATTTTAAAATGAAATTCAGAAAATGTGTTACTCTGGGTGAGATTTTATTCTTTGTTTCCATAGGAAATGAAATTGCTCTAGATTTCCTCAAAGTTAATAGAGACTAGATTTGACTGGAAGAGATCCCTGAAAATTTTAAATACAGTTTGTAAACACAAACCTAGGAAAACTATAGGACATGTGATATGTATTCTGATCTCTTAACATGATACCAAATCTGAGACTGGATGAGACATGATAAATTTTGTTGTTTTGGGAATCCTTATTACTTATTTTCACATGTCATCCTTTCATATGGCATGGATAGAGGTTTGGTTATATGGTCCAAATTTACAAGATTGACATATGTGTTTTACCTTCCAAAACATAAAACAAAAAATTCTTTGGTTGACTTGTGTACAATACACAGTTCATACTTGTGTTAATGAGAATATGTATATAACTTTTGAAAGTTTATATGTTTTTAGAGCAAGACACTAATTAAAATGCATGTCCCAGATGATCCATCCTTTCAGAGTGCCTCTGTTGCAGGATCTTCAGAGTTCTGCATTCAGAACAACTTCAGATCTGCTAGCTGAAATGGTCTTCTCTTGCTTAAGGTATTGTACCTATGAAGTTCACAAAAAAAATATATTATAAAATTATACTTCTAGCAAGGTATTATTAGACTGTTTAGGATATTTACAAGCAGGTTTGTAGCTAGTCATCTATACCAATAAAACTTGTAGTTGTGATAATAGTAATCTTCAAATGCTTCAGAGACCTATAGAATATTACGTGTAAGATGTTTAATGACCTAAGGCTTTTCATGACAGTGAGACACATCTGCTCCAGGCAGGATCAACCTGCATCATGAAAGAATGATGCACCTTGAAATATCTCCATATGGAGTTAGCTTTTATTGTGGAATAGCTATCCATTTGGGAAAGAAACTGTCCTTGCCTCAACTGCTGACAGTATATTATACAAACAAGACAAGTATGACAAAAGGAAAAAGACTGCTGAACTGTGCCATGACAATGTGTCTTCAAAATTCCTGCTTCAAATAAAAGTCTGTCAAATATCCTAGGCCTGTAGGCTGAAGATGGATGTCCTATCATTGCAGAGAAACCTAGAATGATTGTCCAGGCAGCCAGATGTCTTTGTCATTTCTATGCTTTTGCTTGTTATGTACTTCCCATTTACTCAGGTAATGTAATACCCTCAGGCCTTGATGGAATTGAAGATGAAATAGTTATAGTTTTCCTTGCTACCAAATTAAGAAAAGAAACTTATATAGGAGATGTAATATTTATAAGGTTGAGAAACATAAAAGCTTAAGTTGCTTTTCTAAGAAAATGTTTTAAATTCTAAAAAGACATTTTAGTTTTAGTAATAACAAGAAAGGTTAGAAAGTAAATTAGGTACACAACTTTGGACCCAACAAGATAGGGTAGATAATGGAATATTTCTTTGAATTTGCCAAATAAAATGGACTCGATATTGTAAATGCAATTCTTATTTGATAATTATTCTTATTGTATGTAGTATTACTATGTTAAAGCTAAAACCTTTTTTTAGACAAAAAGGGGAAATGTTGAAGAATATTTGTTTAACTATGCAAAGATGTGTTACATTTGTTTAACTATATAAAGATGTATTATATCTTACATGGTCTGCATAAGGCACCTGATTGGTCTAATAAAAAGCTGAATGACCAATAATGAGGGCCAAAGTATATGTGTGACTTCTTGGCAGGAAGAGTATTTAGGAGGAGGGATTTAGTCTTGGGGAAAGAAAGAAAAAGAGACATCAGGAAGAACCAGGGACCAGCCAGCCAGACACAGAGGAAGCAGGAAAATAGGACATACAGAATAAAAGAAATGTAACCAGCCCTGTGGCAAAATGTTGATGAATAGATACAGGTTAAAATTAAGTTAAAGAGCCAGGTGGTGGTGGCACATGTCTTTAATCCCAGCACTTGGAGGTAGAGACAGGCAGATCTCTGTGATTTCAAGGCCAGCCTGGACTACCAAGTGAATTACAGGAAAAAGACACAAAGTTACCCAGAGAAACCCTGTCTCAAAAAACAAACAAACAAACAAACAAAAAAGTTAAAGAGAACTAGTGGGACAAGCTTAAACTAAGGCCAAGAATTCATAATTAATAATAAGTCTCTGTGCCTATTTTGGGGAGCTAGTTGGTGGCCCAAAGAAAATTCCAACTACACTGTGGTGTACAGTTTTCACAAATTTCATTACTGATTCTTGTATTGTTAACACATTGACTAATATGTTTTGGGATTGTCTAGTTATTTCTACTGGAGATTCTAAATAATTTTATATTGCATGTTCATTTCTTTTCTTAGCCTTGATACATTTTCTGCTAAAATTTCATTGAGTAAATTATCTCTGTTTAGGGGCTGAGGAGATGGCTTAGGGGTTAAGAGTCATCACCAATGCAGAAGACCCAAATGTTGCTTCATTTACCCACTTTAGTTCTCTTACAACAACCTGAAATTGAAGTTCTAGGGTGTTTCAGATCCTCTAGCCTCAATGCATATAAACTTAGGTACATATACCTACACAGACTGACATGTGTACACATGGTTAAAAATAAAAATAAAAATTCATAATAATAATAATAATGTGTAAGATTGTATACATTGCTTACTTCTACCTTGGGTATTTTTGATTGACCTCTTCAAATCTGGGAGTTTATAAATAATTTAATAATGATCATTTAATTCATTACTTGAGTTTTTGTCGTGCCCGCCTCGACCAGCAAGGATGACACAACACCAGAGCTCTTCTTTAAGCAGTTTATTCAGGACCTTGTTACAAGTGATGTCTCTCTCTGGGCGAGCCTCTCCCAGCCCTTAAGTAGGCATGGGCTGCCAACCCTGAGCAGCCACGTGGGCGCTGTCCATTGGTCCATGCAAACGCAAGCAACACTCGATTCCAGCCACAGCCAAATAAGGTTTTGTTTACCACTTGTAGCACTTGCTGTAGGGAGGGCGGAAGCCAGCGCCATCTTTAAGGTACGGCTGCATGCAGCTCTCTACAAGGTTTTATGGATACAAATGCATTGTTTTAGGAATTGTCATTTTCTTTTTCTCCTGATACCTCTGAGTCACCAGAGAATACAGAGGAAGCATTTAATCTATTATCTTATCCACAGTTCAAGATTCAGTTCATTAAATAAACAATTGTGATGCAGAAAGAAAGACATATCAGTTTCTTTCAATGTTTTCAGCATTTTAATAGATGATATCATTGCTACCTTCATCATCAAAGTAGGAAAATACAAGACTTTTTCTCTCATTATACACATATCTCTCATCAGGACTGTGTGTACATTTTAACACAAAATACAATGCCAACTGCACAATAATTTCCACTTTCCATTGTCATAGTCTTAGGACTAGAAGATGCTTTATTCCCTGGATTAAATCAAAAATTTCTTAACATGTTCATTCTTTATCTTTTATTACTTCTGTTAATGAACTTATATTTGATCAACCAGACTTATTTCTTAATATAAACCTGGACAAGACTCTCTCTGCTTAAATTTTGTACATTTGTTGGTTATACTTGGAATTAATTCAAGGGTTTGGTTAAAAATTCTTGTAAAAGTTATTGATTATCTATGTTGATTACTTGATTATGTGGAATAAACTCAACTATTTGTTTATTGATAATTTCTGGAAATTTTCTGAATTCCGTAACAATTTAGAGCCTCAGAACTATTGCATAGTTCTTCCCTGTTTCTTTCTTTCTTTTTTTAAAACCATTTCTGATACATATAGATGGCTCTATAATATCCTCTTGGTTCTAGTATTAATGCTACCTCCTTAGTCGGACCTTGTTTGATACATTTTCTGTGATGTGCTTCCTACAACTTTCAGTCACATAATGGGTTTGCTTACCTGTTTTATGCTTGTCATCATCACCTTTCCCAGTAACATTCTTCAACTTGGAAGCTGAGGCCATTTTTCTCTTTCTTGTGCCTCTGCGTTTGCTTCTGCCTTATCAAGCAGTCTGTGGCATCGGCATCGGAGTAGTATTATCAGTGTTGCTGACTACAGTAGTGACTCCTTTGCTTGGTGTTTGAGTTAATTACCTGACATTTTTGTTTCAAATTGTAGGGTAATTTAGTTTTGTGCATGATATTTATAACTATATTATCATATGAAATGTGAACTACGAGAGGGAATTTAATAGGAGTAAATATTTGGAGACTACTGAATGAATGTATATGATGTATAAACATGAAAATTCAAAATGTTTTAATTTATCTTTTCCTGTGCATTGATTATATATCGTTTTGCATGCTTATATTTGCTAACCTTCTATCTGGTGAGTGCTTAAGGAATACAAAGTAGTTATGCTATGATAGAGGGGATTCTTCAACAATTAGCCAGCATCTCATTAGCATTGATAGTAACTTGCCTTGTTTTCCATTCACTCCCTCTTGCTTTCTTTTCTCTATTTTCCCCAAACACAAATATTAATCAGCCCCAAAGCATGTCATTATGAGGTTGTCAAACAGCAGTAATCAAGTGAAGCCTCATTATTAATGCTCTAAAATCACCTGTCTGTTGAAGTTTAATCAAATTACCCTTCCTCCAATAATCAAGAGATTAGTGCATGTTTGGGATTGATAGTTGTTGTTTTGTAGTATCCATGATTTATATTTATATTTGTGCCTTTCCCATGCCATCTCATTATTCTTGCTTACAATGTATTTCAGATATTTTACATTCTACAATGTGTTTTGTTTTACTTACCTAATCTGAAACTTCTTGATGGTACAGATTTTGATGGCATTTACAACTGCCCATAAACATAACACTGAATTTTCTGTGGCACCATGACCAAGTCTGAATGCAGATAATTGAAGACCATATGGAATTCATGAAGTATTGCTTTGTCAAGTAGGAAAATTATAATTAAAATTTATGTTTATCGCACATGTTGATAAACATCTACCACTGATCTATATTCTCACACTAGTCCTGTTATTTAATTATTATCCCTAGATTATTTTTATCCTAAGGAATTACTTACACTTGTAACTAAAATCAACATTTAAAAAAAAAAAAACATGTTTCAACTATATTATTGAAGAAACATTTGGGAGTATCCTACCCCCTTGTGCTATGAACCTGACTCACAATGATCATTGATGAGACAAAACTTTCCAAAGAGAAATGAACCAAAGTGAAAACAAAAAATACTACAAATTCAGAGAGTTTAATATCAAGGCTCTTTGACAACTTTTATTTTCTTCATAGACTATGAATCTGATATAGTCCAAATATTAAGAGGAAAAAAATTCATCTTACCTGTTTTGACTCAAGTTAAACTAAGCAAAATACAAAAAACGGTTACAGAGTCTTCCAATAATAGACAATACCTGGACTTTTCATTTACATAATCCAGTTCTGGAATCCTTGTACTTTTTCACAGTAGCTGAACTCTGCTTGTTAAAACACACTGTAAATAACCGTTGTTGGTCCTTTGATTTTCTTGTCATTTAATTGCTATTACATATTTCTAAAATAAATTTTCATTTCATGATCAAATGTTAATACTGAACCGGATTGCCATTTGGCTGTATAATTGAATGGTGTGCATGAACAGAATAGTTAATCCCACAAATACAGAAAAGACTAACGCAAAACAGGTAAGGAAACCCTACCTATGCTGAAAAGCCCAGTGGGAATTTTATCAAGTTATGTAGCTTCTCAAGTGATCATTGTTTCCCACTGGTGACATGGAATGAATAATATATATATAAAGTTGTAAGAAAGTTAAAAACAATATTACAGGTAAGGTACACTCATTGGACATTGAAATGAGCTTAAGAAATAATATTTTGATACTGAAAGACACAGAAATCTGTTGAAAATAAATATTAATTGAAGCCCAATCCTAAGTTGTAAAATAATGTTCATCTATTTGGGTAAGTAGAATTAGAAGAAAACAGAAGCCTATAATTATGCTCTAGCCCATTGTCAATATACTCATGTGAAATCCAGGATCTTTTTTTTTTTAATTTTTTTCTTTATTATTTTGTGTTTTAAATTTTGTACATCAGCCATGGGTTCCCCTGTCCTCCTGCCCCCGCACCCACCCCCATCTTCCCCCCAGCCCCTCCCCTCCATTCCAATATGTCCTCCAGGATCAAGGCAACCCTGGGGATTCATTTAAACCTGGTGGATTCAGTACAGGCAGGTCCTGTCACCTAATTCCAGATTGAGCAAAGTGTCCCTGTGTAAGCCCAAGGTTTCAAACAGCCAGCTCATGCACTAAGGACAGATCCTGGTCCACAGACTGAGTGCCTCCCAAACAGATCAAGCTATTCAATTGTCTCACTTATCCAGGATGATCAGATTACTAAACACCCCAACAGTCGTCTTGGAACTCTCATCTAATAACTGATAGAAGTGGATGCAGAGATCCTCACCCAGGACCCAGATGGAGCTCCAGGTGTCCAACTGTCGAGAAAGAGGAGGGTCTACAAGAGCGTGAATTGTTGAATCCAAGATTGCAAACAGCACAGGGACAAATAGCCAAACGAATGGAAGCACATGAATTATGAACCAAAGGCTGTGGAGCCCCCAGCTGGATCAGGCCCTCTGGATAAGTGAGACAATTGAAATCCAGGATCTTAAATCAACTACAGTGAGATCAGGATTTGTATATGATCAAAAGTACAAGTTTATATAATCCACGCTTTCCTCTGAGAAATGAATATTATATTGAAAATATTATTCTATCACAATATATATTCATTTTTATTTATGTAGATATTTAACTAAAATTCTCATGAAATAGAGCATGCAAAACTCAAAATTCTGGTATGTCTTAGGCTTTACATTGCTATGATAAAACACTGTGAACAAATCAACAAGAGGAGGAAAGGTTTTATTCCATCTTATAGCATGTAGTCCACTGAAGTTGAAGCAGGAACTCAAGGCTGAAATGGAAGCAGGACTTGAAGCCAAAACAAATGGGCTGTTGCTAATTGGCTTGCTCTTCCTGGCCTACTCAGTTAGCTCTCTTTTATACCCCAGGACAACCTGCTCAGAGATGGTTCTGCTACCAGGGCCTGAGCCCTTCTGTGCCAATCACTAATCAAGAAAATGCTTCCATAGACTTGCCTACACATTAATCTTGTTGAGGTTTTTTCTTTTTTCTTTTTTTTCAAATAATAAGCTTCTCTCTTCTCAAATATTTGTAGGTTTATGTTACTTGAAAGAAGAGAAAGCAAAATTGGCCCCTTGTAAACTTGAAACACCAATACAACACTGTCAATTATGTTTTATCCCTCAGAACTTCATACTAACTAATGTCAATATCAAAATAGAAAATATTCCAAATTTTAAAAAGTACCAGTCTTTAAGTCTCCTTGAAAATATCCAGTATACCATTAAAAGTTCACAGTTTCTCAAAAATATCCAAAATCCCAAAACTGTGAGTTTTTATAAAATTAAAGAGAAACAAGATAAATAGGTTCTTATTCTAAGAAGAAAGACCAGGACACTTTAACAATCAAATCAAACCACAACCAAATAGAAACAGTGAATAGCTCTTTGTCAGAATTTGAGTTTCATGAGATCTGCTGGACTTCAAGTGGCTTGAGCCCTCCTACTTCTCTGGATCTACTCCCTGAAGAACACACAGCTTCTTTCAAAGGCTCAGTTTGGACTCACTCCATACACACTGCTTTCCTGGTAGACTGTCTCCTTCTACTGACATTTTGAAAATCCTAGGTTCACCTGTGCAACTGGGCTGCATCCGCATCAATAGCAAATGACTAGTATCCAATTTTGATTGTCCTAGCAAATTAGTTTTTACTTAATTGCTACTGGTCTTTTGTTAGCCACAGGTTTATCTTCTGCTCCAACTGATCAGAAACACAAATTCTTAATTCAGAATATAACACAAGACACTCTTATATAACATTTGCTTCCCTCTGAAACTTCACAAGTTAAGCAGATTTATTGTCTTCCCTACTTTTAACATCCTTTATATTTCAAGTTCCCATAAAACAGCCCTCTGAACTCTGAGCACTCAACTGGTTTTTCAGCCCAAAATACAAATGCCACTCCAACCTTCCCGAAAACATAAAGGTCTGTCACAGCAATATTCCATTCCTAATACCACTATTTGCTTTAGTCAGTATTCTCTAAAGGAACATCACCAAGGAGTGAATATATGTTTATTATTTGTATGTGTGTGTGTGTGTGTGTGTGTGTGTGTGTGTGTGTGTTTCTGAGAATTCATTATGTCAATTTAAAATATAAACTAAATATAAAATAGCAACTAAATGACACCTGAGAAATTGATACACTAGCATTTATTTGGTTTTTGAAGATATACCTATATTTCACTGAAGAACTAGACCCAACAATAATCAATCTGTAAGTCACAGTGCCTCAAAAGTCCCAATCTGGTGCTGGGAACCCAGAAGATTTCTAGAGGACCATTATGGTCCCTGGTCCATAATGACAGCTTGGAAACATGAGTTCTGCTAGCAGTAAATGAATATTCATCATTATCATTACCACTAGCAGCAACAGGAGCAACATCAGGGAAAATCAATTCCAGGTTAAGAGGAGAGGCCAAGGGAACAAAAAGGTAATATTAGATGGTCTTCCTTCTGACATCCTTTGTTATATGACTTGTATCCAGCATGTGCCACACACAGTAGATTTGGTCCTTCCACATCAATCAAAGCAATCAGAATAATTCTTCAGGTGAGACTCACTACTAAGGAGTTTCTAATTTATGGAAAGTCAACATAAAAACAAACTATAGTAGATGCATTAGATATTAATAAATTTTAAGAAACAATTTCAGATCAGAGAAACTGATCATAGTCTTAAATGTACACTCATTAATTCTACTGTCATACAAGAACACAGCATGCATATGATACATACTTTTGTATTTCTGCTGAGTGATTCAAGCACTCAAAGAATAAACCCAAACATGTTTCTGAAAATATTAGTTTTTTTCAATACAAATATCACATTGCAATTTTATTTTATGTTGTGAAGCAATGTTGGAAACACATAATAGAAAAGGCTCTTTTCACAAGGCCATGGTGTTTTCTAGAAAAAAATCAGATAAGATGATTAGTAGGTGTAAGGCCATCTTTTGGAGCATGAACAATATGTCAAAGGTAAAATCTCTCAGGAACAGGAAGAACTCCTAAACACTAGTAGCTATAATGTGTCAGTATCTCCTAAACTATTGTTTTAAGTGTGAACTCGGTGGGTTAAAAAATAGTTATACACTGTAAAGAAAGAGAAATTGTGGTAGGATATTAAAGGAGTTGGAGAGGAGAGGGCAGGAGGTAAATTTGTTAAGATACTTGTATATATTAGAAATTCTTAAACAGTAAAAGACATGATTTTTTATATTAGTTTCATTTGAAATCAGTTTATTCATTCTGACATATCAATCATTAAAAAAATCAGGCCTAATATTTCATGTTATTGTCATACGAGTTGCATTTGATTTTGAATACCAAAATTCTCCTCATAATAATATTAATCTTATATTTGTGCCTATTCCCCATGTAGATAATTTGATTAGAGACAAAGTATAAACTAATCCACAATGTGTGGTAACTTGGTGACAGCTCCCACACAGCTTGACTCAGCAATCATCTGACACACTTGAGATTATTTTCAATCATAGATATTCAACAGTTCCTGTTAATGTCATGCTGAAAACCAGAGGCATCATTCACTAATTAGATAATCATGTCCTTCAGATGTTCAATCTAGAGGGAGAACTGCTGAGTTGCAAGTGCCTGAGATTGAATTAAGTTCTCAATTAAACTCATGAGCTGCCTTTGTCATATGTCTGTTTCTTTCTTATTCTGCTACCCGTTTCAATATTAGTATCATTGACCATGTGAAATATGGCAATGATCAAATCTCTTCAAGTTAAGACCAAAAATAGATCTTATCCATCACTGAAGATCTCTCATCATTTATAACATTTTGCACATTTCTATCCTTCTGGAGCAATATAACAAGTCAAAATTTTCCTAGTAAATTTCTATTTTACTTGTATATTTTTCTATAATGCCATTATTCATGTCATCATCAATAATGAAGCAATGCATACAAAATTTATTTTATTTAGCTTTACTTCAGAGAATGACATTTGTTAAATAAAATACATGCATGTGTATGTGCATTGGTAATTTAGCCTTAGTTTGGAGAACTATGAAATGGTATTTAAATAAAAGAAAATGGAGAATAATGTACTGCTGTCAATAACTTCTTATGAGGGTACAAACATGAATATTTGAGAAAAACTTAGATACATAAACTCCAGAGAATGTGAAAATTTGAATCAAAATCTCCATCAGAGATATCATAGAAATATAAATTTATTGATCTATTATATAAGTATAATTAAAATGCATACAATTCATGCCTATTGCTTAATAATATATGATAAAACAGGCTATATAGAGAACTAGTATCTAGAAAATTTAAAATAGAATTGATCTTTACATTTCTTTTAGTGCTCCACTAATCAAGTTTTTCTTCTTAAAGTTAGCTTTTCAGAATTTTTTTCAAAATACAGACACAAACAACACATACTCATGAGTGGACATGTGTGCATGCTCAAATACTCTTTCTCTCACACATGCACACACAGTTTATTTTGATCATAATGCCCCTTTTATTTTTATATCTCCTTTCCACTCCTGAAGAATTTTTTCCTCAACAAATCTCCCTTCTTTCTCTCTCCCTTTCTCTCTCTCTCTCTCTCTCTCTCTCTCTCTCTCTCTCTCTCTCTCGCTTTCTCCCTTTCTTTCTGTGTGTGTCTTTCTATTTCTCTCTCTGAGTGTGCACAAGATTCTGTGAGAGACATTGTGTGCGTGTGTGTGTGTGGGGTCTGGATATTTATGTATGCGTGCAGGTAAACCACTGTATTTTGTTAAAGTTGTCCATGGGTTTGGGTGAAGTTATATTTTGTTTTCTCTAACACATCTGGCATACTAATTTTTAGAACATATATCTAAAAATTTTATCATTCAATAATTTTTGTAGCAGTTATGATGCCTTTTTAAAAATAGTTTCTCCCACATTTTATATTATAATAAATATACATTCATTATTTTTCCCTTCCTTTACCTCCCTCCAAATCCTCCTTTGTATACCTCCTTGCTCTATTTCAAATTCATGAAAGTTTTTAAATTAATTGTATACACCTACACACAATTACACATTACATATATGTGCATGTATGCCTCTTCCTAAATATATAAGTGCAAGCTCCTCAGTCTTTATAATGCAACTTACACATATGCTTTTATTTATGACCATTTGATATTGGATAAATTAATTATTCTTGCTCTCCCCTGCCTGGGGAAGACTATTTCTCCAGATATCAGCATTTCTTAATTGCCTTTAGTTTTTTGTACATGATTAAGGCCTAGTTGGCTCTCTCCATTGATATTAACATGTCTGTTGGTGCTGTCTCTGTTCAGTTCATATGTAGGCGGTTGTGTTGGTGAGACATTATGGGTTTAGCTTCTGATAGTCCTAAGAAAATACATGGATGCCTTTTATGTGTATAGACCCTTTCATTTGTTTATAGAACTTAATTTTTTCCAAAATGTAGTTGTCTATTTAATACAAACCAGAGTCACCTTAGAAGAGAGAATCTCAAATAGGGAATTGCTTCCTTCATTTGAGCTGTGACATTCTGTGAGAGAATTGATGTTGGTCAGCTGGAGCTGAGGAATCACCAGTGATTAATAAGAGATAAATATCACTGAAGCAAAATACTTTGGAAATATTTCCACATGGGTAGTACATAGATGCTGTGGTTAACACTGGCAGTAGTAGGGTATAGTACAAGAGTGTCTTAGTGTTACTATATCTATGAAGAAACACCACCACAAAAGCAACTTATTGAGGAAAGTGTTTATTTTGATGAATTCTTCTCCCACATAACATTTCATCATAAACAGTGGTGAGGGCAGGGACTCATAGAGGGCAGGAACCTGAAGGCAGGAAATGATACAGAGGCCATGGAGGGGTGCTGATTACTTGCTTGCTCCCCCTGTTTTCTTATAGAACCTAGGACCACCAGCCTGAGGATGGCACCACCCACAATTCTGGGCCCTCCCTCATCAATCACTAATTAAGACAATGCTCTAAAGCTGCATCATATGGAGGCATTTTCTCAATTGATATTCCATTCTTTTAGATAACTCTAGCTTGTGTTAAGTTGAAATAAAACTACCTAACACAAAGGCTATATCTCAACCAGGAAGATGAACTTGACAATGTGTGAGAATCTTCCACATTCTTCTTTTGTAAGATAATTGGGGCATGGAGAGAACCTAAGACATCTCATCACATTGAAATATTTGAGTTCCTGAAGACTGGCATGGAAAGCACATTGGTAAACTTGTTTTGTCATTTCAATAGAAGGCTTGTGTTTGAAGAAGTCATGATGAGAAACTGAGGCTTCGCAGTATATTGCGAGGTACCCCTTAAGAGAGGCTAGGGAGGCCATTGATGAAGGTGTAGCTTCAGACAAATTAGAGATCCTAGGATATGGGACATTCCAGCATCCAAGGATAGGAGTGTGCATGGAGTAGAGCCATTGTGAGCCTGTTGGACAAAATCTGTGTTTGGGGTGACAGAGCCAGAGAGGTGGAACTTCCCAAATCTTTAGAAGCCCAGCAGATAGATTATGAGTGAGTGTGAAATGCTAGTCACTGAGTCCCAGAGTATACATTTATGCTGTTTAACTTTGATTTTTAAAAATATGATCATTATTATAGGACTTATAGGATCCTTCAATTCTGAAGTAAAGAAATATATGACTTGTTTTGTATTTCACAAGGCCACAGCTAAGAAACTGACTCCTTTTAAAACAACTTAGACTTTTAAATTTGGGGAGATTTTTATTTTAAAAGTTGTACTATGTTGCAATACTAATGTAAGTTCTTGAGTACAAACAAGAGAAAAAGGGTAATATTTTCAATTGATGTGCTTGTGTTTTAAAGTGGATAAAACAGTGGAATGTAATTGTTTTAGTTATCAGTGTGACACAAACTTATGTCACATATGGAAAGGGAGACTCAACTGAGAAGTTGTCTCCATCAGATTTAGCTGTGACATGTATATGATACATCTTCTTAATTGCTAATTGGTATAAGAACCTCAGACTACTGTGGGTAATATCACCACTGGACAAGTGGTTCTGGATTGTATGAGAAAGCTATCTGGGCAAGAATCAGAGGGAGAAAGGTAGTAAAAAACATTGTTATCTGGTGTCTACTTCAAGATGCTGTGGTATCTTGCCTCCAAGTTCCTGCCTTGAGTTCTTGCTTTAGGTTCCTTTGATGATGGACTGTAACCTGTAAACTGGAGTGAACATACTCATTTCCTGAGTTTATTTGGCCTATGTTATATGACAGCAACAAAAATATATTTTAAAAGAATATATACTGACACATTTGTGTCTTTGTAATTCATAAGCTCTTTCTGCATTGCCACATATAAATTTTGTATCATATAAGTTCATGTCTTTGAATACTTGATTACTAGGAGCATTTTGGAAAGGATTAGGTTGTATGGCCTTTTTGGAGGTCTCTCTCTCTCATCTCTCTCTCTCTCTCTCTCTCTCTCTCTCTCTCTCTCTCTCTCTCTCTCTGTGTGTGTGTGTGTGTGTGTGTGTGTGTGTGTGTCTTATGGTTGTGTCTCAAGATGTAAGTACCCATCTACTGTTTCATCAACATGTCTCTCTGCCTGTTGCCATAGTCCCTGTTATAATTGACAGAGATTAATCCTCTAAAACTATAAACCCCCTTTGTCTAAAGTTGTTTTGTTTTGGTGTTTTGTCAGAACAACGGAAATGTTACTAAAAAATTTTCACAACGTTTACAGATTTATTTACTTTTATTAATTTATATGAGTGCTTTCTCTGTAAGTGTGTGTGTGCAAATCAAGCATGTGCCTACTCATGGAAACCAGAAAATACCACCAGATCCCCTGGAGCTAGAATTACTGGCATTTTCTTCCTTGGGATTGCTGGGAAAAGCAATTTGTATCTTCTAGAGCATCAGGTTTACTTAACCATCTCTCAAGCTCCATCTTTCACGTAATTTATAATCTTTCAGATCATTGGTTCCACTCTAGAGTTTGAATCTTGATATTTTGACATTTTTTGCTTCCTTCTAACAAAAATGGCATCCCTTACTCCTATACATATCCCATATGATTTGTAATCTCCAGATTAATAGTTAAAAGCTATGGTAGCATGATGGCCCTCTGTGTGAGTAAATAGCTTATTTCCCTAGATTCTCAATCTTTTTTTTAAAGTAAAATCATATAGTTTGTACTTTTTATATTCTGTTTTTAGGAATCTCTTCTATCTCTATGCAAGCTCTTTGAGGAAAGATCTAGGTCAAAGTTGTATTTGTAGTATAGAACAATACTTCAAAATCTTTATGTCTCCAATGTATAATACATTTTCTGAAATATGGCAGGCTGCCTAATAATGGCTGCTGAAGTATGGTTGTGGATTGCATTACTGTATTTTCTAGTACATTTCATGCCTTCTAGCATTTCTGGAGGTATACTTTTGTGGTTTCTGACAAATCTAATAGGGACACTTTTGAATTAAAGGATGGATAATCCCCAGGCAATGATTTTTAGCTTACTTCAACTCTGCCAAATCAGAACCATATGCTATCAAAAATATTGCCATAGGGTTACAGTCATATCCACAAAAATTAATTGTTTCCACAAATTTCGATTACTTCTCAGAAGTTATTCTAGTTTTACTTCCTGTTTCAATTGATTATATTGGTAGAGCAAAATGTCTATTTCTTATTGTCTAAACTGGAAATGTCCTTTATGTCAGAGAATGAGTACTTAAACTTCTGTTCTAATGGAGATGACATTTCTGTATTCAAAAATAATTTTAAAATATTCCATTGGTAATAGGGTATATATATTAAAAGAAGTCAAATAAACACAAATATTTATTATAAAACTTAAAACACTGAAGAATGAAATTGATGAAATCATCAGAAGATGCAAAGGTCTCCATACTCCTCGATTGGAAAAACTTAAGACAGTAAAATTAGCCACTTCTGAAAAGCAATTTACAGATTCAATGCAATTGCTATAAAAATCTCAGCATAATATTAATAGACATTGAGAGAACAATTTTCATCTCATATTAAAGTCCAAAATATCCAAGACAGTTAAAATTATAATTAGTAATAAAAGTACTGCTAGAGACCAGACCTTTAATTATATTACAAAACTATAGTAATAAAAACAACATAATATTGGCATCAAAGCAGAGGCATTGAGTAATAGAATCAAGTCAAAGACCCAGGTATAAATCTGCTTACCTATGGACAAATGATTTTCATAAAGAAGCCAGAAGTATGTATAGGACAAAAGTTCAGTTTGGTGTGTGATGATTGCATCAATGTGTATGATGCAATCTGATCATATTCATCTTAACCCTGTCCCTTCTAGCTTCCAGCACTGTTAACCTCTTTCCTTCTGTTTTTCTCAAGATAATCTATGCCTTTTTGCTGTGATTTGTGAACAATTGCATTCAACCATGGCCATCTGTATGGTCACTGGTTTAGCAATACTCCTTTGAGTCTCAGAGAATCACAAATAATTACACAACCTAAGAAATGATTGTGCCATATTCACAATTTAGCAAGAGTCAATAGTTTAGCAATAAGGAAAATGGCTCTGTTAAGTCTGTCCTCAGTTTGTGATTGAATGTTGACAAGCCTAATTTTGTTGTTGTTTTGTTTTTTGATACAGGGTTTCACTGTGTAGCTCTGGTTATCTGGGAACCTGCTCTGTAGACCAGGCTAGCCTCAAACTCACAGAGATCTGCCTGCCTCTGCCTCCTGAGTGCTGGGATTAAAGGAATGCACCACCACTGCCAGGAGACAGACCAAGTTTTATTCAGGTTCAGTTTCACATCTCAGCAGCTGTCAGATTATAATGATAGTATGTAGTAATATAAGCACTTGGAATTCATGGGTAGAGTAGTAATTATATTCAATGTTCTGCCAGCCCAGTTACAGTCAATTTTCTTTACATGTTCCAAAATACAGTATTATCGTTACATATTATTTTACTGTAGTTTTCTATCAAAGGGCTAACCTTGAAACATACTTATAAATAACATTGTTTAGAGTGAGCAGGTTGTATATAGGAATATATCTGTATAAACATACATATATTTAACAACAATTGACGAAAAAGAGGCCATGAATTAGAAAGAGTATGCAAAGGTAATAGGAAGATTAGGAGTAAGAGAAAGGAAGGGAAATGATGCCATTGTAGTCTCAAAAAGATAAACGAGTAGTACAATATCTTGTAAACTCATGTTAACTGTATCCTCATACGTTTAGGCTCTGAAATTACTTGCTTGTTTAGCTGACAGTCATTTGTCATGTTTTGCTAATGAATAATATTATGTTGTTTGCAATTACTTTTTCGTAAGTTGAGACATTTGGTTGATTTCAGATTTGGGCTATTATAAATAAAGGTGATGTATAATGAAATGAAAAATTTTATGTAATCATGTTTCCTTTTTTATGTTAAAGGGGTATCTGAGTGTTCTGGCTTGAAGTATATTTTACATTACCAGACTTTACTTCAATTTTGTACAAGTGAATATCATTTTGACTTTGCATCAGGGAGGTAAGAAGTAAGTGAATTACTGAATTACTGTAGCCCCTATCCTGTCTTTTTATTTGGCATGGCCAAAGTTCTGGTCATTGTCTGGGGATGAAGGAGTACTTTTGTATAGTTTGTGTGCTCTCATTGACAAAATTCAGTGTATTTTGCAAGTTAATTATATTTTTTTCCTATAAAGTGTGAAAGGGTGCTGTATTTGTCTTATTTTTATGAAGAAGTTTATATATCTACTATTATTATGAAGCTCCCCTTTATCATTTAGATGTTTTATAAATATTTTCCTTCAGTTCAAAATTTGCCATTTTACTTTATTAAGAAGGAAACCTTTGATATTAATGCCCATTTTGTTATAGTCCAACTTGTCAGATTTATTGTATGCTTCATGATTTGCAATCCATTATTCTATTTTTTTTCTTTATTTAATTCTCAAAACAATATTGCTGCTATTTTGAGGAAAAGGCTTTCCATGTAGCACAGGCTGATCACACTTATGTTACTCTTCTTGCCTCAGCCTCTCAAGTATAATTGGGTTAACAATGTGGGTTTGCACACCTGGGTATAAGAATTATGTTTCCTTGAACTGTCATTCTGAAATTCTTTAAATTGTAGGTTTTACGTTTGTGATAACCTTTGATGTGGTTTTATGCTTAAGTAAATGTTTAATTGTAGCTTAGTGATAATATTTTTGGCAGACATTTTTCAAAGGCAATCTTTTCTTCTTATGCTAACACATTATGCAATTAGTTGGGCACATATAGGAGTTTGTTTTTGAATTTCCATTTCTTGTTTATTCTTCTATATGTTTCATTCATCTATACTTTTCATTTGAACACTATTCTGAACTATATTGAATACTATCAGTAATCAGGGCAGGAAGGAAGAAGGACACAGTGGTCCCACAATGTCACTGCTGGCTTATTATTGATAGGTTCTCTAATAAGGGAAATTATTGCTGTGAGTTGTATCCCCTTTGATGACCCACGGGCCTATGATGGAAAGTTTCAATCCAATTGTCTTATAAATGGTGCTATTTGAATTTAACAAACAAGTGTATAGTTTGGGTTAGCTCCCAACTTGACATAATTCACTCGCCCAGGATGAGAGAAACTGTCTCCATCAGATTGGACTGTGGTCACACCCTGTGAAACACACTTTAAACTGCTAATTGATGTAAGAGAGCCCGTTAATTGCGGGAGATGGCATATCCTTACGATGTATAACAAAAGTTCCTGAGCAAGCTAGACAGAGAAAAGGCAGTAAGCTGTTTCCTACCTCCTTTGTAGCCCCTGAGATTTTTCCTTGAGCTCCTGCCCTGTTTTTCTTCTATGGTGAAAGGTAAACTGTAAGTACAAAGCATTTCTTACTCAAATTAGTTTTGGTCAGTGTTTGGTTATAACAGAAGGAAATTTAGAACAAATAATCATAGAATAGAATCAAAAGGTCATAAATGTGGAAAAGAAAAGAATATTGACGGGGTGGGTAATAGGGAGTCATTAGAAGGGAATACAAGAGGGTTGTGAGAGAACAATAATAATATAATAGATACATTTATGAAATTGTCAAATTACAAAAGTAATAAAAAGAAAGAGTGAAACTTTGGAGAAATTTGAGTTTTAGAGTTTCATAAAAGCATTGCATTAATTTTCTTGGTAATGTAGTAACACAGGGCAATGGATAATTATGAAGTTTATTGTGAGTATTTTTTGGATATCATGAATTACATTCTCACAGGTTTAATGGGTGTGTAGACACTGCCTGTTAGTTCTGACTGTGTACATTTAGCCTTGTGTTATGGGGAAGTAGTAACAATTAGCAGTAGTGAGTATTTAGTGCAATGAATTGCTATCTGAAGTAATTCCATATCATTTTGTCACTTTGAGGAAATCAAAACTGACACCTCCTCTAGCATGCAGGCATAATACAAGCTTAAGCCTATTGTTCTTCAAAGGAATATAGAATTTCAAAACATTTACAGGAATATTGGTTATCCAATATTCAAGGGTCAGACCTGATAACATACGTACAATTAACACACAGACTCAGGAGGCTGTACATGTATATTTGTGTGTTCTGTACATGTGTATATGTGTATTGAACAATTAGTGAACATAAGACCATGAGTTTGAAAGAGACTGAGAAGTATGTGGGAGGGTTTAGAGGGAGGAAATAAAAGATTATATTATAATCTCAAAATAAACAAAATACTCAAAAAACAAAAAAAGTGTTAAACTCTACTTATGTGTCATGCTTACAAACTGATACAAGAATCAAGTAATACTTTATCTCCAAAATTAACCACAGAAATATATGTTAGGTATCCAATGTGTTTATAACTCTTTGGTTTGTAACTTGGGCTGTTATATTGATTTTGTTTTATTTGACAGTCTTACAAATTATGTTGCTAAAGAATATACTATAAGTATGTGCATATCTGTCTCTATATATATATGTCTATTTTTCATTGGCTTTTAAGTAATTCTGAATTTTATCTTGACCTATCTCTTTATACATTGTGACTTTTATATGAGGCAATGGTTATCATTCATGCATATGTTTACTATAAAAGAGAAGCATAGAATATACTATCTTAATGGTTTTTACAAGTAAGACTTTTACAAGTATAAGACTACTAAAATTATACCCACAAACACACACCCACACACAATAAACACACTCATTCGAAGGGCAGGTAGATATAGAGAGATTAAGTACATTTCCTTATTGCCATCTCAGAAGTAACCAAGATTTACTTCAAATGGCTGTCTTCCTTCCTCAAAGTTATTTGTTACATTAATTTTTTATCACCAAATAGATTTTCTAATTGATACCATTTCATAATTAAAATACAACAGATACTCTTAGGTATCCACATTTTCTTACCACAAAAGATGCTCTTAAGTTCAGTATATGCAGAAGTCATATTTTTTGTTTATTACAAATTATTATCCTATAATCTCTCATTTTATTAATTTTTTCTCTTCTTGGCAAATGTTTAGGAAAAATGTATTTCTACCTTCTATATATTATAGTATTATTGTATGTTCATGATTTTTCTACTGGTATAGTAGCAAATACTTTATCAGCCTGGAATAATAGCAAATATTCTATCAGTATAGACATTAAAGGCAATATTTTGTTCAGTGTTATGCACTGAATATCTGCTTATTAATCTGCTTCTGACGGCTTAATGCTTCTGTCATTTTGAGGAATTGAACTATTTAGTATGGTTTGTCTTATGTAGCTCAGCATGTGTCAAATGGGGCACAGATTATTTTTGAATATTGAGTACCTTTATTCTAAATCTCCTGGATTTAAAGGTATCATTAGTTTCCTTTTGGTTACCTAATGGTGTTTCCTTCTGAGGTGAAGGTATGAAAGAAAAACAAATTTTCACTCTTAAATTCAGTCCTCCCTATCAGCTCAGCTTTTTTAGCAATTTTGCTTGGCATAAAGAGAGAAAGCCTGATCTGACTAAGTGATCAGATGACTAAACACCCTAACAGTCGTCTTGGAACTCACATCCAATAACTGATGGAAGTGGATGCAGAGATTCTCAGCCAGGCCCCAGGTGGAGCTCCAGGTGTCCAACTGTTGAGAAAGAGGAGGGTCTGCAAGAGCGTGAATTGTTGAATACAAGATTGCAAAATCACAGGGACAAATAGCCAAACGAATGGAAGCACATGAATTATGAACCAAAGGCTGTAGAGCCCCCAGCTGGATCAGGCCCTCTGGATAAGTGAGACAATTAAATAGCTTGATCTGTTTGGGAGGCACCCAGTCTGTGGGACCAGGATCTGTCCTTAGTGCATGAGCTGGCTGTTTGGAACCTTGGGTTTACACAGGGACACTTTGCTCAGTCTGGAAGGAGGTGACAGGACCTGCCTGTACTGAATCCACCAGGTTTAAATGAATCCCCAGGGGTGCCTAGATCCTGGAGGACATGGGAATGGAGGGGAGGGGCTGGGGGGAAGGTGGGTGTGGGTGCGGGAGGGGGGAGGACAGGGGAACCCATGGCTGATGCATAAAATTAAAACACATAATAATAAAGAAAAATTTATAAAAAAGAATATTAAAATTACTATCAAATTATATAGTGCATTCTTTTATTATTTTATTAATAAATAAATCTTGGGAGTCAGATATTAGGGTACAAACCTGATAGGTACACAGAGCAGCAGAGAAAAGATCAAGTGCCCTTCTCTCCATCTTTCCAGATCAAAAAGCCTTGAGATTCTTTCCAAGCCACTCCTTCCTCTCTGTGATTTTCTAGCTCTTTCTGGGTCAGCCAGAAAACTATGTGGTTTATGTAGGCCAGCTGAAAGTGACTCTGCCCTCTAGATCAAGGTTTAACTTTATTGACAGTGTTGGAGTGACAATATAAACCAATCCCCTGCAACAATATTAGCTATTTTTTCATAACATTAATTTTATAATTTACTGATTACTAAATTCATTGGGGAATTTAAAAATTGTTTATCAAGAGGCACATTTGGACGTTTTCCTGTGTCCCGCCGGGTTCTACAGACACTTAGACACAAGTAAATACAGAGAGGCTTATATTACTTATAAGCTGTTTGACCATTAGCTCAGAATTATTACTGACTAGCTCTTACACTTAAATTATCCTATAATTCTTATCTACGTTTAGTCACGTGACTTGGTATCTTTTTTCAGTTCCGCCTTCACATCTTGATTTCTCTGTGTCTGGCTAGTTTCTCCTGACTCATCCTTTCTCTTTCCAGAATTCTTCTTGTCTGTTTATTCTGCCTATACTTCCTGCCTGGCTACTGGCCAATCAGGGTTTTATTAAACCAGTGTACAAAAGCTTTATCCCACAGCATCATAGTTTTCAAGGGACAATATTATAGCTAGTGTGCATTATTTATAAAATGCATATGAAGCATATGGAATTCCAGGCAAATATTTTTTATTTGAAATATGAGTTATCACTTAATTCATAGCATAATTTAAAAGAGAATCATACTCATTTTTGTAATATTTATTATGTAACATCAATACATATTAAATGTATTGCTTAATGATTGTGGTATACCTTGACAATTGTATCAGTAAGCCCATTTGTTCCCATATGAAAATCATATAGTGGATTCAGAGAAGACCATTTGTTGGTCACAAGCTCCACAGAAAGTCTTGATTCAATTAAGAGAAGGTAAGCATGTGATTTATTCAAGTACTACCTTTATAACACAGATTTTTATAAGTAGAAATAGCGTCTATCATAATCTTAAACATAAATAGCAATAAGTAAATAAACTAGGAACATAGTCACTTTTTGACCATTATCTCATTAAATAATGTTCATAATTGCATGTGCTATGTTTTATCATGGTTGATGGAAGAGTAGGTTTTTAATCATCAACTTCAATGTAAACATATGAGTGACATGTTGCATTTGTGCAGCTATGTGGTCATTAGATGATAGCATTATTATTTTTTTTCTACCTCCATTGTAGTGCTATAGGGCCATGGTTTTATAGGCTGTCAGCCACTGACCAAGACTTCATTACACAGATGACAATAGTAATATGTGTATACACCAACTTACTTTGTATATGTATAAGTAAAGGCAGAAACAACTATATGCTACTTAATCAAAAGTAAGCAGAAGAGAAACATTTAGATTTACTGATATACTTTTACATGTCTTTTTGCCTTTTTCAAAAACTCAGGCTATTCCCCCATTTATGGTTTTTAACCTCAATTTTTACTCATTCTGATTAAAATAAAATAGTTTTTATACTTTAGCCAAGCAAACTGGAAAAGCTTCCATTTGTGTGTCAGGAGAATGCCAGTAGAAATTGGGAGTTCATGGGTTGGGGATTTAGCTCAGTGGTAGAGCACTTGCCTAGCAAGCACAAGGCCTTGGGTTCAATTCTCACCTCCAGAAAAAAAAAAAAAAAAAGAAAGAAAAGAAAAAGAAACTGGGAGTGCACAATGAAATAGAATAATAAAGAATGCATTGTCTTTGCACGAATAAGCAATGATTGTAATGTAATTCAGGTGTAGTTTGGAGAACTATGCATAAGCTAAACTTTGTCAACTTCTTCAGAATCCATCACTAGGCTGGAAAAATGCCTCAGAGTATAGAGTGCTTGTTATACAAATATGAGGCCATGAGTTGGGGTCCTAGACCCCATATAAGGCCTGTAGCAGTAGTGCAGCTAGGGTCTCAGAATTTCTGCAGTGAGAGTGGAAGCAGAGATAGGATAATCTCTCAGGGAGCCTGTGAGTAAGCAGGGAAAACAAGAGAGCTTGTTAAACAAGGTGAAAGGTGAACAGCTACACCTGGGTTTGCTCTGACCGCCTCTGAAGATCATATGCATGGGGTGCATGATTATGTGCCCCCACTACACTCACACACACACACACACACACACACACACACACTACCATTCATATATGTGTATGTATGTACATTGTGTATATATATATATATGTGTGTGTGTGTGTGTGTGTGTGTGTGTGTGTGTGTGAATAGATATACACATACATGAATGTACATGTCATTATGTTGTAAAAGTAAGGGAATTGAGTCAGGAAGATTAAATGGTTTGTGTAAGATCTTAATTTAATCACTACAGCTTGATTTCTATCCCAAACTTACTTTGTAGTGACCACATTAAATCAGCATAACATCCCATATCACTCTGTAATTATAAATACTTACCGGTGGCCATGTGAACATCCACAGCTAAGTGAGAATATATGCTTACTAGTATTTATTGATGTCAGCAATTTCAAAATTCGATTATTCTGAAGATATTTGTTTCCTGAAAACATATTACATTAGTTTTGATGGAATTGAATATGACAAGACTTTGCTCAATAAAATTTTCTGATAGCATTTCTATTATTTCCATGATTTCTAGGAAGAATCTTTGAAGCATTAAAAATTATAGAAAATAAAAACATATTTATGTTTCTTTTCTTAATTTTTGAATCATTTATTTATTTTTCATCCCATTTTTATTTCTATTTGGTATGCTGTTTTAAAAAAAAGTACTGTCTGTCAGTATATACTGTTGGATATACATTTGCCTTAATAGTATAACTGTTATTTAATATTATATATATTTTCATCAGTAAGAAATTAAGTGTTGTTAAAGAAAATTAATATTTGTGTTTAAATTATTCAAAGAAATATGAAGAACTTTTAGTAGAATTATTTGGGAGATAAAATGGTGCTATAGTACATTTAAAATGTATGAGAATAACAGCATGTAAAAACCAGCATTATTTTCAAAAGCAGTTATTCATATTATGTAACATATAAATTATATATAATGAGGGATGTATGAAATATAGTGCCATGGTAAAAAATTTAAAGAAATAAAACTAAACTTCCCTAATAAATTAGGAGGGACAACTAAAAAGACCAGAAATAAAGCATCAAACATTTTACTCCACAGATTTCTGAGTCTACTATTATACAGAGTTGGATTATTGGCTTTTAAATAGCTCAGTGAAAGATTTTAGGATGTATACAAGATTAAATAAGGGTAAACTAAAATGTGCCTTGCTAAGCAAGTACAAGATTTACATTCCATGAAAAATAATCTGTACAATACACACCCGCTTGCAAATCTTGTCCTTTTTCTTTTTTTAAACAATTCTTTAAAAAATTCACAAATATATATTGGTCATTTCTTCTCCAATTCTTGCCCTGCAACTCATGTCAACCCATCAATATCCACAGCTCCACCAACTTTATGTCCTCTGTTATTTGTTTTGCAGTAACACACTAAGTCCAATTATAGCTACCCATTTTCACATAAGTGTGGGGTTATCCTCTGTGGTACATGCAATAAACCAATGAACAAACCTCCTCCAAAAATGACTGTACCTCTTTCAGCAGACATCAAATGCCATTTACTCCTGTACAAGGGGTGGTGCATCATGCATCAGGAGCCATTATTTCTTCCATGTTGGATATTTTAACTTGCTTGATCTTGTGAAGTCTGTGCAAGAAGCCATGGCTGCTCTGAGTTCATGTGTGCAACAGATATTTGGTGTCAAAGGACTGAATTTCACACCCCTTATGCCCATCCTACATTTCTTCCATTGTTGATGTCCCTTCTTACTTGATTTTCCTGATCCAAAGGGTGATAGGAAAGGCACATCTCTTCTCTTCACAAGTGTTCACCGTCAGTTACTCTCAGCACTTTGAACAGTTACGTGTCTCTGCATTAACCATGGCATTCTGCATTCAGTATCTTCTCTGACCAAGGTTGAGAATAGTGCATGTCTATGGATATAATTTTTACATTTTGAAGGCAGTTTGACAACATCACCACATAGCATGTAGAATCAATAATCTCTTCACACAATAAATGTTGACTCTTTATAAATTTTGTTTTCAAATCTACTATCTGAAAATGAATAATCATGCATAGCAGATACTTTAATCTTTGACACAATTTTACAAGATTTATAGAACTGTGCTCTTTTTATATTTTATAGAAACATGCTGTTCAATTAGCTAAAGAAGGCTTTTTAATACTAAAGGGTAATAATTTATTTCATATTATGTTGAATATACACAGTTGGGGTTTTTAAATTTATATATTTAAATGGTTATTGATTTTAATACTTTAACATTTAAAACCATAATCATAGGTTTTGAAAATTAAAATATCAAAATTTAGCAAAATGTGTTATAAACACTTATTACTGAGTTGTGACAGTTTTTATAAACTATGACAAGTATGGTTACTCAGTTATGTTTTATAATGAATGCTGAAATTTCTCATTGAATCTGACATGGAAATACATTGAATCCTATTAAGTTCCTCAAGAACTTCTCATTTGACAAGAAGAAAGTATAGCTACAGCAGAGAAAATACTTTTTCTTGTAAACTAAATTATTTTACTTTATTTTAGAAAACCTTAGGCAAGTTCATAATAATTAAATTCCTTTTATGTGAGAAGGGAAATTTGTCATTTTAATATTTGTGGAGGAAAGGGAAGATGGCCCTGTGGGGTTGTGTGTTCTAATTTTAAAAAGTGTTAACCCAGAACTTCCACTAGTGAGAACAGATTAGCCAACATTCCCACCAGTTTGTTCTTATCCTTTCTTTCAAAAATTCTCTAAACATTTCTCACTAACTTCTCAGCAGAAAAGGCCCAGTTTCTCAAAAGCAGCATCATGTTTGGCAGAGACACTTGTATGGGAAGCAGACTCCCCTCTTCATCAATTTCTCAGAGCCACACCTGCACATCCCCTCACAATGAGCATTGGATTTCATCTGTGAATTTGGGAGGAATACACATATTTTGTCCATTCTACTTCTGAACAGACAGACTTTCATTTCATTTATACACACACACACACACACACACACACACACACACACACACACATATATATACCTATATACATACATATGTATATCATCCTTTGTCTTTGTTACATTACATTCACTTCCCTTTTGTAAACATATTTGGACATGTTATTATCAAAAAGTTATGGTAATAGTTTTCAGAAATGAGGTTCTTGGTCTTGAAAAACTTTACTGTAAAAGTAGAAGGAAATTTAGTACAGCCATTCTTTACTTTTCACTGGTCACTCTTTTTCCCAGACAAATGGCAATTATAGCACTAATATATTTTTGATGCTGCCATTGTGAATCATATTTTAATGTAGTTAAAAACTGTTATACAGAAGACACTAGCAAAACTCAGAAATAATGAAAAGAAAACAATTCCTCATAAAATGAAGTAAAACCTGTCAGTCTGGATATATGAATATTTAAATATTGTGCAATGAATATTTAAATGTTTTCCCATTAGCCTTTTCTTTTCCTTCACAGCCTCTGCTGACATACTTCTCCATCTTTCAGATAACAAGAACTTGAGCATTTAAGAAATATAAAGATGAGCTGAGGGCTTCAGTATAGATTAATGAAGTTGAGTTATAGTTTCAATCATCTCATGAAAAAATTACAGGACAAGGGAGTAGCAATGAAAATAATCTACTCAACACATATAAACAAAAGATGTCAACTCTACAAATTCATTGCAATATATTCATCATTAATTATTTTAATACCATACCCAGGCAAACACAGGGAAATGAAAGGAAACTATGAATTACTCTTCCTAATGAACATAAACATAGAAAGCTTCAACAAGTACAACAATATTACATGGAGGTGGTAAATAATGATTAGTGAGCATTTGTTAAATATTAGAACATCTTTTGATGAGTTCAGCATAAAAGATACAGAAAGAATCATGAGATCATAACAGATACTGGAAACACACTGACAAAACTCAGCATATGTACACAGAAAAGGTATTATAAATTTTACTCACTTAATAAAGGCTATTGGTATTACTACTTCAATTCATCTGTTGAAGTGTTAATTTACAGAAACCTACATGTAAATGTATTTGCGAACAAGTCTTAATAAATAAATTAAACCCTTTAGATATACTCTAATCTACTAAGATTACTCATGACATTTCCGGATAGAGAAAGTAAGACACAATTGTGAGAGTAATGAAGACTCTGGGTAAAACACCAAGAAACTGTTATCTCCTGTTAACTCTTCAGAGTAGAGCCTAGGAAGATACTCTCCCTGACAGACCCCAGAATGAATTAGCTATGCTTACATTACACTTAAACATAAGTAAAGAAGGCTTCGCACCACTTTTTCTCAATGAAATGGAAATGCTACTGCTCAGTTTCTTACACTGAATCAGAGGATTCAACAAGATTCACAGATCTCAAACAGGCAATGCTTTATAAAGTAAGATTACAGGCTTCCAGGCACAAGTGATTTCTAAGACAAGACTTACTTCTGGAGCCTCAGTCTACAATGGCTAGCACTGATAACTGGTATTTCATCACATGTAGGGGGACTTATTCCTGGAATGAAGGTTAATTTTCCCTTTACAAGCACTTGTTAGTTGGCTGAAGTTCTTTGCATATGAGTTTGACCCCGGGATTTTTCCCCTTTAAAACAAACATGTACCTTGATTCTGCCATTGTCTAATCTTTGTGTAGCCATGTCTAGGGGACACTATTTTATAACAATCTTCCTGGTATGCTTGTTCTTAGAACTTTCCTACCTTCTCTGCTGTGATGTTTACTGAGCCATAAACACAGGAATCATTGCAGAAGTATTCGTGTCAGTTCAGCTCCCCAGAATCAGTTGATACCTGCATTGCACCCAGTTGTGTTTTTCCATGATGATCTCCATTTCCTGAAAAAGGAGGTTTTGTTGAAGGTGCTGATTATATTTATCTGTAGGTGTAAAGATAAGATGTAGAATGTAGTAAGGCATTATGACATGTAGTTTATGGAGTCATGTAGACTTTCCTAATCATCCATTCTAAAGGAGTTATCTCATGCTCAATGCTGAACATTTTGTTAGTTTATGGTTCAAGTGGAGAACATTGTCATCCCAAGTAACATAACTTTCTTTAAGATGCACATATGCATTATATATTATAACATTAAGGATACATATATATTATACAGTATTATGTAGGTAAATATAAAATAATGTGATTCCTTGAATCCTTATCAAATAACATTAATGTCATTAGTTCCTCATTTTCTTATTCTCCTGTATTTACCTCCCATTCTCCTCCACAGTTGGAGCATCCTCTCCATTGTTCTGTTTCCCACTTCATATCACCTCTATCATGCTTTTCTCCTCTCAAGCTCCCCCTGCCCATCTTGCCTATGGGCTCTTTCTACTTTCCTGATTTCTGTAGTTAGTCCATGTATATTCACATCTGGAAGATTTGGAGCTACAAAACTCAGATAAGAGAGAATGTGTATTGGTTTTTCTAGATCTCACTTTCCTTATTCAAAATAATCTTTCCTATGACCATCAATGTACCTTCAAATTTTATGATTTAAGTTTTCTTTATAGCTGCATAGTATTCCATTTTATCTATGTGCTTCATTTCCATTATCTATTGATGAGTAGAAGGATATTTAAGTTCACTTCATTTCCTGACTACCATTCATAGGGCATCTATGAACAGGGATGAGCAAGGGTCTGTCAGTAGGATATTGTGATTATGCCAGAGTGGTGTATCTGAGTTATATGATACATGTATTTTAAGCTTTTTAAGGATTCTTCATATTGGTTTCCAGAGTGGCTGCACCAATTTGTGTTCCCATCAACAGTAAATGATAGTTCTACCTTCTTCCAAAATCTCAACATTTATTATCCATTGTTTTGTGGAACTTAGCCTTTCTGAGTGTCATGAAATGAAATCTCCAAGTTGTTTTAGTTTCTATTTCCCTAATTGCTAGGATGTGATGGACACTGAGGCATTTGTTAGTCATTATGGTTTCTTCTGTTGAGAACTTTATGCTTAGATTCCCTAGCCCATTGCTAAATTGAATAATCCATTTCCTGAGCCATATCTTTTGTGTCCTTTGTCTATTTTGGATATTAAACCTCTGCTGTATATATTGCTGGCAAAAAATTCTTCTCTATGAAACCAGGTGTTAGGGAAGTTCCCAGGAATCCCCAAGGATGACCCCAGCATAGACTACTAGAAATTGTAGAGAGGGTGCCTGAACTGAACTGACTTAACCCAGTGATCAGATCTGTGAATACTTTGTCATCATAGAGCCCTTCTCCAGTAACTGATGGATGCAGAGATCCAGAACCAGTTACCAGGCAGAGATCTGAGAGTCCAGTCAAAGAGAGAGAGGAGGGATTTTATGAGCAATGGTGTCAAGATCATGATGGGGAAACCTGCAGAGACAACAAAACCAAACTAGTGGGAACTCATGAAATTTGGATCAACAGCTGTAGAGCCTTCGTGGGACTGGGCTAGGCCCTCTGCATAGTAAGACAATTTATAACTTGATCTGCTTGGAAGGCCCCCTGGAAGTAGGATCAGGATCTGTCCCTGGTACATGAGCAGGCTTCTTGGAGCCCACTACCTATGATGGGACACCTAATACAGCCTTGAGGGAGGTGCTTGGACTTGCCTCTACTAAATATACCTCCCCATGGGAGGCCTTACCTTCTTGTAGGAGGGAATGAGGGTGGGTTGGGAGTGGAAGGCAGGAGGGGCTGAAAGAATGAAGAGGATGATCTTTAACTGAATACAATAATTTCTCAATTAAAAAAAGGAAAAAAATTCTTCTGTATTATATGCATTTCTTTCCCACTACATTGCATTTCCTTAATTGTATAGAAATATGTTGCATTTTAAGGGTTTATTTTTAACTCTTGATTTTAATTCATGGGAAAATGAAGTACTGTTCAGAATGTTCTTTCCTACACCTACAGCTTGTAGACATACTGCTTAAATATATATTTCTAAAAGTTTAAGTGTTTTGAATTCCAATGTGAATTCTTTGATAGATTTGGATCAAATAATGGTGCAATATGAAGGATATGGCTCAATTTCATTTTTTTCTACATCTGGGCATCCAGTTTTCATAGCATGTCTTCTAGAATCTATGTTTTACCACTTTTGTTTAACAATACCCAGAACACTTAGAAGAAAAATGTCAACAACAACAAAAACAACACAAACAAAACTCCATAAAGAAAACATAGACATATAATGATAGATAATAGTTCACTACATTTACATATTGCTATGAACATAACTAAATATCCTTGCAATATTGGGTAACATGAAAATTGTCTACTGGGCCTAATGAATGAATTTAATGAAGTCATTAATATGAGCAAAAGGTAGAAAAGACATTGCTTATATTAGCAATAAGCATGAGGATATTGTGTGCTTTATGAAATCATCAATATCTGCAACATGTCAGGTAGAATGTACCAATAGGTATTCTAAAAACATTGATAACTTGGTAAGTCTTACATTTTTAGTTACTAAGAATGTTAAAGTTTTTTTAATGCCAGGTACCGAGACATTCTTATGAAACTTCAGATTGTCACAATATTACCTATTTTGAAATTATATTTGGTCATATATTAAAATATGTTTGTATATTTAGTGGTATAAATTATATTTATATATATATATATATATCCTATAAAAACTGAATACAGTTAGTTAGGTAGTCATCATCTCAAATGTTTGAAATTTATTCCCAAAAACTAAAATGCACTGTTAGATGAGTATGTCTTTAACCTTTCTGCCTCTGTGTTCCCATCAAACCAGGATATCTGCTTTTGATGTTGAATTATTTTAGATTTTGTATGAAAAGGAGAAAACTATAGTCTTTGGTTTCTATGCTTGGTTGATTTTATGTCACTGAAGTAGTCACAAATGATAGGAATTTTTTCTTTTGATTGTATCACATGAAAAATAAAGCCTTCTTTGCTTAATTTTTTTTTGTTCTTGTTGTTTTGTTTTTTGCCTGTAACATTTAATGATGTTGTTCTTTGACAACTTCATGTATGGATAAATTGTTTTCTGATTATTTTAATGCCCATAACTTCTAATCTCCATGTAATCCCTATTCCCTACACCTTCCCTTTTTTTTGAAGGCACAAATAAATTCCAATGTACCTGAGTGACTCACCTGGTTTATTCATTCATCTAAGGATGAAAGCTCAGGTAGATTTCACATCTTTGTAATTGGGAATTATGTTGTAATTAACATAGACTGCAAATGAATTTTTTAAAGACATATTTCAATTTATCTTTCTCCTCTCTCTCTCCATATATGTGTGTGTATATGTGTGTGCATGCAGAGATATACGTGTATTCATATACTGGATTGACAGTAAATGTGTTTTCATTATTTTGTAGGTTTCTGTTAAGTGTTCTATTAAGTAACTCAAACAGACTGTTATAAAAATAGGCAAAAGTCCTGACTGGATGGATATATCTCAAAAGTTGTTTTAAAAATGGCCTTCATATTCATCAAGTGTATGATCAGCATCTTATTATTAAACATAGACACATTACAACACAATATTTTTTCACTCCACATATGTCAAAATTTGTAGACAATTAATAATCACTATCAAAAACATAAAATAGCAAAATAAAGATAAAATATCTGAAAGTACTACTGTGTATAAAATTTCAGAAAACAATTAAAATAAGTTGGAAAATTTATACTTACTGATCTATCTATATATAACAATGTTATTTTTCAATATGGTTGTATACATTACTTGCTAATAAATAAATGTTTCATCATTTAAAGAGATTGAAATACATAAAAAAATCAAGCAACAAAACCAACAGAATATATGAAAATAGAATACATATAAGAATAGAAATTGCCACCTTTAAATTGTGATGAACTATAATAGTTAGAAGACATTGAAAGGAGGATTTGATATTTGTTGCTTTTTTTATAAAATAGTTTCAGAAAACATTATTTATAATAACTTTCTATGCATATAGAGAAGTTTAAAGATTTTTTTTAATCCATGAATTTATATTCTAGAAAAGAATCCAGAAATTTTTTTAAGCTTAAGAAAACCAGTTTAACAAATATATTCATGTCAGCTTATATGTATTTTTAAATCATCTTACATTGTATTTCAAGATGTTTATTTTTATTCTTGTCATTTCATGTTTTGGTTGTCATTATTAATTTTCTATGTCTTTTCATATATGTGGGGTGAAATAATACTGTGATTTAATCTGTCTATGTTTAATAATGAGAAGTTGATCATACATTTGAGGTATCAATGGCCATTTTTAAGCATCTCGGAGATCCATGGCCAGGCCCCAGGTGGAGTTCTAGGAGTCCAATCATCGAGAAAGAGGAGGGATTGTATGATTGAGAATTGTTGAGAACATGGTTGGAAAAAGCACAGGGACAAATAGCCAAACTAGTGGAAACAAATGAACTATGAACCAGTAGCTGAGGAACCCCCAACTGGATCAGGCCCTCTGGATAAGTGAGACAGTTGATTAGCTTGAACTGTTTGGGAGGCACCCAGGCAGTGGGACCAGGACCTGTCCTTAGTGCATAAAATGGCTGTTTGGAACCTGGGGCCTATGCAGGAACACTTTGCTCAGCCTGGTAGTAGGGGACTGGACCTGCCTGACCAAATCTACCAGGGTGAGCTGAATCCCCAGGGGAGTCCTTGCCCTGGAGGAGATGAGAATGGGGGAGTGTGCTGAGGAGAGGGTGGGAGGGCAGGAGGACAGGAGGACAGGGGAACCCATGGCTGATATGTGAAATTAAATTAAATTATAAAATTTTTAAAAATACAATTAAGAAAAAGAAGTCAGGTCTTTGTCTATTGTGTGTGTGTGTGTGTGTGTGTGTGTGTAGTATAAAAAACATGACTGACTAAACATGATCTGAAAAAGGATAAAAGCAATAGACATGTTATCATTCAGGAGAAAGTTCAAGAGGCTACAGCTCTACATAGACAAGTACAGAAAACTAAGGAATCCCGAAAGTGGGAGAAATAGTCTTCGAAAAGGAATATCACACCAAATGGTTATCAATCCCAAGTGGTCAGGCCTGAAAACATATACATACAAGTAATAATGCACATATTTAGCAGGTTTTATTTAGGAGCATATGTGTATATACATATATGCATGTAACAGAAATTAATGGCAAAAAGATGGCATAAATTTGAAAAAGAAGAAAAAATGATTAGGAGGTTTTAGAAAGAGGAAAGGGAAGAAAGAAATGATATAAGTATATAATATTCTAAAAAACAAAGGAAAAGATAAAAATGTGAGCTATAGAATACCTGCTGTGAGGATAGAGAGATTTATTTTTCTAGTTCTATTTACCAAAATATCTAAGTGACATGGTTAGGATTCTCTAATAGCAGAATCTCAGAAATGTTTCCTGAATAAAATCTTTACTGTAAAGTATACAGCATAAATGTATGTCATTTGAGACACAAAAGATCTTTAAATATAATGAAATTTTAAACATATGCTAGTATATATGAAAACTTCTACATTCTTGCTAAATCAGAAAACAATGCACTGTAGTCATCATAATCATAATAACTCCAGTGTGCACATCATGAATTGAGAACATCAGAGTTCTAATAGTCAGATGGCAGCACTGTAGGAGATCTTCATTTTACCTTTATTACTGTCATCTCCAAATATTTGAAATTTTTTACAGTTAGTAAGAATCATATACTACTATTAAGGTATTATATGCCAAGTATGCTTTAACACAAAAAATAGCACATGTTGATAATATACTTCAAAATTACTTATTAAAGTGACATAAACATCAGACTTTACTAAGCCATTGATGAAGGAAATAAGCATAACTTAAAATTCTGTAGGTAGAACACGCATATCAGATTCCAGACTTTTTAAAATATGTAGAACCTCTGTAAAGCTATTATTTTTCCTAAGACACTAACATCCCTCAGCTAGACTATCTATCACAATAGTTTCCAACTATTCTCTCTGTTCGTACATTCTCCCATATCATCCTTTCTCTACATTGCATCTGGGGTGGGAGTTAATACAGAAGACAAGCTATGCTATTTTTTCTTCTCAGAACATTACATGACTTCCTGTGTCATTCAGGACAAAAGGAAAGGCTTTAAAATTGCCCACAGGGTCTTTCTGGGTCTGAAACATTTCTCACACAATTGTATGATCTTTTTGCTTCACATATAAAGGATTTCTCTGAGAATTCTGACAAAATATAAATACTTCAACAGCAAATCTTCCCCATGCATATCATTGTTTTTCAAGTGTAATTATAATATTTCTTAAGAATTTGATAATTTCTATGTGCTGTATATATATACTTAAACACATATACTTACACAAATGATCCTATGCATTTACACATAGATCACTCAAATATATAAATAGAATAACTGCATGTTTATGTGATAAGTACAAGCACATAGTTCATAGATCTATTCTTTTGCATTTCATGTTCTTTGTGTATATTGTACTAATGTGTGTGTGTGTGTGTGTGTGTGTGTGTGTGTAGGCATGCAGTTTCTTGATTTGTTTCTGGCAAATTTTTAACTTTGAAAAAGCCATTTCTACAAGATAACACTTCTTATTTCATTGGACTAGCATTGTAGTTCCTTATATAACAAGCAGAAAAATCTTGCATATACATGAGAATTAATGAGTAACTATTTACTTTATGAACATTTTATTTGGGGGTATGTGTGTGTGAGACCAGCCCTGACATTTATTTATCCCAGGGACTCTTGAGGAATGAGGAATAAGAGACTTCGAAATGAAAAGGAGAGAGAAACAGATAGAAAATACAGGATAGACTTGGGAGGGCCTGGGTTCTGATACTTTGGGCCTTGAATATTTCTGCCCCATGGTATTTATAGAAACACCAAGGGGTGGAGCAAAAGACCTTCCCTCAGCACAACCAAGTGCAGACCATCTCAGACACCAGCACTCAGGCCTGTGGTGCAATCATCCTCTCTATGCAGACCTCTTTGTAAAGTCACTAGGAAACACAAATGGGCTCTCATGGTGGGGGGCAGGTATTATTCCTACTTTAACTAGAAAGATTTGATAATTGATCTAGTATTTGCATTAAGCATAATATTATGATTTTTATTTTACATTGTATGTACAGAGGTGTATTGCTTACTTGTATAACTATGTACCATGAAATGTCTAGTGCTGTTTGATTCCATAAAGAGGCACTGGATTTTAGGTAACTATATTTTTAGATGTTTATGAGACACCATATGGATGCTAAGATTCGAACATGTTGTTCTTCTGAAAGAACATCAAGTGTTCTAAGTCATTGAGTCATCTCTTCAGCCATTATTTTAGGTTTCATTTGGATAGAAATACAAATATGACACACACACACACACACACACACACACACACACACACACAAGCTATATAGAAATTTGATATATAATCAATTAAAATAAACTGATGTGGTGGTATTGTATTCCCAAAAATATTGTGTGTTCCCCAAAATAAATTTATCTGGGGTCGGAGAACAGGACAGCCACAATATTAAACATGAGGATAGGCAGTGGTATCACATGCCTTGAATCCCAGCAATTGGAAGGCAGAGCCAGGCGGACCTCTGTGAGTTCAAGGCCACATTGGAAACAGCCAGGCATGGTGACTCATGCGTTTAATCCCAGAAATCTAGCCTTTAATCCCAGGGAGTGATGGCAGAAAGTAGAAAGATATATAAGGCATGAAGATCAGAAACTAGAAGCATTTGGCTGGTTAAGCATTCAGGCTTTCCAGCAGCAATTCAGCTGAGAGCCATTGGGATAAAGACACAGAAGCTTGCAGTCTGAGGAAACAAAACCAGCTGAGGAACTGGCAAGGTGAGGAAGCTGTGGTTTGTTCTGTGTCTCTGATCTTCCAGCATTCACCTCAATGCCTGGCTCAGGTTTGATTTTATTAATAAGAGTCTTTGAGATTCAATCTACAAACTGGTTATTATAAAATACTGATTTTGTAACTTATTTTTTTGTAACTATTATTAAAATTGCATATACTGATGGATTAAATATAAAAAAATCTTTAATATTTCCAGAACTACTGAGCACATTGACCCATATATCATGTATAAGGCTGGTTTTCAATGTATTTCAAACTATCAAGTATGTATTAAATGATTAAATTATTTGGCAGACTATAATGGGGACATGCATTTTTTTCAGCTTTCTGGATACATGTTCCTTCTTATTAAATTCAAATATTTGGATATTTTCTCCTTTGCAAAGAAAATAGTTGTTGGGAATGCAATCAATAAATATTTTCTCCTGCTGGTGATGAGACTCCATTGGTAGAGTGCTTGTCTAACATGAATGAATCATTGGTTTGACTATACAGCACTGCAATATATATGTATATATTAATGACTCACCCCATTCTAACCTCAATGTAGTATACTAGGATATTATTGAGTGATAAATTACAAATTCCACTCTAGTGACTTAAATTAGCATTACAATAATGATACTGGTAAGATGAAACATTCATGAAACATAATTTTGCCTCCTTTACTTCTGGCTTTGAGGTCATTATTACTACTTTGCCAGAATGTTTATAATATACTTTCTGATAATTTGGATAAGAATGGAATCCATGTAATCATATATTTGAGTGCTTAGTCTACAATTCATGGAACTTTTGGGAAAGGGTTAGGTGATGTGTCTTTGTCTGAAGCAAGTGTCATTAGGAGTTAGGTTTTGAGGTTTAAAAGGCCCAGGCCATTTTAAGCTCTGTCTATTTCATGCTGGTGGATCAAAGTGTATACTTTGACCCACTACTGCAGCACCATACCTGCCTGCCAGCTCACTTAAGTTTAACCCAATTTTAAGAAAGCAATGTAATTTTTACTACCTTGAGTTTTTCATACCATCAGTTTTTATAACCTAAACTAAATTCATAGCTTTAGTTTTATATTTTTATTTATTGCCCAGAACAATAAATGGATGTGATGTGGTAGTCAACATTAAAACAGCCAAAAAGTTGAAAGCAACCTCTAAACAAATAGCCAACATAATATTAGAAGAAAAATGAATATAGGATGATGATATTTTTTGGTTCTGTTTACTATTCTGTATCAGTTGAGTCAATAAAGTCACTTCTTACATTGTAAAACACTGTTAATGCAGCTTATAAAGAATTTTTTTATTGCTTTCACATGTTGTTTTCTGTGCCATTTAATAATTATAGAGGAAAAAGAAACTTTTGGTAGAGACAGTGAGAAGACCCAGTAAGGGAAGTGGAGAACTCATAATTGGGGTCTCTCTGGTTTAGCTACTCCAAAGGAACTAACTTCCTCTTTATATTCCTTAATGCATTATCAAGGCAAGCTAAGTCAACCTTAACATTTGTCAAAAGATTACAGTTGAAAATGAAATTTTTTTTCCTTTCTTTTTTACCTTCTTCCCTTCCTTTACTTTTTTGTCTTTCAGAGTGATTTTGATTGGACTGGAGTTTTGTCCATGGTAGGCAAGTACTGAGCCATGATATCAATACTTTACTTTTATAGTGTTGTTAAATTCTGTTAGTCTTTTGTGTGTCAATGTGTAGCCATCTGTGAGTACCACTTGAAAGGATTAGTTGCTCTGACCTTGTTGGAAAATATGTGTCACTAGGGGTAGACTTTAAGATTTAAATCTCTATACCCAGCCCAGTGGCTCTTTCTCTTCCTGCTGCCTGTGGATCTGGATGTAAATTCTCGGCTACTTTTCAAAAGTTCTTAAAGTATACACAAGTCCCAATTAAACGGTCTCTTTTATGAGATATTCCATCATCATAACATCTCTTCACAGCAATAGAACACTAAGACAGAAATTGATAGCAAGAGTGAGGTAATTTTGTAATATGTCTGACCATAGTGCTTATTGGCAGAGTGAGAAGTTTGGGACCTTGGATTAGGAAAGCATTTGTATACTTACATGTAGCTGAATGAGCCATACTCTATGAGTATAAAAGACAGTGAGTGGTGCTGAGAGAAATGTAGATTATGACAGTCAGGCTCAAGAAGTTTCAGTGGAGAAGAATATTAGTAAGTGGCCCCAAAGGTTCTTCTGACATTTTGGTAAAAAATGTGGATGCTTTCTGGCCCTGTCCAGAAATAATCTGCCTAAATCTAAATTGAAGATGTTTGGATTAATGTGGGAAGAAGAGTTTTCAAGACATCCTAGTATTGACTCTGCTGTGTGCTTATTAATAGTCACTCTTGTGCAGGTCTACAATAAAAATGGGTAACCTGAACAAGGAAAAAAAAAAACATACTATTTGAAGAGAAAAGGAGCATCAAAAAGTGCTGGGGATGCTGTGAATGTGTTGCTCAGTTTGATTGATAAATAAAATGCTGATTGGCCAGTAGCCAGGCAGGAAATACAGTATAAGCAGGATAAGAAGAGGAGAAGACTCTGGGAACAGGAAGGCTAAGTCAGGAGTTGCCAGCCAGAGACAGAAGAAGCATGATGTGAAAGCACAGGTAAGCCCCAAGCCACATGGCAACTTATAAATTGATAGAAATTGATTAATTTAAGATATAAGAACTGGGGCTTTAGCTCATTGGTAGAGTGCTTGCCTAACAAGTGCAATGCCCTGGGTTTGATCCTCAGCTCCAGAAAAAAGAAAAAAAAAAAGATATAAGAACTGTATAGCAAGGAGCCAGCCATGGCCAAACAGTTTATAAGTAACATAAGTGTCTGTGTGTTTATGTGGGTCTGAGTGGTTGCCGGCCAGGTGGGACTGGAGATTACTCTAGCTACAAAAAAAGTATAATGGGTTGGGGATTTAGCTCAGTGGTAGAGTGCTTGCCTAGCAAGCAAAAGGCCCTGGGTTCGATCCTCAGCTTCAAAAAAAAAAAAAAAAAAGTATAATGGATAATGGGACTAAGCCCACTGTTCAAGGAGATAAAAGCTTTAAGGAAAAACCTGATGGTAAATGGAACAAAGGGAGTGGTTATTGTAGCATGAATCTCAAAGAATCTTGTTAATAAAAACAAACCCAAGGCCAGTTATTGAGGAGAATGCTGGAAGATCAGAGAAGCAGAACAAGCCACAGCCACCTCACCTCACCAGTTCCTCAGCTGATCCTGTTTCCTCAGACTGGAAGCCTCTGAGTCTTCATCTAGAACGAATCTCAGCTGAAATGCTGCTCAATAGCCTAAAAGCTTAACTAGCTCTAGTTCTTGGTCTTCATGCCTTATATACTTTTCTGCTTTCTGACATCACTTCCTGGGATTAAAGGCATGAGTCACCATGCTTGGCTTTTTCCAGTGTGGCCTTGAACTCTCAGAGATCTAGGCCAATCTCTGCCTCTGGAATGCTAGGATTAAAGGTGTGTGCTACCACTGCCTAACCTCTGTTTAATTTTGTGGCTGTTCTGTTCTCTGACCCCAGATAAGTTTATTAGAGTGCACAATATTTTGGGGAACACAATACCACCACAGGTTACCTCAGAGAAAGACAGCACCCAGTTTAGCTTGTGACTTGTGAAAGGGAATTAAAGAAAAGCTCAAATAGTGAAAGAAATCACCAAACATAGTAAACTGAATTCCATTTCCAGCAAGCAGATGGATTTGGCGGCTTTAGCCATGTGGTTCTGGTTTTAGAGTCAAAGATACAGGAATCTCTCTCCATGACAAAGGAAATCTGCTGAGGCTGGCTCTGTGTCAGGCTTGCCCCTGTGTCAATACACAGAGAAACCATTGCATGAAATTGAAAAATGAAATCACAGGTCAGCTGTGGTGGTGAATGCCTTTAATCCCAACACTTGGGAGGCAGAGGCATGCCGATCTCTGTGAGTTCAAGGTCAGCCTGGACTACCAAGTGAGTTCCAGGAAAAGGCACAAAGCTACACAGAGAACCGCCCCCCCCCAAAAAAAAAAGACAAAAAAGGAAAAGAAAAGTGAAACCAGGATTTTTTGAAGACTATAAGATGCAGAAGAAGCCAGAGTTTCAGGATACCTACCAAGCAGAAGTATTAACAAGCTGAGATAAGAGCCTAAAAGAGAGAAAGGTATTGCAGACAACGAAGCTTAAAAGAGTTGGACATCTGAAAAGTGCTTTGATATCAGCCATAGAGATAGATGCAGTGTTTGTAGTTTTCCAAGCTGTTTTTTGGTGTTACTTTGGTCCAGTATTTCCTCAGTATGCTCCATCTTCTCCCTTTTGAAATTCTAAGGCCTATTTTCTGACATTATATGTTGGGAGTATGAGATCTGTTTTCTAATTTTTGTTTTACTGTGGATTACAGTTAAAGATATTGCTAAGAATCTGAAAAGATAATTTGAGTTTTGGACTTCTAAACAGTATTGAAACTGTAATAGACTATGGGGACTTCTGAAATTGAACTAAATCCATTTTTCATTATGGTATAGCTACAACTATATGTAGACAAATTTCTAAATGGTCTTATTAAATTTAAAAAAATGGAACCAAATATAGGGGTGAAAGCCTTAGCAAGATCAGGGAAATAGGGAAAGCCACTGGACAACCTTACCTCACCAACTCTACAGCTTCCAAATAAAAGTTCCTTCCTGTCAACCCACATCCACATGTCTTGCTGTTCTGCCATCTTATTTGCTCTCTTCATTCAGCTCCAACATTCCTCTTCCTACACAGCTCTGTCACTTCCTGTCTGTCTGTACAGAACCCCAGACCTCCATGGTTAACCAGTATTAGAATTTAAGGCATGCGCCACCACACCTGTTTCCCATGAGGCCTTGAACACACAGAGATCCTGCCTACCAAGTGATAGGATAAAGGTGTGTGCTAACATTTCATGAATTCTGTGGCTATTTTCTCTGATCTCTGGGCAAGCTTTATTCATTAAACACAAATAAATAATCACTACATTTCATGAAAAATAAAATATCACCATATTTCTCCTTTTTTTCTAATAAAAAATAAAAAACAATAAAAAGTGATAACTAATATAAAAAACTATATACAATAAGTCCAAAACAATATATAATATATACAAGCAATAAATACATCAACAATGTCTAGCCCATTAGCATTTGACAAATTAAAAGAAAATATTTCATTATCTATCCTATTTTGGTTAGTCCAAAATGTACCTAATTCACTTTCTATCCTATCTTTTATTACAAACAAAAAACTAACTTATGATGTCTTTCAAACTTATGCACTTAACACCTTTATTCTTAGTGAGTTTCTTTTCTTAATTTCTTACCAAGGAAAACTGTAACTACAACTATCTAAACTTCAGCTCCCTCAGAGATCCAAGAAGGAAATATATTACCTACCAAAACAGGAAGTGCAAACAAGTGACTTCCAAAAAATGTGAGTTATGGTAGAAACAGCCAGCTTCCTGGTTTCTTCTGCAATGTTGTGGCATCATCTTTGGCCTACAAGAGTATGGGGACCAGGGAATGGAATATTGTGATTGAACGTGATTAGCCTGAGTGTGTTCATTCACTTAAATGCTTAGTCATCTGGAAGTAACACTATTTGAAAGGATTAGGAGGTGTGGCGTTGTTGGAGGAAGTATGTCACAGTGGGGGCAATTTGAGGTTTCAAATTCCCATGCTAAGCCCAATAGTTCTTTCCCTTACTGCTGCCTGAAGATCTGGATGTAGAAATTTTGGCTACTTCTCCAAACGTGTGAAGTTGTAACCAAGCTCCAGTTAAAGGCTTTCTTTTTGCTGTGGTCATGGTGTCTCTTCACAAACATGGAAAACTAACTAAAACACCATCTTTAAATAATGTTTCATCAGATGTCAGTCCCTCCAGTAAAGAATATCTATGTTCTATGGCACTGAAATATTTCAATATAGTTCACCATCTGTAAATAACTGATTAATATATTTAGGAATCTATAAAAATAATTTAGTACCTAATAGATAATTATAATTTATATATAAAACAAAACAAAGCAAAAGAGAATGAAGTAGAAGTTCTTAGAATGATCCATCTTTATTAGTCTCTTAAATTATTCCCAGGAAATGAAAATATTCCTTGATCAAAGGTGTAAATCAAAACTGCCCTTTACAAATAATGTTCAATTTTCAATTAAAGGCATTCATTAAAACATATCATTTAGATGTTCAAAATATAAATAATTGATCTTATGCTTGTAATTATAGAAATAAAACAAAAAAGGTATCACCATTTTACAATTTTATACTTCTTCCAAAATGGGACATTATTCAGCTTTCTTTGATACAAATATATTTGTTTAATCTGGTTTTGAGGAATTTGAGAATATTAAAAAAATTAACCACTTTTGTCAATGTTGCTATTGGTTCTTATGTATAAAAATCTTATGTATAAAAATTAAGCTAAACTATCATGTGTCTGACTATATACTTATATTGTACTGAAATCTACAAATTCAGAAACTGATGAAGATATCGATTATGTGAATACAGAGCTCCTATTCTAACTAACTCAATGTTTAGAGTTATCATATAATATTATATTATGGTACATATAGATGAGATGATGCTCACTTGAATATTTGTCAATGGGAAATAAAAATAATATGGCAGTGTTCTAATTACCTGGCCACCTTCCAAGGGAAATTTATTCAATCAATGATTTAAAAATATTTATAAGTTAAAATACAATGAATTATGCATAATAAATTATTCCATTTCTATGGTAACACCATCTTATTTTTAAAAATTTCTGTTCATCTAAGATGTTTGGAGATAAATCCTGTCTAAATAAGTCACAAAAGGCTTTAAATATCAATGAAGATAACTTTATTAGAATTTGATACAAATTCATGATCATATTATTTAAGTCAAAACTTAACTGCTACCTTATTTATTTACATTATTTAAATCTTCCTGGCTTACAATGTTAAGATAAATATTAAAATTTAATTTAAAAAATAATGCAATTATTATTATAATTATTAATGCACATGTATCTTATAAGCTTGGGATTGTGATGTGAAATAGAAATTAATAAATTAAGATAGAACAAACTCTAATTCAGAAAATCTTGCATGTGTTAAAACTGTATCTGAATATTATTCTATAGTATGTGAACTTAATAAATCCTGCTATTTGTATACTTTTTATAGTCTCTTCTTATAATTAGAGAAATTAACAGAAAAAAATTGGAAGTAAGTATGTTAGGTGATTTGTGGTGTCTTTCAACATTTTAGAACCTAAGCTAACGATCCACCTTCACCAATATATAAGGAAATCTTTTAAAGACATACACATTATGAAGAATAAATGACATATTTTTATAATTTTAACTACATGTTTTTATATTATTTTGTCATCCATTGTTCAATATTGTACACAAGAAGTAGGTGATTTATCTATCAAAATGTCAGAATGGGGATATAGAGTAGGCTCCGAGGTTAAGAGAACTGGCTGCTTTTCCAGAGGTCCTGAGTTGAATTCCCAGCAACCATATGGTGGCTAGCAACCATCAATAATGAGGTCTAGTGCCTTCTTCTAGTGTACAGGCATACTGTACATATAATAAATAAATAAATCTTTAAAAAAATATATCAGAATGTATCAGAAATTCTAGTCAATAACTGAGATTGTTTCTTACCTAAGGAAATTATACTCCAATAAGACCAAGTAGAATAAAATAATGTAATCCCTGATACAGTCTTTAAATTCTTTAAACAATGGAAGTTAAATTTATTGTGTAGTGCCTTTTTCATATTTTTGAACAAAGTAGAGAGAAACTAACAAACTTCAAATTTTTAGCCATGTAATATCTCCTGCAAGAACTTCTGACTCCATCAAAATGTAGCTGACTATATCTTTGAGTAATAGGATGTGTCCAATATAGGAGAAACGGAGCCAAATATATTGAACTATGACAGTCTAACACCACTGATCAGTAGAATTCTAAGGGCAATAAATTCAGCAGAAAATTACCTAATCAATAAGATAACAGGTCATATAAATGAAATAATAGATTTTAATATGTAAACTTGGGAAAAGATAGTAGAAGTAGTCATGTCATAAGAATTAAATAGTAGATTATTTCAAAAGAAAACAACTTCATATATTTGAATTTGTGATTTACCATATCTTGAATGTTTCCTTCACATCTATTAAAGGAATAACTCTGTTTTGTGAGAAGATATGAAAATGTTTGTTTGACTGGCAAAGAATGGAAAAATTAAATGAAATACTATATACTTGGCCTATGATTTTCAAGAAAATAGGATCAGATTTTATGCATTTGTCCTATGTTAAGAAATTGCTGATGTTGTTCCAAATTTGCTTCCTATGAAGTCTCTATTGAATTTGGAACCATCTGTGTTTATTAACGACCAGTTAACATTCAGTTTGTCATGCTCCAAAATTCAAGTATTTGATTAAACATCATTGACTACTCTTCAGATTTAGGAAAAGTGAGGGAATGCACAAAGTGATAAATATTACAGTGTCTTGGATCTTGAAATATGGAAATATCAGCATGTATCATTAGCTAGGATCTATGGATACACAAGGCTGATCTATGGATACACAATGCCAACTGAATTGAAATATTTTATTTCTTTCTATTACCTCTCCATTTCATTCCTGATTTTATCTGACTTTCTCTTTAATATCCACTACTTATTTGAGTGTACTGACTAACAAGACCAGCAATTTGCAATGCATTCTCACATAGTTTGGGGGAGACATTTGATCACAGGAAATAAAATAGTATATGAACTATGAGGATGAAACTGAGAAGAAATTGTTAGTAATATTTGATGCTAATATTTTATACTAGTTACATGTTTATTGCTCTAATTGGTGCCATGAATCTGGGAAAGCAGGTCCTAAAAATGAGACAGACTAAAGTTCCATGCATTAGCTGTTAGTCAGAGAATAAGACAACTTATACTCTGAAGGTTAAGAAAAGTAACCTGAGTAACAGTTACAATCTGAAGGTTAAGAAAAGTAGCCTGAATAACATTTACAATCACAAGAACAAGCTGTACATGGCAAAAACTTATTTTTCCATAGAAACATATGGAAAACAATAGCTGAATTAAACCCACTTACATCTACTGTACCTGAGAAGAGCATAAAACACATTCCAAGAACAATTCTAAGTTTTGCAGAAATCAAGGTCACAAGACTCTTGTCTTGTTTTCTTTGAGCTTTCTCACAAGCTTTCAGAATTCTCATGGTTTCATTCTTGGACTAAATTCTGGAAGTTATTCAAAGAATATTTTCTGTAACAATTTTGGAAATCCTTAGCATGATTAAATTGCATTTAGTCTTTTTATTATCTATCTCATAAATATTTGGCTTCCAAATTTTCTTCAAAATACTATTTCAAAGTCTCAGAGGTAGTAGAGAGAGTAACAATGAGTATAAGCATTAGAACACTCATTTTTGCTAACAAAGAGATGTGATTATGATAAGTTATGCATAAACAATTACTATTTCATTATTTGCAGGAGCTGAATCATATGGATCATACAGTACAATGAAATTAATTCTGAAAAAAAATGAACATTGTGAGATGTGTGTGGTGAGGCAGGTAAGTCTGTAAGTTTGAGGACAGCATGGCTTACATAGTAATTTACAGACTAGCCAAAGTTACATGATGAAATCCTATCTAAAAAAAGAAATGTTAGAGGTATTATAATCATTTCCTATTACAGTAGATATTTATAGTGACAAACATGTCATGGTGCTGTTGAAAAAACAGATACTCAAGTAAATGGGATAGAATGCAAAAGAGACAGTAACTTATATAGTTACAGTCATTAGTCATATCATTTTTTAGAATGATAGAAAACATGTGGGAGAAAGAAGCAATGTCTTCAACAAAAAGTGTTCATGATGCTGAATATTGCCACCTAGAAAATTATGCTAGGTTTGTATCATTTATTCTCTCCAAAATTTTTATCCACAATGGAACAAAGACTTTAGCACAAATAACTCAAAACATTGAAACTCCCACAAGAAAGAAAAGGGGAAATATTTGATGGTATAGGCTCAGGAAATGATTTTCTTATTAAGACACTTATAGACAAGGAAGTAATATAAATAAATGACAGTTTTTATTAACTCTAATAAAGACTTCTGAATAGCAAAGCATTCAATTACCACAATGAAGAGACTACAGAATGGAAGAAAATCTGTAAAGGAATGAGGAACTTGTATACAAAATATATGAGTACCTGGAAAAGTAATCACAAAAATAACTAATAATGCAATCAATCAATACATATTCAAATTAATAGAACAGAGAGTTCACCAAGGAAATGCCAATGGCCAGTTCAATCATTAAGCAATTTGTAATGTGATTATTCACAAAAGGGATAAAATCAAAATTCCTTTGAGATTTTTCTCTCATTCTAGACACAGTGGCACCTATCAGGAATAAAATAATAAGGTGCCACTTCCTAAGAAATCAGACTGGAGGAGCTAAGTAAAGATGGGATTATTCAGGGTTTACTGAGATGAAAATTTCTATATTTGTTTATTTCTACAATAATCCCTGATAGTAATGCAATACTACTACATTTATACAGAAAAATCAGTTTTCCACTTGCATTCACCAGCATACATTTTCATCAGGGTATTTTTATATTTTACATTTCTAATATCCTACATATGCTAAGTGCTATGAGGTGGGTACACAATATAACTATGTTCCAAAGTAAGGTTTTTAGCAATTGATAGGAACTTGTAAACTCTGACATACTCCAATAGACTAAAACATTGAGAGGTTCATAATTTCATGAGTGTATTGAGAGGTAATGGATGATTTTAAAGTTTGCTCTTATTGAAGGAAGTATGTTGTTGGTACCTCGGTGGTGTACTTTGGGGGGATTAAATTCTTCTCCTAGCCCCTTGGCTCTCCTTTGCTTTCTCTCCACCAGGAGATGATTTCCTTTTTTTCTGAACTTCCCATCATGACAGTTCCTCCAGATGCAGAGATGGTGTCAACTGAACAGGGACAAGAATAGCTGAAACAATGAGACAATAAGTCGATATCCCAGGGAATTCCTCACAGTAATACGAAGCTGACTAAGACATTGTTAAGATTTTGTTGTTACATGCTGTCATAACTCTTCCTAATCTATGGCTGTGCCTCTGTTTCAATTCAGTTTCCATAGAATGTCTGTATTTAGAGGTGAACTACTGAAGCCAAATAGTTTCTTTCTCATAGAAAAGGTAAGAATAATTTTGACTGTTGGCTAGCATGTTCATAATACTCTATCTTCATATGGAAAAAACAAAAAAACCTAGGATAGCAAAAAGAATCCTGTACAATAAAACAACCTCTGGAGGCATCACAATCCCCGACCTCAAGCTCCACTATAGAGCTACTGTAATAAAAACAGCTTGGTACTGGCATAAAAACCAACGTGTGGAACAATGGAATCAAATTGAAGACCCTGACATTAACCCGCACACCTATGAACATATAATTTTTGACAAAGAAGCCAAAAATGTACAATGGAAAAAAGAAAGCATCTTCAACAAATGGTACTGGCATAACTGGATGTCAATATGTAGAAGGCTGTAAATAGCTCCATATCTGTCACCATGCACAAAACTTAATTCCAAGTGTATCAAAGACCTCAACATAAATCCAGCTACTCTGAACCTGATAGTAGAGAAATTAGGAAGTACTCTTGAATGCATTGGCACAGGAGATCACTTTCTAAATATAACACCAGTAGCACAGACACTGAGAGAAACAACCAATCAATGGGACCTGTTGAAACTGAGAAGCTTTTGTAGAGCAAAGGACAGGGTCAACAAGACAAATCAACAGCCTACAGAATGGGAAAAGGTCCTCACCAAACCCACATCTGACAGAGGGCTGATATCCAGAATATATAAAGAACTCCAGAAATTAGACATCAAAGTGCCCAACAGTCCAATTAAGAAATGGGCTATATTATATTTCAATTCAATTCTTTGATTTTATTAGTGTTCTTCCTTTTCCTATATCCCCTCTATATATTTATTTTATTTTCTACTTGAAATTAGAATGTGCTTGTGGCTCACATATATGTTAAGACACTACTTTCTCTCACCCATAAATAACCAGCTTACTCTGGAGTTCCTAGAAATGCCTGGTAAATGAGAAAATTCATAAATGGAACTCCTTCATATAGTTTAGTGCATTTGCTCTGTTAAAACATTGTTATGTATACAACCTCATAAAAGAAATTTGAAAATCTAATACAAACTCTCCAGGCTTGAAAATGTATATGTCTGTTTCTTTTGTATGAGAAGAGAAGCTCTATTGGCATTGCCTTGGTATTTTTATGAGTAAGTTCCCTTTGTTTAGACAGTAATTCTGAATTATCCAAAAGAAAAAATAAAGGACAGTTTTAATTAATGTGATCTTTAAGTCAGAAAAGTAATACAGCTCAACAGAATTCCTTCTTTAACCCAAAATTTGGAAACAACTAATGATAATCATAGAAGCAAAATATGTTTAGCCAACTCAAATATTATTTTATTATAGAACATAATCTATTCAAATATTAAAGGTAAAAAGTGATTAGATTTTTGGAGTATTTCTACCCAACTGGATAGATTTTATAAGTTAAAACAATGTTAGTATCATTTCCAGATATTTATTGTTGTTGTTGGTGGTTGGTTTGTTTTTTTGTTGTTGTTATTGTTCTTGTTGTTGTTGTTGATTTATTGTTTCTATTAAAAGGAAGCTTTCTTTCCGTAGATATATATAGTTTTACCACAGATTAACATAGTTACATTATTTATAAAGATATTGACATGCATGTATTAGAATAGTTGTGCACAAAGAAGATATATTTAAATATTTCAAAGATTGGCAGTCACTAATTTGAAATTATATTAACTTTTGTAGAAGACAAATAGAAATCTGGTTCATTAGTCAGCAAAAGAGCTTGTAGTTAACAGATTAAAAAGTGAATATTTTATCTTATTCAACTCACTGTTCATAATTGGTCTATGCATTAGCGCTACTATAGTTTTCCATGGCCCATGACACACAACTGAAATAGTCATATGTGACTATTAGAAAAATTCAAATATTTATTATTGATCCAAAGGTTGTGATCCATTAGCTAGGAGAAATGAGAAAAACCTTGAACATTTATACCCATTCTAAAAAGCACTCTTGAAGTATAGGGCCCTTGAGTATTCACAGAGATCAGTGCATAGTGAAAACCAAGAATAAATGAAGTTTAAATATTTATCCCAGTATTTCCCAATGTAACTTCAGTTCATCTTGGCAGATGCTAAAGAGATCTATAAAATACTTTGATTTCAAGTCAAGGTATTCAAAGGTTCTATGGCAGACTCAAAATAAAATGAAGCCACTCGTTAGTGTGACCCTGAAGTTTCATCTGAATTAATGAGACCTGAGATGTCTATGAAAAATGCAGGAGCTTTCTACAGTTTCTAGTAAGCATAAACAGAATGGACTTTTGATAATGACTTTGTCCTTTTTTCAGATGATTTTTATTCATTATTTATCAAATACAAATTTGCATTTAATAAAAAAACTTTCTTTGATACATAGTAGCCAATTCTTTGACATTTTACTCAGAGAAAAACCTATAAGTTGGGAAGCTCATTCAAAAACATGGTCTTCAATTTTTTTTATTTAGCTTTTATTTTTGGCTAGGAGCTCTCTGGTCTTCCCAATTTGTGACACAACTTTCTTTCCACCATGACCATGCATTAGGGAATACTCTGGTTCTATATGGCTTTTTAATTTACCATCTACCAGATAGTAAGAAAGGCAAAGAATTTCCTTCATGTTGACTAAATCTTGGAAATCCTAAATTATTCCCCTATTTCTTATATGAAATTATCCTCTCTGCAGATGAGCTTCATAGCACCAAAAGGTAATTTGTAAGCTTGAAGGGATGAAAGAAGACAAAATTACTACCTAGTAGTGATGTTTGTGATCCACAATAATGGTCAGCATAGCAAGATAGTAAAAGATGCAATAGTAGTATTTTATATCATATTATATTATATTATATTATTGTAATATAATATTATATTGTATTATATTATATAGTATTTATATCTTAGTGATAACCAAAAGCCCATTAACAGGGAGGAAATCATGCCTGTTACAAGAATTCCAGTCAATAACCCATGGCTAGTAAACTCATGGATCTTAGAAAACTTACTACTGTCTCTTCATTAAATCAGTTTAGTTCTAACTGTGTTCTAAATACTTATTCTTATGCTGACTGATAAGTGAAACAGAGCTCTCAATACTCATCAAATAAACTTCTCCTTGCAGATATGAAGATTGTTACATAAAGCCACAATCGGTCAAATTCAAGGGGATAAACTCTCCCACCTTCACAACTGAATTTAGGTTTCAGTTCTCTGAGAAGAACAAAACAGGTGTCTCTTCCAACAAAGGACTATTTATTCACTGTACCCTTACATTCAGGGTCAGGGAAAAAACAAATACAAGTCCTAAGTCAGCCTCACAGTGTCTCAGGGACAAATCCAGCAGCCCCCTTTTTAGTCACATTGGAACTTGCCCAAATTTGTTCAAGTACGTTAAAAAATAATAAGACTAAAGCTCAGCCAATTAAAATTATAGTAGTGTACCTGCTGCTTGCTTAAGCAATCATATTGGAGATAACCTAACTGTTCCTGAAATTCCCCTAGCTGTGATTAAATGGAGCCAGTACACCCCTCTTGGGGTTGTCACCATTTTGTACAGGTGAAAGATCCTGTGTACGCTGGTATAATAAATGCTCTTTGCTTTCTTATTCTTACATACTATTTTAGCCTGGGGTCTTCCTTCAGCATTTCCTCAGAACGTTATAAAATGATGATAAAAACCTGAACATCAAGTGTGTGGTAGTTCGAAAGAAAATGGCCCCCAAAGGGAGTGGCACTATTAGGAGTTATGCTCTTATTGGAGGAAGTGTGTCACATGGGGGCAGAATTTGAGGTCTCTTTTCTTAAACTTTGCTCAGTGTGACAGTCAGGTGACTTCCTGTGGACTGCAAGATGTAGCATACTCAGCTCCAGCACCTTGTGTTCCTGTATGCTGCCATGCTTCCCTTTGTGATGATAGTGGATTAAACCTCTGAAACTGTAAGCAAACCAGCCTTAATTAAATGTTTTCTTTATAAGAGTTGCAGGTGGTCAGCCCTGAAATTGTATACATATAAATAACGCTAAATATGTCCAGCAGTATACATGTGTGTATATATATATAATTCATAATTATTAAAGAAATTAAATTAAATTAATGAATTTTCTATGTAGGAAACTACAAATAGGTGAGAGAAATTTTGTACTATTTTAACTAAAAGTATTAAGGGTAAAATTACTTTAAGAGCCTTAATAACATTGTCTAGCATGTCTTAAGGGTTTAGAAAAAAGCATAATTTCAAATTATAAGCATGGCAATAGTACTGTCTATTTTAACAAAACTCATATGGGACAGAAAGACTCTTAATGTAGGCACAAAGTGGAAACTTGAAAATGTTTTCCTGTAATTAGCATAGGAGGTTTTCTTTAGACAAAAATAGTTAATAAACATATGATCTCTTATTCCTAAGTTTTGAGTTCTACCATACCCTGCATTTTAGTATTTACATTGCATTATTAGTGCCACATTAGCTTCCAGGATGGCAAAATTTGCATTGCCATATTCTTTTTATTCTTGGCTTCTTATTTTATTATTATGTTTTAATTTTAATTTTATACATCAGCCATGGGTTCTCCTGTCCTCCCCGCTCCCGCACCCACCCCCGCCTTCCCCCCAGCCCCTCCCATGCATTCCCATGTTCTCCAGAACCAAGACACCCTTGGGGACTCATTTAAACCTGGTGGATTCAGTACAGGCATGTCCAGTCCCCTCCTTCCAGGCTAAGCATGTGTTCCTGTGTAAGCCAAAGGTTCCAAACATCCAGCTCATGCACCAAGGACAGGTCCCGGTCCCACAGCCTTGGAGCCTCCCAAACAGACCAAGCTCTACAATTGTCTCACTTATCCAGAGGGCCTTGTCCATCTGGGGGCTCCACAGCCATTGGTTTATAATTCACATGCTTCCATTAGTTTGTCTGTTGGTCCCTGTGCTTTTTGCAATCTTGTATACAACAATTCACACTCTTGCAGTCCCACCTCCTTCTTGACTGTTGGACACCTGGAGCTCCAACTGGGGCCTGGCCGAGGATCTCTGCACCCACTTCCATCAGTTATTAGATGAGAGTTCCAAAACAACTGCTAGGGTGTTTAGTCATCTGATCACCAGACTAGGTCAGATCAAGCCAACCCTCCACCACTGCCAGCAGTCTACAGATGATATATCATTGTGGATTTCTGGGGACCTCTCAAGCACTCTGCATATTCCTGTTCTCATGTGGTCTTCATTTATCATGGTCTGTTATTCCTTCTTCTCCCTTTCTGTTCTTGATCCAGCTGGGATCTCCTGCTCCCCTAAGCTTTCTTTCCCTCAAATCTTGCCCTTCATTACTGCCACTGTCGTCTAGGTTGTTTATGAAGATCCCACTGTCGTCCAGGTTCATGTAGATCTCATCCATTTCTCTGTCATTGGGTGATCCCTGGGTCTTTCCTAAAGTCCAGTTTTCTAGGTAGCCTCCCTTAGTTGTGTAGCAGTCTAGTCATATTTGATTTACATCTAGTATCCTCCTATGAGTGAGTAAATACCATGTTTGTCCTTCTGAGTCTGTGTTACCTCACTCAGGATGATTTTTTGTAGATCTATCCATTTGCCTGCAAACCTCATGGTGACATTGATTTTCTCTGCTGAGTAGTACTGCATTGTGTATATGTAACATATTTTCTTTACTCATTCTTCAGTTGAAGGGCATCTAGGTTGTTTCCGGGTTATGGCTATTACAAACAATGCTGATATGAACATAGCTGAGCAAATGCCCTTGTGGTATGATTGAGCATTCCTTGGGTATATGCCCAAGAGGGCTACAGCTGGGTCTTGGGGGAGATGGATTCCCAATTTTCTAAGGAAGCGCCATATTGATTTCCAAAGTGGCTGTACAAGCTTGCATTCCCACCAGCAGTGGAACAGGGTTCCCCTTGCTCCACATGTTCTCCAGCATAAGCTGTCTTCTGTGCTTTTGATCTTAGCCATTCTAAAAGGTGTAAGTTGGTATCTCAGAGTCTTTTTGATTTGCATTTCCTGGGTAATTAGGGATGTTGAGCAATTCCTTAAATGTCTTTCAGCCATTTGAATTTCCTCTGTTGAGAATTCTCTGTTTAGTTCTATAGCCCATTTCTTAATTGGACTGTTGGGCATTTTGATGTCTAATTTCTTGAGTTCTTTATATATTCTGGATATTAGCCCTCTGTCAGATGTGGGTTTGGTGAAGACCTTTTCCCATTCTGTAGGCTGTTGCTTTGTCTTGTGGACCGTGTCCTTTGCTCTACAAAAGCATCTCAATTTCAGCATGTCCCATTAATTGATTGTTTCTCTCAGTGTCTGTGCTGCTGGTGTTGTATTTAGAAAGTGATCTCCTGTGCCAATGCATTCAAGAGTACTTCCTAATTTCTCTACTATCAGGTTCAGAGTAGCTGGATTTAAGTTTTGTGCATGGTGACAAATGTGGATCTATTTGCAGCCTTCTACACATTGACATCCAGTTATGGCAGCACCATTTGTTGAAGATGCTTTCTTTTTTCCATTGTACATTTTTGGCTTCTTTGTCAAAAATCATATGTTCATAGGTGTGTGGGTAAATGTCAGGGTCTTCAATTCGATTCCATTGGTCCACATGTTGGTTTTTATGCTAGCACCAAGCTCTTTTTAATACAGTAGCTCTATAGTAGAGCTTGAGGTCTGGGATTGTGATGCCTCCAGAGGTTGTTTTATTGTATAGGATTATTTTGGCTATCCTGGGTTTTTTGTTTTTCCATATGAAGTTGAGTATTATTCTTTCCAGATCTGTGAAGAAATGTGTTGGTAATTTGATGGGAATTGCATTGAATTTGTAGATTGCTTTTGGTAAGATTGTCATTTTTACTATGTTAATCCTGCCTATCCATGAGCATGGGAGATCTTTCCATTTTCTGACATCTTCTTCAATTTATTTTTGCAGGGACTTTAAGTTCTTGTCGTATGGGTCCTTCACATATTTAGTTAGCGTAACCCAAGGTATTTTATATCATTTGTGGCTATTGTAAAGGGTGATATATCTCTGATTTCCTTCTCAGCCTGTTTGTCTACTGTATATATGAGGGCTACTGATTTTTTTTTAGTTGATCTTGTATCCTGCAATATTGCTGAAGGTTTTTATTTGCTGTATAGGTTGCTTGGTTGTATTTTTGGGGTCACTCATGTATACTAACATGTCATCTGCAAATAGGGAGAGCTTGACGTCTTCCTTTCCAATTTGTATCCCCTTAATCTCTTTATGTTGTCTTATAGCTCTGGCTAGAACTTCAAGTACTATATTGAATAAGTATAGGGAGAGGGGACAGCCTTGCCTTGTTCCTGATTTTAGTGGTATTGCTTTGAGTTTCTCTCCATTTAATTTGATGTTGGCTGTTGGCTTGCTGTAGATTGCCTTTATTATGTTTAGGTATGTTCCCTGTATTCCTGATTGCTCCAAGACCTTTTTCATGAAGGGGTGTTGGATTTTGTCAAATGCCTTTTCTGTATCTAGTGAGATGATCATGTGTTTTGTTTTTTTTTTTTTCTTTGAGTTTGTTGATATGGTATATTACGTTGATGGACTTTTGTATGTTGAACCACCCTTGGATCCCTGGGATGAAGCCTACTTGATAATGGTGGATAATTGTTTTGATGTGTTCTTGGAGTCTGTTTGCCAATTTTATTGTGTATTTTTGCATCAACGTTCGTGAGGGAGATCGGTCTGTAGTTCGCTTTCTTTGTTGCATATTTGTTTGGTTTAGAAATCAGGGTAATTGTAGCCTCATAGAAGGAGTTTGGTAATATACCTTCTGCTTCTATTGTGTGGAACAATTTAAAGAGTAGTGGTATTAAGTCTTCTTTGAAGATCTGGTAGAATTCTGCATTGAAACCATCAGGTCCAGGGCTTTTTTTTGCTGGGAGACTTTTAATGACTGATTCTATTTCCTCAGTGGTTATTGGACTGTTTAAATGGTTTATCACGTCTTGATTTAACTTAGGTATGTGGTACCTATCCAGAAAATTATCCATTTATTTTAGATTTTCCAGTTTTGTGGAGTAGAGTTTTTTGAAATATGACCTGATGATTTTCTGGATTTCCTCATTGTCTGTTGTTATGTTCCACTTTTCATTTCTGATTTTGTTAATATGGATGCTCTCTCTCTGTCTTTTGATTAGTTTGGATATGGGCTTGTCTATCTTGTTGATCTTTTCAAAGAACCAACTCTTTGTTTCATTAATCCTTTGTATTGTTCTCTTTGTTTCTACTTTTTTTATTTCAGTTCTCAATTTGATAATTTCCTGGCGTCTGTTCCTCCTGGGAGACTTTGCTTCTTCCTGTTCAAGGGCTTTCAGGTGTGCTGTCAAGTCACTAGCGTGAGATTTCTCCAGCTTCTTTATGTGGGCATTCAGTGCTATGAATTTCCCTCTTAGCACTGCTTTCATAGTATCCCATAAGTTTGGGTATGTGGTGTATTTATTTTCATTGATCTCTAGGAAGTCTTTAATTTCTTTCTTTATTTCTTCTTTAACCCTATTGCTGATTCAGTTGAGCATTGTTCAGTTTCCATGAGATGGTAGGATTTCTGTAATTTTTTCCTGTTGTTGGAATCTAACTTTAAACCATGGTGGTCTGATAGAACACAGGAAGTTATTCCAATTGTTTCGTATCTGTTGAGATTTGCTTTGTGGCCAAGTATGTGGTTGATTTTAGAGAAGGTTCCATGGGGTGCTGAGAAGAAGGTATATTCTTTTTTGTTTGGATGGAATGTTCTGTAGATATCTATTAAGTCCATTTAAGCCATAGCATCAGTTAAGTCCATTATGTCTCTGTTAAGTTTCAATTTGGCCGATCTGTCCAGAGGTTAAAGTGGGATGTTGAAGTCTCCCACTATTAATGTGTGGGGTTTTATATGTGATTTAAGCTTTAGTAATATTTCTTTTACATATGTGGGTGCCTTTGTGTTTGGCGCATAAATGTTCAGAATTGAAATTTCATCTTGGTGGATCTTTCCTGTGATGAGTATGTAATGTCCTTCATCATCTCTTTTGATTGATTTTAGTTTGAAGTCTATTTTGCTGGATATTAGAATGGCTACACCAGCTTGCTTCTTAAGACAATTTGATTGGAAAGTCTTTTCCCAGCCTTTTATTCTTAGGTGTCTGTATTTGAATTTGAGGTGTGTTTCTTGTATGCAGCAGAAAGATGGGTCCTGTTTTCATGTCCATTCTATTATTCTGTGTCTTTTTATAGGTGAATTAAGTCCATTGATATTAAGGGATATTAATGACCAGTGATTGTTTGTTCCTATTGTTATTTTTATTTTTTGGTAGTATTGTGTACTGTTCTTCTTTGGGGTTTACTGCTGTGGTGTTATCTATTGCCTGTGTTTTCATGGGTGTATCTGCCTTCCTTAGGTTGGAATTTTCCTTCTAGTGCTTTCTGTATGGCTGGGTTTGTGCATAAGTATTGTTTAAATCTGGTTTTGTCTTGGAAGTTTTTGTTTACTCCATCTATGATGATTGAAAGTTTTGCTGGGTATATTAGTCTAGGCTGGCATCTATGGTCTCTTAGTGTCTGCATTGTATCTGTCCAGGTCCTTCTAGCTTTCAAAGTCTCCATCGAAAAATTGGGTGTTATTTTGATGGGTTTGCCTTTATAAGTCACTTGGCCTTTTTTCTTTGCTGACCTTAATATTTATGTTTAGTTGTTTAATTATTATGTGGCAAGGGGACTTTTTTGGGGGGTCTAGTCTGTTTGGAATTCTATAGGCTTCTTGTATCTTCATAGGCATTTCCTTCTTTAAGTTGGGAAAGTTTTCTTCTATGATCTTGTTAAATATATTTTCTGTGCCTTTGAGTTGGTATTCTTCTCCTTCCTCTATCGCTATTATTTGTAGGTTTGGTGTTTTCATGATGTCCCAAATTTCTTGGAAATTTTGGGTCATAACTTTGTTGATTTTAGTGTTTTCTTTGACTTATGAATCTTTTTCTTCTACAGTATCTTCAACACCAGAGATCCTCATGCCTCTGCCTCCTTCAACAAATCCTACTGGTGTGTACCACCACATCAGCTGGATGCTAGAAGTCTAACTTATTGCACATCCAAGTCTATTTATTTCTACGGGAGCTATTGACCTTGTCTTATTTCGATTTTAATTCAAACAAATTCCTAGTAAAGAATACAGTATATGTTCTACAACATTTTCAATTACACATTCAGTTAGGCTGTTAAGTAGAGATTCCTATAGTCCATTCCTCAAGAATCAATGGCAAAATCTATAAGAAATTTGAAGTATAGCTCACATTCAGAATGCTCATTTATACATAAACATAACCTCAGAATTGGAAAATTATTTCTGTCACACCATCTCAGCTGAATGTAAAAATATAACACATGAAAATCGCACTCAATAGCCAAACTGTTAGCATTTTACATTGAGGGAGAGAAAGACAGAGAATATTATTAAATTCAGTAGTTCATTTATTTATTTTTGTCCATTTTCTCTTTATACTTTCAATAATTATTTATTAATTAATTAACATATAAAATATATACAATAGACATTTAAACTTTATGTCTATTCACTGTAAAATCTCTCAGCTGACCTGAGATAGTTGTTTTATTTGCTCTTTATTCACATAATCTGATGTAATTCTTGCAAGATATCATGTTCTTGTTAACAATTATTGAATGAGTGTGTTAAGTTAAATTTGCTATGCAAATGCAATGAAATATAAAGTAAAGTAAAATAAATAATCTAAAAAGAAAAAAATTAGAAGTCTCATGCTTAACATTTTGTTGACAGGCTAAGAAAAATAGTACTGGGAAAGAATTTTAGGTAGCATTGAGACAGACTTGCATTAGTAGAATTATTCAGGTGTAGGCCAGAAACAAATAAATGCTATGGAATGAAAAACTGAGCTATCCATAAATAGATTATTTTATATTTAAATATGATAAGAGATTTTTTATAAGGAATAGTCTTACATGATTGTAGAGCTAAGAACATTCAAGATCTGTAATTGGTAAAATAAAAGCCAATGGTATAAGTTCTATTGAAACATTCCAATGGTGATGCTGGTTGGTGACTTGGTAGGAGAAAAATTACTTACTATCGTGCTCATTCTTTCAGCTTTTACTTTTGAATACCTTATAAAAGCAACATAAGTTTTTGTTTTGAAACATAGTTCAAGGTACAGTACATCGTGATAGTAAGTCGAGGTCACAATAGCCAGAACTAACTGATTGATTATATACACAAACAGAACAAAAAGACACATTGAGATGAATGATACTACTTAGCTCACTTTTTAAAATTTATTCATTGCAGGACCATGTTCCTAAGGCACAGTAGATTGATATTCCCATTTAAATTAATTTAATCATAATAATATCCTATAGACATGTCCAGTGGCTCATTTTCTAAATTCCATCGAATTGACAAGTGAGATTAACCATCACAACTCCACCTCTTTTCTACTTGGGACCAAAACACATTGCTTGAAATCATACTCTCCTGTCATAATTAGCTTCACTTTCAACTTGACAGACCTGGTAAAAGGACCTTCAGTTAAAGAATTTCCTCCATCAGATTGGCTAATGACCATGTCTGTAGGGCATTTTCATAATTGCTGATTGATATAGGAGAGCCCAAGAAACTGTGGTTTGTGCCATTCCATGCCTAGGCAGGTGAAAATCAGCTATATTAGGAATGTAGTTCAGCAAGCCATGGAACACCAAAGCTGTAAGAAGCTTTCCCCCATGGCGTATTTCATTTCCTGGCTCCAGGTTCCTGCCTCAAGCTCATAATCTGTCTTCCCTCAATGATGAATCGTGATATGAATTGTAAAACAAACTCTTTCTTCCTCTAAGTTGCTGTTGGTCAGCTTTTTATCACTGCAAAAGAATGTAAAGTAGAACATAAATGGTACCTAATGTACTTAAAGTATTTCTATGAAGGACTAAGCAATGTTTTATGGGAGGATTGTATATGTTTGGAATTTGGGGGCTAGAAAAGCCATTGGCTCCTTGTGCCTTAATGGGCTTTCTGTGAGAGCCTGGAAGATAAGAATGCTGAAAGAATTCAGCAATGTGACTGGCTTGCAAAGTTTCAGAGAGAAACAATGATTCTATTACTACTGCTTGTGTAATGTTTTCAGGTATGAGTCTGTGGAAAAGGGACTTTTGCTTTCCTGGAAGAATGGATGCTGGATAGCTGAAGCTGAAAAATCAACTGTGCTGTATCTATATAAACTATCAAGTACACTGCATGGAACATTGTAAATATGAAAGTACTCCTTGAATTACTGAATTATGATTGGATAAACTTAATAATGGTATATTATCCCGTTGTAAAAAAAAAACAAACAAACAAAAACAAAAACAAAAAACAAAAAACAAAAAACAAAAAACAAAAAACAAAACCAGGAACATACACTATTATAATATCAATGAAAAATAAAGCATCTAAAGAGTGGAATAAATATTCATATATCATCCGTGAAGTTAAATCTTCTTGGACGGTCAGCCCATAGAAGCTGTAGTTCAAAAGGGGCCAATGTTTCATCTTAGTATAGTAGAAAAACTTGTTAACACATGGATGTGCTACATGTTCTTGGTTTTGAATGCAAAATGCTGTCCTGGAGAGCAGCTGAAAATTGGCACTGTGATGATCCAGGAGAAGCCATTCTTGAAGGTGCATCTGTAGGTGCTATAGAGATTCCAGAATATTGAAGATGCCAGAACCAGAACTGTGAATGGACAACCGATGTTGGGCAGAGACTGCAACTGCCTGTAAGTCAAGCTGTGTGCACTGTGGATGGAAGAGCTGACTAATTGGAGCCACGTACATTCTTTGGATACCAGGAGATGGTGAGTTCCAGATGTTGTATTTTGAGGTGTTTATATTGATGCATTTTCGCTTTGCTTGGATTTTACTGCATTTGTGCTCCATTTCTCTGCTCTTTGAATAGCAAATACTGTGACTTATTTTAGAAATTTTGGCGCTCAAAATAAAAAGACCTTGGAGATTTAAGAAGAAATTAGCCTTCTCTCATATTATACCTTTTTAAGAAATGTAAATTTTGTTTGTAAGTACTGTATACACATTATTTCCACCCTCTCCTCAATCTACCTCTTCTATTGCCCCCCCCACTCCATTTGGATTAGACTATAACATGCCTGTGGGACATTTTTTATTGTTAATAGATATAGGAGGATCCAGTCCCTCAGGGCAATGCCATCCTTTGGAAGGTGAGCCTGGACTGTATAAGAACTGCAGCTGACTAAGCCATGGATAATAATCCAGTAATCTGCATTCTGTTGTTGTCTCTCCTTCGGTTCCTGCCTCCAGATCCTTCGTAGGCTCCTGATGTGGCCTCCTCCAGTGATGGACCATCAGCTTTTGGAAAAATAAACTCCTTTCTCTTACAAGATGTTTTTGATTTGTATTTTATTGAGAACATTAAGCCAGATATGAAGAGCAACACAGTATGTAATTTCCCTCCATGCTCTGTTTCATTTTCTGCATCCAGAATCCTATCTTAAGCTCCTATCCTGGCTTTCCTGGATGAGGAATGACCATGTGGAAATACGAGACAAATAAATTATTCCTCTCCCCAAGTTATATTTGATCTGGTTTTTTAAAACTTTAATAGCAGCAGAAAACAAATGGAGGTGTCTTCTACCATTTTTTTCCTGAGAGTTTCATGTTCTTTACATAATAAAAATATGCCATTTGACTTTTAAAGTATATATATTCTCCAACAATTCCAACAGTTTAACATTGCAAAGTTCATATTCTGTATGTGATTCAAGGAAATTTCTTAACTGTAATGTTACATAAAATTTAAAAGAAGCATACTGCATACTTTTAACATATAATGGTACAGGATAAACATTTACATTACAAAATGAGAGAACTAAGGTACAGCAAAGAATGTTCAAAACATACAAGACCAAAATCTACAGGGCAAACACCAAATCCTGTATTTCTATGCCTTGCATCTTATGCTCATGATGAAAATAGTTGAGGTCCAGAGGACTTAGCCATAAGTCTATATTTATGTCACCTTCTGCACATATACCTTCTGTCTAACATAGTTACTACTCAATGTCTATGGCATTCCTGTGTGTATTTCTTCTGTTCGTGGCATCACCAATATCCTGATGTCTCCACTGAAACTTAAGATTCACCTTCACAGGTTCATGAAATGGAATTTCAGGGACTCCTTCCACAGATTCTGACCCTGTGACATACTGGATGGATTCAGCTGCTCTATGAAACTGTGGAGCAGGAATCTTGGTTGCTTAAAAATCTTGCATCTTCCTTACTTACAAAACCATTGTGATTAGGAAAAAACTACCATTTTTTTCTTTTGTCAAACTGAGATGTAGCTTAGTTTCCTTGAATCATAGCTATATCAGCTTCCATGTGTTGTTAACCCAGAGGAAACATTACACAGATATGAGGCAACCCACTTCACTTGGTATTTTCTTCTTCTAAATGAATTTGGAGGTGTACAAGATGGAGTCTCCCATGGGTAAAAATTTGCACTGAAGATGTATTTTCTATTGTCCCAGTAAAACACAGGCAGTTTCTCTCCAGTCCTTCCAATATCTTTAACAATTGCAGATTTCTCAGGATGAGTCTAGATGTGATCCTGTCTTGAATTTTTTTTTCTGCCAAACAAGTCATCCAATTATCTCAAATTTTAACTTTATAATAATTCTCAGAACACATGCAGAGTGAAACCAAATTTTTGGTAAACATCATACACACAGCTCCAAAGGCTGTTCCTGAGAGAGTCCTTGTTCTCTGATGAAGTGTTCTGAGCCTGGCCGTCATTGTGTGTATTTCTGTCAGTATTCTTTCAATCTAAACTTTCACTAAGATTAATTATTAAACTCTGCTGCCAACATACAAGGGATTTTGTAACTCAATGAATGAGTTACAAGGTCATGTTACCAGTGTCTAGAATCTGGACAGAGTATCTACAGGTTTGCCCTCCTATTTAAAGAATTAAAAGAATGGCTCATAGAGATTGCAGATTAACAGGGAACTTCATTCACAGTGAAATAGCAGCACTGATCAGAAAGAAATATACAAGATTGACAGTGGGCCACATGAGTGACTGTACTCCAGGGCTCGAATTAATATTAGGGCTTCTCTTGATTTGGTTTGAAAGAAGATAGTATTTGGTTGTTAAGGGACATGGAATGAGTAATTTTCTATCTTGATTTACAAAATAAATTACCTAACATTTCTATATTGTGCATGTCTGATGATGCATCTTGTTTTATCATGCCTAGTCATACATATGCACAAGATAGTAAGTGGTGGAGTCTTTCTAAAATCCATATTTCTGAACAAAGTTTGCCTCATAGGTCATGCACCCCAAACCCTTTAAGGCTAGATAAACTTTTCTATTCTAGTGCCCAGACGTAAGAACACAATTTGTCCAAATTTGATGGTAATTAAGGGGAAAGAAACTTTTGTCACAGTTCAGAGTGGGGTGTGTGCAACTTGATGTAAGCAGGGGTCCTAGATTGACACCAGGTACTTAGGCACTTTTCTAGGGAGGGATGAGTGTGAATACTATGTATGCTTTGTGTTTCTAGAATGTCAAGAACATTGGACTAGAACAGGTCAAGTATAGCCCAAGCCAAGTCAAATCCCAGATTGATAAGCTATGTCCTATGCTTGCCTATTTTAGTCAAATTTCTCACAGCAGTATCCTCATTTCTTAATATTAGCTTTCTGTCTTAGTTACTTTTCCAGTTATTTTGAATAATTAGTAAATAAGACTGGAGAAATGGCTTATTGGATAATTGTGTTTGCTGCTATTCCAGAGGTCCCAAGTTCAGTTCCTTGAATATGTATAGGATGGTTTCAAATGGCCTGTAACTCTAGGATTCCAATCTCCTCTTTCAGACCCCACAGGAACACATCCAAATTAAACAAACACAAGGACACATAACTAAAGTAAAAAATAAAATGTACAACAGAGAAGCAATTTGAGAGAAAATATTTATTGTGACTCACAGTCCAAGACACAATCCATCAGATCAGACCAGATAAATGAAGGCAGTGAAAGTTTAAAGCAACTGGTCACATTGCATCCCATGTTGGGAAAAGAAAAATAAATGTTTGTGTTTAGCCTCTCTGTGTCTTATTCCCTCCATCTCTTTCTTTCTTTTCCTCTCTTCCTCTCTTCCCCCCTCTTTCTCTATCTGTCTCTGACTGTCTCTCTGTCTCTCTGTTTCTCTGTCTCTCTTTCTCACATCCAGAATCCTAGTTCAAGTGACACCCATAGTGAGAAGTCTCCACAGTTTCAAATGTTTTTGACATAGGAAATTCTAGATTACATCAAGTTGACAACTGAGATTAGCTCTCACAGGTAGCATATACAGTACACACAGCCATAAGGTCAATCTTCAATATGACAAAATAAATTAAAGTTTGTGAGACAGAAGAGAAGTTCAAAGAAACCAATAAACTTATGTGTGGGCATGAATCACATAAAAAGAGTGTCTTGTTAACTTTGAGATGGTTGCTTCTTCAGCTTATATGGTGAGACACATTAACACTAGCAGTGAAACTGTTAGTGTCATTTAAAAGACATGTTGAGACACCCAGAAACACATTTAGCCAATATCTGGGTAACTCAGGATATGGCTAAGTTGTTATATAAAATTGATCAATGTGTCAGCAAATTTATGGCCCCAAAAATGTCTAGACACAATCAAGATCAAGGAGTAATTGGTAGAATAAACATAGTCAAGATTTTTCTTAGGACATCAAGAGAAATTACTTATTGATTAATAAAGAGTGTTAGAGAAAATACTATCATTGTTTGAAATAAAATTTAAGAAGAGGGTGAAAGTTTATCAAAGTGTTAACTTCTTAAAATTTTATTTAATATTCATATATAAATAGAATATGTTTGGGTCAAATCCATCCCCATTTCCTACCCTCAAATTACTCCCTTCTCTCCCTAACATTTTCACTTCTGAACTTTGTATGTTCTTTCTCTCTTTTCATATCCACTGAATTTAATACTGTCTGTACATGCATGAGTATAGAACAATCAGCTGGATTACAATTATCCTCTCAGGACCTCATCCCTCAGAAAATTCACTTCCCACCTTCACAGCATCTAATAGTTTCTCGTACAGGAAGGAATAAGAGACGTCATGAGCCACTTTCTTATTCATGATGGGATTCTGTCTGGCTTGATCATCTGAAAGTCTTATTGATGAGGTCTCAGCCCCTGTGAGCTCATGTGTACAAGTTTCTGTTATGTCTATAGAACACTGTTTTACTAAAAGTATCTACTCTTTCTGGATTTTACACTCTTTCCATCACCTTATCCATGAGTATTTCTGAGTTTCAACTAGCTTGGTTCAGTTTTTGCTGTAGATTTCCCCAACATGATGTTTGCCCTGGCTCACAGAATCCCTCTTCTCTCTTAGACTGAACTCCTGGAGCTCATCCTGGTGCTTGGCTGTACCTCTGCATCACAGCAATAGTACCACTAAGAAAACCATCATATCTTGTGAATGGCAATTTCTCTTAGAGTAATGACCATACACTAATGAGAGACACATTCTTTGCATGAGATGTTCCCATTTTAAAGAAATAGAGATTTTGTTGCAGTGCTTCTCTTTAGCCTGAGAAGCTCTCAATATTCAAGAGATAATGCGCCTGTCATGTTTTTTTTTATTTATTTATTTTTATTTCTTCTAATAGTTTGCAGGTATGACATAAAGACAAGAAGCAAGTCAAGTGGATGCTGGGAAATGAATTTGAGTTCTCTGGAAGAGAAGCAAGAATTTTTAGACACTGGTCCATTCTCTATGCCTCCAAAATAAATACATTTGATAAATTTCAGTTAAGTATAAGTGCCATTTATATAGTTTAGGAACAGATATAAATTACATGGATGGGGTGATATATGTATGGAGATAGTGGTATCTATATTTATGTTTAGCTCATGCTGAAAATTACTATCTTCCTTGGGATATTTCAAAATGAGTATATTTTAAGATATTTGATAAATGAAATATCTTTTCTGGGCTTTAAAATAAAGATTCATGTGATAGGGGTTTTACTTTCAAAACAGATTATTTATATTTTCCTGTGAAAGTACTTTAATATGTTGCAATATGGCATTAATGACAATACCTTGTTTAACTTTCTTACCTAGTGAAATGTACCAGAGGAACAAATGGGTCTATTTCAGTTTACAGTGTATGTTTACATTTACTCAACAAAATATAGGCTGTGTTAGCACATTTTCTTTCCAGATAACCTTAGTAGCACATGAAAAATCATCTTTGAGAGGACCACATATTTGCTGGCCTTCAAACATTACTGATTTCTTCCTAAATTTTTTTATTATGAACAGCTGAGATTGTGCTTAGAATCATAAGAGAAAATTTATTTAAGTATCATAGAATAAGTCAATAGTTTATATTTTATATGAGAGAAACCTGATTTGTATGCTAGATGTATTTTTAAGTAATTTCTTAAGACAATTGTCTTAAAGAGGATTTTTATTTCTGTGATAAGACACCATCATGACCATGGCAACTTTTTTTTTTTTTTTTTTTTTTTTTTTGAGAAAGGGTTTCTCTGTCCTGGATCTTGCTTTGTAGACCAGGCTGGCCTCAAACTCACAGAAATCTGCCTGCTCTGCCTCCTGAGTGCTGGGATTAAAGGTGTGCACTACCACTGCCCAGCCATGGCAACTTTTATAAAGGAAAACATTTTACTGAGGTGTCTTGCTTACAGTTTTCGAGGTTCAGTCCATTATCATAATGACAGGGAGCATGGCAGCATGCTGGCAGATGAGAGCTAGGAGTCTTGAAAGCAAGAGGAAGTCGAAGGAGACACTGGAATGTATCTTGAGCATAGGGAAACAAAAAGCCTTTACTCACAGTGACACACATAATCTACCAAGGTCATGCTCACTCCAGCAAAGCCACACCTCCTAGTGCCACTTCCTATAGTATTATGGGGGCCAAATACTTTCAGTCACATTCCACTCCAACGCTTCTAAAACATTTTAACATTATCATAATGCAAAATGCCTTTAGTCTACCTTCAAAAGTCATAGTCCATCACAGGCTGAGGAGTGCTTAAAAGCTTAAAGTTCAAAGTCTCTTCTGAGATTCAAAGGGTATCTTAACTGTAATCTCCTTTAAAATAAAAATAAAATAAAAAAAATTCAAGTCATATACTTCCAACCTATAATGTCATAAGATATACATTAGCATTCCAAAACATGGAGAAAAGAGTATAGTGAAGAAATACTGGACCAAAGCAAGACCAAACACCAGCTGGGCAAACTCCAAACTCTGAATCAAAATATTCTTCAGTTCTCTAACTCTAATCATCTTTGTTGATGGCAACACATGGCTTTCTCTTGGGCTGGTTCCACTCCCAAATAACAGCTCTGCTTATCAGGTATTCCATGACTCTGGCATCTCTAAAATCTTGGGTTCTCCAAGGCAGTCCAGGCTTCAGGCTCACAGCTAAACACAGTGGTCTTTCTACTAGGGCTCCATTCAGGGATACCCCTGACACACACCTGACTTTAATGGTATTCCTTAGTCATGGAAGCAATTTCCATAACCCATTTCTTCTGTCCTTAAATTTAAAGCCAGACCATGTGCCCACAGCTGCCAAGCTATGCTGCTTGCTAGTGCTGGAACATGGCCTCCTCATTCAATTACATCTTCACTAGCTTCCTGTCTTTCACTGCCTAAGCTTGATTGTCCTGTAACTTGTTCTGCAGACCAGGCTGGCCTCAAACTTAGAAATATATTAGCCTTATCTTCCTAGTGCCTTAAAGGTGTGTCCCACCATCGCAGCATCAAGACTTTTATTAATTCCTTTTCACAAGTAGAAAACTAAATTGAATGGGATCTTGCCCTGAGGTCACCACTTCCTTTATGCCATTTCTTGATCCATTTATCTCCTTAAACACAGGATTTAGCTCCATTTTACTCTCTGGTGCTCTTTTTCTCCTCAAAATTTGTATTTTGTAATTTATTCTATTCAGCTTATTCTTTTTCATTACAAATCTTCATTAAAGTTATCACTAATATCCACTCAACAGACTCTCTAATAGGCTCTTTTGACATTTTTTTCTGCCAACAGAATTAATCCAAAATTCTTCATTTTAGCCTCAGGTAGTAATCCAAAACTTTTCTATTGATTTTTGCTCCTTTGCTCTTAGCTTGTGGTGGGGCCTGTCACCCAGCTCCCAAATAAAGCACACACTGGGAGGCCTTAGCTTGGCTTGTTTCTTGCCAGCTTTTCTTAACTATTTATTTCATCTTCCTTTTGCCGCTGGGCTTTCCTATTTCTGTATAGTTCACTTTCACTCTTACTCCATGGCTGGCTGGGTGGCTGGCTCCTAGCATTTTTCTTTCCTTGTTCTCTTGCTCCTGCTTCTTTTCTTCCCAGATTTCTCCTTCTATTTATTCTCTCTCTCTGCCATCCCTGCCCATCCTTTCTTCTGCTTTGCTATTGGCTGCTTAGCTCTTTAGTAGTAGACCATCAGGTGTTTTAGACAGACATAGTAACACAGCTTCATGGAGTTAAACAAATGTAGCATAAAATAATGCAATATAACTTGGTATCAGTAAACAAATGTTCCACAGCATAAACAAATGTAGCAAATCTTAAATTACTAGTCTTCAATACCTTTTACTTTAGCCTCAGGCAGACTCTTCAGAGAGGGGCAAAGGCAGCTACTTTCTTCACCAAAATATAACAAGAACCATCTCTAGGGAACATACTAGCATATTCGTTTCTTCTGAACCTTCTTGAGTGAACTACCAACAATTCAAATAACTCAGCACTTCCGTCTTCCACTCTCTTATTAGTATGGCTCATTAAGAACTACTCAAAGCAATATACTGCTTTTTTAAAAAATTATTATTATTATTCTCTCTTTTTTATTTATTTAAAAAAATTTCATTTTACATATCAACCACAGTTCCTCCTCCCATCCTTCCTCCCACTCACCCCTACCCCTGCCTTTTCACAGACCCACCCTCTATCCACTCCTGCAAAAGGGTAAAGCCTCCCATAGGGAGTCAACAGAGCCTGGTACATTCAGTTGAGGCAGGACCAAGCCGCTCCCTGCTGCATCAAGGCTGAGTAAGGCATCTCACCATAGAGAATGGGCTCCAAAAAGACAGCTCATGCACCAGGGATTATACTGCTTTTATAACCCAAAGCACCAAAGTCAAAATTCCTCAAACAAACAAACAAAAAACAAAAACCATGGTCATTCCTTTCACAGCAATACCCCACTTTTGCTGTGGGATAATGCTTTTGTACATTGGTTTAATAAAGTGCTGATTGGCCAGTATCCAGGCAGGAAGTATAGGTTGGTTAAACACATAAGGAGAATTCTGAGAAGAGGAGGGCTGAGTCAGGAGACATCAGCCTGCAGTCAAGGGAGCAGTATATAATGGCACACAGGTAAAACCACAGAACATGTGGCAACATATAGATTAAGAGAAATGGATTGAATTTGTAAGAGCTAGTCAGTAGTAAGCCTGAGCTAATGGCCTAGCAGTATTAATTAATAAAAACCTCTGTGTGTTTACTTGGGCTTGAGTGGCTATAGGCCAGATGGGACACAGGAAAACTTCGGCTACACACACCTGGTATCAACTTCTGTCTTAGGGTTTTATTGCTGTAAAGCAACACCATGACAATAGCAATGCTTATAAATGAAAGATTTAATTCAGGTGTCTGGCTTATTGTTTTAGAGTTTTAGTACATTATCATCATGGCAGGGAACATAGTGCTGGAGGAATAGCTGGGAGTCTTACACCTTACAGGCAATAAGAAGTCAACAGAGATACTAGGCCAGGGCTATTATGAGCATGGTAAACCTCAAAGCCTGCCCACACATTGACACACTTCCTCTAACAAAGCCATACCTACTCAAAAAAAAAAAAAAATACTGCCTAATAGTGCCACTTCCTATGATATTATACAGGCCAACTAAACTCAATATCTTCTTCTATCTCTCTTCTGCCTTCTGTTCCTACTTCTGCCTTCACAGAAATTATTCTACATTTCCATTATACTACCCATGTTTTAGGCTACTCATTCCCTTAAAACACACACTGGCTTCCTTCTAATTTCTTAGCTTCAACAAGTACTCCAACACAAAAACCTATGTCTAAAGATGCCAAACTAGGGTTCAACTATGAGAAAGAACACATGATATTTGTGTTTCTGCATCAAGATAATCCTACTAACTATAATTTGTTGTTGTTATATTCTTTGGCCTGCAAATTCCATGATTTCAGTTTTCCTTGATGCTGAAAAAGTTTCATTGTTTATATATACTGCATGTTTGTTATAAATTCCTCAGTTGATAATTATCTGGAAGGTTTTCAGTGAATGTCTCTTATGAATAGAGCTTCAGTGGAGAATGATCAGTAATTGTCTCTGCAGTAAAATGTAGGATTTTCTTTGGGTATATGCATAAGAATGGTGTGATGGTTTGAAAGATAATGGTCCCCAAAGGAGTGTGTCACTATTAGTAGGTATGGTTTTCATGGAGTGGGTATGGCTTATTGGGAGGAAGTATGTCACTGTGGAGGTAGCAGACTTTAAGGCCTTGTATGTGTTCAAGCCACACCCAGAGCAGTACCTATTTCCTGTGAGTCAAGATGAAAGAACTCTCAACTATTTCTCTAGTACCATATCTGTCTGCCTGCTGTCTTGCTTCCTGTATAATGATAAAGGAGAGAACCTATGAACTCTAAGCAAGTCACCACATTTAAGTGTTTCCTTTATAAGAGTTGCCCTTGTCACAGTGTCTCCTCAAAACAATAGAAACCATGATTAATACAGAAGTTGGGACCAAAGATTGGGGTATTGTTGTGTCAGGCCTGACTATCTTTTGTTGGGGGGTGGGATTTTGACTTTGTTACTTTGGGTTAGGAAAGCAATGGAATACTTCAAGCACTGCTTAATAGCCCATACTAGTATGAAGATGTAAAAAAATGGTGTTTAGGATTGTTTGAACTGTGGGGAGCTGGCTCAAGAGTTTTCAGAGGAGAAGATATTACTAAGTTGCCTTGTGATCATTGTGATTTTTTGGTGAAGAAAATTGCTTGCTACTTATTGCCTTTTTTTTTTCTGGAAGAGTCTGCCTGAAGATAAAGTGGAGATATTTAGATTATTTCCATTGTCAGAGGAAATCTCAAACCAGCCTAGTCTGTGCTTTACTGTGATTGCTAGTATTTGTGCTTATAACTATTTATAATGAGATAAAAGCCACAACTAAAACAGATATCTAACTAAGACTAATTAAAAGAGCCATACAGACTGTCTGAATGACGACATGGTGTGAGAGGCAGTTCTAGGTATAATAAAAGTGACTAATAGTGATAAATATCACCGAAGTTCATATATAGATGTTTGAAAATAATAATTCTAAAATATTACATTCAATCACAATTTTATTTACCAAATATAGGATTTATAAAACTATATTTACTTGTGTTATTACTATGCAAAATTTATATATATATATATACATATATGTGTATAATAAAGTATACCATTATATACACATTATATATATGCATAGATAGATAGATAGATAGATAGATAGATAGATAGATAGATACAAAATTCACACAAGTGATTGGCTGCATTAATTTGTGCACATACATTGCTATAATTTAGGTTTACCAATGTATAAAATCAATAGTAAGATAGAATGCATTAAAACTATATCAGTTAATTTATTTTATTATTATTTGTTGATATGATACTTATTTCTAAACTTTAATAACATTGTCATAAATATTCTTTTCAATGTTTTTGTTTTTATTTGAATATATCATACCAGTTGGAATATAGTACCCAGTTTTCATAGATATTTCTGTGAAAGGTGTATTTATATTTAATTCCATGGACAGAGAAGTAAATTATCAAGTACAATGTAAGTGGGTCTGCTGTGGGATGTTGTTATATATTCTGTGAATATGTGTTGCTCTGATTGGCATATATATATATATACCATATATATATATATATATATATGCCAGTAGCCAGATAGGAAATATTGGTGGGTGAGCAGATGAGGAGGAGAATGCTGGGAAGAGGAAGGGGATGAGTAAGGGGTTGCCAGCCAGACACAGAGGAAGCAAGATGACAAGGCAGAAGTGAGAAAAGGTACCAAGCAATGTGGCTAAACATACATAAGGATTATGTGTTAATTTAAGTGTAAGAGCTAGTCAGTAATAAGCCTGAGCTAATGGCCAAGCAGTTATAATTAATATAAGGTTCTGAGTGAATATTTTATAAGTGGGCCACAGGACCATGAGGGCCTTGTGGGACCTGAGAAACCTTCAGACTACAGAGAAAACGTCTGGCTACATGGATCACCCCAATTTGTTAATAATCTTAAGAAAAAAAGAAGAATCTCACAAAAGAAAAGGATTCTGAATCTATTCTCCCAAAACTTTTACCCTCCTGTATAACTCTGTAAACATGCAAAACCCCTATCTGTGTTAACCAAGTTCTTAAATCTTATATATGTAAGATGTACATGTATGTGGAGAGAATATAAATGAATCTAATGAAACTATGTATTCTCTATTGGATTACTGATTAAGAATGATACTTAAGGAGCTGGTGAGATGGCTCAGTAGTTGATATTGCTTATTGCTTTCCTGAGAACCCAAGGTTAAGTCCCAGCATCCACATTTGGTGGCTCATTCACCTGTAATTCCAACTCAAGGATATTTGCTCTTTTTTATGGCTCTTTTGGGGACACATATGCATGTGCTCACACATAGACATACATAGAACATAAGAACATAAGAACAAATCTTAAAAAACAGAATACAACTTAGAACTGAAACTACAAACAATGCTGATATGAACATAGCTGAGCAAATGTCCTTGTGGTATGATTGAGCATTCCTTGGGTATATACTCAAGAGTGGTATAGCTGGGTCTTGGGGAAGAAGGATTCCCAATTTTCTAAGGAAGCACCATATTGATTTCCAAAGTGGCTGTACAAGCTTGCATTCCCACTCGCAGTGGAGGAGAGTTCCCCTTGCCCCACATCCTCTCCAGCATAAGCTGTCTTCAGTGTTTTTGATCTTAGCCATTCTGACAGGTGTAAGGTAGTATCTCAGAGTCGTTTTGATTTGCATTTCCTGGAAAATTCTCTGTTTAGTTTTATAGCCCATTTGTTAATTGGACTGTTGGGCATTTTGATGTCTAATTTCTTGAGTTCTTTATATGTTCTGGATATCTATCAGCCCTCTGTCAGATGCAGGGTTGGTGAAGAACTTTTCCCATTCTGTAGGCTGTCATTTTGTCTTGTTGATCGTGTCCTTTGCTCTACAAAAGCTTCTCAGTTTCAAGAGGTCCCATTGATTGATTGCTTCTCTCAGTTTCTGTGCTACTGGTGTTATATTTAGAAAGAGATCTCCGGTGCCAATGTGTTCAAGAGTACTTCCTACTTTCTCTTCTATCAGGTTCAGAGTAACTGGATTTATGTTGAGGTCTTTGATCCACTTGGACTTAAGTTTTGTGCATGGTGACAGATATTGATCTATTTGCAGCCTTCTACACATTGACATGCAGTTATGTCAGCACTATTTGCTGAAGATGCTTTCTTTATTCCATTGTACAGGTTTGGATTTTTGGCAAAAGTTATATGTTCATAGGTGTGTGGGTTAATGTCAGGGTCTTCAATTCAATCCCATTGGTCTACATGTCAGTTTTTAAATGGAGAGAAGCTCAAAGCAATACCACTAAAATCAGGAACAGGATAAGGCTGTCCCCTCTCCCCATACTTATTCAATATAGTACTTGAAGTTCTAGCCAGAGCAATAAGACAACAAAAGGAGATTAATGGGACACAAATTGGAAAGGAAGAAGTCAAGCTTTCCCTATTTGCAGATGACATGATAGTATACATGAATGACCACAAAAATTCAACCAAGGAACTCATACAGCTAATAAAAACATTCAGCAACATAGCAGGATGCAAGATTAACTCAAAAAATCAGTAGCCCTCCTATATACAATAGACAAACAGTCTGAGAAGTAAATCAGAGATACATCAACCTTTACAATAGCCACAAATGATATAAAATACCTTGGGGTTACTCTAACTAAGCAAGTGAAGAACCTATATGACAAGAACTTTAAGTCCCTGAAAAAGAAACTGAAGAAGATGTCAGAAAATGGAAAGATCTCCAGGATTAACATAGTAAAAATGGCAATCTTACCAAAAGCAATCTACAGATTCAGTGCAATCCCCATCAAAATACCAACACAATTCTTCACAGACCTGGAAATAATAATATTCAACTTCATATGGAAAAGTACAAAAACCCAGGATAGCCAAAAGAATCCTGTACAATAAAACAACCTCTGGAGGCATCACGATCCCTGACCTTAAGGTCTACTATACAGCTACAGTAATAAAAACAGCTTGGTACTAGCATTAGAACTGAAACTAAATATTAAATTTATATGTATTTTTCCAAGATGTTACCAGCTTGATTTCTAGAGATGTAGTGATGTATTTCATTCTCAAGAATAAATAATAACAACTAAAATGTCAACAGGATATGGTACCAAGTGACCAAAAGATCACTTTTATTGGGTTGTCATTTTGTTTTTCTAGCTATTGAAAGAAATTCTTTCTTTTATTATAGCTTTTTATCATTTTTATCTGATGTGTGAATAAGCCAAGTTTCTAATTTTAAAAATATCCTTTGTGTGTCTAAGTTTAATGGAATTTGTTATAAAATATAATTATTCTTAGGAATGGATGTTTTATTCAGTTAAGGTGATCTATCTGATTTTGATGCCCAAACACTACATTTTTTAGATAGCTTTTTATTTTGTGTAAACATATGGAAAGGCTGCTGCTCACCATCCCTGCTACTTTTCTTACATATTCTAGCTATTGTTTTTTTTTTTTTTTTCCGGTTTTCTCTTTTACTTTATCTTGAACCCATTCTAAACATTTTTTTTTATTTTTACCAATTCCTGTCAATGTTTACAGTTTCCTTCATTTTTCAAAAATCAAGATTAATAACATATACTTATTTTAGAGTTCTCCTGTACTGACTTTATAGATCTCACACTTATATTCAGTTTGCACCTTCATTTTTCTCCTTATTGTGGAACCACAAACAAACTATTGTCCTGAAATATTCTATTCTTTATTATGGTACTATATTCTTAATTTGGTGCTATCATATAATCTCAAAATCATCTATATTACAAGTTATTTTCATCCATTTTTCATTACTTAGTGACACATTAAACTTCCACTTCAGTAGGTCATATATATTTGTAATTAAAGTACCAAAATCACTGTCTGCTTATTTTATGCTAACTTTGTAGAACATAGCTCTCGTCTTCAAATTTCATATTAGTCATTGGAAAAGTTTACACTTTCCCTTAGACCTTATATCTAATGAATTGTCAAATGCCATTGAGTATAGCTTTAATGTATACTCAGAAGGTGTACATATTTCATATCTACATCACCAAAACAATTAGTCAAGCTGCTATCATTTGGTTTCTTATTCTTTACAAATGTTTTCAATATGTTTCATTTGTGAAACTAATATTTACCTTCACTTTGATCAGTTGTACATTTTTGCATTACTGGACACAAAAAACTCTGTGATGAGATCTGAGTGCTGCAATTAAACATGAGTATGGAATGAACTTGGAAGAAAGTTTGATTCTCATTTAGTACTGTTGTGGCTTTAAAGAAAATGCTACCCACAAGGAGTGGTATTATTGGTAGTTGTGGGTCCTATTGATCAACCTGTAGAACTCTCAGCTCTTTCTCCAACCCCATGACTACCTGCATGACATCATTGCCATCTGCCATGATGATAATGGACTAAACCTATGATCTGTAAGCTAGCCCCAATTAAATGTTTTCCTTTATAAGAGTGGTTATGCTGTCTTTTCACAGCAATAGAAACCCCAACTAATACAAATACTGACCTGCCCTCATCCCCTAAAAGTCACAGATGATTACTGAAGAGGAAGAGGAAAAAGTGTTTGAGCCAACTCTTGGGGAAGACAAAATTGAAATAGTGTCTTCTGGACACAAAGGTCTGCTGAACTCATAAAGCAAAGCACTAATGATCACCCACATGAGATTCAAAAGCATAAGCCAGTCAGTGTTTGAGAATGGAGAAATGAAGTGCCTCCCCCCATCCCTAGCTGAGGAGCTTATAGACAGTTGGTCAGAGTTGGGAAAGGGAGAGTCAGTTTCCTTTAAGAATATAGCCCCTGATAGGTCAGCTAAACTCCAGTGATGTTCTCTCACATGTGAGTATATTATAGAGTAAGTACAACTTGGACTAAGTGGTGCCAGGGACAAGCCTCAGCAGTTCCAGGGGTCTGAAGGATGGGATACCTAGAAGGTGCAGTAACAACTGAGAGACAGTGTTCATGCAAGCTGACAGGTCACTCCGGGCTTCTGCAGATGCTCAGTAGCTTCTCTGCTACAGTTTCTTTAGCTTCTCTAGCTTCTCTTAGCTTCTCTAGCTTCTCTTAGCTTCTCTAACTTCTCTTAGTGTCTCTTAACTTCTGCTTTTGCCCAGGTAATGTCAGTATTTTATTATCATAAGCAAAGAGGAACAGAAAAAAGTGGGAAATCATCCAATACAAAATGTTCTCATAATTCCAAAGGTTATTTTTTAGAAAATCACAAATATATTCTTCACCATCTATTACTAAACACAGGAACTATCCCAGACTTAATGCCAAAGCAAGCATAACCTATTTTTATTATTAATGATTATACAATCTTCTGAGCACTTGACCCAGAGGCTAGCAGCATGCAATTTCACAAAAAAAGAGGTAAAAATAAGAACAGTGGTCAATGTACCAGACAGTCATTTCCTTCTCACACAGCTTGGTCTGACCTCAAGACCCCTGCAGCTGCCTAAGTTCCTCCTCAACCCTCTGCAAACATCAAGCCCCATGACTGTTGGGCTACAATGACCTCAGACAAGAAATCAGTCCCTGAAAGTCAGCAATTTCTGTCCTTCTATATCCCAACAATTCCAAGGAAGACCTAATATAATTTTTAGTTTCCAATGGAAGGAAGCTCACCTTTTCTGGCAGCTCTTTTTAATCTAGGAACACAATAAAACTTGTAGCAATCACTCCATCAATTGTCACATTATCTCCACACTCCTTCAGGAGAAATAAAAAAATATCTGAATTAAAGTTTCCATCTCCCTTTTTTTGGTGGAGGCCATTATTTTCCTCCTAGGTTCCCGAACCTTTAGTTTGTCATCCCATCTATATGTTACTCCATCCATAGTCTTCAGCCAATACCCCTTAGGGTCTCAAGTTTTACACATTGTACTTGGAATATCCTCAGAAACTGAATTATTCATCATGGCCAATTTAAGTCCCATATGTTGATGATACACATCATACCGTGTGCTATGATTCACCACACATTTGGTACATTTTACCCAAGCCTAAAAAGCTTCTTCAACCTCCAGGTTCTTTTCCATGAACTAAATAACTGCCTCAACCCCAGCCTGGGTGATCATATTTATGTGATGTAATTTCCTGTGAAATTTACTTCACTCCTTTCCTGTATCACAGAAATCACCAATGGTCTAGGAACACAGAACATGAAGATCAGATAGAAGAAAAAGACTAGTATACAAGAAATATTTATATGGAGGAGGGCATGACCTGTGCACGCCATAAAGCCTGACCTTGGGACACGCAGGCATTTCTCCTTTGGCCCTCTAGAGGCATGCTAAGCAGATCTGGAGGGGAACACACAGAGGGTTGGTTGTTGGTCTACAATCTTGGATCCCCTTTTCTCCAATCTCTGCTGGCAGCATGTCCGCCATCTTATATGCCATGCCTGGCAAAGTGGGTTAATTAAAGACTCTGTAGGTTTCTTTTTTTAGAACAAAAAAAAAAAATTACAGATACCAGGAAAGTAAACAAAAAACATAATTTGTGTTATGGGTAGGGGGTAGATGTTCAGAAGCACTAGATAAAGGAATAGTAAGACAGTTGTTATAAAGGAGGAAATAGGAAAACTGGGTGGATAAGAGTTAGGAGAGAGTGGAGGGAGGGTTACCCCTTAGGGAGAGGGAAGGAGAAAGAGGGATAAAGAACATGAAGGATGTTTGAAAGTCAGAGGGAAATAAATTATTTTAAATTTTACTTAAAATTACTTATGTGTAAGTTGAGAAGTATATACACAAATAATACCAGTTGAAGTGATAATACTAACTCTCTCACACACACACAAAATATACATAGAATAACTAACAAATATCCCAGTGCCAATTTGGGAAACCTCTTTAAATTGTTGGTCAATGGAGTACAACAAACTCCTAAAGCAAAAATAGGCTATTGTTTCTCTTGCCCTTGGGGCCTGCCAGAAAAGAAGGTGAGATCCTATTGTTGAAAACACCACACATTTTGACACAGAACTTGAAGTAATCAATATGGATCTGACCTATAATCACACTCATTCAGAACTAGAACTCATAGTATTGGAAGGAGCCATGAAAGGAAGAATATCAATCAATAGTCCAATCTAGATTTAATGTCTATAAACAGCAACAATGACAAATACAGCTAGATGTTCCACAAGGCACAATAGTGGTACTTATATACAGAGAGTAAACTAAGAGCCCCTAATTTGACTTAAGATCAGGTCAATAGGATGGTATTCATGCCTGGCATTATAAATTATCCAATTATTCAATATTGGTAAGACCATAGTTATATGGAAGAATACTGCTATTTTCCTGAGAGCAGTAGATTTTCTAACCACATTTGTTTACATACAGGTAAGTGTCCCTACCTTGTCAAACAAGTTTCTTTTTGAAGCAGAGACCATTAAGAAGACATCTGCCTGCAAGGTATTATTCTATAAAAACAAAAATATGATAATAAAAATAACCATAAAAATGAACACACAATGTTGGGAATGGGTAGAGATGTATGAAAATGTATACGTGGGGGGACTCAGACGGATGCTTGTGGATGAATGAGACAAATGTACAGTGTATAACAGGTGTTTTAAAAGATTAGAAAGATACTCAGTAAGGATAAAATACAAAGAAAAGTTGTTACAGCTAGATTAACACTTCAAACTGTATCGATAAATTCCAAATTTGAAATCAGTTAAAAGAAGTCTATTTGGTACCCATAACTACTTAGAAAATACACTGCATGGTCTATTATTTCCTTTACATTCATTCTAGAATACATAAATAAGGAAAATCAAAGGAGATCTGGGAAAATGTTAACTATTTATCCATGTAATTTTACAATTGATATAAGTATACGACTTTTATCAATTTCTGATAACTGCGTTATAGTAGGCTCTTACATATTTAGTAGACCTTATGCATATAATTAGTAGGTCTTCATTTTAGGTTCTAATTCCTTTTGTGGTGTTATGTAGTAGTCTGAACTGCATCATTAAACCGAGATGTTAATTTCATCTTCTTCTTAAATCTGAAAAACAATGAGTTTGCCATTCAAAATGTTTCTGGGATGTACCCAGAATGTTGTTTGTATTTATTTATTCATTCATTCGTCATTTTCTATAATGTTTTGATAGTATTTTCCTACCTTATCCACTCTTACCAACCTTCCCCTGCCCATGAAGATCACCAAGGAAATTAGTGCAAAAGAACCACTGCAGCAAATTCAGGGATTGCTAAGCAATGCCTGCATACTTATTCATTTATTTATTTTCTGTAAAAGTAGCTAGAGACAATTAAGTACTGCTGTTGTCAATCACTGGGTAGACCAAAGTTTATTTCCCTTTTTCAAGCTGCATGAAGCTGAGATATTGCATTTTCCCCAGATCAACAGATTATGTAGGAAACTTTAGAGCATTCCCACATGAACTATGTGTCAACAAAGAATTAAGATTTCACTTGTTTTTCAGAGGCCAGGGCTTGCTTTTTCTGTAACATGTAACAATATAAACAGTTATATTTTATGTTGATAAACTCTATATTTCTCACACATTATGTTTTATTTAGTCTTAGCAGTGACACTTTGCTACTAGTTTTGAAATGCAGATATATATTTCCCTTTAAGAGAACAATGTGTAATGAATAAGACAGCACCTTTTGCAATCAGAGGGCCGTTACAATGTTCTTATGTGTGATATATGTCCAGAAGAAACTATAGTAGTGACTAATGTAGATGAATTCAGTATTCTCTACAAGATTTTAGTTTTTACATGATTAATACATGAACAAACTCTAAATTGTTATTGTCTGCTGAGCTAGCTGTACCTCTCAGAGCTACCAACTAAATCTACTCTTACCAAATTTATCTTGCTTTGCTTTTCTTCACCTAGTGTTTTGTACACTAAGTTATATAATTTTACCTAGATAATTTTAAAATTGATATAGTAAAACAGTAGTTCGTAGCAGTAGAGATAATTTCTCTAAGAAATATTTAATTTCCTTCTTAATGGTTACATTTTCAGCAGGAAAACAGAAACTTCATCACTTAAATTACTGAATTTCAAACAAGTACTGGTTTGTTATTATTGGAAGAAGGATTAATATTAAAGGAATAAACAGACAAGTCTTAGCTTCTCCTTATCAGAGATCATAAATTAATCTTATTATTTTTGGTTTCTATATAACAGAGGCCTCAGGCCATGCAAGTATTAGGTGATATTTCCAGGGAGGTGCTATGCATTTTTTTTGTCATTGAGTAGGATCCACTGGAAGACTCAGTTAAGAAAACAAGTAGCTAATGGAATCAGTACTTTGACTGTTCTATTGAAATTCTTGAAATGACCTCAATTTTCCAAAATTATTGATAACTTTCTAATTACAGTGTTCAGATATTTATTTAAAGATATTAAGAAAATTATCAGAAAAATTTAAAGATTCTAATTTTTATGTCTCTGTTTCTAATAAGTTGAACTATACCCATCAAAAGATCACCTATTAAAAGAATATGGTCTGGATCAGAATATCACTTGTTTGTTGCCAATAGACAACAAACTTATGAAAATGTGTCTCTTTTTTTCCCCCAAAAGTATTAAAGAGTATGTTTTGAAGAAAAATAAGAACTGGGTAAATTTGAAGATGTAATCACTTTCTACATGCAATATAGTTACCGTAATTAATTTCAATATATGTTGATTTGTAACCATACTCAGTGGAATTTGTTCTTTATAACAAAACTTTAAAAAATTTTCTTTCAACATCAAGCAATTTTAAACTTGAGACATTTATATTGTAAAATTGCCATAATTTAGATGTGTCTATGAAATATAGGCCTTTATTTTTGCTAGTCTGTTTGTTTTTGTTTTTTGTTGCACTCTAAATTGCTCACTAGCCCCTGTAGTCAATACTTAAAAAAACACCATTGCTCTCATATTATTTGCTCCTTTTGCACTGCTTTCCCAAGTCTAATGATTTTTCTCTTTTATGCACCAAGCATTTTCTAGTTCTTTGTATTAAGATTATCTCTTTAATGCTACTATGAACATAGTTGAGCATGTGTCCTTGTGTTATGATTGAGCATTCCTTGGATTTATGCCCAAGAGTGGTGTAGCTGGGTCTTGAGGGAGATTGATTCCCAATTTTCTAACAAGGCACCATATTGATTTCCAAAGTGGTTCTACAAATTTGCATTTTAACCAAAAGTGTAGGAATGTTCCCCTTGCTCCATATCCTCTCTAGCATAAGCTGTCTTCAATGTTTTTGATCTTAGCCATTCTGACAGATGTAAGATGGTATCTCAGTGTCATTTTGATTTGCATTTCCCTGATGATTAAGGATATTAAGCAACTCCTTAACTGTCTTTCAATATTTGAGATTCTTCTTTTGAGAATTCTGTGTTTATCTCTATAGCCCATTTTTTAATTGGACTGTTAGGTATTTTATTGTCTAATTTCTAGACTTCTTTATATATTCTGGATATCAGCCTTCTTTCATATGTGGGGTTGGTGAAGACTTTTTCCCATTCTGTAGGCTGTTGTTTTGTCTTGTTCACCATGTCCTTTGCTCTACAAAAGCTTCTCAGTTTCAAGAGGTCCCATTTATTAATTGCTTCTCTCAGTGTCTGTGCTACTGGTGTTATATTTACGAAGTGACATGCTCAACTATGCTCATAGCAGCACTATGTGTAATAGCCAGAACCTGAAAACAACCTAGATGCCCTTCAACTGAAGAATGTATAAAAAAAAAAATGTGGTACATATACACAATGGAGTACTACTCAGCAGAGAGAAACAATGACATCATGAGGTTTGCAGGCAAGTGGATGGAACTAGAAAAAATCATCCTGAGTGAGGTAACCCAGACGCAGAAAGACAAACATGTACTCACTCATAAGTGGATACTAGATGTAAAGCAAAGGATGACTAGACTGCTACTCACATATCCAGGAAGGCTACCAAATAAAGAAGACCCTAAGAAAGACACCTTTGGAATCGTTCTTGGGAGGTATTGGAGGAAAAAACAGTCAGAGAGAGAAACACAGAGTCAGAACATCTTTTGTGAAAATAATTTCTCAGAGCTGGAAATAACCACAGGTTGTGCAGGACAAAGCTTCTCCTTGCTTAGGGAAAGCAGAACCTATTTTTTAAGGTGAGGGGATAGAGCAGGACATGGTATTATGTCACTACAAAATTGATCCAGGTTAATGACCACATCATAAAAGTAGACTAAGAAAGAGCTCATTCTCAGGATGGGTTGGAAAAGTACCATGCGTAAAGGAAATAATATATTTGGGTTTCACTAGTGGAGAACTCTGAGAGAACAGTGAACTTGAATTTAAGTATTTTCTTCCCTCCTCCCTGTCTGAAAGTTGCTTGAGCTCTAAAGTTTATTTTTCTTCTCTACTGTTTTCTTTATGTGATATTGATTATTTCTATCCTACCCTAATGGCAATAATGACTTTGGTGCTATTAGATTTATAAATGTGCTCTTGTTTTTCCATTGGCACCTGCATCTATTGATACTTTAACTACTGTCTGTGGCTCCAACTCATGCAGTCAGCGCCTTGCCTTTCAGACCATGGCCTGGCAAGCCTGGCAAGTCCTCCAGTCCTGCTGGCATTGGCTCTGCCACTGCCACCAAATGTATTTTTTAAACTAAGACTCAGGGGCCAAATGTTGGAGTGAAAACCTGCTGGCTCAGAAAGCCCAGGAAACAACCAGCTGACCTCCACATTTGGCCAGAGACCCAGCTGGAGACCATCTCTCCAGCTGTCCTAAAGCAAAAAGACCACGAATCTCCAGATTCCTCCATACTCCTTCCTGTGCATCTCTCTATCCTTTCACTGTACTCTCCATGGCTAATAATTCCTGTTAACTAGTTGCTTTCTCTACCCCCTGATTGAAGGATGATTTTTATTAACATAGTCTTTGGTTTCATATTGTTGTCAAATATCCCAGAACATGGTGCCTTTATGATATCCATTGCTGCTTGTAATTAATGTTACCAGTTTATTCATCACTTTTGATGCAGGCTGGAAAAAAAGACAAATCAAGTACAACCATATATTGTGGAGCTGTACAGGGGAGTGTCTCCCAACTGAATCACTAAGTAAGCATTAAAAGAATGGTCATATTTTGTGTTAAAAAAAAAAAAGATGTCTGGACCAATCACAGCCTTGCTTCTTTAGCACACATACAGCAAAACTTCTGTAGGGAGGTCACCAGAGATAGTGGCGCCTCTAGTCTAGCTGGAAATTTTACCAGGCCACCTATTTTCACTGTGGCCTTTGACAGCAGAAAGCCTGGTGCAAACTACATCCAATAATTCTGTCTGAGGCTGTGTTCTTTCAGAAGTCAGGAAAATACAATATAGTTTTCCCAAGTCATTTGTAGAATGTTCTAGATAAGTAGACACCAGCATGTGGGTAGAGCTGTTGCCAGCAAGAGACAGTGTAAAACCCACCAACTAGGGAATCACATTGTCCCTTACCAAATCATTTTTCGCTTATTTACAGGAATATTAATTTCGTAAGTAACACCTGTAATAAAAATGTAAATAACAGGCCATTGTCATTATTAGTGAATTTTATGTAAATTAATAGTGGCGTGACAGTGCTTAATCCTTACCTAGTGCTGCGGGTTCTTTCTCTGTTGTCTTGTCAATATACTAGTGTGGGTAAAATGCTAAAACCATAGACAAATTTGTGTAGTTTCTCCACTTAAAGTACCAGGTACTTAAGAACCCATTTGTCATCCCCCAGGAATGAGAAAATATTTTAAACCACAGCTATCACATCCATGTCCATTGTATTTACTCTCTTTCCACCCAAACAATACATGTGGGATTCTTGGTTCTTTGATTGTCTATGCTGGAATCACACAAGATAGACAATATCCAAGGATTTCCACACATTATTGAAGACTATCACTTCCCCTCTTTTCCATTTTCACTAACTTTTCATGTCTTTCATATAATAGTTCATACGTTCTCTTTTGCATGAGGAAGTTCTTTACTACCTTACTTAAAATTATTCACTTTTACAGTGTCCTTTCATAAGTTTTAATTTATTATATATCTCTTTTCACAAGTGACAGCCAGCATGATTATTTGTGACAGCTAGGTTTCCTTCATTTGAATTTTCATTGGAGCTTCCACATCAGAAAGTTGTGGATGTTTTTCTTTCTGTACGTACAATAGCTGGAACAGTGATTGGCTTATGGCCTTGAAGTTATTCAGGAATGGGTTCATAAATGTACATTTTATAATAGTGTTTTCACAAAGGAAATGCATCTCAAAGGAGCAAATAGACATCACACTTCTATGAAGGGATGTAGTATGTCTAGCCTGGCTCTTTTTGCAATGTGTAGAATATAAAACATTATCACATATAAATATATCAATCATCTTCAAAATGATTCCTGTTTTATGTGTCATCTTTATTTACATAAAATACTAATTTTATGTTATTTCAATTTGTGATACCAAAATTAATATTATTCATTGAAAAGTAAGTCCAAGTTCTTTTTATAAATGTCTGAAAATTTCAGAAATACTATCCAGTAAATAAATTAACTTAGGCAGAAATATCACATTTTCATGTTATTAGTATCCTTCTGACTTTTAATATAAGATAATATTAAACAAGAAAATTATTTATTCCATTATTTTTCCATAGCAGATATTAGTTATCTTAAATATTTACCATTGGTATATAATGTATTTCATTCAAATATTTTACAGATCAGTTATCTCATTAGTTTCATTGTGTACACATGGAAATCAATTGCTATTTTTGGAAACATAATATTCTTATAACTAGAAATAAACTTATTTACTACATGTTATGATGAAAGGTTTTAGATGCAGGTTTGTTTGTATTTATAAACTGAAAATTATGTGAGTAAACAAGAAAAAAAAAGTTTAATCATAAAGAAAGCAGTCTTCTCTTTGTTGCAAGATTTAACACAAGAATGATGGTGGCTTTGCGTATATGTTCATATACAATAGACACACATAAAACCAAATAGAAATGTAGAATTCAAATATGATTTTCCCATTTTCTCTGAAAAGGAAGAAAAGATACTGTCAATTGTAAATAACTAAAAGAAAAGGAAAAGATTAAAGTCAAAGAAATTCTAAATTGCTCTTCTAGTGTAAAATGACCTTACAGAAGAAAGAATAATTCTTAAAGAGAAACAAAATCAATGTGAGTGATTTAAATATTGTTTCCCTGTCTTGGCCTGAATAGAGTTTAAATTTGATTATCTATCTGTTGACAGATATAAAAGTTTACTATGTCTCAGTTAAGTCTAGGGAATAAATCCCATTGTGTCTTGTTTTTACCTGTTTGACTGCTGTCTGTTGGAGGCTGCTATTTTCTGATGTGGAAAAGTAGGGGGAAATGCATCTGAGGGAGAAAAGAGGTAGTGGGGATCTGTGAGGTGTGCTGGGAGGGGAAACTGTGCTTGGAATGTACTATATGGGAGAAGAATCTATTTTCTTTTTTAACAAAATATATTTTTTGACTATTTGGAAATTTCACATAAAGCACCCCAATCACATTCACTTTCTAGTCCTCCCAGGTCTACCCCCCCCTCTTGTGATCTACCCCAAAATGGAAGAAAAGGAAGAAAGAAGAAAAAAATAAAAAGGAGAAAAAAAGTACCAAATCCAATTTGTGTTGCCCATATACTCACTGGCGAATGGTCAAACTCCCAGTGGCCAGCCATTTAAGGATAACTTAGTTCTTCCCCATCGCCTCACCATCAACTGTGAAAAGCTATATTTAAGCATCTCTATCCCAATTTTTAAGAGTTATGCTTAATGACTTCCTGTCTAGACTGTTTCTTATTTTTCAGGGAGGGAGATTGTCTCAGAAACTTTTTGTCTCTTCTTTTTAACTGTGAGTCTGCAGTCACCAACACCACTGCAAAAGAAGCTTTTTTGTCCTTTATAGTAAACAACAGAATAGATCAAGGACTTCCACATGGTTTGTGGCCACAGCTTGGGCCAAGGACCTCAACACAGCTTCAGGTGACATTATAGAATATGGGCATTCCCATGGCCTTCAGTGAAAACATGGACTATGAACAGCAACACAGCCTTGGCTAGAACATAGATCCCCTTCAGTGGTAGTATGGCCATGGATGTCAACACACTGCCCTCATTGGTAGCACATACCAAAAACATCAACATAACACGTGACAACACAGGACATGCACATTAATATGGCCTCCAGTGACAGAAAGGTCATGGACATCTAAATGGTTTTAGGCTGCAGCTCAGAAAGTGATATTCACTTGGTCCTTGTCAGTGACACTGGCCAAGAACATACATTCCCCAGCAAGAGCATCAACATAGAGAACAGCAATGCCCTTAGTGGCAGCATAGACAACAGACATCAACATGGTCTCAGGTGGCAGTACAGGCCAAGCATATCAACAAGGTCCATGGATCAACTTGGCTTTAGATGGCAGCACAGACTATGGACATCCTCATGGCCTTTGCTGGTAACATAGCCCATGGAGATCAACGTGGCCCCTAGCTGCAGTAGAGTCAAGGATACCTGCATGGACAGCAACATGTCCTTAGGCAGTAGGTAGCACAGGCTATTCAGAGCATATCAACATGACCTCCAGCAGCAACACAGATCGAGGATTCTAACATAGTCTGTGGCAAAGAAACTATTTTCAATAAAAATTTTTAAAAATACATTATATTTGAAACAAATTTTTATAACAAAAAATAAATCAACTTTATTATAGCAAGGTACTATAAGCATTGTTGTGGTGGTATTGTGTTCCCCAAAATATTGTGTGTTCCCTGAAATGAATGTATCTGGGGGTCAGAGACAGAAAAGCCCCAATATTAAACATGAGTACATGCAGTGGTAGCACACACCTTTAATCCTAGCATTTCAGAGACAGAAATACCTCTGGATCTCTCAGTTCAAGGCCACACTAGGAACAGCCAGGCATGGTGACTCATGCGTTTAATCCCAGAAACCCAGTCTTTAATCCCAGGGAGTGATGGCAGAAAGGAGAGAAGTATATAAGGCGTGAGGACCAGGAACCAAGTTGGTTAAGCATTTGGCTTGTTTAGTATTCAGGCTTTGGAGCAGCACAGTTCAGCTGAGATTCATGTGGAGGAGGACTCAGAAGCTTCCAGCCTGAGGAAACAGGATCACTTGAGGAACTAGAAAGGTGAGATAGCTATGGCTTGTTCTGCTTCTCTGATCTTCCAGCATTCACCCCAATAACTGGTCTCGGGTTTAATCTTATTAATAAGACTCTTTAAGATTCATGTTACACATTGTTCTTGGTTTTTTTTTCTGTTATTTTTTTTGTGTGTGTGTGTGTGTTTTTGTATGTGTGTATTCACAGTGTGAGGAGGTATTTTAATTCTATAGTAAGTGGGGTTGAAAGGGAAATCATCACAAATGTTATCCAAATTATTTGGAAAAATATGGAAGTCTTATTATATCATATTATGTCTATATGTAATTGTTATTTACACATATTTTAAGAGAAATTTTAAAATTTTAAAATTTTACTACATAGTCCAAGGTGGAGAATGTCTTTCTCTGCACAAAGGACCCTGCATAATGACAATAGTGTCTGTGGTCCCGACTACATAATGATGTCTTCAGTCTGTTGTGCCAATTTGATTTGGATCATTTCAGTTAGTTGAGTGCTATTTCATGAGACTAAGGAATAAAGATTAGGAAAAACAACCTTCCCATAAATACTCATATTTTTGTTCTAGAGCTAATTTTAAGGAAATTAAAATTTGGAGTGTGTAAATTTCCAAGCACAATGATATAATTGCCTTGACTATTTGGAAAATATGCATGGAGAAAAAAAGATCCACAAGGTCATGTGCATCTAGTTGTATTCTATTTTTAATGAAACAAATAGTTAGAATAGAATTATGCAATGGATATTATTCATTGAGTACCAAAGTGATAAGAACCTTAGTTCAAAATCATAAAACATGCAAGTGTCATGCAGCACTCACTCAGTGGCTGTGCTTGGCATCTTTCCCTGTCTCTGTGGTCTAAAAGTGTTAGAGTGTTAACTCCGTGGCGCATCTCTAATGTCTTTCTTCTTCACTGGGGGAGCTCAGCACTTTCCTGTTCTTCACTGTAGCTACTCTCACCAGGCTGGCTCTGAGTTCTCCTACTTACATCACTCTCCATCTGCTGGCTTTCCTGGTGGCAAAGCAGTCCTGCCTCTATCCTTGCATGTTGCCACCATATTTTCAGTTTCGCTGTTGTTTTAACTATATTTCAAATGTGTAGCCAAGTTGATTGAAAACTGAAGAAATATCTAGTACTTGTTTAGATTCCCTTCCTACCCTCCAGGGAACAGTTAGTCTTTGCCACCAACTAAACTGTTTTTAGCTGAGGTTCAGACATTTCTTGCAATATGTTTCTAGTAACGAAAATGGAAAATCCAAGCCAACTGTTTCCTGTGTTTAGCCTCTTGATTTAAAGACAGCTGGTAGAGATAAGCACTAACATAAATCTTGACTTCGTTTCTCAAACCCTGTACAGAAATTGTGAATTCTTTGTTGCTTTTGCTGAATGTTTAGCCATATCTCATGTTGATATAGCAAAAGGGACAATGATTTGGATGAAGAGAATACAGGCTCTAATTCCCAACTCACTTGTGAGCTAGATGATCTGAGAGAAAACTCCTACATATTTCTACTCTGCCCCTACACTCTTTCTCCTTTGATGTGAGGAAACAAAATCTAAGGGCTAATACAGAAATTTCTAAATTTTTTCAGTGCTACAAAGTGTTAATGAAACCTGTCAAAGTAGGTCATTTTCACTATGCAAGCATTTTCAACCTGTAGCAAATACAGCATACATTCCAGCATAACACATTTGTAGAAGACAGTATCATGCCACAACATTAAATTAGTGGGTCCCCATATAGTAGACATGCTATCACCACTTGAAAAATACCCTCTGATTTGTTTAACACTCAGTAAGTTAGTATAATTTACTTTTGATTAGAACTTTATTTGAATTAGGATGAATTAACACATGCTTATATAACCCACTTTTTCCTTATACTATAGTTCAATTCATGAGTTCAGTTTTATAATGTTCCACTTGAAAAAAACTATGAATACAACATTTTATTTTGCATTAGCTGTATTCTCTTTTCCCACCTTCATTTTGAACTTATCTCCCTTACAACCATAAAGCAAACTTACAGAGATCACTATTTTATCAACTGTCTGTTCATAGTTTCATAGTTCTGTTGACATACCATAGGGATGTTACTCCCTGTGTTGTGTACAATATATATATATATATATGTGTGTGTGTGTGTGTGTGTGTGTGTGTGTGTGTGTGTGTGTGTGTTATTTTGTTCCTTTGCTATACAGCAAAATAGTAATTCTGGATAATGCAATATCTACATTTGATTGTCCACCCATTAAATTTCTGAGTATTACTGAAAGAAAAATATAATTAATTAAACACATTTAACAATACAAATTATCAACAACCTCTACTAAGCCTTCACTATCACTTAACAATTCTGTTTTGTTCTTTTATTTTCCACTTTTTGCAGCAAATATTAAATATCTTTCATCTACCATAAAGCTTTCAATAACTCATCTCCTTATCTTTTCATTCTGAACAAATGACTCCACTGGCCACTTCTCAAGAAGATTAAGATAAAAGAAAAACTAATAAAGAGGTGAGAATCATTTCAATGCATCCTATGTTAGATATCTATCAATATTAGTAACTACTTTGCTCTTTTCTTTCTTATTTCTCTCTGTTAACAAAGTAGGAATGAAAAGGTTTGTGTGGCTTGCCTAAGGCCAACATTTAACCTCTAATAATGATTAATTTTATCTGACAACTTGACTAAGCTGAATGATGCCTAGATACTTGTAAAATATTTATTTCTGGAATTATCTTTGATGATGTTTCTGGTACAGAATCCTATTTTTATCTTTCAGTTGAGTTAAACTGATCATTATTTTCTGCCCCCAAAAGATGAACTTTGCCCTGTATTTAAAGTGTATTTAAACTTAACACCCAGAATCTACTGCCTTTAGACTTGGAAGGGGCTGATCATCAGGTTTTAGATCCTTCATTTTTGAACTGTAAACTCTCTCAGGTCTCCTGCCTGAAACAGCCAGATCCTGGGTATGGTTTCTCAGTTTCAATAATCATGTAGTCAGTAAATCTCCCGCAGAGCTAGAGAGGTGGTTCAGGACTTGAGTGCACTTACTACTATTGAGGGTAAGTATGGTTTCCAAAACCTATAACAGGCAGTTCATAACTGTCTGTACTTTCTCCAAGGAACTAAAAACCTTCTAGTATCTGCAGAAACCTGCATACATGTTCACATCAACACACACACACACACACACACACACACACACACACACTATATATATATATATACAAATAAACTGTCTTTAAAAAATAAATATCTTGATACATACCTGTGTTATTGCTATGTATAGAATCCTCATTAACATAATTCTCTTGTTGCAAAGCCTTTCAGAGAGAATGTTTCTAATTCCATAGTAAATCATTATGTTAGCAGAAAAAACACAACTTAGATATTAAAGTTATAACAGGTAACTTGGTTCTATTCTCCAGTTTCCTGCAACTGATAAAACTGCACATTGTAAGAATTATAGGTCATTGTGATGAGTCTAGGAATAATACAAGTTTCATAAAGGAATAGGGAAATTATAATCTATAAAAACATGCATTTGTGCATGGCACAACTTTGCTGTGGTTGGTGATTTGATGTAATGTGTAAGGAGGTCACTTTTCTTTGTCTGAGGTTTTACAGGATCTAATACAGTATGATTTATTCCTTAACTTCTATGAAATTAATGAAAATATTATTTGTCTGGGAAATGAGTTTGTGTGCATTTGTAATAGGATTTGCTTTGCCTGCAGCAGCATCTGAGCCTCTAGTAAGAATATGACACACTGAAAAATAGAAGTGAGATTCCTGCTGCTCTTCCTTTTCCTTTCTTTTTGCTTTGTTGTTCATCATTTTGAAGGGATGGGAATCATGTTTACATTATTATGATGCAGGCTCAAATAATATTGTGCCTAGAAATGCTCCAACATCCAAATGACATTTGATATCACTATGAACACTTTCCCAGGCACTTAAGTTTATTGAATACTCTTAATTACATTGCATAAAGTAATCCATTTTTAAGTCACGTGGAAATCAGTTTCCGCTGTTCTAAGGAAGTCAGGATCTTAACTCGAGAGGACAATTATAGTATGATAACTGATCTCAGGATCAGGTTTGGGGAATGCTTCCTGCAATTGCCCTTGCTTCAGGACTCAAGATTAGTGCGTGTTCCATATTCACTCTAGTGATATTATCTTCTCTCCATGTAGAAAATAAATTATGAATGTGCACTTAAAAGATAAAGGCATATTAACAATTAATATGTCATACTTTTAATTAGTCAATATTAAGTATAAATTTTTCTATACAACTACATTATAAGTCCTTCAAATTAATCATATACTCCTGCTTTCTGAATTCTGGGACTTGAAATCAAGGTTAGCAGGTTTAAGTAAAATTAAGATATTGGGTTTATATCTATATTGATTTCAACTATTTAAGTATTGGTATATAACCTCAAGCAAGTTTGCATCTCTCTTACTTTTGATCATTTCTCAAAAAAGTATTCCTTCTGAAACTCTTACAAAGAATGCGCTTGCAGAGCCTCCTTTCTTACAGAAAGAGATATATTAATAGATTTTAAAAATATCTGACTATAAATATTAGATTGGCTCTTTAGTTCTTCGAGGACTTTAATTAATTCAGGTATGGTTGAGGGTGATATTTGTAGAATGGAAACTATCTTTCTCAGAAAACTACTTAACAATATCGTAGAAGAGTAATGATTTGTGTCATAATATTTCAAAAAGCTAAGCATATAAAATGGACAAAAGCCAATTTTCAATGTTCATTAGCAGAGATATTCTTATGCATATGTACTAATCTTATTAAAAATCAAATACATTTAAAATATTGATTTTCTGTATTTGAGTGTTTTGCCTGAATGAATTTATGTTAAATATTTGTGTGCCTGGGGCCTGCAGAGATCAGAAGAAGGTAGCACATCACCCTGGGACTGGTGTTATGGATGGTTTTGAGGTACCATGTGTAGTTTGAGTTTTCCTGCCTGGCCCATAGTCAGGACAAATCTCTCTTACCCGCCAGTACGACAGTAGCTCAGACCCAAACAAGAAAGCACACAGAAACTTATATTGCTTACAAACTGTATGGCCATGGCAGGCTACTTGTTATCTACCTTTTCTATCTTAAATTAACCAATTTCTGTTAGTCTCTACTTTGCCACATGGCTTGTGGCTTACCAGTGTCTTTACATGTTGCTTCTCAATGGTGGCGGCTGGCGGTGTCTCCCCAGCCTTCTACTTCCCAGAATTCTCCTCTCTCTTGTCCTGCCTATACTTCCTGCCTGGCTACTGGCCAATCAGAACTTTATTTACACAGAGAGATATCCACAGCAACCATGTGGTCACTGAAAAACAAAACCTGGTCCTCTGTAACAACAAACACTCTTAACCTCTTAGTCATATCTCCAGCCCAAGTTAGACTACTTTAAATAAAATTCATCCAGATATATGCTTCCACTCAAAACTGGAATATTCATTGGCCAGTATTTGACAACTAGTGATAAGGTACTCAAGTGTTTAAATACTTACATAGGATAACAATTTACAGGAAAGAGAAGGCACATGGATAGACTCTGAAACTGTGATGTAGAACCAGAGTAGATTAGCTCACATTGGCCACATGTTTATTTTTTGAAGGAAGATTACTTAAGAGAACAGATAGGAATGATTATATTATGAATGACAGATAAGAGAAAAAAAAGTCAGGACTGGAATAGAAGTATCCAAGGAAAAGGATATGAGTGTGAGGAAGAAAAGTCACTTATGGAAGATGAGAGATGGAAGATCTAACAGTTATAATATTGACCTCTTCCTCTTATTTTATTTATTTATTTATTATATTTTTTTTTGGTTTTTCAAGACATGGTTTATTTTAGTAGTTTTGGTGCCTGTTCTAGATCTCACTCTATAGACCAGGCTGGCCTTGAACTCACAGATCTTTGCCTGGCTCTGCCCCCTCCAAACCCCTCATGCTGGGATTAAAGGCATAAGCCACCACTGCCCAGCTGACCTCTTTCTCTTATCTCTATCTTATCCTATATATTAGTCTGGGAAAACATAAAGAGGAAGCTCTATATGTTTATCATCACAATTATGGACAAAATCAACCAAAGAATCAATATGTCCATGGTTACACTACAGCATTGGTAGAAAGTGATGTCAACAAATTCAAAAAAAAAAATCTTAATTTATTTTCATGTAATAGAAATCCAATAAATCCCAAGTACATGTTAAAAATATCTTGAAAAGTATCAAACTTTCAGTAATAATGAGCATTTGAAGGTTTAAACTTGGCTTAGAATGAAGTTGAATAATCTCATTCCATTTTGGGGGGCGTATTCTGCTTTTACAAATGCTTACATAGATTCTCACAATTTTACAAAGGAAATTAAATAAGGTACAATTTCATGTGAAGAAGCAATGTGCACTCAAAGATTATTGAGGACACTTTTTAATCTCAGGAAGATAAAATGATACTTTCAGAAATGTATCCTTAATATACTATGAATTGGCTTTACATTTAGTTATGAACAAAATCATCAGATCACAGTTTGATAAAAAAAATAATCAAATCTTGCCCAGTATGTTTTAAATTATCCCCACTTCCATTATTATAAATAATAGGGGAGTCAAATCTCTTTCCAAATGAAAAATTTGAGGACAAACATGATGGGAACTCTTCCATTTCTCAGCTTGTCAGTAACATCATCAGGCAGCCACTGCAGTTGATACTAGTGCAGCCTACTATAAGTGTCACAGACCCTTTTCTTACTAATTTCATTTAATAACTTGAAAGTCTCTCAAGCATAATTTATATATGTGATAGTAGAAAAGAGAAAGAACTTATTCTTTGTATTGAGTGGAAAGGCTTCATAATCTTAATGTCTGAATCAGTAGCAAATATTGTTTCCATTTCAATTCACTGATAAGAATATTCCCATCTTTTTCAGGAATGATAAAGAAATAATAATAACAAACGCAAGGTATGGAGTTCTTTTATTCACACTGCAAAACATCCATAAAGGATTTGACAACAATGTAGGCAAAGTGGAAAACCTTTGGTGTGGCCCACATAATAACTAAAATAAAACATGCAGTTCTTTCTCCAAAACATCAGTTGAAAAGGTCTCATAAGATTTTAGCATTTCACCTTCCTCACTTGTTTGATAAATCACTGTAATAGCCAACTTATGGTAATATATCACCTGGGGAAAAACTATATTTCCTAGACACTGCCTTATGTTACTTTATAAACCGTATTCAACAGTATTCTACTGAATACAAGAAAAGATAGGAAAATTACGAGATTCCATATTTAAGATTCTTTTAAAGTTGATATATGTTCCTGTGAACAATGGTAAGGATTAAATATGTTAGCAGTAATACATACATACAGACAATGCCAATCAATCTTCCTATATAAAAATATTAAACAAATGGAATTATCCAGTTAAATAGATTCTGTAAAGGGCAACATACAATGAAGGTCTTATGAAGTCTGTGCTGTTAATCTTTTAGGATATACCACAGTACATTCTAAGTGATGGTTATTCTAGATGACCTAGATTTATGAAGTAACATCTATCAAAGTATTGCACAGAGAAAGAGAATACTGAGTTTTAGAGCTGGAGAGATGGCTCAGCACCTAAGGGCAGCGGCTGCTCTAACAGAGGACACAGCCTTCGTCCCCAGGACTCACATCAGGTGTCTCACAATTGCTTATTGCTTTAAGTTTCATGGTTCTGAGACCCTTATCCACCCAATGCAAGTATCAGCACACATGTGGTGCATACAAAGACAAACAAGAAATCCCAGCCATATAAATAATAGATAAGTTTTAAATGCACTAATTTGAAAATTTAAAGACTTAGGGTATGAGTTCCAGTAATGATGCAAACCATCTTCCTTTCTTAAAGTGGCAGTTTTCTTATATGCAAATATGATATTGAACTAAACACTCTAGATGTCTTCTAATTTATCTTTCTGTGTCCCTGATCTTCCTCTATGTGGGGACACCTAAGATATGTTATAAATGGTGTCAGGGAAATCATACACTGAAATTTTCCTAGCATAACTATAAACAAATGCATAAAAACCACTTGCAAAATTATGGTTATTAGAGAAAAATCTACAATCATTAATTTACTAAACCAGCATAATCTCTTTGTCCTGCTAGCCACAGATAATTTTATTCTCAATCTGTAATCAGAGAAACTTCTCTGCAATAGACAAACAAGCACAATCCATAATGATAATCTATAAACATTTGTCCTTATACTCACAGATAAGTGTAATTTCCATCCCTCATCAAGGAACCTTCTCTTTACAACAGATGAAGAACAATGCAGAAAATTGATGTGGAATTTCATTCTGTTTGCTGTGAATTTGTGTTGCTATGATTGGTTGATAAATAAAGTGCTGATTGGCCAGGAGCCAGGCAGGATGTATAGGCAGGATAAGCAGACAAGGAGAATTCTGGGAAGAGCAGACTTAGTCAGGAGTCACCAGTCAGTCACAGGGGAGGCAAGATGACAAGGTGGAAATGAGAATAAGTACCATGCCACATGGCTAAACAAAAATAAGAATTATGGGTTAATTTAAGTGTAAGAGTTAAGCAATAATAAACTTGAGCTATGGCTGAGCCATTATAATTAATATTAAGACTCTGTGTGATTATTTTATAAAAGGCTACAGAACTGTGGGTGAGAGATTTGTGCCAACCCTGGGCCTGGCGGGACCAGAGAAACCTTCAGGCTACACAAAATGAAGAACTGTATAGCTCAGTTCAGTGGATAAATCAACTGAACACTTCCACACCTAAGGCTCAGTGAACATTGAAGAAAGGGGGACACAAAGATTGTAAGAGTCAGAGGGTCAGAGAACATGATGTGATACTGTGTCTCTTAGCAATATCAGAAGCTATACATACAATTTCTCACAAACATGACTGCACATACTTGAGGTGAACAAGGGTGATGGAAAAAGGATGACAAGCACTACCATGAGAAAGAGGACAGGGAAAGCCCATGAGGCCTCAACTATAAACAATTTATTATAGTTAATGGAGTAAAGAAGAGAGATATGAGAAAAGAGATAGAATGAGAGGTGGCCCTCTCCAGGAAGGAGCACATCAGTTGGTTGTCCAATGTCAAAATATCAGTCATATATATATATACATACATACATACATACATACATACATATACATATACATATATGTATATATATATATACTATACATATATATATGTATAGTGTGTGTGTGTGTGTGTGTGTGTGTGTGTATGTAACATTGTATGAATCTGATTATAACTCTGCCATCCTTCTACTTTCTTGGAATAAGAAGGAATGTAACTTCTTCTGCATTTCTCAGGAGAATACAGTTAAAATACTTTGTACTTTTAAAGAGATGTTGAACTTTTATATAAGTAGAATTATTAAGAATTCTGAGGCATTGAAAGACAAAATAATATGACCTCAGGAAATGAGTGTAGGATGCTGACCCTGAACATCTTCATATTCTTTCTACTACTTGCCTGCTATCTGAAAATGCCTTGATGAATCACTTCATGAAGCATTTGTACCACAGATTAATTTAATGGATTTTCTCTATTTTTCTAGTCTGATGTTATTCCATGTGTTTTTTCATTTACATTTCATTTCTAGAGATATATTTCTTTAGAAAAATTACCCATGAATACTGCCCACATAAAGATGAAAATGTTCTACTTTGAGCTTAGTTTCAGTCTCCTGGTATATTATTATCTGTTTTTCTCCAGCCACGCATCTCCCTTATAACTCCTATATTCTATAGAGAACTAGACACAGACTCCATCAACAAAGAGGCTGCTCAACTTTGGATCCTGGATGCTGGTGTTCCCAACCATGTGAGTTTCCTGAATACCTCCTAGAGAAGTTCTGACCCCACTGAATAGGGTGAAAATTTATATCTGAAGTGACAATTCTTAGCAAGTAACTCAAGTGCCTTTCCTTCAGATTGCATATCTGAGAAACTGAACTTATTATCATCAACCCTCAAGAAGTAGTTGTTAAATTTTATGATTATACCTGCTGATATTAATCTTATGCTTCTAAAAGATAAAAAAACATCATTTTGATTGCAGTCAGTTTTACACCATTAATATAACATGAATAGCACATAGCATTTACATACAATATTGACTTCATGAGCGAATTTGGTGTCCCACTGATGAGAGCTAGAAAACCATTTCCTGTGATCTGTTGCTATGAATATCTTAGTTCTTCCTCTGATACAAAATTTAAACATGACATTCTATTTATGTAGTTACTCAAAAGAGTCAAGTCTCTTAACTGAAATTCACTTCTCATTTTAAAACCCAATAATTATGTAATTATCATGATGGGATTTTTTTCAGCAGTTGAAGCAAGGCTCTTTTTCGGGGTAAGGAACACACGTATAGCAGGTACACAAAATTAAGACTTTCCACAAGCAGGAGGCCTCAGGAAACCAAAAATTCAGCTTCTTTTTGGGTGTCAGGAGATTTTTATAGGGTCTGAAAAGTCTTCCTCCCATAATTTAAGGTTGATCAATATGAAGAAAAGATGGCTGATTAGCTCAGAAATATATAAATTTGACCTTATCAGGCCTTGAACTTGTAGAGCCATTTTATCAGCAGGAAAACTATTGTCAATAGTAATAAACCCACAAGAAATGATGCATTTAGCTGCCGGGCTTTTTTCTTAGGTCAAGAAGATAAGGAAAAGGCCACAGATCTAAAACTTTACCATCTTGATTACCAAGTCATGGCTCCTTCCCTATCCTATCTAGGAGTTCATCTAACTCCTATTCCTCATTCTCAGAGGTCACCCTAACTTCTTCTGTTAAGGGTTTGGGGGTACAGACCATTCTAACTGCTTCACACTGATGAAAGAGGCGAAGAGAGGTAGCATGCAAAGTGTCTTAGAGGAAGGTTGATCTAAAGGAACACCATTGAATTTAACTAATAAACTTAATGGCAAAGACCCAGAACAAAGGACAGCCCAGTGATGACACAATGCATCCTTAGAGCACACTGAGTTAGGTACCATCATGACAGAATTTTTAATATATGATGGACTTCTTCAAATGTTTGTGTTAAATACATATAATTAAGAGATAAATTGTAGAATAGAATTCTTTGTCACCAGACAGTGGCACATAGGCATTCTACACACTCTAGGATTTTTTGAATAGCATGTTGAACATCCAATTGTGTACATCTGGCTACACAGGTGAAACTGTCACACAGATCTTCTCCTTGTCATAGTCAGTATCATCATAACATGCTGGGGGAACTACAAGGCCTCATTCACAATAGGCTTTCAAAGAGGAGGTAAGCTGCCACCTTAAGCCTTCCAATTTGATTCAGTTAAGGGAAAGGGACAAGTCACACACATACACACACTCACACAGAGAGACAGAGACAGAGAGATTCAGAGAGGCAGAGAGAAATAGAAAGACAGAGAGACAGATATTTACAAGACTATTATTACATTTTAATCTGGCCCCTGACAGGAAATATATATCCTAGGAGTGTCAGGGACCATATCTAAATTTGTGCTAATGAGATGATTCCTGATATGTCACTAGTTAAAGGAAAAGGATGGCCATGATGATTTTACCAAGTAGGTGGCAAGAGATTTCTGACCTTTATGTAGATAAGGGCATGTAAACTGTCTTTAAGTTAATAAATTATATTCAGATGTTAAACTAAGAGTAATCCAATAAAAACACTGGGTTTTCTCTGCCTCTGCTCTGCAAAAGGCTTCTATGATTTGATTTGGGTAGAATTAACTCTATAGCATATAACCAGAAAGCCAGAACTAGACAGCATTCTGGGTAACTTCTTCCATTCTTTAGAAAATAGCATGGTATAGAGTTTGCTAAAACTTGCATTAAGTTCACTTATCAATTGAAGTTTAAAATCAAGGCTTACAGTAGGGCTTTTATTGATATTGCTTCAGTGTGTGCTCATTATTTTAGTTAATCTACATGAACTTGAGAAGCGATCACATTCCTTGGAGTCCCTGTTCTCACGTGTTTAGTAGGAATAATGAAAGTCCTTTTCTCCTAGAGACAGTTTTTTAAGAATAAAATATGTCAAAATTTGCAGAATCATCTAAGTTTGTCAATTATATGTATTTAAATAATTTTAATGTATAATTCATCCATGCCTTCAAATCTAGTGTGTATTTTTCTTGAACATGTCTTACCAATTAAATGCATTTTTAATTTTGATGAATTCTAGTTCATCATTTTTGAAAACATCAGAAAGTAGGTTGTTAATTTTTAAGATTTATTTTTGTTTATATTTATGTGTATATATCTGTGTGATTGTGATTGTATTCCATGTATGTGCAGGTACCTGAAGAGTCCAGAATAAGACATCAGATCTCATATCACTAGAACTTACCAACAATCCTAGGAACTGTGTTCCAATCCCCTGAAAGATTTCAACTGCTAAGTCATTTCCCCAGCTCACACTGTCTATTGATTTTATTTGTTCATAGTGTTTATAGTATGTGGAAAATTACTTAGCTTTTCATAATTTATTTATTTCTTAAATAAAATTTATTATACTTGCTAATGTTCTATGAGGAGTAAAAAGAAACTTTTGAGGAGTTAGCAAGAGGTTATACCCAGGTAAAGCTTGTTGTAATCAGTACACAGTTCTGGTTAATTATCAAGTGATTTTAAAGTGTAAGAGATACCAGGAATTGGCATGCAAAATGGATTAATAATATTTAATGTATAGAAACAATTTAATGACAGGATAAGAGTAGGACAGTTAAATAGTATGTTGTTAACACTAGAAACTCAAGCTCATATTTATGAGAGACATTTATATTATGAATATCTCAGCTTAACTTGTTTCTAAGACACAAATAGTAAAGTTTGATACCCTCTTGCTGAAGACAACATCCTCAAAATTCACTGAACATAGAGATGTCAATTTGGTGCCTACATAGAGCCTTCAAACCTACAGATTAGTGTTTATGGTACTGGAAGATATTATGCATACTACCAGAGGAGAAAGGTAGATACGAAATCAGCTACAAAGCATTAAACCAATAATGGTGACTTGCCTGTGTGATATGCTGGTGCAATAACAGCACTCACATTGTGAGAGTGAACAACCACTATCTGATTTTACTCAAGGCCTAACTGCTTGGGTAGCCAATAACCTGAGACTAGATAGGCCATAGGGGAAAACCAAATACTACTGTTCTGCTAAAAGAACGTCAGGGCAATTAAGTGACTCGTAAGGGCATTCTGTTATGCTTATAGATTAGTATCTTTCTCAGCCATCATGAGAGAACATTCTTTCTGTAATAGACGGAAACAAACACAGAGACCCATACACAGACCATGTGCCAATATTGAGAGACCTTTGAACATTGAGTCTTAAATGGCATGTCTCCATGAAGTATATCCCCTTAGGTTTCAGACTTTTCAGAAGATGAGAAAAAAATTATAAGAGCATATGAGGATGGAAGAAATCAAGGAAACAAGGCCTCCTGGACACATCAGGGCTGACACACAGGTGAATACACAGAGACTAAGGTAGTATACACAGGTCCTGCCCAGGTCTCAGCCACAGTGTGCCCCAGAATTGAGTGAGGAAGCAGACACAAATTTCAATTTGAATTCAGAAGCTGCCTCCACTTTACAACTACTCACACATAAAAAATAATTTTCTCTAAGGGAGTCTCACTGGGTATGTGAACCAGAGTTAAGGACAGACCCCAAACTCAGCAGTAGATGACAACATAAAATGAACTAAGAGGTAACTTATGAAGTAATTTTTTGACTCACAATGCTGTCTAGGCTCTTTCTTTTAATCTTACAGATTCTTTGTTTATAATTTATGATTTAGAGTTTTTGGCTTTACAGACTTTCTGTTTTGAACAAATGTGTGTTCCTCTGTGTGTGTAAATACTTCTTGTGTTTTTCGCTCAGGTTCTATAATTTTTTTTCTATTCCTTTTGTCCTCTTCTGGTTTTAATGTTTTCTTTTCTTTTATTTATTTGCTTTGTTTCCTTCTGATGAGAGAAGGAAAGAAATCATGAAAGTGGTGAGGTGAGAAGGATCTAGAAGGAGTTGGGGGAGGAGAAATTGTGATCGGAATATGTTATATAAAATTTATTTTCAATTTAAAAAACCAAAAAAAAAAAAGAAAGAAAGAAAGAAAAGCAACACAGGATGGAACCTTCAGTGGGGAACTGGTTAATCAAACTAAAGAATCTAAGTTTACTTTTGCTCTTTTTCGAGACTATCTGTGGTGTTGCCACAAACTTGTAGGAAGAGACTACATTCAGTCACAAAACTGCACACCTAGTTCTTCTGGTTCAAGGTTTGGAATTTGAAAGGGGGCAAAATATATGCACATTTTAAACATATTTCTGCAAATGTACACTTAAGATCTTAGGAATTTATGAATGTATAAATTGGTCTTAGTTTTGAGAAAGAAAATGAATAAACACTTTTTCTAATGAAGGTGATGAAAGGAGGAAATTGTATAGGTAATTCTGCTGCTGTTGTGTGCTTTTCAGGTCGCAGGTTTAGGAGGAATTATCTGTAACAATGCATAATTCTGCTACAGCAGAAGAAACAGGAGCTGGAAGTTGCCACTAATATTTAGCATCAAAATGTTAAATAGCTTATTAACTGTAGCAATGGGTCAAGCAATTCAGAAACACATTTGCAAAGCAAACAGAAACCTGCTCTTCTGTGTGTCATAATTTTTCCAAAATCACAAGTTAATAAAGAGGAACACATTTATTATAATCTGAAAGGCCAAGGGCTGCAACCAACACAGCTGTTACATTCAGACTCCAGGATGATTTTATTAACAGCATCTCTGCATTAACAAATTATCGTATTAAAATCTGTTTAAATGTGATGCCCTCCAAAATAAGATAGACAAGAAATGAAGAACTGTAAAAACCAAAGTATTTCAAATGCTATAGTGAAAACTGTATGACACCTGCTCTAATGTCACAGAAATATTCAGAAGCTTCTTAGAGACAATTTAAGCAAGCTATAAATTAATAAACTAAAATGAAATAAATAGGCCTAGATTTACACTCCAAGTTTGTTATTTACTTATGGAAGAATTAAACATTATACTATATCAGTTGAGACCTGGTTTGGCCATTTTACAGTAGAAATAATAATGAGTTTGCTAGGCCGTAATATTATTTTAAAGTACAAATTAGTAATGTCTATCAAATTTCTCTGTAATCTATTATAATACCAGGGCAATTTTCTTTTTCAAGGATAGCATGGTTATTCTTGAGGGTAAAATTATTTCTTTCCCTGAAGCTCAGCCAAGTCTATAAAAACCAGCAGACTCAGATGAGAAGAGGAAGAGATAGCAACAAAGGTATGATCATATATATTCTCATTTAAGGAAGGCATCATGCCATACACCAATGTTCTTTGTTGCTCTGCATATGTGGGAACATAATGGAATTTAGAATTCACTATGAAATTATGCAGTTTATTTGTAATTTGAAATGTTGCAAAGTGTATGTATCTTTTATCATGTTAATATTTATTTTGAGAAATAGTTTAGTGTAAGTTTATTATTAATAATCTAGAATAGATTTGCCATTCATGGCCCTGCATGCATTACTTTCCACTTGTGAAACACAGTATTGTCAATGGTCTCACTCTCAGCATGGATGGGAGGAAGCTAGTTTATGAGCAAAGATGCTTTCTTAGGGACAACATAACGCCATGCAGTTGTGTCTCTCTATTTTTTCGTCTAAATTAAATGTATTAGATTACATATGCTTGTACTTCATTATGAGACCATAAAAAGCAATATACTCCATAAATATTGACATGATGAGAAACCTAAATTATATTTGTACTGTGATGAAGAAAATCACTACAACACAGAGGAAAATTAAATCCCTATGGAAACAAAGGTATTTACAGCCATAGCAGCACTTTCTTTGAATGAAGCACTAAGAATATGCTCATATATGAGCAATAGTAAATAGGAATAGTTATATAATATATAATATATACATTGAAATATATTTGTATTAAGTGTAATTAGTAAAATAGTTTTCATAAAGCTGCAATGTCTTTTAATATCATTAATTCAATCTCAGCCAACATTGTCATCCACACTTCTCTTGTGTAGACTTTTATGGTTCATAATATATGTATATAAATATATATGTAGACATATATATTTGTGTGTTCAGGGGTTGTATGTATATATATATATATGCATGTATGTATTTATACATATATGTACACATTTTAAATTTCACAAATCAAATACAGTAGCATAACATGGCTGAGACTAAGATTTTGAAGACAAATCTGAACTCTATGTTATATAAAAGGTTATGTCAATGAATTATGAAGCAAAGGCTGTAGATTAATTTTTGATCTAGGGAGATAATGTCTGCTCTACTGATGAAGCTTGATCTCATAAGCTCAGTTAATCATAAAAGACTCTTCTACATCCACGCAATTTGATATTGTTCCAGTTTTCTTATTTGGTTCCATGACACTTGAATGTAAGCTTTATAACAATGAGGTCAGCCTCTTTTCTGCTTTAAATGATATTCACTCTTTCAATACTGATATAACTATAAGAAGTTAAGAAGCTGACTGTTTCCAAGCCTTCTTAATTTTGCTGCAATTCTCATTACTCCCAGAACACTTGTGTGTTGAAACAAAAAAAAAATCTCTCAAGGGACTGAGTTTGTCCAGACCTAATTTTGTCAAATAAAGTATAAAAATGATTTGTGTTGTTCAGTTTCTGAAATAATCACTAAGGACTGGAATATATTTTAAGAATTGAGAGAACCTCCTACTATTGTGGTAATTTACCTTGATTTAATACTTGAAAAGACACAAATATTCATAGGACACAGAATCATACAATTTATGACATTGTGTAAATTGAATCAATATCTAAAATTATGTAAAACTGAAAAAATAAAATTCATTGACAATGAAGTGTCTATGTTTTGATAACAATTTGTCATAACAAACTATGATTTATGCTTATTTTTAAAAATAGATTATTCTCTCTTATAATGCATCTTGACCACAGATTTCCCCCTCTTCACTCCTCCCAGTCTACCTCATCTCCCTCTTCCCTAGATCCAACCCCCTCCATTTCCATTTAGAAATAAGCAGAGTTCCAAAAGAAAACCACCAAACATAAGAGGATAAAATAAGACAAGAAAAAGCCCTCATATTGAGGATGGACAAGACAATCCAATAGGAAGAAGAATTCCAAGAATGGGCAAATTTAGAGACACATCCAATCCCACTTCCACAAAATATGAAGCTAACAACCATAACATATATGCAGAGGACCTGGTGCAGATCCACACAGACCCTCTGCTTGCTACTTCAGTCTCTATGAGTCCATGTGAACCCTATTTGGTTGATTAGGTTGCCATGTTCTCATGGTATCCTCCATCCCTTCTGATTACTACAATCTTTCCCTCTCTTCTGTGGAAATCCCCATCCTTCCAGAAGAGAAACCCAATGGAGACCTCCAATTATGTTTCTTTAAAAAAAGGGGAAAAGATAACCATTTTCAAATTTATGATAACATTATATAAGTGGAAATATTTGAATGATTCTTTATATTCTTTTTTGTATTTTCTAAAATAAGCCTAGATAACTCAAATTGTTCCAAGAAATAACTTACACTTAAGTGCTTATCCCTAAATTAAACTAAATTCTGATATTTAGAATTAGAATCTATAATACTTCCAGTCGGCAGAAAGTAAAAAAAAAAAAAAAAAAAAAAAAAAAAAAAAAAAAAAATGTAGCATACAGTATTTTAAGTAGGACAGTTACTCAAGAAGAGTCTGTATTCTTTTGTTTGTTCATGGAAAGCATTTCGAAAGCAAAAATCTCTGGTTCTTCTTGATTAAGAAAATTCATATGTCTCACCAAATATTATTAGAAGTATGCTTTTGTCTTCATGTGATCCAAACATTGGAAACATGGTGTGTGCTGACTTGTTTCTCATGATGATTTCTATGGTTTTAAAGGATGCAGAGAGAAAATTGCATTTGAGCTATTATCATTTCCCTATTAAAGTTATTTGAAATGATTTTCCTTTTTACGTTTTAACTACTAACACTATATAGCTATCTATATACAAGATCAATAATGTGTTCCAATATACTGCTTTTTCTCAATCACTATAATTTAACTTATGGAGATTTTCAAAAAATTGGAAATTTTTTAGACCAAATATAAAGTAAATAAACTTCATATGATTCTTCAGAAAAAAAAAATATATATGTATATATATATATATCAATAAACAGAAAAGTCCTGTCATGAAAAAAATAAGCATGCCTCACTAGAATTCCATGTGATTAATTTATTAATACTACTGTTTATATACTTTTCATATCAACGATCTAGACTCCAGTAGACTACAAGAATATTGTTGTCCTACTTCATACAAGGGATTCTTCAATAATAAATAAATAAATAAATAAATAAATAAATAAATACTGATTTGAGATGATCCTTGGGACAAAATATTTAAAACATGAACAATAAAAAAAATTTCAGTAGTCTTGAATATATACCTGAATGATTAAAAAGGAATACGAGAGAGTAACTGGATGCATGTGGTAGCAAACAGAAGCAGGACTATTTCAGAAGAGGTTAACCAGTTAAAGGGATTTGTAGGGGAGTAAGTTGAATGGAACCTAACTAATTATACATATATATAAAATAAGTACACATATGTAAAAAATCCTGTAATAATACTTATTACTTAGTATGAGAGCTTCAATTTTTAATACTGAAATCTCTTTAACTTAATAAAATTTAAAGAAACTATGAAAAGAAATTTCCAAGAGAATATTAAGAAATACAAGAAATCAAGAAAAATAAAATTGGCTAAAGAACAAACCAAAAATCTGAAGACAAAACAAAACAAAAACAACATTTTGACTTATCAGAATGTGGTCTGAATATAGCAACAGAATGATTAATAATGAAATATTGCTATATGTCTAGATCAGTGCATCATCTAAACCTCCTCATAAAAGCTTATTATTATAGTACACAGTACAGAGAGTCACAAATGGATGGGATCGAAGGAGTGAGAGGCTTCATAGTGCTCAGCCTTAACTGGGATGTCTTTACCACACCCTCCCAAGACTCAGGGAACAGGGAAGGAAAGGGTGTAAATTCAAGAGGTGGCTGACAACTTCAAAGAAACAGCATTTTCTAGCTATAACAAGGCAGGCAGGTGCACACATGAACTCACAGAGGATGTGACAGCATGCACAGGACCTGAACAATTCAAGTCACACAAAGTCCCTGCATGGAGAACGGTTGTAGGGACCATGTCCTACCTTTAGCCAAGAGGCTATTTCTATTTTATTTCTGCTGAAAGAAGTTGGTAAGTTTTCACAAATGAGATTACAATGAAAACATCAACCATATTTCAGGCAGGCCTCCCATAGTGACCAACACAAATTGAATTTCCTATTTCCTGTGTTTTGTTTTAATTTAAAATATATATTATTGTAGCATGCATGAATCTTGAAGAGTCTTATTAATAAAGTCAAATCTGAGCCAGGTATTGCGATGAATGCTGGAAGATCAGAGAAGCAGAACAAGCCACATCTACCTCACCTTGCCAGTTCCTCAGCTGGTCTTGTTTCCTCAGACTACAAGCTTCTGAGTCCTCATCCAAATGAATCTCAGCTGAACTGTGCTGCTCCAAAGCCTGAATGATTAACAAGCCAAATTGTTTAACCAGCCAAATGCTGCTAGTTTCTCACCATGCCTGGCTGTTTCTAATGTGGCCTTGAATTCAGGGATCCAGAGGTATTTCTGTTTCTGGAATGCTAGGATTAAAGGCATGTGCTACCACTGCCTATCCTCATGTTTAGTATTGTGGCTGTTCTGCTCTCTGACCCCAGATAAGTTTTTTAGCCTGCACAATATTTTGGGGAACACAATATCACCACATATTATATTCATATATATATATATATATATATATATATATATATATATATATATATATATATATATATATAATATTATATATATATATGCTGGGAGCTGGAAACATAATCTTCCCAAGTTAAAAGCACACCAATTGTTTATCTTAGTGATTTTCCATGAAAATATACATATAAGTTAAGAATATTCATATTTAAAAGGCCCATTATCCATATTTAGGAATATAAATGTATTTTCATCTATGTTTGTACTTTTTTCCATTTTTTTACTTATTATATTCATGTTTTAATTCTACACATCAGCCAAGGGTTCCCCTGTCCTCCCCCACTCCTGCCCCTGCCCCTACCTTCCCCCCAGCCCATCCCCTCCATTCCCATGTCCTCCAGGGCCAAGACTTCCCTGGGGATTCATTTAAACCTGGTGTATTCAGTACAAGCAGGTCCAGTCCCCTCCTTCCAGGCTGAGCAAAGTGTCCCTGTGTAAGCCCAAGGTTCCAAACAGCCAGCTCATGGACTAAGGACAGGTCCTGGTCCCACAGCCTGGGTACCTCCCAAACAGTTCAAGCTATTCAATTGTCTCACTTATCCAGAGGGCCTGATCCAGCTGGGGGCTCCACAGTCTTTGGTTCATAATTCATGTTTGTACTTTTTAGGGAAAAGAAATAACAAGAAGTTGCATGGGTAGAAAAGAACTGGAAGATTTGGGGGGGAGAAGAAAGAATATGTTCAAAATACATCACATGGAATTTTCTTTCTTTTTTTTTTTTTAAAGATGTATTTATTTATTTATTTATTATGTATACAGTGTTCTGTCTGCACATGTCCCCGCAGGGCAGAAGAGGGCGCCAGATCTCATTATAGATGGTTGTGAGCCACCATGTGGTTGCTGGGAATTGAACTCAGGACCTTTGGAAGAGCAAGCAGTGCTCTTAACCTCTGAGCCATCTCTCCAGCCCTGAAATTTTCAAACAATAAATAGAATCATAAAACAGAGTATTGGATAGAAATTATGTCAACGCAGCCTTCATGTATGAAATTCTCAACAAACAAAAGCTGAAATCAAACAAACAATAAAATCAGAACCACCATCAACAAAACAACTCAAGCCAGGCGGTGGTGGCACACGCCTTTAATCCCAGCACTCGGGAGGCAGAGCCAGACGGATCTCTGTGATTTTGAGGCCAGCCTGGGCTACCAAGTGAGTTCCAGGAAAGGTGCAAAGCTACACAGAGAAACCCTGTCTCAAACAAACAAACAAACAAACAAACAAAAACCTCAAAAGTTACTGATAGAAATTTACACAACTAAATTAAAAAGAGGTTTCTTGGCTTCTGTAGATTTAGCACTAGGCTTCTGAGATTTTTAGCTTCTGCTAAAATTTTTTAAATGAAAATCATTATAGTTATCTATTATATTAAGACTCAAAGAAAAGATCTATTTGGTGATCACACACTTTGTATCCTTATAGGGGACACTATGCAGAGAAAAATAGTAATGTCTCATTTTAACAACTGGGAACATTATTTTGAATAAAATGTCAAGTCTCATCACCTTCAAGAAACCTATAGTGGGAATGAACACTGACCCAGGGATTAGTAAATTAAATTTAAAATAATTATGTAATAGTTGCAATAGGACTGGCAAGAGAATGATATGGCACTGAGCTCCATACATCTCTAACTAAAAATGTTTCAGGAGCCAGTGTAAGAATTTCCAAGTGGTATTGGTCCCTTGCCACCCAGCCAGAAACAATTTATATCTAAGTACTTAGATAACACATAAGTTTTATTTAGCAACTATTAATATTAAGCTTTATTGATTTAGAAAATGAATTTAAGCTTAAGTTAATCTTACAATTACAATATCTAAATTTAAAGAATATCACAACTCTTTACTGTAGAACAATGAAAATGTGTACCAGGTATTCATATTTTATCTTATTTATTTCTACTTCAATTTTATAGATATGGCCTAGCCATATTTTAAATCACCAATTAGTAATAATTCAGAAAAATAAATAGTTTGTAAATATTACCTATTTTTCAAGTGGTATATTTTGGAAAAAAATAAAGTAAGGGTTAGGGATATAGTTTAGTGGTAGTCTGTTTGAGTAACATCTGAAAAGTCCTATATTTGATATCCAGTACTGCTGCATGGGTATATGTGTATACGCACATATACACACACAGGTACATATTGTGCATTTGTAAATTTTGATAGGTACACAATATATGCATATGAAAACATATATCTTAAATTTTATGAGTACACAAAATATTTCACATAGTTTTGACATCAATTTTATGAAGTAAATTAATTTTCTACTGTTTTGATAACAGCTGACTTTTACTTCTATATCGTGTTTAGATTGTCTTCCGGCCATTAGTTTCCCTATTCCCTGTCCTTTACATTAATTCTTTTCTTCAATGAAACCAGTTTTCACACTACAAACATAGGTCAATGGTAGAGTGCTATATTCACTTGCCTAAGTCCTTGCATTTAAAACTAAAAAGAACAATTAAATAAGATTCTCAAATTTCTCAAGTAAATTCATTTTTTTTTTTTAGCATTGTCTCATGTCTGTAGGATGGAATGAGTGAGTATTCATACAAACTGAGTTGTAAGAAGTGCTATGGATTTTCTGTAATCTCCCAAGTAAAAGTATTCTTGTTTATAAATATGACTCAGCCTTGCAATCTGACAAATTTTTTAAGGGAACTTTTCCATGGGTATTCAAATGTTGAGTGGCTAATGGTTCAATGTGGGAATTAAGGAACATTTCTAAACACCATGCAGAAATGATTATAATCTGGCAGTTATGTCATCATTGGTTACTTAATTATTAATTTAGCAAACTTTATTTTTTTGTTTAGACCTAACTACGTACAGTCATCTGACTACTGGGAGAGGACAACAATATACAAAGCAATCAAACATCCCTTCCTACCAAATCTTAGAGAATGTTACCTCAATCAACTCTTAAAAGCCTGAAACAATAAATACACACTATTGTCCAAATGAAATCCACATTACTAGCTGGGTGTGGACACTATTCCATGTTCTTCTTAGTTGTCAAAGTCACTGGTACAAAAACCATGATTTTAATGATAAGCTACACTTTCTTGGTCCTTTTATGCTTATATTATTTCTGTTCTGAAATATTTGATTGTTAGCTTGAAGCCCTTGGTATTCTGTTTTGTATAAATTATATAGATCATATAGTTTAAATTAAAACAATAATAGTTTATCTTCAGAATTGTACTTTTGCTCAGTATCATGGAAGATTCAGTGACTCCTCTAGGAGACTAGAGTTCTATGTGAAGAATGGAGAAAGCTCCAGCTTCTTGAAGTAGGGGCCTGTGTTTGTCTGGAAACATCACAAAATAAAAGGCAATACTGAAAGTATGATATAGAATCCAATTAAAGCCATGTGAGTGAGCTACTCAAAACCTCTGCAAAGATTTGAGCAGAAAAATCAAATGAATTTTTGGGGTATGGTTTAATGGTAGCTCATGATTACCATATATACCGGGGCTACTATGAAGGATAAGGAAAAATATGAGATGATGACTTAGGAGGCATTTATTCAAGAAACAGCATGGTCTTGAATTATGTTGCCACTAAGGAAGTAAATGAACTCGTTATATTCTTATTTTGCTTTGAAGGTTGACCTGCCATAGCTTGCTCATGAATGCTTGTGGTGAGAGATATAAAGAGATGAGTCCAAGGATATTGCTTTTCCTGCAAACCAAAGAGGTTAACCTGTGCAATGAGATCTACCCCTGATGCGGTCTAGAGTGGTTTGTCCTTCTGTTACTACCACAGCTTCTTCTTCTAGCCTTTTCCTTGCATCTGTCAAGCGTGCTGAGTCAATATAATAGCCCCCAACTGCTACAACACAAAACTCTCCAGCTTTCCACTCAGAGCCAGTTCTCCGGGTAGCAGCCCAAGTGACCTTTTTGAAAACAAAATATTTCCAACCCAGAGACCAAAAGTCAATATTCTTGCTTTGACTTTTGAAGGCCTACCTGATCAGGCCCTCAGAGACCCTCTAACCTCTTTTGTAACCAGGCTTCTTTGTTTACTGCGCTCCAGTCAGGCTTCACATTTTGCCCTTTAAACATAATAAATGCTTCCTATCCCTGGGTATTTCCTCTGCTATCATCTATGCTCTGGAACAATTTTTCCTTTAAATACTTGTAAATATTCTCACTCACTTTATTCAGAATTATTTGTAGCTAGAGTTTTTCTTTGTAGCTGAAGTTTTCTCCAGTCCTTGCCTGTCCCAAGGTCAAAACAAATCTCTCTCACTTACCAGTCCTGCAGCTGCTCAGACCCAACCCAGTAAACACACAGAGACCTATATTACTTATAAACTGTATGGCTGTGGCAGGCTTCTTGCTAACTGTTCTTATATCTTAAATAAACCCATTTCTGTTAATCTTTAGGTTTCCACATGTCTTGTGGCTTACTAGTATCCTAACATCTGCTTCTTATCGTGGTGGCTGGCAGCATCTCTCTGACTCAGCCTTCCTGTTCCCAGAATTCTCTTCTCTGCTTGTCCCACCTATACTTCCTGTCTGGCTACTGGCCAATCAGCATTTTATTTATATAGAGCGATATCCACAGCAATTATTCTCAAATATCTATGGATAAAATATATTTTTAAATTCCCTGTCTGAATGGCTCAGTTTATTCTATTTATTTAGTTGACTATTTGTGGTTTTGCTAATATTTTCTGCGACTAATCTAAGTATACATTAGGACAGATTATGATTAGATGACCTTAGATCTCTCTTTAGTGTCTACATTACCTGGCATGTAGTTAGCACTCAAGGAATAGTGGTGTGGCAAAGAAAACAAGAGTGATTGAAAGACAGGTGGACACAATTTGCATTTTCTATGGTTGTTCTGCTTTTTGAAGCTTAAATAAATTAAGTAATAATCTTATAAATTCCTCAAACTTAGAGCTGTCATAATGTTGCTAGCACCAAGAATTGGAGGAGAAAGATTCAATTACTGATATTTTTAATATCTTGACAAAAACAATTGAGTTCTGCTGACATTCTGTAACAATTTACGGTGTTCAAATATTGTTGTCTAGAAAATAAAATGAGTTAAGATAAATCCACAGCATATGGCTTAAAGAATATTTATCTATTTTCTACATAGAAATATGTGCTTGGGACATGCTATTAGTTTCTAGAAATGAATGTGGAAACTAAAAATCCTCTTGAACATTTCCCACAGAGAAAATCTAATGAACATTTTGGGAAGCAAAGATGAAAACAGCAAGACTCATTAATTATAAACAATATTTAAAATGAGATTTAAATCATTCACTGAGAATTGCACTTTAAAACCTGGACATTGAGTCAGAATATTGAATATTATGGTTTGGATTGCTGGAAATACCCAGGAGCTCTGGCATAGAATTATCAACTATGTACACATAATATAATAACAAGATGGCTAAAAATGTAGAGCCTGGTCAGTTCAAATACTTCTTCAAAGATAAAAAAGATTAAAATATTAAATTATCCAGTATAAAGTATACCAATTATTAAATAGCTTTGTAATAACATGAGATATGATCTCTATTTTAAAATATATTTTTAATTTATGTGTATTCTAACTTTTACTAATGATCTAAATAATACTGGTAATGTTTGGAGTGACCACTAGGATATTTCAGAAACCACTCTCACAACATTGATATGTGAATTAATTTCAGATGATAATTGAACATAGTTAATATAGTGAATAAAAACCTTTGATATGATGTCCTATGAAAAGATAAATGTATTCTATTGGCACCATCATAGATCTTTGTAATATCCTACCTTATTAATTTTGTGATGTCAGTTATGACAGTAAAATTTCACTTATGAAATAAAGCCTGATTTACCTTTATTTTTATTCAAGGTTTAAAAGTCAAAGTGATAGCAAACAGAACATGCGATATATCTCTAGCTAGTAAATTACTACATGTGAAAGGGATACATCATGAAGTTAGAACTCAAATTAAACCTAGCTAGGATATAAGGAACTCTGTCTAGCCTGGATATAAGTGGTATGTTTCATTATCACAGTGCTGGTTACTCCAGGGACCTAGGAATAAATTTTATGATATATCTCATTGTTAAAAGAGACATTTACACTTCAAGAGGTAGTGTCAGACAGTGGTGTAACTCACCTAAATTCAAACAATTCTAGCCAAAAATAGATTGTAAAACTAAGTAACCTGGGATTTAGAATACCTGTGGAAGTTTACATCTGTCTTATGATAAAAAAAAAGTATCATTTTCTAGCTGGGCATGGCAGTGCCGAACTATGATCCCTGTACTGGAAAACCAGAAATAGGGAGATCACAAGTTCAAAGCAGTACTCAACTATGACTTATATAAAGAATCAAGGAGTCTGAGCTATATAAAATTCTACCCTAAGAAACACAAGAAAGAGAGAAAGATAGAAAGGAAGGAAGGAAAGGAGGAAGGGAGGGAGGGAGGGAGGGAGAGAGAGAGAGAGAGAGAGAGAGAGAGAGAGAGAGAGAGAGAGAGAGAGAGAGAGAGAATGGAAGAAAGGTGGCAGAGAAAGAGGTAGGGAGATAGCAAGGGAAGGAGGGAGGCAGGCAGGCTATTTCAACAAACAATTCTCTCTCTCCCTCCTCTCTCTCTCTCTCTCTCTCTCTCTCTCTCTCTCTCTCTCTTCTCCCTTTCTTCTTTTGAAATTAACTTGTTGAAAAAGTTTGCCTGATTCAAATACCCATAGTCTTTTTATTATAAAATCCTTCTCAAAACAGAATTCAAGTAAATTTAGCAAGGAATTTGAAAGTACATAAATTGCTACAGAAGCAACACTTTTAAAGTTACTCTAGCTTCCCATCTCTTCATCACTGTCTTAATTTATCCCTTACCTCTTCAGAAATCACATCTCACATAAGTGAAATATCTCCTTAGAATTTTATGTAATGTCAAAAATTAAACATTAAAATTTGCATTATTTTTTGTTAGTCTCAAGTTTCATGACTTAAAATTGCCAGTTTATGTTTTATTTGCATCATTGACCTTTAGGATCCTTCAAACATACGTTTTATTTATTTTTTTACTATATTTACTCTCTTTTGTATTTGGGTAAATGACATTAATACATGACCTTGTAGTAAATATTGGTCCTACCATAATTCATCCATTTTAAGCCATGAGAGAATTCATTTTATTTAATGAACATTGACAGTATCTTAATGTGCCTGCTCTTCCTGTGTCTCACGACATTGGAATCAGCTTGTATCACTTGGCATGTGTCTCATTTCAAAATGAGGGCAGCATTTCAGCTGCTACTTATTCGTGCCAAATCCTAACTAAACTATTTAATTCACACGCTCCTGAAGAAATGGTAGCTTCAGGCTTTGTTTGCTCTTGTTCTTGTAAATCACAGGACAGGACAGGTTTTAGGGCACTGTTTGAATCAGTCCCCCAGGCCTCCCTTAACAAATGGGTGTCACTCAGAAATGCTAGTCATGATGACTTCTTGATTTCAGTCGCTCTTTTAGAGAGCTGCTAAAGTGACCTATGGCCTTTTGTGCAGCCAGTCCCAGGAAGACGGGAAATAGTAATTATAGTGTAATAAAGAACAGGGGAACTCTATTTAAATGGCAGAATTTGCATTTAAATGGAAATTTCAAAATGAAAACATGTAAAGGCTTGATAGGTACAATATTTAGTATACGGCTCATGCCAGCAGTTAGAATCGTATGTCAAAGGGGGCCTTGTGGGTTTTCCTGCCTGTCCAAAAGGCAGAGGAGGTGTTTTGAAGTAAGATCCTACAGGACGAGGCAATATTACCCATGTGTCATCTCATGAAGTGGAATTAGTAATCATATTTTGCTTTGTTTTGCAATAGTAGGAAATGATTTCTTGGGGCACTCAAACCATATGACCTACAGCTAGTGAAATAACTAATCGATTAACACTTAGGGTATGTAATGGAATTTAACAATCTGAACAGCTCAAAGCAACTTTCCTTTAATCTATTAATTGAAATACTGTGCTTATTTCATAGATAAGAAATTAAGGCATACACAAGTTTAAACACATCTGACAATTAGGAAATGTTCTAATGCTGACATGCGAATCTATCATGAAAGAGATTCCCTCATTTTAAATAATGTTTGGCATGCAAAATAAACTCTGTAGGACTGAAGAAAGCCAATACATTCACTCCTGTGCAGTAAATAATTCAATGAAGGAAACATTATGCCTAGAAAAGGGAGAAGTTAATTCATACTTTCTTTTACTTAAGTACATTATTACAGAATGATGTACCTAACATTTTAAATTATATCAGTGTCTACCAAGATTATCAAATTATGAAGTTTTATTTTCAGATGGGTTATTATTATGCTGATACTAAACAAATGACTATAGATTAACTAATCAAAGACAATAGAAAAACACATTCATATTTTATTTCAAATCTTATCATTTTAGAATCTTACTTTTTGGTGGTGCAGCATGCCAGACACTGTTTACCTGTTTGAACTCAGATACCTACTGTCTGTTTTTTTTTTTTTTTTAAGTATGGAATCATTGTTTATAACAATAACAATATCTTGCAAAATGTGGTTCCTTTTCTAAGTCATAGCACTCAAATCAGTACAGTAAGCATATGGATATTTCTCAGGACTTAGAGTGCCTGTTCTTTTGTGTGTGATAATAAAATTTCAAGTGTCAATGTTAATGTTAAATTAGATTTACCTCCTTCTTTAACAATTTTTGTTCAGTGATCTGTTACAAATGAAGGGATTGAATATCCACATGCTTTATGGTCCACGTGTGCTTGTGGTCTCAGAACTGTGAGATAGAAAATGGTGGAATTTATCTCGGGTTGATGCTGGTCTCTCAAGCTTATCTTCTTGAGAATTTAATTTTTTGTAGCTACAGCTGTGTACATAGCAAAAGTGAGATGATGGTGCACTTTGTTCAAAGCAAAAATACCTTAGAGATACCAGTTAGCTCCAAGAGAATCAGAACTTCTCTTTCAATATTTGAACACGTATTAAATATTTACTTTTTTCTAATATTTTAAATGAACATATAGTTCTAAGAATTCAGAGATAGGTGATGATATTCAGCATATGAATATCTACTTTCCTGACCTTACATTTTATCTCATTCATAAATGACCAGTTTGGCATTTAGTATGGATGGTTTTCTAGCTATTAAAGTGATGCCAACAGTGAGAACCACAGGATGGCTCTAAGAGCTTTGTTAATTCCGTCACTATTTTACAACTGTCCATTGAAAGTTTAGTATACTCTGAATTTTCCTGTAGTACTGAGCATGGAACAATTTATAAAATATTAAATCACTTCACTTACATAATAATGTTAGCCCATAGGCATAAGACATGACACAGAAACAGCATATAGCATGGGGAGAGCTATCTTGCCTAGAAGCTCTGAACCTAAATGAGTTTACAGGTTGCTGTAGTTAAAGACACAGTGAAATCACCAAACTAGACCATTCTGGGCAGAGAAATACAGTTTATTTGGAGAATCAGACTGTTGGGGCTGTCTCTCAGGTGCAGAAAACCAGGACTGGCAAGAACAATTTTGACAGTTTTTTTGGGAATAAGTATTAGGAGGGGAGGTGTAGGCCAGAATAGTCTGTGCTTTAGAGAGAGAGCTTTGATCTCATCCATGCTATTTGGGTTAATCAGGAACTAGATACCTTCGGACCCAACTGACTATTGTAGGTGCGTAAGAGGATTGATGGCTTTTCCTGACAAACAGAAACCCACTTCTTAAGATTTCTAAGGAAAGTTGAGTTTAGATTAGTTTAGTTTACCCCACAGAAATCCTTCTGTTTATGCTGTCAGGGTCCAGACTGAGTTCAGCTTTGGCTGTTGTCATAAGCACTGTCATTTTGGGGTCCCATTTTGGAACAAAGTTTAGCTACCTCAGAGGCTTACTGGATATTTATAAGGAAAACACTGAATGTCTGGAATATCTATTTATTTATCTATCTGTGTGTGTGTGTGTGTGTGATATTTTAGGCAATGTTATGTTAGTTCTTTCTCAAAAGATATTACATTATTATTATTATTGTTAGTATTATTATTACCATTAATTATTATTATTTTGCTTAAGATTACTTGTGGAACATGAGTACGAAATGTTTCTCTCTCACTCTATTTTTTTTCATTTCTAAGTTTATATTGTCCCCCATTATGGTAAGTCCATAAATGACACTGAAGCATACTCACTCAATAGTTATAACAAAATTCATCTGGGTTTAAGTTAGGCTGAATGTCGTTGTGAAAAATTCGGATTCTTCTAGCACATTACCCACTAATAGCTGATTATTTCTTGTAGTTGTATTAACAAAAAGTTAACTCTGAATCTTCTGGAATAAATTCAGCAGTTTCAATATGTAAAGCAACTCTGCAAATTGAGAGTAAGTAAATATATTAAGAGATTCTGGACAATATAATAATGCTATGAGAAAAGCACGTAATTCTGACTTTTCAACAGAATTACAGGGGCTTTGAGCCACTTTACTTAAATTTCCTTACTTATAACCTGCCTTTCCTGATATGTTTGCATCAGTACAGACTGTAGGGGTCAAGAAATTGGTGTTCCCATACAATGTGAGGAAGGATCAAATTAGTTCTCTTTATAAATTGAGCTCTATTACCTTGGGGATAATTGTTCAAGCCCTTTGTCAGTGTTCATTTCTGCCCCTAAAGAGAAAATTTCAACATTAGTTAAAAGTATTACAATTTCTGTTGGGTCCATTCCTGCTAATTTGTGATTCCTTTTAGAATCAACCCAGAAACATTTTCTACCTAGGTCCTTAAGTTTTTGCTCTGTTTATGTGGAAAAATATTCCTTCTAAGATATTACCTTCTCTCTGCATTAGAATTCTTATAGGAGAATATATAGAAAGTAAAATAACCAGAATGCAATCAAACTCTGGATCCAAAGCCAATTCTCTCTCATTGACAATTTTTCTTGGACTGTTTAAGTCCTTGTCACTTTGTAAGGTTTGATCTAAACTACTTAGTTTTTGAGTTGTTAATCCAACTGTGAGTCATAGCTAGTTAATGTCTCCCAGCAATTTTTGAAAGTCACTAAGAGTCTGCAATTGCTCTCTCCTGATTTGAACCTTTTGGGGTTGAATTTTCTGTAAACCGATATTTATATACTAGGTAATTAATGGAATCTCCTTTTTGTATTTTCAGGAGCAATTTTAATCCCCAACATGGCAAATTTTCTTTATCTCTTCAAACATTTTCTCTAAAGTATCTACATTTGAATCAGCTAGTAAAATTTTATCAATATAATAGTAAATTATGGATTGAGGAAACTGTTTACAAATTAATTTGTCACTGTTGTAAAAATATTGGAACAAGGTGGTGCTGTTTAACATCTCTTGTGGGAGAATTTTCCACTGATATATTTTAACGGGCTGAGAATTAATAAAAGAAGGCACTGTGAAGGCAAATTTTTCTCTATCCTGATCTTGTATAGAGACACTGAAGAAAGAGTCTTTTAATCAAATGCTGTAATAAACCATCGTTTAGGGAATAGAGAAGGTAGGGGAATTCCAGGCTGTAGTGAGTCCATCAGCTAAATTACTTTATTTATGGTTTTAAAATCTGTTAACATTCTCCTTTTTTCAGATTGCCTTTTAACAACAAATATGGGAGGAGGACTGGTCAATTCTCAATATTTTGAACATTTAGCTGCTCCTTTACCAGCTCTTCTAAGGCCTACAATCTTTCTGATTTCAAAGACCATTGTTTCATCCAGATAGATTTGGCAGTTAACCATTTTTTTTAATTCTGCATTTCTTTTTTATTTTCATGTTTCCAATTTAACCATTTTAAAGATAAGGGCTATTGGTACCTTTTAAAGAGCAGCAGCTGTTGTGCTCTGTTTATGTAAAACATGAATGGCCAGTGACTCTTCTTTAATAATGCCTTTTAATATATTTCCCAGAAACATGAGTTAGTTTATGGTTGGTTTCTGGGATTGGAGGAATGTTAATCTCAGTATTTTATTGTTTTAACAAATCCTGTCAAATTCATTGCCATGTTTGCCACATATGGCTTTAATTTTCCTATCTGTAGTTCTGGCCTTATGCATTAGACACATATTACACTTTGCTTTACCTGAGATAAAGTTACAATCTCTAAGAGCTGAACATTTAGCTCCTAAAGAGGTCAATGTGAATTTTAAGATTCTCGTGGCATAGCTGTTATATCTGCCCGTGTCTACCAAACCCTCAATTTCAATGCCATTTATTTATATTTTTAACTTTGGTCTTTATAGAAGTTTGTCAAAATGTTTGCTTTATGGTCTCCCCTGAAATTTTGTTTTATCTTCTAAAGCTGTTCTATCATTCAGAACACTATGGCTTTTTACAATAGGTATTAGGTCCCTTAATCACTGTGACGAGGAGTTTTGTCCATGATGACAGATAATGATTGAACAAAATTGACATGGGGGCCAGAAGGGCATGGGGGCCCTGTCTATCCATTGTTGATCTGCATTCCTTACTGCACCTTCTTCATACTCCAGAAGGCAAAGACTTTCTGTTTATATTATTCCTAGGGGAAAAACGTGTTTCTAAGCACATGATGCCTACAATCCCCTTTTTAATGGCATTGTTTACCACAATTATTATTATTTTTTTTTAAGCTGAGGACCAAACCCAGGGCCTTGCACTTGCTAGGCAAGTGTTCTAACACTGAGCTAAATCCCCAAACCGTGCTTACCACAATTAAAACATCTGACAGTTTTCTTTTTCTTCAAGTCTTTGGAAGTAATCTCCTATCCAAGTATCATCATGGTTATGCAATTTGATATTGACTATATCTCTGATCCATTACTCTATGGGCACAAATCTTGCCTTTAAAGACCTAAATTACTCCTTTGCATTGTGAAAAAGCATTTTTAAAAGCCAAAGATTCATTTAGGTTTTTTTTTGTTTGTTTGTTTTTGATTCTTGATTGGTATCATTCTATTTACACCTGAAGTCAATCTTTGTAAAAAAATAAGTGAAGGTTTCTTTGGGATCCCATATAACTTTAGTAAATGACTCAATTCTCTTTCTGACTTCTTAAACTCTGTCCCAAGCATTCAAAGTTGCTGTATGGCATAGAGTCAATGTGTTCTCATCATATATAGACTGTCTTCATATATCAGCATAATTGCCCTATCCCAGAATTTGGTGTTGGGAAATTTTAATACCTCTAGCCCTACTTTGTTGTTCAATGGCCCTAGCCTTATCTTTCCACCAGATCTTCCATTGTAATTGGGGACCATGTTCCAATACTACTGTACCAAAGTTTTTCCAGTCTTGTAGGATATTTCTGTTACTAATTGCTCATGAATTCAACATCTGCCTCACAAAAGGTGAATGTATATCATATGAGACTATTGCTTCCTTATATCTCCTCAAATTTAACATTTCCATAGTAATGAGATTTTTCCATAGCCTTTAGGTTACCACTCAATTGACATTTATACCTGTATTTTGACCTGATAAAATAAAGCTTTTTTTAAATATAAACTTTGGCTGTTCTCTAATTTAATAATGTAATGGGGAGGTTGGTTCTTCCTTAAATTCCTCTGTCTATATCTGCATATCTCAAAAATCTGTTTTAATAATGTTTTCTAAGGCCTGTATCTTTTCAATCAATTTCTTGCATTTGGCACTAATATTAACCAACTTTTATTGGGATAAAATAAGAATTACCAAACAAATAATGATTATAAATGTCTTTATGTATATCCCAGCTAAGTTAACTATTCAATTGTTCCATTTTCAAACCATCCATTGCTGAATAATACAGAGACCTGATTCCCTCTATTGTAATATTGTTTCTAGATGTTCATGTGGGAAAATACTCTCTCTTATTTTGAACTAATTCCCCCCTCTAAGGATACCAAGTTGCCTCACAAAATCTGATAATGATGACAGTGAAGTGTAAGGGTGGCTGTCACTGTGTAGCACATCTGGACAGAGAACACAGGTGGTGCGCAGTCTGTCTGAGGACAGCTGCCACTGACTGCACATAGTTGTGAGCAAAGAGTATATGGCAGTTTCCCAATCTGGTGTTGAGGCAGCTACTTTAGGGTCACAGCAGACTTGGGAGGGAGCCCAGGGGAAGTCCACAACTCACGGGGAAAAGGAACCAAAAAGTCAGCCATCTGAAAGGCAGACACAGGGGAACAGAAAAGTGTAAAAGCAGTATGTGTGATGGGCAAGAAGTGAGAGCACAGAGATGCCTGAAGGCAGTGCTGGTCAGGGATGAGGGGCTAACTTCAGCAACATTTGGAGTCCAGGTGCCAGGAGTTTGGGGCTTGTGAAGATTTCTGTAGAGAAGCTGCAAGAGGAAAAACTCAGACTTGCTTAGAGGGCTTGGGGAAGAAAAGCAAAAGCCAGCTGGTGGTGTGGGCTCTCTAGTGGGTGCAGCTCTCTTGTGCCACTCTGGTAGGTGCCAGCAGCTGCAAAACCACGGGTCACTGGCTCTCTCCTGAATTCATGCCCCAAAAGTTGGACGCCAGATGAAACATTAATCTAATTAATCTTTATAAATAAGAAATCGGGAGTAAGATAGCAGGGCAAGAACGTGAAAGATCAGAAAAGCAGGGGAGCTGCCACCAGTCACCTCCTACCTCTTCCATTCCTTCCTACAAAAAGTGCCAAGATTCTCTTTCAGACCTGCCTCATTATTTCCTGTCTCCTCTCTGACTACAGTCCTCTAAATTCTATGGTTCATTTATGTCAGCTAGTTGCTATTTCTGTTCTCTGACTCCAAGCAAGCTTTATTTGTAAAAACACAATCAAAATATCACACAATACATAATTCTAAATACAATTCCAAACACAAATTGGAGACTTTTAAGTTATAAGTCAACACAAACTACCTTTTGAAAATGAAAAATAACAATAAGTGATATCAAACTTATACTAGAAATAATTAGGAGAATTTTATTGAAACAGCAAATACTTATTAACATGGTAATAAAATTGTTCAATATGAAAGGATAATTACAATTATTAATTACAAAAACACAACAAGCACAAGTACAGGTGAGACATGGGATTTTTTTGATTAGGATTCTAATAAATGTATAATAAGACTATCTCAAGGAGAGTGCTATTAACAAAGATGAGAGACAAAACGCTTCTAATATAAGAGTAGAATACAAACACTGAAATCAGGTGATATAAAAAGAAAATCCCCCAGAATTAGAACAATCAATGTTCAACAGAACAAATACAAGTAGGCAAAGCAAGGGGAAGCTTGTTATTTGCAGATGGACAAATGGAAGAATGACAGACAGCACTGGGAATTTTCATAGTAACCCTCCAAGAAATAAGACAGTGAGGCACATCTTTACTCTGTTGAAAGAAGAAAAAATGCTATTAGTCTATAATTTTCACCCTGGGGAACATGCCTTTCAAAACAAGGGGATAATAAAGACTATGTGAGATACACAGACGCTGAAAAAATTGAGAAGAATCTGTCAACAGCCAGGATGTACTGTAAGAAATAAAGCAGGGAGCCCATCAGTACAAGTGTAACAAAGCAAAGCAGAAATCTCATCTACCCTGGAAAGGAAAAAGATGAAATACTGACTTTATTGTGTATTTAAGAGAAAATTTCTTTAAAGTAAATCTATTATTTAAAGTAAAAATCATGAAAAGTAATTTTAGTTGTTTTTATTTTGTTTTCTTCCTTTTTTTCTTGTTTTTGTTATGTGGGACACAATTGTTCTCTGTTGAATATTATTAACATTTCTATATTGGCATATCATAGCAATCTTCTGTAATATGCAATATATTATATGGTAAACTCAATTTCAATTGCTTGAAGCATTACAATGGAAAAGGAGAAGAGTTCAAAGTAATTCTAACCTTTGTTCTAGTAAGAACATAGAACCACCCATTGAAATAACACAAGACTGATAATGAATTTGACGGACTAATGAATAGGCCTTTATTTATTACTCCCGAAGGAGGTGTTTGCTGTAAAGAAACCTAAATTGTTGTTGTTGTTGTTTCACATACATCTTTCTCTTGTAAGGAAAGGAAATACCACAGTCTTCTATAGTGATTCTGTATCTCAGTCTGTATAGTAGCTCACAAAACAAGGATCAGGAATCTCTATTCCTTGAATCAGATGAGAAAAGGGAGGCATGGTGAATGATGTTTTCCAGGAGTCAATGTCTCTGGTGGCTGAGAGGCACTCACAATTAACTGTGGCTCAATAGAAGCAGTTGGTGGCCACAGACTCCTCTGTGGGATGCCTAGGCAGCTGGTGGGCTTTGGCAGCTTCTGGCTTAGATGCTTCACTGGAGGCATCTTGTCTTGAGAGCTGGCAATTGCTGATGGTATCAACAAGGTTCCCTAGTAATAAATAAAGGCCTATTCATCAGTCCTTCAAATTCATTATGAAACCAGTACCTTGTACCCCTTCAGTTTCTTACTGCTGCCTCTGTAAGCGTTGAGGGGTGGTGTTTTCCCCTGGTGGAGCTGAGGGTGAGTTAAGGTGGTGGAGGAGAAGGAGGAGTAATAGATGGAAGAATATCAGTCTAAACACCAAGGCAAAGATCATGTCCATTGCCCAAACAATGAAGCTGGGGGTCAGCCATGTAGAATTAAGATTTTCCAGAATATAGAAAAGATTCTCCATCCTACAGTTTTCCCAGGCTACTGAAAGCTGAGAGTTCTCTCTGGGAGTTGGCACCTGAGCCCAGAAGAACATCACAAAGCTCCTGTCTCCCTGTCACAAAGGGCTCCTAAGTGGGGGAGGGGTGGTAGGAAGAGATGACAAGACAGTCACTCTCCATCCTCCAGCCTTCACAGGTCTCCATCCTCCATAGCCTTCTGTGTCTGTTTCAAATTCCAGCTGGACACTCAGTCACAAATAGAGGCTTGTCCATTGTCTGTTCCTCCCTACCCCAGATAGAGGCTTGGCCAAGTTCTGTGGGCTTTCGAAAACTCCAAGCCACTCCAGTGACACACCTCCTCCAAAAGGCCTCCCCTTCTAATCCCTCACAAACAGTTTCACTAACTGGAGACAAACCACTCAAATATGTGAGCTTCTGGGGGTTTATTCAAACCACCACATCCCACTCTCTGGCCCTCCATAAGCTTATAGCAATATAAGTAAAATTCACTTAGTCAAACTTCAAAAGTCCCCCTAGTCTTTCACCACCTCAACATTATTTCAAAGTCCAAAATCTTTTCTGAGGTTCAAGGCATCTCTTAATGGTAACCGCCTACTAAAGTAAAACTCACCTTGCATGTTTCAACATACAGTGCCACAGAATACATATTCCCATCCCAAAAGGGAGGAAGCGGGGTGTAGTGATCAAATACTGGACCAAAGCAAGAGCAAAACCCAACAGGGCAAACAGTTCTACTAGCTGGGGACCAAGCATTCAAATACATGAGCTTATGGGGACCGTTCTCATTCAAACCAAACCAACAGTGGAATTTTCTACACTGAGTCTACATAGGAAGTAGGGAAGAGCTGGTGTCTTAAGAATGTTGAGTCTTATTATCCATGGAAATATGAAGCAGTTTCTTCTAACTCCCTAAGTCACAGTGTTGTGCTTCTCCCCAATCTGATCCGGTGTGTATTTGGGGTTTTTTATTTGAATACTTAATTTGGGATTGTAGGATTTATGTTTTCAATTTATTTCATGTGTTATTCCTAGAAGGAATAGGCTGTTTTTATATATTAATATTTAAATGTTATAGCTTCAGTATGGCCACTTATCCCCTCAAGACGTTTTCTTGTTGATTCTGTCAAGAGTTTCTGGCTGGACAAACTTGTCATCTGCAAAAGAATACTTTTTTTCTCCTTTCCGTATCTCCATGCTTTTTATTTCTTTTTATTGTCCCTACTTCTCTGACTATGGGTTCCAGTGTGATGTTGAAGGAGTGCTACTTTTTTCATTTTCATGGGAAGACTCTTTGCTTCCCACCATTCCAGTGACGTGACTACGTGATCTTTCTTGTTTGTTGTGTGTTCTATTTTCATTTCTGTGGCTGTGATAAAATACCTGTAGCCTAAGACATGCAGGGCAGGAGTGCCCCAGCTGTCCAGTGGGGATGGTGGTGAATGGGTGGAACATGGGCAGAGTCCCCCTGAATACTTATTTTCTAGGAAAATATTCCATCATCACAATTACTATGTTAATTATAATTGTAAGAATTTCTTTTAAGAAATTGACAAGAAAAGAATGTTACATTTCATTTCCAACACCATATGTCTTGTAAGTTGTTTGGACAAAGTGGAAACTTTACAGTTTGAATATAGTCCTCCTTCAGGTTGTTAATAAGTGCCTTGTCATGGATTCATCCCGACCCTTTGTTTGCCAAGAATGGGTGAGTTAGAAAATACATTTATATGTCTTTAGAGTACTCTTCACTAGTCCGTTCTATTATCTTCCCATGAATTTTAAACATGGGGATTTTTATGACATTAAGGCAAAAAATAAAATATATATGCATTATTTGTGTCTGTGAAAGTGGTGTGTGTGTGTGTGTGTGTGTGTGATGTGTATTCATGTATGCATGCTTACCTCTGTTCCTCATCACATAGTAGACTTCAAGCTCAAGCACAGATTCCAGAAATCAAAACTATACTGCACTTTAATATTCTCAGGTAACTGAACTATGAACTGTTGGAAATAGTCAAGATATTCTGAGAGACAAATTTATAAAGGACATGCCAGCTGATTTTTGACACATATAATGTTAGAGACCTTAGTACAACCATGCCTGAGCAGTGGCTGAAAGGTTAATGGAATATGGATTTGCGTAGACATGACTGAAATTTTTCCTGTGGGAAAATGAGGAGTGGGGAGAGAAGCATATTTGGACGAGGATCTTTAAGATCCTTCTCATCTGAATCTTTCTTTCTTAAAGGCAACAAAGCATGACTTTCTTCTACATTCAATCAGTCTAATCCCTGGCAAGCACCTTTGATTGTCAGGGAAAGCACTGTTAGTAAAAAATCAACTAAGAGTAGATTGAAAAGCCCACCAAGAAGGAGAAAAACAAACACTGAAATGAGCAACACTGAGCATCCTTTCTTTTTCTAAGTCACTGTTCTTCTGGCTTTAAGCCTTAACTTAGGAGGGCAAGGCTTCTGGCTTTGAATATTATTACATCAGAGCATGGTGCTATCTCATCATCTCCCAGGGTAATGTTATTAAAGCTCCATTTCAATAGGATCAACATGGACTCCACACCAGCTTCCTTCTAGAGTTAACTCTATTTCTTACACACACAAAAGCAATGACTTTGTTTTTCCAAAACCTTTTTTGAAAACAGTTTTGTGGCCTCTAATTTGAGGAGACTGGACTTGGCAGGGAGGACCCAGGCACTTTGAGAAGTTGTAAGAGGAGCAGTTATTAAAGAATATCAAGGAAGGATTCACCTCTAACCGGCTACATTTAAAAGGGAAAAAAAGAAAATCTATGCTCATACCATGACAATAAAGAATGAGTAGCATTAAAGTACTTAGTATTAAAATACTTGAAACTGTGTATGTCATAGATTTATAAGCAATTAACTTTCATTGTGTAGTTGAAATTTAAATGTCTAAAGAAATAAAAGTACTCAAAATCAATAGTGTTTTGTTTTGTTTCCTTTAAGGTCATGGAATTCGGATTAGTTTTCAAATATTATATACAGAAATCTTATAAAATGTCTTTAGGGCTGGTGTGGTAGAGCATGCCTTGAGACAAAGGCAGAGGCTGCAGAAACTCTGATTTGGAGCCTAGCCTGGTCTTCATGGCTAATGAAGCCAAAGACTTTATATCAGAGAATATGAGAAAAATATCTTTAGTTTTAAGAGATACTATTTTTCAAATTACTTCACAATATTGGAGATAATATAAATTTTGTAAGAAATAGAAATTCCCTGTTTTTGTGGGAAGACATGGTCATTGAGAAAATGGAAACATTATAATAATAATGGATGATTCACAAACAGATTTATTTACAGGCAGTCAACATGACTTGCTCCATGGTCCCAAGTTTTCTCTTACCTTAAACTTGCAAATATTATAATTTTTTTTGCTTTTTTATTATTATATTTGTGTTTTAATTTTACACATCAGCCATGGGTTCCATGGTCCTCCCTCTTCCCGCCCCCACCCCCATCTTCCCCCAGCCCTTCCACTCTATTCCCATCTCCTCCAGGGCCAAGACACCCCTGAAGATTCATTTAAACCTGATGGATTCAGTACAGGAAGATCCAGTCCCCTCCTTCCAGGCTGAGCAAAGTGTCCCTGTGTAAGCCCAAGGTTCTAAAAAGCCAGCTCATGCACTAAGGACAGGTCCTGGTCCCACAGCCTGGGTGCCTCCCAAACAGTTCAAGCTATTCAATTGTCTCACTTATCCAGAGGGCCTGATCCAGCTGGGGGCTCCACAGCCTTTGGTTCATAATTCATGTGCTTCCATTCCTTTGGCTATTTGTCCCTGTGCTTTTTCCAATCTTGGTCTCAACAATTCACGCTCTTACAGTCTCTCCTCTTTCTCGACAATTGGACACCTGGAGCTCCAACTGGGGCCTGGCTGAGGATCTCTGCATCCACTACCATCAGTTATTGGATGAGAGTTCCAGCTCAATTGTTAGGGTGTTTGGCCATCTGATCACCAGACACAGTCAGATCAGGCTTTCTCTCAACCATTGCCAGCAGTCTACAGAGGATGTATCACTACGGATTTCTGGGGACTTCTCCAGCACTCTGCCTATTCCTGTTCTCATGTGGTCTTCACTTATCATGGTCTGTTATTCCTTATTCTCCCTTTCTGTTCTTGATCCAGCTGGGATCTCCTGTTCCCCTAAGATTTCTTTCCCTCAAATCTTGCCCTTCATTACTCCCACTGTCATCCAGGTTGTTCATGTAGATCTCATCCATTACTCTGTCATTAGGTGACCCCTGTGTCTTTCCTAGGGTCCTATTTTCTAGGTAGCCTCTCTGGAGTTGTGTAGCAGACTTTGCTTTACATTTAGTATCCTCCTATGAATGAGAACATACCATGTTTGTCCTTCTGAGTCTGGGTTACTTCACTCAGGATGATTTTTTCTAGATCTATCCATTTGCCTGCAAACCTCATGATGTCATTGTTTTTCTCTGATGAGTAGTAATCCACTGTGTATATGTACCACATTTTCTTTATCCATTCTTCAGTTGAAGGGCATCTAGGTTGTTTCCAGGTTCTGGCTACTACAAATAATGCTGATATGAACATAGCTGAGCAAATGCCCCTGTGGTATGATTGAGCATTCCTTGGTTATATCTCCAAGAGGGCTACAGCTGGGTCTTTGGGGAGATGGATTCCCAATTTTCTATGGAAGTGCCATATTGATTTTCAAAGTGGCTGTACAAGCTTGCATTCCTACTAGCAGTGGAGGAGAGTTCCCCTTGCTCCACATCCTTTCCAGCATAAGCTGTCTTCTATGTTTTTGATCTTAGCCACTCTGACAGGTGTAAGGTGGTATCTCAGAGTCATTTTGATTTGCATTTCCTGGATAAATAGGGATGTTGAGCAATTCCTTAAATGTCTTTCAGCCATTTGAACTTCCTCTGTTGAGAATTCTCTGTTTAATTCTATAGCTCATTTCTTAATTGGACTGTTGGGCATTTTGATGTCTAATTTCTTGAGTTCTTTATATATTCTGGATATCAGCCCTCTGTCAGATGTGGGTTTCCTGAAGATCCTTTCCCATTCTGTAGGCTGTCTATTTATCTTGTGGACCATGTCCTTTGCTCTACAAAAGCTTCTCAGTTTCAACATATCCCATTGATTGATTGTTTCTCTCAGTTTCTGTGCTACTGTTGTTATATTTAGAAAGTGATCCCTGGTGCCAGTGTGTTCAAGAGTACTTCCTACTTTCTCTTCTACCAGGTTCAGTATAACTGGATTTATGTTGAGGTCTTTGATCCACTTGGACTTAAGTTTTGTGCACAGTGACAGATATGGATCGATTTGCAGCCTTCTACACATTGACATCCAGTTATGCCAGCACCATTTGTTGAAGATGCTTTTTTTTTTCCATTGTACATTTTTGGCTTCTTTGTCAAAAATTATATGTTCATAGGTGTGCGGGTTAATGTCAAGGTCTTCAATTTGATTCCATTGGTCCACATGTTGGTTTTTATGCCAGTACCAAGCTGTTTTTATTACAGTAGCTCTATAGTAGAGCTTGAGGTTGGGCAATGTAATACCTCCAGAGGTTGTTTTATTGTACAGGATTCTTTTGGCTATCCTGGGTTTTTCATTTTTCCATATGAATTTGAGTATTATTCTTTCCAGATCTGTGAAGAATTGTGTTGGTAATTTGATGGGGATTGTGTTGAATCTGTAGATCACTTTTGGTAAGATTGTCATTTTTACTATGTTAATCCTGCCTATCCATGAGCATGGGAGATCTTTCCATTTTCTGACATCTTCTTCAATTTATTTTTTCAGGGACTTAAAGTTCTTGTCATATAAGTCCTTCACATGCTTAGTTAGAGTAACCCCAAGGTATTTTATATCATTTGTGGCTATTTTAAAGGGTGATGTATCTCTGATTTCCCTCTCAACCTGTTTGTCTATTGTATATAGGAGGGCTACTGATTTTTTTGAGTTGATCTTGTATCCTGCTATGTTGCTGAAGGTTTTTATTAGCTGTATCATTTCCTTGGTTGAATTTTGGGGCTCACTCATGTATACTATCATGTCATCTGCAAATAGGGAAAGCTTGACTTCTTCCTTTCCAATTTGTATCCCCTTAATCTCCTTATGTTGTCTTATAGCTCTGGCTAGATCTTCAAGTACTATATTGAATAAGTATGGGGAGAGGGGACAGCCTTGCCTTGTTCCTGATTTTAGTGGTATTGCTTTGAGTTTCTCTCCATTTAATTTGATGTTGGCTGTTGGCTTGCTGTAGATTGCCTTTATTATGTTTAGGTATGTTCCCTGTATTCCTGATTGCTCCAAGACTTTTTTCATGAAGGGGTGTTGGATTTTGTCAAATGCCTTTTCTGCATCTGGTGAGATGATCATGTGGTTTTTTTTTTTTCTTTGAGTTTGTTTATATGGTGTATTACATTGACAGACTTTCACATGTTGAACCACCCTTGGATCCCTGGGATGACGCCCCCTTGATCATGGTGGATAATTGTTTTGATGTGTTCTTGGAGTCTGTTTGCCAGTATTTTATTCAGGATTTTTGCATCAATGTTCATGAGGGAGATCTGTCTATAGTTCTCTTTCTTTGTTGCATCTTTGTTTGGTTTAGGAATCAGGGTAATTGTAGCCTCATAGAAGGAGTTTGGTAATATTCCTTCTGCTTCTATTGTGTGGAACAATTTAAAGAGTATTGGTATTAAGTCTTCTTTGAAGATCTGGTAGAATTCTGCAGTGAAACCATCTGGTCCTGGGCTTTGTTTGGTTGGGAGACTTTTAATGATTGATTCTATTTCCTTAGGGGTTATTGTACTATTTAAATGGTTTATCTGGTCTTGATTTAACTTTGGTATGTGGTACCTATCCAGAAAATTATCCATTTCTTTTAGATTTTCCAGTTTTGGCAAATATTATATATTAAAAATACAATAACTCAGAGAAAATTTTCTGTGATCTGTGGGTATTCTGTTTTGAAAAATAGGCTGGGTGGTGGTGGTGCATGCCTTCAATTCCAGCACTCAGGAAGCAGAGGCTGGTAGATCTTTGTGAGTTCAAGGCCAGCCTGGGTTACAGAGTGAGTTCCAGAAAAGGTCCAATGCTACACAGAGATACCTTGTCTCAAAACACCAAAGAGAGAGAAGAGAGAGAGAGAGAGAGAGAGAGAAAGGAAAACGATCTTTTAAATTTGAATTTGCACTAAAAATACTTAGTGTGAGTAAGCAATTCATTCAGATCATTATCTCACATTATTTGATGCTCAGTAATCATTAAAAATTTCAAAGTCCATAATTGTGGTACACAGAGACTTACTATCAGGATACAAATTTACATAACCATACATTGTTTAAAATTAGTCATCAATAAGAGATTCTATAAATGGCATTCCAAATTTATTGCTGGAGTTGAAACTGATACTGAAAACAGGGCATGCCTTAAATTTCAGGATGACTAGAAAGTTATAATGGTTATGAGAGTTAAACCTATGAACTACTATTACTAAATCAAGTCATTTGCTTTAGGAACATTAAACATATGACATATAAATTGTTTGGTGGCTGGTTCTTCTACAGAATATGTATGCAATTAAATTTCTCCTGAACTACTGTATCTTGTTATAGATACTAAGAGTAATGAAGTATTGAACACAACATAGATTATTGAAACTTCAATTATTTATGTTATAACACCAATAACCGTGGCTCCTTATAGACCTGAAAGCTTTTTGATTATCAGTATGTATATAAGTAGTATCCGGGTGATTGAATATTTACACCAATAAATCTACTTTTATTTGAGCTAAAATGAATATATGATAAAATGTTACATCCTTATCATAGTAAATGCTGTCATTAATTAAAATTACTGCCATTTGATGTTCTCATATTAGTAAAATGGCTATCTAAAGTCGTCTTGCTTAAAAAAAATAATAAAAACAGACAAAAATAACTACTTTCACAAAAGTGTTGTAGGCAAGGAACTGTAGCACCATGGAGATGTGACAGATATGTTGTGTAGCATGAAGATATTCAATAATCCATAAAGAATAACTAAGGAAGAAGTACCTCACATCCAATTCTCTAAAGGCAAACATGATCAGAGAGAGACTATACTATCAAGAGAATGTAATCTTAAGACCTGGTCAACTTCTTATCAGTACCATCAACCCATAACATATTTGGTTCTGGAGAACTCTGAGTTGGTCATGTTTTATGACTCCAGTCAGGAAAATGAAAGGATGACTGGTATGACACCAGAGGCAAAAATCCAGCTTGTTTTGCTTTCTTTCACCCAAATTAGTGTGTGCAAGATGTCACATAAAAAAGTGTTCCCATGCAGTATCCTATAAAATATCCAGACAGCTACCAAGAGCAACTCAGTCCACAGAGCCCTACAAAATAGCTCAATTTCTCTGCCTACTTTTCCCTGGAACCTAGGATTATCTAGAAGTTCATACTACACATATGAACCTCAGGATAATATAATGTCATTCTCACAGATGTATGTCATTGATGTCTTCCTCACTTTGGCTCAGTCTGTAGAATGGACCCCTATGACCTTCAGAAATGGGTCAGCATACTGCATTCCAGGTGATCCCTATAATAATACACTATACTTACCAAGAAGGCTTCAGTCTCTATTAATTTGAAGTTTTAGCAGGGTACTATCTTTTATATGATATTAACAAATGAGAAATATTGGTATACAATGGTGTCCATTTTTTACATATCATAAAAACATTGAAAAGTTATAAATCTCTTCTAGAAATATGGGCTTTTGTAGCATGAATTTTAAAGGTATTTGTCAATAAAATCAAACCTGAGCCAGGTATTGGGGTGAATGCAGGAAGATCAGAGAGGCAGAACAAGCCACAGCTACCTCATCTCACCAGTTCCTCAGCTGCTTCTGTTTCCTTAGGCTGGAAGCTTCTGGGTCCTCATCCAAATGAGTCTCAGCTGAACTGCTTTGCTCAAAGCCTTAAAAGCTTAACCAGCTAAATGCTTCTAGTTTCTGGTCCTCACGCCTTATATACCTTTCTGTTTTCTACCATCACTCCCTGGGATTAAAGGCATGTGTCACCAGGCCTGGCTGTTTCCAATGTGGCCTTGAACTCACAGAGATCCAGATGGATTTCTGTCTCTGATATGCTAGGATTAAAAGCAAGCGTGAGTGGCATCATTTTCTAACTCTGTATCTAGTGGTTGTCTCTTCTCTGACCCCAGATAAATTTATTAGGGTGCACAATATTTTGGGGGAACACAATACCACAGGCTTTGGATAGTGGCAAACTAGTTTAGGGTTTAAATTTGAGTGAAGAATGGAAGTTAATATCTACATACACATACCGAAAGGAGAGCCCAGATAATAAATACACATTGCCTTATACTAAGACTCAGTTCTCGAGAACGTGAATGGTCAGGAAAAATTGCGTGAGGAATTTAGCAGTTTCCATATTGAGTTAAGTGAATGAAAACTACCTACAATATCGTAAGTCAAGGTATAATCCTGAAATACAAACATGTTTAGTCTAAGAAAACTTCACAGTAGATTTAGACAAGACTTATAAAGTACCTGGAATATAGCACAATTCGACTGGATTTTCTAAGATAACAAAACAAAACAAAGCAAACCACCAAAATAAAACAGCTAAAATATGTCTGTTGGAGTAATAGGATCATGTAATCCCTATATGGGAGTGTAAATTACTTCAGCCTGGTAGTCATTCAAGAAATTATGACTAGTCATTATATCTAGATCTATATCATTATTTTCATTTCTAGGATACCATAGATGTAACATAACAGTTTTTGGGTATATGACAACGGGGATGGAGCTATTAGCTATCTATAATATAAGGAGGAGGGGGAGTGTCACATGACTCTTACCTGTGATTTTTTGTTCCTTTTTGACCCAGAGTGATCTTTGGAAACACTGAAGTAAGGATGTAGTAAAAAGTTAGCTGAAAGTGCAAGCACATAACACAGCTTCCATAAGTTCGCCATTCATGATTGGTAGGAACTTGATGATAAAACAGATGTTTGTTCACCTACGATCTATCAGTAACACCTTGCCTATGTTTCTATAACTAAGCCCAGTGAATGCATTAATGCAGCAAGTTGGAATCTGGTAGAACTCAGACTTTGTTCTGTCATGAAGTAGTGCCCATTTGGTTTTTGATGTTGGTTCATGGATCTATAAAAAAGTTAAAGTAACAAACTGACACCAGAATGTTCATCATAAACAAATAAATAGAAGTTTGGAAAATAAAATCTTATGGCTAGCAAGGCAGGCAACTGAACATGACACATTTAAGGTTTGACTATCCACTCAGGCAACATGGACAGATGTGTAATGTGAGGGTGTCCTTTCTATGTCAGTAGCTCATGGGTCTTTCTATGAGCAATAAGGTATGTGAATAAAGTTGAGGCAACTAAAGGTAATGTCCATGAAAGGGATTTCAGGGTATCAGTGTTTCCTCATGTAGTATATAGTGGTAGCTCCTTTGACGAGTAGAGTGCATCTACACTATTAATAAAGTGTTTCCCTCATAATGGGTAAAGGGATACAGGATATATTCAAATTCCTGGAAGCAACACACAAGGAATGAGATGGCTGGAATGTTATAATGGTGGTTGATTTGCTGTTATTTCCTAAAACAAAGGCCAAAGTGTCATACCAGAGAGAACTTGCTTGTATAAAGGAAGAATTTCAGTGGGAAAGTGCCATGTGCTTACCATTCCTCACATTAGAGACTTATTTAGTTGTAAAATTTGATAAAAGGAGGGGTGAAGTAAAGGTGCCTGCTTGCCGTTCTGTACAGATGGTGAAGCAAGAGGGCAAAAAGAACAAGAGTGAAAACAATTATCTGTGTTAATTAGCCTTGGTAGCTAAAAATATGCAACTCAAAAAGAAGGGTTCAATGGAAAGGAAGAGAAGATATTTAAAAACTGGCAGGGAATAACCCACAATCAAATATTATTATTATTATTATTATTATTATTATTATTATTATTATTATTATTTTATTGTTGTTTATTATTATTATTATTGTTATTATTATTATTATTATTATTATTATTATGTGTTTTAATTTTATACATCAGCCATGGGTTCCCCTGTCCTCCCCCTTCCCGCTCCCACCCCCTCCTTCCCCCCAGCCCCTCCCCTCCATTCCCATGTCCTCCAGGATCAAAAAAACCCTGGGGACTCATTTAAACATGGTAAATTCAGTACAGGCATGTCCAGTGCCCTCCTTCCAGGCTGAGCATGTGTCCCTGTGTAAGCCCAAGGTTCCAAACAGCCAGCTCATGCACTAAGGACAGATCCTGGTCCCACAGACTGGGTGCATCCCAAACCGATCAAGCTATTCAATTGTCTCACTTATCCAGAGGGCCTGTTCCAGCTGGGGGCTCCACAGCTGTTGGTTCAAATCTTTAAACTATGAGAAAGGAAATCTATATTTCAGCCTGCAGATGAAGTCCTGAGTGATGGCCTGGTACATGAAACTGGAAGAAATGAAATATTTGGCCTTCTTGCTGCTTGACATGAGAAGGAATTTAAAAAATGCAATGAGAGTAAAAGAGGTGGGAGTCCAGTAGAGTATAAGGAGGAGATACTGGGAGATAAAGGTTCAAGCATCGACAGGGTGGCTGAGTGAAGGGGAAGAAAGGATATTTAACCAATACTGTAAGGGATATGAAAAAGCACCATGGAAATTCACTTTGTAAGCTAATTTTTATAATACTGTTTTAATAAATTGAAGGCATTAATAAATTCAGATATCCTGAATGAGGGAACAATACTTTTCCCCAAAGAAATGTAGTATTAAATGAAAAATCTCAGCACCAGGAATGGCATTGCTCTCTGTGTATTCATCAAAGAAGATCCTGAGGACACCAAAACAATACAGGCAACAGACATTGTTCTTGTCTGCCCACTACAACTAGATAGTCAGCCACTACTACTGAAGATACAATGCACTTTGGTTTCCTGAAATTGAGAAATCTATATAGAATGGGCCTAAAGCCTTCTTCCCTCCTGAATAGCTTTCATAGTACCCAAAGTGTTATGCAGGATAATGAAGGAAATAAAGACAATAAAGGATATTCCTACTGCAGTCTCCAAATGCTACCAGGCCTGTTCTCTATTCCCTTGATAAGGGTGGGAGCACTGTATTCATGGTATTCTAAGAGTGATGTCAATGGAAATAGTCATTCCCAAGTGAAGTATGCTTAAGAAAAAATTCATAATGGTATGTGTAAATTTCTAATAAGAATTGCATTCCCTAAAGATATATTAACTATTGTTTCATTTCCTGTTTTTTTAAATAAGTCTCTATAAAGTTCTAATTTGTTTCTATACATGATATCAAATGAAACAGAATACTCATAATAATAATGAATGATGGGTAACCAACCAAGTCTCTTAACTTCTCAGACACTGTAATATGTTTTAATTTAAAAGTAGGAAATATTAGACTATATCCATCATATACTTAGTAGCAAATATTGCATTTATACTAATGAAGACAGATTACTACTGTTCTGTAAATATTTTAAAATAACTATTGCCAACCAAAAGAATATTTTAAGTGCTGTTTTTTTATTTTATGTAAATATATTGATGATGCGTTAACCTTTACACTGTAATTCTTGTCTAGACATATATACATACATACATATATATATATATATATATATATATATATATATAAACATCTTGAAGTATAGAATATTAATATACCAAAAATATTAGTATTAAACCTCTAAAGTTAAATGACTGGTAATGTATCAAGTTTAATAACTATTTTCTTTGCATGGTGATTTTAGATATTTCAGATTATCAAATTGCCATGCTTACTAACTAGCTTTCCATCTAGTTATCTGAAGGGACATTCTTAGAAGTCTCTTAAGATACAAACTCATTGCTTGTAAATTATGTGTGTTTGTGAGTGTGTGTGTGTGTGTGTGTGTGTGTGTGTGTGTGTGTGTGTGTGTGTGTGTGGTTTCTGTGTGTAAGATCTCTATATAACTTTTGGCCCTGTAGCTTCCTTTCATCTCTTTCAGCTACTTTTATATATTGCACAATATCTCAGTCCTTTCCCCCTTAATGTGTGCTGCAAATCAATAGCTTTGTTTTATTTCCTTCCTTCTACATTCTGTTTGTTGCTGAGCTTCTCTTAACAGTCCTAATAAGTCACACTAAAAGAAATGGATGAGATGTGATGAAACCGATCCCTGTTTCCAAAACAATTCTGCAAGAAAATCATCACATGCACTCAATATACTGAAACTACTTTAAAATCGTATTTATAAGATGTCTTGGCCAAGTATCTTGTTATCCTTGTTTCAGTGCTAACTTAGCATGAGAGTTGAGGGAAAGTATATTCTAAGGTTTGTTAGTTCCAAACAAACAAACAAACAAACAAATAAATAATAAATAAATAAATAAATAAATAAATAAATAAATAAAATAGATCTGCCTCTATAAAACTCATTAGTAGAAGCACCAAGAAGTTTCTTCTTAGGGATGGATGATAATGAAAAACATCAATTCACAATAATATTTTCATCAAATCATAGTCCCAGGTACCAGGCTCCCACTTCAGTAATTGTCATTTGAACTTTTCTCCTTGTTCTAGTCCCTCCGGTCCTATGAGAAGGGAGCAGAAAAACAGTGGTTAAGGGGAATTTGGTAGTTAAAAGGGAAAGGCTATTACAATAAAAATTTAAAATACTTTACATCCCAGAAAACCTGAGTATGAGCCAAAAGACAAAGTAAACATTCAAAGAGAAGGCAGGTCTTATCTGTTCATCGAGCAATGTGCCTTCAACATCAAGGTTACTTGAGGGTACAATGAAGTAAATTTGGCCCTAGTGACTAGGAGAAATCATAAGCAATTATCTGTAACTCATTTTAGCAGGGACATAGCTGGAGATGCAGACAAATAACATTAACACCTTAAGGAGAGTGTCAAGTGAGCAAACAAGGAATACTGAATATGTTAATACTTAGCAAACTGCAGGGAACATACCCACAAGTCCTACACTCCAGATTCTATTTAATGATTAAATGATTAAAGACATCTCTGTAAAACAAGAGCACATTAATTAAAACTTACTCAATTTCAAAATCAGTTTTTTGAATAAGCATTATTATGTGCTTCTCCTAAATATGAATTCTAACAGTGAGTCTTTCCCCATTAACTTTTTATCTTGGATTTTTTTCTTTCTCTAGCAATGAACAAATTATTAGAAAATATCATACGTCATATTCAAATTAGGTTAAATTCAATTAGGCTTATTGTTATTCTTTTCTTTTAAGTTTTTTTTTTTTTAAACAGGGTTCCTCTGTAGATTTTGGAGCCTTTCCTGGAACTCACTCTGTAGCCCAGGTTGGCCTTGAACTCACAGAGATCTGTATGGCTCTGCATCACGAGTACTGGGATGAAAGGAGAGCATCACCACTACTTGGTGATGGATATTTTTCTGAGCTGGATAAAAAATAGGGTGGTGTGTGTGTATGTGTTCCAGTTCCCCATTTTAATCATCTCATGCTCTCAGTGTCCAGACAGAGATTATAACTGGTAAGATTATCACCAAATGATATTTTGTTCTTAATTGTTTTGTGCAATAGTTGAGAATTAACTATTTTATTTAGGTTATTGGACCATTTTGAAGATGCTAGTTGGAATGACTATCTCCTTGACTTCAAGTACTGTAAACATCATATCCAAAATCATCTATTCATGGCATATGGGTAAGTGATTGAAATGTGAGGCCACCATGCATTGGATAATAGATTGCCATAGAAATGGATCTCTTGCATTAGAAAGTTTTTCATGATTAAATTTTTCAGGATTGCCATGGAAAGCCCTCTACTTTGTCATAATGGAGAAGAGTGAACTAATTAGGAGTTGTAATGACATCAGTGTTATGCTCTTGGTCTCCATGACCTGTAGCCTAAAAAGCTAACAGAAAAAAGTTACAATAGCAGTTATCAATTACTCAGTTGTTGACAAGCAGTTATAGCAAAAGCAAACACGTTATGTCATAGAATAGAGCACAGCTCCAATGTCATTCTTCTCAATACAACTAAACTCACTGTTTCAGCACCATTTGTTGTACTATTTGTGAAAAATTATAATTTTTCAATAAGTAGGTTTTTAATACATGGTTATTATTTAAAATAATTACAAAAATTAATTTATACTGTAAAATTACAGTACTTTAATTTGGCTGTTTAGTTGCTTTTGGCATAATGTATGTCCTTGCTAGATAATTTTGAATATAAAAAAATATAATAAAATTATTTCATCCTCCAAATGACAACCAGTTAATTTCTCAAGAAACTAATAGTTACATATACTACAGTTTGGTTATTAGTAAGTCTGTGTCATTGTGTGAGATGCTATCCGACATCTACAATTGATGTCTCTCCATTATTTTACTAATATGCAAACTTCTGAAAAGTGCATTGAATAAATAGATGAAGATCAGATAAGGCCAACAATCAGATGATATTTTTGCCTCTGGGCACCAGATGTCATATCATTTTTGTCGTAATTTAATTTCCTAGTGCTATAAACAAATACAAATTCAATTTATGATAGAAAATACTTATTTGATTATAGTACTAGGTTGTTGCCCATTATCCTGGGGAAAGCAAGTAAAGAATAACTCAAAGCAGATAGTCACACTCAAAGAAAATAACACAGAGGGTATTATGCGTGTTGGTTTGGATTAAGCCTGATTTCTACACACTGTATAGTTCAAGATCCCAAACCCACAAACAGTGCTGACCACTCTTAGGGTGAATCTTCCTGTGTTTATTAACACAATAAAGAAAGTTGTATGGAGTCATATCCAAAGGGCCAGCTGATCTAGACAATCTTATTCTGAATTCTCTTCCCAGATGTTTCCGATCATGATTTTGTTTCTCTTAAACTAATTATGTTTAAGATTAATATTTCTTTATAGTATCTTAATAAGTATACATATTTCTCTTCACAGAACAAATTACTTATTTTAGGCTATATTAAAACTATTTTAACATGCACTAATACATTTTATTTTTACCCAATTATAAACTTAAAAATTTCAATAGTGAATACAACTCCAGAAACACTCTTTCAATCAGGTGTTACCTATGTAGATACTAGAATAATGGAAATCATAAGATATCATCCATATACAAACGTTTTTCCCCTCAGTGTAAGTTCTTGTAAGCAAGCCTTTCTACATAGCTTCTCTAGTTTTAACTCCATGGAATTTGTTATTTTCTAAGATGTATCATATCTTCAAAAATAATTATCACTACTATAATTTTAGATTCATAGAAATTTGCAAGAAAGAAATGTAGTATTTGCACTATCTCTTCCTACTATAATCATTTTTCAAATGATAAAATCATTGTTGAAACAAGAGTTAACTTTGACATAATGCTAGGAACTAAAGTCTGGATTTAGTTTTCTAGTATCAACAAACATCTTTCTGAGACAGAGCACATAAAAGTTCCTGTGACACTCAGATAATATGTCTTCTTGCTTAGATCCATCTTGAATACTAACTTTTTTCAATTATTTTGTTTATAACATTGACTTTTTGAGATAGACTTTATTATTTCATAGAATAATCTTAAGTATGATTAGACTTTGGTAACAGATGAGAATGAAAGTTATTCATTAGATAAAGAACACTGCTTATGGTCCTCCTGTATCATAGCTATACAATTTCACCCTGACATTATTGATAAGCTTAACTTTAAATTCATGGTAAAATGGATTCTCCCAAATTTCTTCATTGTAATTTTTTTTTTATTCAATGCTTATGACTACATCCAAACCATACTCAAGGAAAGAGGATTCTTCCCTCCTATTTGAAATTCATATAGATATGCATAGGTTCGGGAATTTTTTAAGGAAAATGTGATTCTTCTATGCTTTTATACTTGTTAAATATTTCAGATAATCAATTTAAATAAGTAGGAACTTGAGTTTTATCAATATTAAATATTTTTGATAATATTTATTCACTTACTCAAATGTTTTCAGCTTTGAGCTCTTTCAACCTGGTAATGTTGTGGATGTGTAAGCAAGATTCTACTAGCCATCTGTGGGCCTATGTTCTACTACATGCTTGCCATTTTGGATATTTTTTCCTTACATTTTAGTAATTTGACATGTTAAATTACTTTTTTTTTTTTTGTATTTCACTCTGTCTCTGATCTACAATCCTGTAATCATCTATGGAACCTATTTATTTCAATTGCTATTTTACTGCCTTGTTTGTTTATTTTCTATGTCCTCAGATCAAAATACAAATTAATGTCAGAGAAATTTCTATTTTCCAATCATACTATCTTCAACAATAAAAAGAATTCTTGGTACCTTGTCAGCTACATCAATGTACATAGTTGAATGAACAAAAAGATAAGGTTTTCTTTAATTTTAAATGTTCATCTTATTAATCATTTCAAAAAGTTCTATTCAAATAGTAGAGGTGAGATGGGGGAATGGGGGGGGGGAGGTAAATGAGGGGAAACTGATGTTGGGATATAATATATGAGAGAAGAATTTTTTTAAAAATGAAGCTAGTTGTTGGGCTGGTCCCTAGCATTGTAAAGGAACATGTCTTTTTCCTTCCTGTCTCTGCTTCAGTGACATTACTTTATTTGATGTTGGCACAAGCCCCAACACCATGGCAAATACAATCTACTCTTCTTTCTAATAAGCTAAACAAATACTTTTAGTTCATGTCTCTTCAGTCATAATATGGCATAGTATTTCTGTGGTCTGCATAAATGTAATGCTTTTATGATCAAAAGTTTTGTAGTCATTGCTGTGTGCCCATTTAAGTTAAATGAACAAACATTTTTGAACCTCAAAAGAAAATGGCAGGGTTGGGGGCCAAAAAAATGAGGAAAAGAAAGACTGACAAAAATGTATGATTTTTATATTAAAGGAAAGTTGATTTTATAATTTTCAGTTGTGACAAATTTTTAATAAATTAGTATTTTAATGTATGGTCATTCTGTCTACTTTAAATGTTGGGCAACTAAACACAAAGAAACTGTGACACAATGTCACTTATTGTCTGTCTCTAGAACTTATACTAATCAGATGTTCTTATGTTTTTCCAACCAGAATGGGTTCATCTTTTTAACTATGTAACCTTGAGTTTAGTGTTGGAAATTCACCTAAAAGATAGTTGTAAAAATTGAGAAGTTGCTAAAATTCAAAGCTTATTTTCTGATTTGTAGCAGCATCTCTCATGTCTCAGAGGGCATTTGCTGTGGATATCGCTCTGTGTAAATAACGTTCTGATTGGCCAGTGGCCAGGCAGAAAGTATAGGCAGGACAAGAGAGAAGAGAATTCTGGGAAGTAGAAGGCTGGGGAGACACTGCCAGCCGCCACCATGAGAAGCAACTTTACTCTGCTGCATGGTAGATTTAGCCTTTGCTAGTTTAAAAAAATAAAAAAAGTTTCTGGGCTATGCACTGCTTTGATAGAACTGCTTCTGATAGTTGATGGTACACATGGCTCCAGACCCAGAGCTATTGGTAAACTCTACCACCGCCATGTTGGGAAACTGAGGTGGGTGGAGCCAGCAGCCACAGTGGCATTTCAGTCTTACAAAGATGGATATTACACAGAGAATCTGGTTTGTCTTGTCTTTGGGACTTTTAACTGCAGAAAAAGATTTGATCGTAAAAGCTGTTGAGTTAAATAAATATGTAAATTTTAAAGGTAACTTGACTTCAAAATTTAGATATAAGGATATGTTGCTTTGGAAAAGAGTCTCTGCTTTTGTTTCCACAGAAAGCCAGAGGCTGTGGATTTGTTCCAGATTAAGATACATCAGGTTTGATCAGCCAAGACCACCTAAAAGGTCTCCGATGACACCATGGCCCAGATGATCCAACATCCAGAATGGTTTCAAGACAACTGGCTCAGAGGTTCACCCTAATGGACTACTCCATAATCCTAAAATTTTCTTTGTGTCCCCATAAGATACAGCGCCCCCCTCCAGCAGGAAGTAGTAAAAAAAACTACACCCACATTCCCAAAATTATCAAGCTGGCTTTGGAGATGGAATTGGCTCACTCCTTCTCTAAACCCAGACATATTGCTAAAAGAAAAGGTTAAGAGATTCTTGTGTCCCAAATCAAAAAAGCCCTCTGGTGTGGTACAGAAAAAAAAAAAAAAAAAAAAAACAAAACAATATTTTTATTTAAAGCAGGTTGATTTCAAATGAGATCTCTTTCTAAAGAAGAAAAGGGGATATGATATAGATATAATAGGATGAAAGGGTAGATTAGGGAACTTACTTCTAAAGAGCAACAACTTGTTTAAAATGTTTTACATTGGTATAGATTTTAGTCTATCAATACAAACTTAAAGTTAATTTTTTATACTGTATGCATATTTCTACTCTTATTTAAGGTATTATGTTTATAAAGCTCATTTTAAATTGTAATGGATAATTAAAAATAGATTGATAATTAGTCATCTATGATAATCATACTCATAGCCATATTAGTTAAGTCTTCTAGGAATACATAGAGATATTTCAGACAGATAGGTAATCTTCAAATACTTCAAAGACCTACAGAATATGGCATTTAAAATACTTTTAAAATTTAGACTTTCTGGACAGTGAGACATGTCTGCTCCTGGCAGCACCAATTTACTTCAGAGAGGAGGATGGGCATTGAAGACACTTCATATCTTATCTTCACCTTTACAAAAATAGCCATTTTATCAAGAAACTGTTCTTGCCTAGACTACTTGATCGACTGGACATGCAGGACCCATAGAAAGGTGACCACTAAACTTTGCTTGACAAAATGGTCCTTCAGGTTCCTGCTTCACAGAGGAAACTGCCAGACATTCTACAGGACATGGAGAAAAGTGATTGAGAGACTCTAGCCCTGTGGGCTGAAGACAAATGCCCCAACTTTACAAAGGAACATTAGGTGAGTATCCAGGCTGCCAGCTGTCTCTGTCTACTCTTGGAAGACTCCTGAATAATGCTTACATCCTTCTTCCGGTTCTCAGGTAATATTATATCCTTCTGAGGTCTTTGATGTGGTTGAAGACTAGATGGTTATAATTTCCTCAGTTATGATAAAAGATAAGTTAGATATAAAACCTTAGACTCACAAATATAAGATAGATAGGATATCTTCTTTAATATTGTAACTATAATTCTTGCTTGATAATTGTTTTGTTATATGTAATTGTACTATGTAAAAGTTAAAACCTTCCTTAAAAAAAAAAAAAAAGAAAAGGGGAAGTGCTGTGGATATCGCTCTGTGTAAATAAAGTTTTGATTGGCCAGTGGCCAGGCAGGAAGTATAGGCGGGACAAGAGAGAAGAGAATTCTGGGAAGTAGAAGGCTGGGGAGACACTGCCAGCCGCTGCCATGAGAAGCAACATGTAAAGACACTGGTAAGCCACAAGCCATGTGGCAAAGTATAGATAAACAGAAATGGGTTAATTTAAGATAGAAAAAGTAGATAACAAAAAGCCTGCCACAGCCATACAGTTTGTAAACAATGTAAGTTTCTGTGTGCTTTCTTGGTTGGGTCTGAGCGACTGTGGGACTGGCAGGTAAGAGAGATTTGTCCTGACTGGGCCAGGCAGGAAAATCTAACTACAGGCATTATTTGTGGTTGTGGATATATATCGTAGAAATGGAAAGAAAGTGATATATTGCCATACCAGATAATTCTGATTCCAAAATTGCTTTTCAATCAGAGTTTTCAAACTGTACACAAAAACCTCAGTTTTTAATATTGCCATAGTCCACTATGATTTGATTTCTTCCAGTAAAAGCTTATATTGCCCATAAAACACATAGATTTTTGTCAATATTTTAGTCTTAAGTTATGCTTTATGGTGATAAATTGTTGTCCAACCTTTATAAAATTGGAAATGTTTGCAAAGGTAACCTGAGACTTTAAAATTGAAATAATAATTTTCATTATTTATTGTTACTACTGCTACTATTTCTACTACTACTATTGTTGTTAGTAGTAGTAGTAGTAGTAGTAGTATTGCTACTCACTTTTTAAAGATGGTTCAACTGATGAGGACAATGTAAACCAAGTCAAAACTAAGGAAAAATTACATGTATATTATCTTTTTAAGTCAAGTATTTATGTTCTTTGCTAGACACACTGTTGCTTTTTCACTTTTTTCTTCATTATATTAATGTGAACAATATAGGAGACACTTGCATTCCTTAAATTCCCAAATAATACCCCAACTATAACATATCGTGTTATTATGAACATTTCAATAATATTACATATTACTTACATCATTGCGTTCTAAAATGTGAAATGAAGAGTTTGTCTGGTAAGTGCTTATGACTATAAACATTAATTCTTTATTTCTTTCTTTAATAGAATATGGGTATTTCTTATGTCTGTATCACAGTCTATACATGGTACCAATACATTTCTTGCCTACTTTCTTGATGAAGTTAGGGTAAAATCACATGTGTAAACCAAATAATATCTTTTGAATTTGTGACAAATATGTACTAGCATTTAATATGATTAACTGGTTTCAGGTCAATCCTGAGCAATGTGATTTGTATTCTGATTTCTAAGAACTCCTTCTACAATTGTTTTATTAGAGTGCATGTTCAGTAGCAACTATTGTGTGTATGTGTGTGTTTATTATTGTATATAGGAGTTTAAAGAGAAATTAGATTTTATATATGTGTATGTATCTGTGTGTATAAAATCAATGCTAATTTTTCAGAAACAGTAACATAACTGTGCAATTTTGTGACTCACTAAACGTCTAATTATCTTCCATGACATGTTTCTAAGGCTAAATTACATGTAAGAGCTTTTGAGTTATAATCAAATAAAAATTTTATGCCATGTGAGGACTTTTTCATAAGAATAGCTATGAATTGGAATAAGAAGTGATTAAGTGCTAAGTAGCATAAAGTTTAGATATAATAGTACTCTTTTAGAACCTTAAGTCTATTAAGTTTATGAACAATATTGTAAAGTCTGAAAATAAAATAGAAAATACTTTTCACTATAAACTGACATGAGGGGAGTTGTATGCTTTAATTCTGATGTATGCCTGATTATTTTTCAGAAACATAGTAAAAAAATATTCATTAACAAAAGTGAAGGTGGAATATATATAAATGTTGCCAACCAAGGTGATAGTTTTAGGGATTGAAACCATGGTAGATGATTATCACCAAAAGTATCCAAATCAAAGTTCAGAGAGTGATACAAATCTACTTCCTGTTTTGCTCTCTATGAACACAAAGAGGGGAAAATGAATGCATCAAAGCAATAGGAAGGTTCCACACAGGAGCTTGTTACACGAATTCCTAAATGGTCTTAATTAAAAAAAAAAAAAATCTAGATATTGGGGCATATGCTGAAAAATCAGAAAGACAAAGGAACAAGCCACTGCCAAATCTCACCTTGCCAGTTCCTCAGCCTGAAAAGGTCTCAGAAAAAAAGGCCTCTAGCAGAATGAGCTTCCTCAGCCAAAAAGGCTTCAGCTGAAAAGGCCTCCAGCTGAAAGGGACACTTCTTCCAAAAAGCCTTTAGTTCTTGTCTCCTCATGCCTTATATACCTTTCTCTGCCCAGCCACCACTTCCTAGGATTAAAGGCGTGTGTACTTCACAGTAATGGGATTAAAGGAGTGTGCTACCACTGCCTGGCTCTGTTTTATCTCCTAGACTGAGTCCATCTCATGTAGCCCAGGTGACTTTGAACTCACAGAGATACAGACTGATTACTGTCTCCCTAGTTCTAGGATTAAAGGTGTGTGTCATTACTGCCTGGCTTCTATGTTTAATCTAGTGGCTTGTTCTGTTCTCTGATCATCAGGCAAATTTTATGAGGCTTTTATCTACAATTTATCACCAAATTTCCCCTTTTTTGTCTAAAATAATAAAAGAATGTTATAATTAATATAAGAAACACTACACACAGTAAGGACAATAAGTATATACAATATACACAGTCAAGAATTATATTAGCAATATTCAGTCCATACACATTTGACAAATTCAGGGAAAATACTCCATTGTCTATTGTATTTGGATGAGTCCAAAGTGTTGTGTTGTATCTAATTTACTTTCAGTCCTAACTTGTATTACCAAACCAACACTATCTTTTGGTTTCTTTCAAACATACACACTTTATACCTCTTTAGTGAGTTTCTTTTCTGAATTTGTTAACAAGGAAAATTATCGCTATAACTACCTAGTCTTCAACTCCCTCAGAGACTCAAAAAGGAAATAATATTAAATGAGTATGCAGGACGTTCAAATAAGTTACTTCCAAAGACTGTGAGAAATGACAGAAACAGCTGGTTGCCTGAGGAATCACCCAAGATTCCCTGTAACATTGGGACATCCATCTTTGGCATACAGGCTTTCCATATCTGATGGACTTTTTTGTGAAGCAGGATTTTCTGAATGGCTATCCTTTGTTTTGGCAAGGTTCAGTGTCCTGCTTGTCCATTTAGACAACATACTGTCAGAAGGCAAGAGTACTTTCTTGATGAGTGGCTAATATTTATCACAAATAAAGTAAACTCCATGTGGGGTTTCTTTAATGCCCATCATCTTCTCTGAAGAAGATTGGTGCTGCCAGGAGCAGACATGTCTCATAAAAAATAATCTATGTTATTAAAACATCTTAAGCCAGTCGGTGGTGGCGCACACTTTTAATCCCAGCACTTGGGAGGCAGAGGCAGGTAGATCTCTCTGAGTTTGAAGCCAGCCTGGGCTACCAAGTGAGTTCCAAGAAAGGCACAAAGCTACACAGAGAAACTCTGTCTCAAAAAACAAAACAAACAAACAAACAAAAAACTGTTAAATGCCATATTCTGTAGCTCTCTGAAGTGTTTGAAGATGATATGCCTATCAAAAATATATTTCTGTTTCACCTTGAAAACATACTTAACATTACTATAAGTTTGATTGTAATGACTAACTACTAACCTGCATGCATTTATATACTAATTAGTTGGTAATAATAGCTTTCAAGGACTAGATATTTGTATTACATTATTCAATTCACTGTATAGGTACAATACCTTGAGCAAGATTAGAAATGTACATACAGAATGTTCTAACAAGAAAAATCTCAACTATGTATCAATATACACAATTTGTATACAATATATAAAAATCTAATCCGATGTAAAATATTAAAAAGTAGTAGTTATCGCTTTTTAAAAGTAGATTCAATAATCTACCTTTTATCTTATCATATCTATATCCTTCCTTTTTTCTTTTCAGATTAGATTCAGTAATCTACCCTTTTGTCTTATCATTTCTATATCTTTTCTTTTTTAAATTTATTATATTTGTGGTTTAATTTTACACATCAGCCATGGGTTCCCCTGTCCTTCCCACTCCTGCCCCTTCCCCCACCTTTCAATAATCTAACTCTTAACTATATCCCCTTCTTCTTTTTCTTTTTTTTCCAACAAAAACCCTGAATCTAATCTCCTTTTTTTAGCTTTTTTCCTGATCATTATCAATTAACAACTTGTAGCCAACGACCCTAAACAATAACAATTATTCATAACCCATTGAAAGACCAAAAGCCACCCACCCCACCTCCTGGGAATGTGGCTGCCATGTTCTTAAAATTGCTTCCTGATGTCTGGAGATGAAGGCATCTTTAGGGGATCCCAAAATAAAAGTTTTGGGTTAACTGTCAAGTCCTGGGAAAGGTAACAGGATCATTTGTTGTCCAGTCTCTGCACAATATAAAACACAGGCTTGTCTCAAGTCCTGGCTACAGCAGTCTGTGAGGCTCGATCATCTCAGCCATCTCAATATTGTCCTTAGCACTTTGTAGTCCAAAGTCAGTCTTTTGGTGGTTTTTGTCAGCTTGGTGGTGTTATTATCATACTAATGGATTTGTTGTGGGGTCTCATCATCATTTTGGAGACTTCAAAGTCATTGTTAGGCATGGCCATGGTTCACTGCAGAAAACTGATAGAGACAAAACTCAAAATCAAGTACAGGAAGCCAGATGAAAGCCTTTTTTTCTAGAATTAGTAACATATACTACAGATCTGGGATCTGCCCAGCTCCACAGATCCCGCAGCCACTTAGGACTATGCTGGTTTGCTTTATGTCAACTAGATACTAGCTAAAGCCATTTTGGAAGAGGAATCATCAATTTAAAAAATGTTCCTCTCCTAGATTGACTTGTGTAAAAACCTGTGGTGCATTTTTTGATTTATGATTGATGTGTGAGGACTCAGTTCACTGCAGGCTGTGCCATCACTGGACTGGTGGTCCTGGGTTCTGTAAGAAAGCATTCTGAGCACATGTTGAGGACCAAGTTAGCAAAGAACACTACTCCCTGGCCTCAGCATCACTCCTTGCCTCCAGATTCTTGCTTTGATTTTCTGCCTTGACTTTCATGGATGCCATATTACAAGATGCAAGAATAAATAATAATTTTTCTCCCCAAGTTGCTTTTGGTCATAGTGTTTAATACTTGATGAGGATTTTAAAAAAAAATTATCTGGAGGGCCATGGTGGCAACACCTTTAATCTCAGCATTTGTAAGGCAGAGGCAGTCAGATCTTTGTGAGTCTGAGGCAAGCTTTGTCCACAAAGTGAGTTCCAGGGCAGCCAGAACTACATAGAGAAACCCTGTTTGCAAACCAAACCCCAACCCCATCAAAAACAAAGAAAGAGAGAAAGAAAGAAAGAAAGAAAGAAAGAAAGAAAGAAAGAAAGAAAGAAAGAAGGAAGGAAGGAAGGAAGGAAGGAAGGAAGGAAGGAAGGAAGGAAGGAAAGAAGGAAGGAAGGAAAGACAGGAAGAAAGGAAGGAAGGAAGGAAGGAAGGTAGGATGAAGGAAGGAAGAAAGAAAGGAAAGAAAGAAAAACGTTTTACTGTTCTTTAAGAAATATATTTTGATAACATTATTCCCCCTTCCAGCTCTTCATAGATCTTCATTTTCCCTTTCACCCTACTTTGTGTCCTTTTTAAATTTTTCAAAACTCACCAAGACCCTTGTTCTCAGTGTCCAAATATTCTGGGGGTTGTATCTTTCACTGGTTGACTTACAAGTTGGCTCTACTTGTATATAAAATTGACTCTCCTCCAGAAACTAACACTACCAGTAGCTACTTAAGTAGCAAAAGAACTTTGTGCCCAATTATCATCTCCATGCTGGAATTTGGTCTTATTTTTCTTTGACCTTACACAAGTGTTTTGCATGCTGCCACAACCACTGTAAGTCCATATGTTCATGCACTCCACGGTATCTAGAATCCACTATTTCCATTTAGTCACCTCTTGCATCTGGCTCTTACACTCTTTCAGGTTCCTCTTCCTCAGTGATCCCTAAGTCTTGAAAAAAATAAAGGTAATACATATATTTCATTTAAAGATCAACATTGTAGTTTATTTTGCTGTGTCTTGGCCAGTTATGTTTCACTGTATTGATGGATGAGAGATCTACTAATCTATAGGTATAAGCAGGAGACATTGGTTATTTATTTAATATTATATCTGTTCAGCAAAATATTTGGTTTATGTTCACCAGTCGTACTATGACATGTCTAGTCATAGGTTCCTGGACCTATAATGGTGCCAAGTAAGGTGTATATCTTTTAAGGACAACTTAAAAACAATCAGAAAGCAATTAGTTATTCCCATGATGCTCATGCCACTATTGCTCAAGTGGACATGTATCACCGCTCATTCCTTCTTGGAGATTACATGTTTACAGATAAGAATGAATGGTTATTGCTTTTCTTCTTGTGTAGCATTCATGACATCTCGTAGCATCATGATAGCTAGCCAGTGGGGCTGAAACTTCCAGGTCAGAAACAGGTAGATTTCTCCTTGTTTTATAACTCAAATATGTGATGGCATGTTAAAAAATCTATTTTATCTTTATTTGACTCAATACTCTGCATGAAGTAATGTACTTGCCTGTATTATAAATATGTGGAAATATCATTTACCTCCTAACTTTGAGTAGGTATTCTTCTGAAGTAATAATTACATGCCATCATACCACAAAATACATTGATCTACTCTGTTGATCTACTCTGTTCCTAGCCCCACATTATCTTTCCAAGCACTCACGGTGAATTGCAGTGCTATTCACTGAGAGGAAGAACAGTATAAAAACTAATTTATTAAGGGAATTCCATGACTTGGTAACCATCATAAGGAAGTGAAAACTAAGGGGCAGCTTGGCCTAATCATTTTGTAGTTGATTTGATCATCACTGGAGAGGCATACACAAATGTGATAGGATGAGGGAGTATGAGTGAAGAATGGAACAGAAGAAATTAGCAACTCAGTCTGTTTGGATGTTTTGGCATCAATTTTAGGCAATAGTGATATTTCCTAGAGATGTAAGAAAGTTCTCCTGTGAGGAACTATCATGAACTTCAGGGAAATTGGGGAATGTCAGAGTTCTTCCTGCACCTACTGGTACTCAATGTTTGTTTTTTATGTTTTGTTTGTTTGTTTATTTTGGTTTCTTTATTTGTTTTGAGACTGGATTTCTCTGTGTAACAGCCTTGGCTGTCTTGGAACTTGCTCTATAGACCAGGCTGGCCACAGACTCACAGAGATCTGCCTGCCTCTGGCTCCTGAGTAGTGGGAGAAAAGGTATGTGCCACCACCACCGGCCCTTTAATGTTTTTCAATTTAAAATAATCAATATATGAAGAAAATATAGTTTGGAGTTGGAATCAAGAAAGGAAATGAGGCTAGACAGAAAGACAGGAAAATATATGGAGACATGGTGGAAGAAGATGCCTTTGCAGAATGGCTTGTAGTACAACTTCCTGTATTTACTATGAAGGTAACTGACTTATAGAAATGGATAAATATTTTCTAAATCAAATGTTAAAACACCAGGTCTGTCTGAATAAAATAAAAGCTCTGAATTTCTGATTGTATATAGCTTTTGGAAAGAATTTCAGTTGTCTTGTAGCTATTTTCTGGAAATCTCACAGAAAAGATTTTCACCATTTCAAATAGAGAAAACCTACATCCCAGGATTCCTGTGGTATCAAATATTACCTTATAAGTTATAATCTCATTATATTCACAGCAGAAATTGCCCCATGATTTCATTTAAATTACTTAGTCACCATTTAAACATAATAGCCTCCTAAAAGACTAATAACACATTTGGCTCTGATAATATAATAAAGTATGATCCATCTTTGAGAAATTCACAACTTTTTTTTTCAGGACATGTGCTTCCAATATGCTCAATTTGTTTTAGCCTGTATAATTAAAATAGGCATTAAATTAAGTTTTAATAAACTATAAACTTACTTCATTATGCTTCATCCTGAAGTTATTTTATGTAGCAAAGACATGGATCTGCTTCCACATGAGTCAAATCCCTCAAAATTAAAGAAAACCCTCATGTTGCTAGCAGATTTATAGAGCTGTTTTTCCATCCCTGCCACTAAATAATACAGCATGTATTCTGGAAGATTAAAAAACAGTAAGATAGAAGTAGAATTTCAAAATTAGAGGCAACTATATAATAAATTATAGCACAAATGCTAAAATACAGGTTAAAGTATAAAATATAGTATAGTGCTGAAGCTAAAGAAAAACCATGTTATAAAAGATGGCAACAATCAAGGTTTTAGGCAGTGTTAAACTAGAATAGGGATTGTCACTATGTAAGAAAATCACTTTCAAGGTCACTTATAATGTAAAAAGATTGAGAATTCAAACCCTAGCTGTCGCAATAAGCAACATATTTTAGGAAAGTGCATTTTCAAAGCATGGTAAGTTGCTGGAGCACCTTCACTGCTATGTCTTATGCACTTGACAAAATGTGTTTATCAAGTTCTTATTGATATGCTTAAGAAAAATAGATGAAAAAATACTTTGCTGACAGCTTTTCTACGGCTACCCTTTTGTTCTCACTCATCTCCATAGGGAACACATAAAGGAAAGAATGTGATTCTCTTCCACAAGGATTTGTAAAGGAGGGGAAAGAGAGAATTGCACTTAATCTGACAATTTTTAGTATGGACGTCTTGCCCTCTCAAGTGACAGAAAAAAATGAGCAGGAAAACAAAGGTAGCCAGGATTACAATTAGGAAGGATCTTTTAAATAAAGCATGTTATACTATGCTTCATGATATATAGGGAAAATTGACTGTCAAAATAATTCTTTGTTCTTGTTTTTTTGCTTTTTATCTTAGGTAATGTACTCTTGCTAACAGTTTAGTACTGGTATGTTTAAAACAGTTGAGAGAAAAATGCTTATAGTTTTTTATTTATGTATGAAATTCTCAAAAATAATTTTGAGTTCTCTTTTTCCTTTTAGTGAAAATATATTTTGAGAAAATCAGGTAGGCCGCCGGTAGACCTTCTCCTCTCTTGCTCTTCCCCCAGAAACTATCCAACAGTCTCATCCCTGGCATTGCAACAGAACACCAGCTGGAGCCTTCCTTTATCCTTCCCCACATCTCAACTGAATCCCCCAAACCACCCTCGATTTATTGCTTTGCCCCAGGCCCCAACTCCAGCAGGTACCCCCTGACAACCTAAGAGCAGCTCCTCCCAATGCAACAAATGGATCAAAGGCGGACCCACACCTTTCCTATGGCACCCGAGAGCCAATCCTAGAAGTCTCCTCCCCAGATCTATAGCTGAAAAGCTGCTCTTGTTTCTCTTCCCTCTCAGGTTCCTTCACCAGTGGGTCACAAAACCTTTCTCCAAACTTTCTTCCCCCAATTCATACTAGTTACCCAGTCTCCAACATTATTAGACATTACCTGTGAACACAACCAATAAAGGCCAGGAAAAATAACTAAAGTAGTTTTCATATTCTCTGAAGATCCAGAAAGGAAACAGAAACCAAGGAAAAGAACACCCACCCAAAAAGGATGAATCATGCCAACCTTTAATCATGCAAACCACAGATGCCAAGAGGCTAACATAAAAACATATTCAATAACAGCCAAGACAATAGGTCTCTACTAAAATCTTACTATCCAAACAGCAGACCCTGAATATTCCAATAAAACTGAAGAATAAGAAAAAGATCTTAACACCAACTAAATGGTGATGATAGAGGTCCTTAAAGAGGAATGGAATAAAATCGTTAAAGAAAGTAAAGCAGCCAGGCGGTGGTGGCACACACCTTTAATCCTAGCACTCAGGAGGCAGAGGCAGGCAGATCTCTGTGAGTTTGAGGCCAGCCTGAGCTACAGAGTGAGTCCCAGGACAGGCTCCAAGTTATACAGAGAAACCCTGTCTCGAAAAACAAAAAATAAAAAGAAAGAAAGAAAAGAAAAGAAAAACAGTTAAAAACAAAACAATAGAAAAATGAATAAAACTCTTTAAGACCTGAAAATGGAAAGAGAAGCAATAAAGAAAACATTAACTGAGGAAGTTCTTGAATTAAACAAAAAAAATGGATATGTATAAATTCAAACAGGAACTAGAGATGCAAGCTTCACCAACAGAACAGAAGAGATCTAAGAGAGAATCTCAGGTGTTGAACATACTATAGAAGTAATGGATATATCAGCCAAAGAAAATGTCCAAACTAAAAATTTTCTGACACAAAACTTTCAGAAAATTTTGGACACTGTGAAAAGATCAAACCTAAGAATAATAGGTATATATGATGGTGAAAAACACCAGCCAAAAAACTCAGAAAATGTTTTCAACAAAATCATAGAAGAAAAATTTCCTAGTCTAATCAAGGAGATGCCTATAAATGAATAAGAAACATAAAACCACTACACGTATTGGGTCAGAAAAGAAAATCCCCTGACACATAACAATCAAATATTAAATATGCAGAACAAAGATAGAATATTATAAACTCCACAGGAAAATACCAAGGAATAGATGAGAGAGAGAGAGAGAGAGAGAGAGAGAGAGAGAGAGAGAGAGAGAGATTAGAATTATCTCTGACTTTTTAATGGAGATTCCAAAAGCCAGAAGGGCATGGACAGATATGCTGCAGACTTTAAAAGACTAAAGATGATAGCTAGCCTAGACCCAAAAAACTCTCATTCACCATAGATACAGAAAATAAGATATATCAAGATAAACTCAATTTAAACAGTATCCACATCTACAGTTGGTACTAAAAGGAAAAGTCCAACTTAAGGAGGTTAACTACATCAATGAAAACACAGGAAATAGATAATCTCACACCAGAAAAATCAAAAGAACACAAACATGCATACACACACACCCCACAACAACAACAACCACCACCCACCACAACAAAATAATTGAAATAAACAATCATTGGGCATTGATAGCTCTCAATATCAATGGTCTCAATTTTCCAATAAAAAGATGAGACTAAGAAGATGGATGCAAAACAGGATCCGTACTTTCGTTGTATCTCAGAATACCTCAATATCAAGTTTAGATATTACTTCAGTGTTAAGTGTTAGTAAAAGCTATTTCAAGCAAAGAGATTGAAGAAGCAAGCTGATGTACCCGTTCAAATATTTAACAAAATAGACTTCAAATCAAAATTTTAATCAAAAGAGATAGGAAAGACTGTATATCTTATCAAAGGAAAAATACACCAAGATTACATGTCATCGGCCAAATACAAAGACACCTATATTTGTTGTGGTGCCTAACACACTACTTGTGGAAGATTTCAGCTCCCCATTCTCACCAAAGAATAGGTTATCTAGTCAAAAACTAAACAAAAATTATGGCGATATCAGAGATTATAAACCATAGTTCCTAACAGATACTTACAGAACATTTCACACAAAGACAGAAGAATATACATTCTACTCTGTATCTCATGGACCTTTCTCCAAAACTGACCACATACTCAGCCATAAAACGAGACTCAACATATACAAGAAAACTGAAATAATTCCCTATATTCTTTCAGACCACCATTGATTAAAACTGGATATCAACAATGGTAGATACTAAACAAATCTTACAAATTCATGGAAACTGAACTACTGTCTAGTGAATGAAAGTTGAATCAAGATATAAAGAAAGAAAGATATAACAACTATGGAGAATTCAATAAAAATAAATACACAACATTCCAATACTTATTGGGTACAATTAAAGTGGTACTAATAAGAAAGTTCATACTTGCAGAATATCAGTTAAATACGTGTTGCATTTTTTCAAGCTGTGGAATATCTGTTTAATGATGCAAAGATGTATTGTATTCTTTTATGTTGCATTTTTAACTTGGTGAGTTGTGTTACTTTACCTGCCTAAAATGCCTGATTGATCTAATAAAGAGCTGAGTGCCAAATAGCTAGGCAGGAAAAAGTATAGAGAGGGGTGGCAAGCAAAGAGAATAAAGAGGAAGAGAAGAAGAGCAGAAAAGAGTATGAGTGAGAAAAGGAGGAGATAGGATATAAGGGGCCATCTCCCAGCCACACAACCAGCTATGAAGTAATAAGTAAAGTAAGGTATGTAGAATAGAGAAAGGTAAAAGCCCAGAGGCAAACTGTGCTGGGGATGTCTTTCTGTATGCTATAAAGGTGTGTTACTCTGATTTGGTTGATAAATAAAATGCTGATTGGCCAGAAACCAGGCAGAAAGCATAGTATAGGTAGAATAAGCAAAGAGGAGAATTCTAGGAACAGGAAGGCTGAGTCAGGAGGCAACAGCCAGACACAGAGGAAGCAAGATGCCAAGGCAGAACTGAGAAAAGGTACCAAGCCATGTGGCTAAACATAAATAAGAATTATGGGTTAGTTTAAATGTAAGAGCTAGTCAGTGGTAGGCCTGAGCTAATGGCCAAACAGTTTTAATTAATATAAGCCTCTGAGTGTTTACTTGGGTCCAAGTGGCTACAGGACTGGCAGGTGAGAGAGATTTGTCCTGACCATGGGCCAGATGGGACACGGGAAAACTTCAGCTGCAAAAAGGTAGACAGTATAATTTAAGAAATGCTAGCTTGAAATAAGTCAAGCTAAGGCCAGGCATTCATAAGAAAGAACAAGCCTCTATGTATTTATTTGGCAGCTGGGTAGCAGACCCACAAACATCTAAGGGGAACAAAAACAGTTCATAGAAAAAAACTGGAAAGATACCATATTAGCAACTTAATAGCATGTGTAAACTTTAGAACAAAATAAGTAAGCACAGCCAATAAGAGTAGACAGCAAGAAATAATCAATTAGGCCTTGCATCAATAAAATAGAAACAATGAGAATAATGCAAAGAACCACTGAAACAGTGTTAGCTTGTTGAGAAAATCAATAAGATAGACAAACCTTACTCATACTATGTAAAAGGCTGAGAGAGAATATCCCAAATTAATAAAATCAGAAACTAAAAGGGAGACATAACAACAGGTAAAGAAAATCCAAAGACTCATAAGTACACACTTTACAAATCTCTAACAAACTACAGAATTTACAAAAAAAAAAAAAAATGGATAATTATCTCAATATACATGATTTACCAAAGTTAAATCAAGATCACATAAGCAATTTATGTATAAGTTCATACGTGTATGGACACTGATTTTTGATAAAGAAGCCAGAAACACACATTAAAAGAGTATATTGTCAACGAATGATACTGTTCAAACTGGATATATGCACATAAATGAATGCAAATGGATCCATAATTATCATTCTGCACAAGACTCAAGTTCAGGTGAATTGAAGACCTCTACATTAAGGCAACACACACTGAACCTGACAGAAGAGAAAGTAGAGAAGATCCTTGAATGTGTTGGCATAATAGACTACTTTCTAAACAGAACACCAGTAGTGCAGACACTAAGATCAATAATCTACAACTAATAAATAGGACCTCCTAAAACAGAAAAGGTTCTGTAAGTCAAAGGACAGTCAATGTGAAAGCATATACAATCAGAAATCTTTTTTTTTTTTTAAACCAAGTCCACATCCAATGCAGGAATAATGTCCAAAATATATAAATAACTGAAGAGCGCTTAGAGAGGTCCCCACAAATTCACAAAGATACCTCCATGATAGACTACTAGCAATGGTAGAGAGAAAGCTGGAAGTGACCTACTTTGGTGATCTGATGGCCAAACACTAACTGTCATGATAGAATTCTCATCCAATGAAACACTAACTATCATGATAGAATTCTCATCCAATGACTGATGGAAGCAGAGATCCATAGCAAAGCCCCAGGTGGAGCTCCAGGAGACCAATCAGTGAGAGAGGGGAGGGATTATATGAACAAGAGATATTGAGACCATGGTTGGAAAAAACACAGGGACAAATAGCCAAACTAGTGGAAATACATGAACTGTGAACCAATAGCAGAGGAGCCCCCATGGAATTGGACCAGGCCCTCTGGATAAGTGAGACAGTTGATTAGGTTGAACTATTTAGGACGCCCCCAGGTAGTGGGATCGGGGCCTGTCCTGGGTGCATGAGCTGGCTTTTTGGAACCTAGGGTCTATGCAGAGACACTGTGCTCAGCCTTCTTGTAGGAAGGACCTGCCCCAACTGAATCTATCAGGCTGAGCTGAGTCCCCAGGGGAGACCTTGCCATTGAGGAGGTAGGTATGGAAAATGTATTGGGGTGAGGGAGGATGGGTGGTGGGAGGATGGAGGGCAGGGGAATCAGTGGCTGATATGTAAAATTAAATTAATTATAAAATAAAAATATTTTTTTAAAAAAATCAAATAAAAAATGGAAACCATATCTACATAGAGAATGCTCATTGTTGGAATCCCAGATGACTGAGAAACAATTAAAAAATGTTCAACATCCTTATCAATCAGAGAAATGAAAATCAAAATGACCTCAAGATTCCATTTTATACCTATCAGAACAGCTAAGAACAGTTACACATGTGACAGCTCATGTTGGTAAGGATGTGGAGTAAGGAGAATATTCCTCAACTGCTGGTGGGAATACAAACTTGTAAGGCATTTTGGAACTCAACATGGCAGTTCATCTAAAAGTTGAGAATCACCCTACCTCAAGACCCAGCTATACCACCCTTGGGAATATTCCAAAAGGACACTCCATCCTACTACAAGGACACTTGCTCAAAGATGTTTGCTTCTGCTTTATTCATAATAGCCATAAACTGGAAAAAAAAGCTACATGGCTTGCTGTGGGATGTTCTGTATGTCAAATGTGCTGCTCTGATTGGTTAAAATAAATAAAGTGCTAATTGTCCAGTAGCCAGGCAGGAAGGATAGGGTAGGTGGGACAAGGAGGAGGAGAATTGTGGGAAGTGGAAGGCTGGGGAGAGAGATGCTGCCAGCCACCACCATGACAAGAAAGATGTAAGTACTGGTAAGCCATGAGCCATGTGGCAACTTATAGACTCACAGAAATGGGTTAATTTAAGGTAGAAGAAGTAAATAACAAGAAGCCTGCCACAGCCATATAGTTTGTAAACAATATAAGTTTCTGTGTGTTTACTTGTTTGCGTCTGTGCATCTATGGGCCTGGTGGGTAAGAGAGATTTGTCCTGACTGTGGGCCAGGCAGAAAAATTCTAACTACAATGGCTCTCAAATAAACAATGGATAAAGAAAATGTGGTGCATTTACACAATACATTATTACTCAGCTACTAAAAAATGACATGAAATTTGCAGACCAAAAGATGCAACTAGAAAAATATCATCCTGAGCAAAGTAAATAATATCCAGGAAGATAAATATTGTATGTAATCACTTATAAATATATATTTACTATTCAGTAAATGATAAATAAGGTACTGTACATATGCCTGGAGAATTTAGATAATGAGGACAGTCTAGGAGACACATAGACGTCTCTCTGGGAATGGAAAATAAAATGGATTTTATTGGCAAATTGAGGGCAGGTAGGGACAACAGTGGGAGATTTGTTGTAGCAAGAAGATGGGGATGAGGAAGAAAGCATTGGGAGAGACAGCTGGAATTGGGGGAATACTTTGGGGACTATGTGGAAACCTAGTTCCATGGAAACTTCCTGGAATCTATGAAGTTGATCCCAATGAGGATCCCTAGTAGTGTGAGATAAAGAGTCTCAACTGGCCATTTTTTTCTAAGCAGGCCAGACTTCCAGTGTTGGGACTAGGTTGCATTCAAATTGAGTTGTTGGGCAAGGAGGTCCCATGGGAAACTTGAAACATCTCAGACTTTGATGAAACAAAAACTATTTTCTACAAGCAGACAGTATGGCCCCATTGATTGAGGACAATATGTACAAAGCTCATTGAACATGAAGAATTCTAGCTGGTGCCTACATGGAGCTCTTACCCCTATGTGCTAGTCTCATTGGTGTGAGAAGGTACGCTGTAGATTACTAAAAGAGAAATGTAAACACCAACCCAGCTACAAAATATTTGAGCTAAAGCCTGTCCTGCCTGTAAAATATCCAGGGCAATAGTGGAGCAGAACTTGTAGGAGTAGCCAACCAATATCTGAATTGACCTATTGCCTACTCCATGAGAAGGAATCCATACTCTATAGTGTTTGGTTAACTAGAAAGCCCAGAGACCTAGAGTAAAACTAAACTTTTGCCCTTTTGAGAGGGGCCTGTCACCTAGCTACCAAATAAACCACACACAGAGGCTTATTATTTTTAACTATAAATGATCAGCCTTAGCTTGGCTTGTTTCTTGCCAGCTTTTATTAAATTTAAGTTATCCCATTTACCTTTTGCCTCTGGGCTTTTTCTTTTTCTTACTTCTGTTGTCTTGCTTTCACTCTTACTCTGTGGCTGGCCGTGTGGCTAGGTAGATGGCCCCTTCATTTCTTGCTCCCTGCTTCTTTTCCTGCTGCTTGATCTCTCTCCATCCTTTTATTCTCTCTGCCTGCCAGTCCCACCTATCTTTTCTCCTGGCTTGCTATTAGCTGGTCAGCTCTTTATTATATCATCAGATGTTTAAGGCAGGCAATGTAACACAGCGTCACAGAGTTAAACAACTGTAACCTAAAAGAATGCAATACATCTTTGCATCATAAACAAAAGTTTCAGAGTATAAACAAATGTAACACAACTTAAAATAATATTCTACAATACACCACTGTACTTAAGAAAATATCAATAAAATTATTCATAATGATATTATTCTATTGTCTTAGATCATAGTGCCTTATCCAGTCATCATTACAGAAGTTTTCTCCCATAGCAGATGGGATCAGATGCAGAGATCCATACCCAGACATTTTGCAAAGACACAGCCTAAATCAAAGGTATCCACCAAATTCTTCACCCTAGAGCTCAGCGAATATCTTGTAAGAGGATTAAAAAAGAATGCAAGATCCAGAAGGAATGGAGGACACCAGAAAAACAAAGAACATCTGAATTAACTATGCAAGGTGAATATAAACTCACGAACTCACAGAGACTGAAGCAGAAAGCACAGGGTCTCCATGGGTCTACACAAGGTCCTCTGCATATATTAAAATTATTATCTTGGTATTTTTATGTGACTCCTGACTGTCAGAACAAGAAAGTCACTGACTCTTATGTCTGCTCTTGGAACTTCTCTCCTCCAGTTGGTTTGCTGTGTCAAATTCAACATTATAGTTTTGGCTTCATTTTATTATACTTTATTTTGTCTTGTTTGGCTGTTATCTCTTAGAAGCTTGAATTTTTCTAATGAAAGACAAAAATGGAGTAGGTCTGGAGGGGCAGAACAATGAGGAGGGATTAGAAGGGAAAACTATAATCAGGATGTATTTTATGAGAAAAGAACCTATTGTCAATAAAAGAAAAATGCTTTAAAGGAAGTCTTATGAATATAACAATTAAGACATTGGTAATCTCTGAGCCCAATTTTCAATTCTCTTGAATGATTGTTCTTAGACATGAACAAGTTCAAAAGAGAAAAGTACGGTTCAATGAGTAAATCGATTTCACACACAGTTCAGATTATATGACCAAAGCATACCACATTCATATACATAAATATTATAATGAATCCCCTCACTTTTTATAGCTAATGATTCTAATAAGAATATAATTTTGAAGATGTGTGCCTTAGGGTTTCTATTCAACTTTATAAAGGAAAACATTTAATTGAGAGTCTTTCAAAGGTTTAGCCCATTATCATCATGGTAGGACATGGAACATGCAGGCAGACATGGTGCTGGTGAAGGAGTTGAGAGTTAATACATCTTGATCTGCAATCAACAGGAAATGGGCTGAGACACTGGATATGGCTTCAGCATACATGAGGCCTCAAATCCCATCTTCACAGTGACACACTCCCTTCAACAGTCTGTGCCTACTCAAAAAACTCTTTATAGCACCATTTCCCATTAGCTTATTGGGGACACGTACATTCAAACAACCTCAATGTGTTTCTACACTTTCATATTCTAAGTGAACCTACACAGAATTATTCTTCCTGTAATTTGGTCCTTTTATTGTTGCAAATGAGGATTATTCTCTTTGAACCTCAGTGATTAACTGTCTTCCTTCACCCTTAACCTTTTCTTATCTTCCTTTTTTTCCCCTAGCAACAGCTTGATGCGTTTTCTTATCCTCAAAACCTGAATACTGTAGTTCACCTGACAGTACTCAGGTGAGTTTTGTCTAATGCCTCAGCTGCCTTCCTTGCTCAAATGTAATCTGCTCACTGAGTTCTAACCTGAATAGTTTCTTTTAGATTGCAAGTAAATCTTCCCTCCAGTTCTATACAGCAATTTTTTGCAACATTTTCCTTTTATAACACATTTTAAATTATATTTAATTTTAATTGTGCATTTTTCTCTTCTTAAACAGTTATTTCTATCAGTCATGGAATTTTTTATTCTGTTTCCTCTCTGATATTTTCCAGATTCATAGTATAGTGTCTACTATGTGCCAATGAGTCAATTGCACATAATAGAATAACATTAGTAGTTTATTTAATTTGTGGCTTTATTTTAATTTCTATTCAATCCAGAAAGTTTTATTTCTTTTAAAAATCTTTTCTTTTGACTATATTCCTTTATTTTACTGTCCTTATTTGTACCCCCATGAGAACTGAACACAGGAATAAATGGTAATATTTTGACCAAGATTATGATCTATATTAATATTCATTATACTTCATCAATGGAGAAATGTAGATGGATTTGTTACTTGTTTCATAATTGCATCAGTAGTATCACCTCCATTTTCTACACTGTCACAATAAGGAGATAAAAAATGTATTGAATGTCATTTATCTTTGTCAGGTATTAGAATTAATTGTTGATATCAAAAAATCAAAATATTTTACTCTACAAAAAGCTTTGTTAGCCCACTGTAAAAATAGATTGTTTCACTTCTCTTTCAGATTTTAAGTTTTGATTTTCAAAAATAAAAACACCACTGAGGTAAGAAAATTACAATTTTGATTTAATTATAAAATAACTGAAACATACCAGAGGGGTGCAACAGGCAGGCAGATCAGTATCCAGCAGATACCCATGAGATCTTACACCAACTAAACCTTCATGTGAATTTACTAACAAAGCACCATTGTGTTTGTTTATTTAATATAAGTAGCCTCTGCCATTCATAACACAACAGTTCCTTTTGGATATATTCTCTAGATAAATTTCAGAATTCACCATTTATTGTATATGTTTTCTGTACTATGTGAGTAATTGTAGTTTAATATTTCCTATCAAATATTCTGTAGTATATCTGTAATTGTTGTAGGTGAAAACGCCAACCTTAGAGGATAATCATATCAGTGTCATATTTGAATTAAAGATAAGAAAACAGAAATTATCGTTAGAGAGAGAACAACAGATTCAGTGGAATTGTATTTGGAACTACTGAGGTATGATAGTGACTAACTACTCATGTCTCCAGCCTTTGTTTTTTCCTACTTTTTCATGGTAGTCTCAATTCTAGAGGAAAAAAAAATCACATAAATGACTAAGATGTTTTTCACTAAATCTCTATCTTTTCCATATATAAACACAGATATTCAGATAATTCTTAACACTCCTCTGTGATATCCTCCTGTGTATAAACATAAAGCATGTCATTTTTTAAGTTTAACTTGTTAGGAGAATTGAACACTTATCTAAAGAATTGCAGGAACATTTCTCAGAAGATCAAATTCAATAACCATATTACAGCCAGAGAGGTGATTAAAAATAGAAGACACATCCTAGATAATAAAGACTTCTATAAACAAATAGCACTGTAGTCATTGTCTACCATTTTCTTTTTCCCTCCTGTAAAATTATGCATAAGTACCCCAAGGTGATCATTCTAGATGGTGTGAAGCAATAGTATTTCATGTTCTCAATGTACCAGATACTAGGTAAATTAGATTTCCTTAACAGCAACTCTTTTCCCCTGAAATCTGTCTTTTAAGTGAAGAGCAGATGGAATTGAATCTAGAAAAATTAGTATTTCAAACTTACTTGACTATGAAGAATTGACAATGCATTATTTTTTTCCTAATGAGACATATCAATGAGGTTTTAAAAAGAGATTTTCCCCAAATCATGGAAATTATTTCATCATTATTAAGCATCTGTTGGAATGAGAAACTGCACATGTGAGCAGGTGTGTTGCTATTTAAGCTTGGCATGCATATGTAACTAAGATTCTTTACATAAAAATGCAATCTGTAATTATAAATATAAATATAGATAACACATTCAAATTATCCATTGGAACATTATTTGGAAGTTCAGTTTTATTCCTATACCATAATGGGAGGAGGGAAGGTGATGATCCACATTTAGGCAACCTGATTCTGTGCTTAGATTAGCCTGAGGTTTCCAAAGCAAAGACTGCTGGAGCTGAGGCCTGGGATAAGGATGAGTGGTGGAAGGCAAAGTCTGTGAAACACACTGAAGATGGAGCCAGTACTGGAGGGGAGGCCTCAGCAGGTGGTCTGCAACAGAAGTGGGGGTGAGATAGGGCTTTGCATTTGAAGCAGAAGGGGGAGGGGTGTAGATCTGAAGTTAGCCTACATCCTTCACTGGCCAGCATGGCCAGTGGATTCCCAGGTAATGCCTGCTGCGTTTGGAAGATGAATAATGTCAGCAATGTTTAATTATGGGATCCTCTGTCCTGAGAATACCATCATCCTAATGTTTTCCAGTTGTGCAAATTTTTTCCAGGCACTGTTCGCATTCATGCCAGGTGGAGGGAGTAAGACAACTCCATGAAAGAATTCGTCCAAATCCAGCCTGTGAATCAATGAAGGGAGCTGCATCCCAGAAGAAAACCATCCCTCACTGATGCACATTGTATATCTAGAGTACCCTAAACAAGATATAGGAAAGTATTCCACCAAAGAACCCCCTCCTGCCCACTCTTAAATTTATCAGTTACTTTTCTATAGATGTTGAAAAAATACCATGGCCAAAAGTGATTTGAAGAAGGAGTGTATTGAAGCACAAATTCTAATTGGTCTTAATAAAAACAAACAAACAAACAAAAAACCTGGAGTCAGATATTGGGGTAAATGCTGAAATATCAGAGAAGTAAAGGAGTTAGCCAAAGTCATCTCTTACGTCCACAACTTCTCAGACCAAAAAAGCTCCTGTCTCTTTCCTCTCTCTGCCCAGTCATATCATTTCCTTTCTGTCTATAGAGACCTCTATAGTTAACTAATAGCTAGCTCCGCCCTCTGATATTCAGACAAGCTTTATTTGTTAGAGCAAAACCAAAATATCACCATGATATATTTTGCTTTATGGGTGCATCAAAAAAGCCAATAATGATAATTTAGGCATGGAAGTTGTTGTCTGGATCAGGAAGCTGAGCAGCCACATTTTAACTACACAAAGAAGCAGAGAGTAAACTGAAAGGGGTGAGGCTTTGAGCTATTACAGCCCACCCACAGAGATGTATTTCTCTCTGCAAGACACCACTTTCTAACATCCTTTAATGCCTACAAACAGCAATACCTAGTGGGGAGTGAATGGTTAAATAAGTGAGTCTATGGGGACCATTTCTCATTTAAATACCCCCCTCAACTGTTTTAACACTTAAAACTTCAGGGAAAAGTCTAGTGAGTCTTGTGAATTTTATAAGCTGCATGAATCTTCCACCTTCATCCGCAATACAATCCTCAGGAAAAAGCTATATAACACACCCCCACAGTTCTCACATGCAAACACTATATTTGGTTTAAGCTTCCATTCTCTTAATCCTTCAAAGTGGAAATGTCACTCCAATTTATGAAACTCTGAAAAACACACAAACCACATTTTAAACCATAGAATGTGAAATACACATCTTGGCTGCCTTTATCTTTTTTTTTTTCTTTTTTTTCCAGATAGTCTGTGGAAATATGTCCCCTTAAGTTCCTTATAAAGTTGAAATTGCAGAGCTGGAGTAGTGGCTGTTATATAAAATTGAGGCTATTATGCATGTATGAGCAGTATAGTGCCCTGCCCAGGAGTGTGGTTTCTCCTCTTGACAGCTCTAGCCCTTTTTATCCAGCACCTGACAACACCACCATTGCCAGTAATGTCCTCCCTTTTCTTTTTCCAAATGTTTATGGATGTCATTCAGCCCTCTGCTTTTTGTAGCCAACAGGAGTGTATACTCTGTACTTTTTTTCTGGTGTCATATCTGGCAGCCTTTCTGTGAAATTACTCCAGTGTTTTCATCTGCCAGATGTCAGGGGAACTCGAAGGATGTGGACAAGTGCTTCAAAGGTTTCAGAAGAAATAGTCTGGCTTTTGTTGTTTATTTATTTTTAAATAGAATCTCTACCGAAGATGGATGAAGAAAATGCAAACCCCTAACTGCTTTTCAAGTGTGTTCCTTCATGGTATTAAAATATATAAATCTGGAAAAATAAAAAGTATCATCAAAGATGAATTTAGAGAGATATGTGAATAAAACAGAAATGAGCCAAAGTGAGAAGAGGATGATGAACATGAGGAAGACTTGGAAGATGTGAACAAAAGCAGGACATCTATGGTGAAAGGGGAGAACTGGGCGAATTGTGAGTGGATCAAATGGGATGTGTGTTTTGAAATCAGGCTGCCGAGATTCTCAACAATTCTTAGTTAGTGTAATTCATTTTTATTTTATGTGAATGTACATGAATATGAATGAGACCAATTACTATCAGATTTGGTAGAAATGAGATATATAATGATTAACATATTAGAATCAATTTTTCGATGATACAGGGCAAACATAGATCCTTGAAGAAATAAGTAAGTTCCTTACATTTATGCTTCTCAATACAAATTGTATAAGCCTGCATATTTTAGCTAAAGACATTCAGTATTGATGCAAGTAAGTAATATTTCTACATACTACATGGAGAAATTGAGGTCTAAGATACTGTACAAACATAATGGAAAATAGAGTAGGAATGTATTTTCTATCTTTCCTTCTAAAATGTTTACAGTTCTCAAACTCCAAATCCAGTTACATCAGGAGAAGAAAATTTGGATAAAAAGAGAAATGTAGTAAATAATTAGAAAGCAGTAAACAAATAAAACTGAAATGTGTGAAGTAAAATATAATAAAATTACTCATGAGTATAACAGTCATTTTTTGTCTGTACCATAATTATGTCAATGATAGGAAAAAGACATCAGTACAAAGTAGGACAGTGCTGCTCATTTTTTATTACAATTTATTTAGATAAAGCACAAAGTACTCATGTGATAAGCCTACCCTGATGCCTTGACCAGTAGCATGTTCAGAGAAAAACAATGAATGTATTAATTATATAATATGATGTACATGCATTATTTATACATTACATGTGTGTATATAGACAGAGATAAGAAGCTAGACATAAAGATAGAGATAATATTGGTATAAGAACTTTTATCTCACAACTCTTTTATATGTTTTTGTGGTACAGTGGTAAAGCTAATATTCATGATCCTCACCCCCATGGTTTTGATGTAGACATATTCACTTTTGCTTGATTTTGAGAAAATTAATGACATTGGAGCAACTTGTTTTGTGTGATACAAAAAGCTCTGCCCACAAGTCTACAAGGATCATTTTCCATGAATAATTTTCTGTAACCATCAGTAATAGATATGTATCAGTGGTTTCTAACAAGTAGTAGGATGCAAGATGCAATGATTAGTGCAAAAACCTGGACATTTATTAGCAGAGAGAAGAAAATAAGTATTTTAAAAGATTTCTACAGTTTTTGCAAATGTCTTGAGGTCATTTTTTTTCAATAGACTCTGAAAACCAATATAATTTTCCAAAGTGCTACCTATACAAAATATTTTATTTGATGAAGCTTTTAAGAGAAAATAAGGTATACATACACATACATATTTAATATTTAACAAATAAATAGCTGTAGTTTAAATGCTGGTTTAATGGATTGCCTCACAGAGCAGCATTATCTTTTAGTAGTTAGGATCTTAGGAGTTCTTCTGATCTTTGGAAACATGCACTTGAAGGAGACAATGGGGCCCAAATCTCTCTCTCCTCTCTTCTCTCTTCTCTCTTCTCTCTCTCTCTCTCTCTCTCTCTCTCTCTCTCTCTCTCTCTCTCTCTCTCTCTCTCTCCATCCCCTCCCTCCCTCCCTCTTTCTCTGTCTCTTTCTCCCTCTCCATCCCCTCCCTCCCTCTTTCTCTGTCTCTCCTCTCTGTCTCTCTTTCTCTCTCTCTCTCTCCATCCCCTCCCTCCCTCCCTCTTTCTCTGTCTCTTTCTCCCTCTCCATCCCCTCCCTCCCTCTTTCTCTGTCTCTCCTCTCTGTCTCTCTCTCTCTTTCTCTCTCTGTCTCTCTCTCTCTCTCTCTCTCTCTCTCTCTCTCTCTCTCTCTCTCTCTCTCTCTCTCTCTCTCTCTCACTCTCTCTCTCTCTGACTGTGAACCAGGATGCTCTGGAGCTTTATGTACCACCATGATCCCTGCCTCATGATAATGAACTATGCCTCTGAAACTGTAAAGTCCCAGTTAAATTCTTTCTTTTGTAAGAGTTGCTATGGTCCTGATGTCTCTTCATTACAACAGAACAGGAGCTAAGAAAATATCCTGAAAGACTCAGTCTTCACCATTAGTGGGATGGGTTAGGCTAGAAAGAAAGGAATTATGAACTACAGTGGAGATGTCACGATGTCATCATGCTTTGAAGACTGAGAGTGAAAGCTCAGATGTGGATGTTCATATTTCACTACCCACTCTTAACTCCTCAAGAGCCTGATCATACTTACTGTCTAGAGAATCAGAGGTCCTGATGAGTAGCCGTGCTTATGACAATGTTTATGGATATCATAATGAAAACTGCAATATGATATGAAGAAAATAGCCTTGGAGTTAATATTGAAAATATATCAGACTCCTTTAGCATTATCTTGTTTTTTTTTTTTTTTTGTCTGTTTGTTTCATTTTGTTTTCTAGTGTGAAGGTGTAGAATTATCCTTGAAGATTCTGAATAGCAATTTAGAAATAACTTGTTTTTAACACATTATCTAATTATTATCAAGTGACTATAAATTATATTTAAAAAAGATTAGGCTACCATACTTTAATGTTTACTAGCTCAGATTCCAATGTGTAATTGGCCTACCTACTGCTTTTCCTATGAGGTTAAATATCTCTCTGAGTTGATGGAAGATATGAAATGGTATAGTACAATATTATGAACAAATCCTTTGTAAAGGCATTTTTAAATTATTGTTGTTGTTGCTAATGTGATTTTTAGTCAAAAAAAAAAAAAAACCTGTGAATTTTTGAAAGAATTTGAAACTAAATAGGCTTTAGGTATTTGCAGTAAGGTGAGGTACCTAAGAGAAAGCTTGAAAGCCACCTTGGCTGGAAGAGATTGATTTAGAACATTACTTTCCTGAGTAATGGAGAGATTTAGACTCATTTATTCACCTTGAGAAAGTAGAAATTGAAGTATTTTTATATGTAACATGATTTACATGAAAACATCTTACAAAGTGGAATAGATTATGAAAATATTTGACTCCTTATGTAAGTAAAAACATGTTCATTTGTTTGAGGCTCTCAGAGTTGATAACCTACTCATTTCAAGTTTTTCAAACATTGGACCTTGGAATTTTCCTGTCTTAACAGGAAACTGTAAAGATTGAAAGTGAGAGTCTTTTCCATTTTCAGTCAGAATAAGAATGCAGGTAGTCAGTCCCCTTGTAAGAATAGTGAAGGGTTTGGGGATTTGGCTCAGTGGTAGAGTACTTGCCTAGCAAGCACAAGGCCCTGGGTTCAGTCCTCAGGTCCAGAAAGAAAAAAAAAAGTGAAAAATAAATAAGTAAGTAAGTAAATAAATAAATACTTTCAGGATCGCAGAGAACATGGCAAGAAAATATTACTATAGTTGATGGAGTCTGATTAACATCATGAAAATTCTGATATTAACAAATAGTAATTCCATTGTATTTATTCCAATGAAACATTTTGAGGCCCATAAAGAGTAAATTTAATATAATATCCAGAACCATAAAAATAAGAAAGAAAGACTTTTATCTTCATCATATCATTTCATCTTTAAAAATTGAGATCATAATATAGTTACATTATTTCCTCACTCATCTTATTTGTAAATGTTAAATATCTAAAATTTAATCTATTCCAGAAATTCATAACTTAAAACTGCTACTGGAGAGTAAGAAACATTTTTAAAAGCTAAATATTTTATGATGAAATGATATACTTTCAAATATAACAGCAAGTATATACAATTTTTACAGTAAAGAGTAAAATGCATTTATTTTCCCTTTTTCATCTCCCAATCATTAACTTTTTACTACTTTAAACTTTTAAAAACACATATGTATTCATATTTATTATATATATACTCACACATGAAGACTCTCAATATATATGTTTAGATTTGGCAAAACTTTTAATTATAAATTCTGTTATATTCCACATTGAATAATTAAAATTAAATTTTGGCACAATTAGAGCAAATTTTGAATTCCCTAAGTAAATAAACAACAAATTTTGGATTAAGTAACATTGATGATTAAAATTTAGAAGGTTCTCAGCTTAATATACCACTCCTAAGTTATGTTCATGAGAAAGATTTCCCCTTTTATTTTGTTTATACAATAGGGAGACATGAAGCCCATTTTTTTTTACAAGACTCTTTTCCATAGTCTTTCATACATGGGACACTGGTAGACATTCCAGATCTAAATTAAGCAATTAGATTTGAAATGGCCTCTTAGTATCTATGGTAAGTTAGTTCTACAAACTTTTGGGGACATCAAAATATGTGGATAATTAAGTCCATTATTTAAAACAACATAGCATGTACATATATTTAACCAAAATTTTTATTGCATAGAAAAGGGAACAAAAGCAGAAAGCAAAGGCCAGAAAAATGTGGAAAGATAATATTAATTAGAAAAAGAGTGTGACCAAAAGAAAACTTGGACAACAAAAGTCCCTATCCATATACAAAATTAATAAATTCATTGCTGACATAGATTAAAATCAGGTATTTCAACACACTGTTCTAAAATAAAAATAAATGAAATTATTACCTTGTAATACCAAGAGATATACAGCAATCATGAACATGAAAACACTTTAGCATATCCAAAGAGAATAAACAACAGGGTAAAATCATGGAGAAAATCAACTGGACTACTCACAAGAATGTTAATGAACATTCTTGTTTGAATGGAAAGGATCCTAGCATGCTAGACTTCAGCTTATGGGTTTTAGTAAGTAGTTGGATCCTGATGACTCTGAACTAACCAGTAATTATACAGTTGATGGATGCATAATTTGATGTCATTGTTGGTGGGTGTTAGAAACCAAGAGGTGAGACCTGACAGCTGAAAGAAGGAACAGAGGCAGGAACAGAATTTATCTCATCCTGCCCACTTCTACGTATCTCTGTTTCCTGGCTTCCAGAGTTAGATGATTTCCTGTAACTTGTCTGTCTGTCACAAGAACCTGCTGACTGTGAGCTGAAATCTCTGAAACAATGAGCAAAAATAAGTCTTTCTTTAATGTGCTTTCTAAGTTATTTTGTAATAAGAATGAAAATGATTGAAAATAAAATTTGATTTAAAGAATGTGAGAGAAAGTAATAAAATTTGAAATTATTCTGTTGTGTTTCAACATATGAATTGTTGGTGCTAATTATTGACAGAGATAAATTAATGAAAGAGTGATTTTAAAAAAAAAGAAAAAAAACTAATGATGTCCTCAAATCTAAAAATTGATTACAAAGCTAAATTAAAAAAAAAAAAAAAAAAAAAACAACCTGCCTTATACTTAGTGAGTTTCTTTTAAGATACAATACCAAATGTACAATACATTTTTTGAAAAAGATACTTTTCTTTATGAAAAGTAATGATTTATGCTCTAGGTAATATACTGCCAAGAGAAGAGAGAAGAAACTTCTGAGTAGAAGAAAATTATGCAAAACATGTTTTTAAGTGTTGACATACAATACATAGTTCTTAAAATTGAAGAATGGGAAAGCAAACTTAATTGAAATATGGGCCTAAGACCTTACAAACAAGACACAGTTGACAAACAGGCATAGCAAAAGATGCCTTACATGAGATGTCCTAAGAGAGATAAAAATAAGGTACCACTGTATACCTAACAGTATAGCCCAAATCCAAAATATAAAACACCAAATTTTGACTAGGAGAAACAGTTTTCTCTCTGTCTCTGTCACTATCCCCTTGTCTAGCTCTCTGTCTGTCTCCATCTCTGTCTTGCTGTCTCTCTAAGTGCTGATGTTCTTTTTCAAAAGTAGTCAGATAGTGTATTACATAACTAAAAATGTTCTTAATACAGCATTCATGCTCCTTAGCGTTCATTCAAACAATCTGAAAACAAATGACCACCACACAGAAAACATGTACAAACACACACATTTGAATAAATAACCTCTATATATAAGTGTTAACCAGTTTCATCACCATTTCTAAGATCTCTGTCCTAAGAATGGGCATTATTACTAAAAGCAAGTACAGTTCTGGGCTTTCTAAAAACGTACACTTTAAAGCCATAACTCCCAATACACTAACAGATGTTAAGAATCTGTTTTTATCATGATGCTTAAATGTGAGTGGATTTGGGGTATTGCAGAGATACAGTGAATGAATAAAATGGAAATGACATGTATAATAGTTCATCAGAACCTTTAAAATACTATATGAATATATATCATTTAATTATTTTAAGTACATTAATTTCAACAACGAATGTGGGCTCTGACTTAATTTCTGTAATTCTAGAAATAGTAATATGTCCATTTGGGTATATGAATTTTATCTAACAGGCTACTCTTCTGGAAGAAATTGATATCAGGAGAGGCTATATATAGTGAATCAGGGGTATAAGAGTCCTCTCGGGGTCTGTTATACAATGTTATGTGAATGTAGATCACTTCTAAAAGTTGATATAATTCAACATACATTACTGAAATAATGAAAAGCTCGAATGTGCAAATAAGAAATGCCTGGAAAAAAGAGTGAAAAAAAATAGTTAACATGTAGCTGCAAAAGTAACTGAATTTCAAATATAAGAAGCTTAATATGATCAAGTAAAAATATTTAGTACTTCAAATTTTAGAAAGTCATCTAAAATATGGTCATGATTTATTGAAATGATGTGGATATACTGTAGAAAGCAATAATCATATCATTTCTTCAGAAGATAGGTTGGAAAAAGTGCTGGACATATGATGTGGACAACCACCCATTCATTTTCTAGGTCTTTTCTGATGGCACTAGTCATATTCATATTTTCATTCATGAAATATAATTTTTGTTTGTCTCACTATTGAGGGAAGGTCTATCCAGATATTTGATTTTGTCTTTGCCATTTTAAACTGTTTGACTTCAAATTCTAAGTGCACAATATGGGGTCCTATTACTCCTAAGTATCTTCAGTCCTACTAAATGCAAGGGAGACTGAAAAAGTGGCTACTAAGCAGCCCCAAAGCCAATGTGCTAGTTATGACACAGAATTTTAGTCACCATGTTATTTATTACTTTACTCTTAAAACTTTCCCTGCATATTAAAGAGCCCTCAGAGATATTTGGGCTGGGGAATTTTGGTTTGTTTGATTTGGTCTTTTGTCATCTGTATCATTTAAGATCTAAAAGTAAAATAGTCCTTTTTATTGTACTTTCTATAAGCTTTCAAAATCCACATCAATATACATTTCCTGCAGGTTTTACCTTACCATGACATAAGCTTCTTAATGTGTCTGAGCTCTTATCAGTCGGATACAACAATTCAGAATTTTTAGCTTTTGTTTGGGTAAATGCCCTCAGTTTATGGCAGACTCTATTGCAAATAGTTCAGTCTGGATGTATTCAATGGTGTTTATTTTCCATAGATCAGCAGTGAGGATCTGAGACAAAGTTAATTGTTAAGTAAGAATAAGTAGACTATCTACACTACATTGCAGGTAAGGAATATGAGGCTAGGTAGTAGTTTGACTTCTTCTCTTTGATGTGAAGATAACTATTTTCTCTAGCCAGTGGGACCAAATATTCTCATTATCTTTAAATTATTGGTTCCTTCTGCCATTATTAGCTGTTCTACACTTTTTAATAAGCTTCAGTATCAGTATAGATGTTGAGACTTTAAGCTACAGTAGAAATTATAGTAAGTCAATATTTCTTTCATATGTAGTAGAAGGAAAGAAGTACCACTTGAGAATTGAACACATTTTTGAGAAACCAAAAGGGAAAATAGTTTGATATTTAGGACACTCTGAGTGGTCAAGGAAGGACACTGACCTACTTTGCATGAAAATGGAAAGATTTAGAAATGACATGACAAAAATGCTATGTCTTACACTGTCTGCAAGATTGTCATGAGTACTTGGATTTTCAGCTGACTTTGAAGAAATCTTCATGAATTGGTAGATCCCTAGATACCTTCATTGCAGCAGAATTATATCATTAAAAGCCTTATAAGTGGAAACTAACACCTATGAAATTAAATCCTGACTTACTGAAAAACATTGGAGAAAATTGATGGTACAAATGGCAAAACATCTGAGTATGTATTTGCTTTTGTAAATCTGAGACTTTTTTATTATGTTATTTTCTTATATTTTGAGAGTTATAAATTACATTGTAAACTAATACATCTAATAGTATTTAATTTTTAAACAATACATAAAGTATCATGGAGTTCAAGTATCCATTTATATATTTGAAACCATGCTGCCATCTTGATTTAAATATGCTGGAATTTCTCACTTTAAATCATTAGCTAGGGACTGGAGATATCTCCTTAGAAATATCTCCTTATGCTTCAAGAATACCAGAGTCTAGCTGCCAGCACCCATAAAAGAAGACTCACGACCTTGTAACACCAGCTACAGGGGCTCCAGTGCCTCTGGAATCCATAGGCACTAGTACTCAAGTACGAGTGACAAATACCTATATAACATTTGAAAATAAGTTTGGCTACATTACACTTATTTATAAATACACACTGATTATTAAGTACAATTGTGAATTATAATTTACATTTGTCTCATGCTAAAATAGATTATTTCCTTAATTTTTCAAAAGCACACCCATAAATATAAAAAGTGTGAGCTATTACACACAGTTTACCATTAAGAAAGAGAAGCAACAGGCTGGGAGGGCATTGCTATGGATGTCTGCCTGGATAAGCGATGGGATTAGACTCAGAAGGACTTAGGAACTTTCAATGCAGGTTTTTTTGTTTGTTTGTTTGTTTTTCACAATGTTCGCACTTACATAACTCATATTCTGCAACATTTTGAAACTGAAAAGTGGCTTTTGGATATTAATTGTGGTAGCTTATGCCTGTTTCTCCAGTACCCAGGAACTGAGACAGGATGATTGTCATGAGCCTGAGGCCAGTCCTAAGCCACAGAGACCCTGCTTTAAAGAAACAAACAAACAATAAAATGACTTTATAGTCACTTTAACCCTCATATAGTCATTATAAATAACTGTAAATCAGTTAATATTTATTGAATTGAAACACTGATTTATTTGTTCTGTAACATGCAAAAGGCCACTGTTATCAATGAGGTTGTAGAAAATGGCTTGAAGATCAGATTTCCTGGATTAAATCAAGGTCTATCTCTATCTCTAATAACTGTGTGAACATGGCCATATCATTCAAACACTCTAAGTCTAAATTACCTCATCTGTCATTCTAAATGAGTGTTACAATTTGCTTTACACAATAATAATTAAATTAATATGCTGAAACAGCATAAGTACTTCCAAACACCTTTATATTCCCTGAAAACTTTTATTAACTGAGTTCGTTATTCTGCCATTATTTTATTCAAGATTTTTTGGGGGCCATAGAAATATGTAGTACTTTACATCTTCCAAACAAATGAAACTGTTTAATGACCTTGTATGTGAGCATGGTTTCCTGAGTGTGGATGTGTTTATGCACATGTGTGCATGTAGAAGTCAAAAGACAACCTCAGGAGCTACCCTCAGGAATACCATCGACCACATCTGAAGCAGGGTCTCTCTTGGTTTGGAGCACTTCATTCTAGTCTGCTTAGCAAGTAAGTCCCAAGAGTCCTTCCATTTCTACCTCCCAGATTCTGCAAATACATGTGCACCCAACATTTTTATGTTGGTTCTAGAGACAGAGCTCAGGCACCAATGCTTGCAGAACAAGCACTTTACTTAGCTATCTCCTTAGCGAACAAATGGAGGTTTGTAGTCTACTTTAGATATCACTCCCAGTGTTCTAATCATGGTTACTTTTAGATTGAGGAATTTTTATAGAAGTTGTTAGAATTCATTCATGAGGACACTAATACCAATGTTTTTCTGACTTTACTAAAGATTGTGTTGCTTGGTGAATATATGTGATCTAATCACTACTACTCAAAAACGGATCTCAGAATATTATGGTTTGATTAAGAATGGGTCCCATAGGCTCATAGAATTCAATGCTTGGTCACATGGAGTGGCACTGTTTGGTGGTGCAGCTTTGTTGTAGTAGGTGTGGCCTTGCTCATGGGAGGGTGTCACTGGGTGTGAACCTCAAGGTTTTAAATATTCAGGGCAGGCCTACTGTCAGTCTGTCCTGCTGCCTGATGTACAGATGATATAGAGCTCTCGGCCATTTCTTGAGCATTGTGTTTGTCTAACCACAGCCCTGCTTCCCACCATGACTATAATGGGCTAACCCTATGAACCTACAAACCATGTCAAGTTAAATGTTTTCCTTTATAAGAGGTTCTGTGGTCTACGAGTCTCTCCACAGCTATAGAAACCCTTACTAAGAGAAATATGTTACTTGAATAAAGAAAAAGTATTTTTGAAGTACTCATATTTTATAAAACTAATTGACTTTAAAAATGTTGGTGCCTAAAAGTGTAGGGTTTTTCATTCTTTAAAGTTTTCCAGATAATTTTTTTATAAATGGAAAGTAGTCAAACTTTTCACTTTAAAATATAATTTCAATTAGGTATATGAATTCATTAAGTACCAATTATATAATCCATAGAAAAATATGTGTAATATTTAATTGAGTTTTCTGAGCTTTTTAAGAATTCTTTGTTAACTAATGTTAAGTGCACCAAAATGTACTCATTGAAGTATCTGGAAACTTATAATTAGGCATGATCTAAGAACTATTGAAGAAAAAGAACCATTATTGTATTTATAGTCAGTTTAATAATTGAAGAGAAGTTCCTTAGATTTAAGTGTGCCTTTTAAAGTACAATCCCTTGATTCACAATGAAATTCGATTAGGTTAATCAGGGTAAAAATGTCTTTGTGACTGAATGCTGATACTTCAAGTAAGAGTAAATTGAATATCTGAATTTAGTTCTGGATTTATATTATGTTCCAATTATATGGGTATGTGAGCAAATTGTTAGCTTTATATTTAAAAAGAAATGACACAGACATAAGTAATAGCACAGCACAGAAGACTGTGCCTAAAAACGCTTATGGAATTCCTTAATTTTTTTATAATATGCTGATATTAAGATATAGTCTTTTGGATAATGGCTCTATGATGATAGTTAGGGTATTTACCAATCTGATTACCAGGGTATAGTCTTCATCCAGTAACTATTGGAAGCAGATGTAGAGATCCACAGCCAAGCCTAAGGCTGAGCTCCAGGAGTCTGGGCAAAAAGAAAGAAGAAGGAGTCTCTGAGTAAGGAACATCAAGTTTATTATGGGGAAATCTACAGAAACAACTGAACCAAGCTAGGAAGTACTCATGAACTTTAGACCAGCAGCTGTGGATCCTGCCTGCATGGGACTGTACTAGGCCCTCTGCATGTGAGAGACAGTGGTATAGCTTGATCTCTTTGATGGGTCCCTGGCAGTGAGATACGTGTTTCTTCATATGAATAAATAATACAAATAATGGCATCTTCTACATTGAAAGAATCCTAAAAAACCTTGACAATAATTTTATTGTAATAATCATAATATGTTCCTGATGGGTATTCTCACAAGTATATTTAAGGCATGAACATCCTTTTACTTATACTCAGATACAAACAAAATATACTTTTCCCCTATTTTTCCCTTTTCACCAAATAGATACTTGGGGAACTAACAAAGTTTGTCCTATTAATTTATATTTCACCTCAATGCTATATTTTATTTTCTTGTGTGTGTATGTGTGTTTGTGGTATGTGTGTGTGTGTGTGTGTATGTGTGTGTGTGTGTGTGTGTGTGTGTGTTATGGTGGCATGCACAGTAAGGTCAGACAACATCTTGCGGCAATCAGCTATCTTTTTCTGACATGTAAGTTCTAGAGACCTAACTTGGGGTATCAGCATCATCAGGAAGTGCCTTTCCTGTGACTTTTCCATCTTCCACACCTCAAGTACCCTTCCAGGTAAATTCTGGAATCAATAAGTGTAATGAAGCCTAGATCATTCTCTTCAAGCTGGATTTCCACACATCCCTTTATTTATGGGCAGCACAAATTGGACCTGGTCTTTGGAAAAAAATCAACAAAGCCAAAAGTACAATGATGGGTGAGTGAGAAAGAGGAGTGCTTGTCTGAGTGGAAGAGGAATTGAAAGAACAAGATCAAACCACACTGTAACAAATTCTCCAAATACTAATAGCAAATAAACTAAGAGCTAATGTGGTAATGGGCATTGTCTCCAATGTGAGACTCATAATGAATTAAAAAGAAATAAAGCCAGATGATTCCTGGAGTATTAATAAAATTCCTCTTGATAATTCTTGATTAGAATGGAAGAAAACATTCCAAATCCACTGAGTGCCAACTGATTTAGGAGCTATAAGTAGATTTCACCAAAATATCATGAAGTTTCTATAAATTATCAAGTTTCATTCCATTTGTTTCTTATTAAAAAATTTTTGTACTTTTTATATTCTTTTTTACTATTATATTTGTATTTTAATTTTACACCTCATCTATGGGTTGCCCTGTCCTCCCCCCTCCCACTCCAACCCCCACCTTCCCCCCAGCCCCTTACCTCTATTCCCACCTCCTCCAGGGCCAAGATTTCCTTGGGGATTCATTTAAACATGGTTGATTCAGTACAGGCAGGTCTAGTCCTCTCCTTGAGCAAAGTGTCCCTGTGTAAGCCCAAGGTTCCAAAAAGCCAGCTCATGCACTAAGGACAGGTCCTGGTCCCACAGCCTGGGTGCCTCCCAAACAGTTCAAGCTATTCAATTGTCTCACTTATCCAGAGGGTCTAATCCAGCTGGTGGCTCTACAGCCTTTGGTTCATAATTCATGTGCTTACATTTGTTTGGCTATTTATCCCTGTGCTTTTTCCAATCTTGGTCTCAACAATTCATGCTCTTACAGTCCCTCCTCTTCCTTGACAATTGGACACCTGGAGCTCCACCTGGGGCCTGGCTGAGGATCTCTGCATCCACTTCCATCAGTTATTGGATGAGAGATCCAGCTCAACTGTTAGGATGTTTGGCCATCTGATCACCAGACTAGGTCAGATCAGGCTTTCTCTTGAACATTGTCAGCAGTCTACAGAGGATGTATCATTGTGGATTTCAGGGGACCACTCCAGCACTCTGTCTATTACTGTTCTCATGTGGTCTTCATTTATCATGGTCTGTTATTCCTTGTTCTCCCTTTCTATTCTTGATCCAGCCTGGATCTCCTGCTCCCCTAAGCTTTCTTTCCCTCAAACCTTGCCCTTCAATACTCCCACTGTCATCCAGGTAGTTCATGTAGATCTCATCAATTTCTCTGTCATTGGGTGATTCCTGTGTCTTTAATAGTGTCTCATTTTCTATGTAGCCTCCCTGGAGTTGTGTAGCAGTCTAGTCATTTTTGTTTTACATTTAGTATCCTATTATGAGTGAGTACATACCATGTTTGTCCTTCTGAGTCTGGGTTATCTCAATCAGGATGATTTTTTCTAGATCCATCTGTTTGCCTGCAAACCTCATGATGTCATTGTTTTTCTCTGCTGAGTAGTACTCCATTGTGTATATGTACCATATTTTCTTTAACCATTCTTCAGTTGAAGGGCATCTAGGTTGTTTCCAGGTTCTGGCTACTACAAACAATGCTGATATGAACATAGCTGAGCAAATGCCCTTGTGGTATGATTGAGCATTCCTTGTGTATATGCCCAAGAATGCTACAGCTGGGTCTTTGGGGAGATGGATTCCCAGTTATCTAAGGAAGCACCATATAGATTTCCAAAGTAGCTGTACAAGCTTGCATTCCTACCAGCAGTGGAGGAGAGTTCCCCTTGCTCCACATCCTCTCCACCATAAGCTGTCTTCTCTGTTTTTGAACTTAGCAACTGTGACAGGTGTAAGGTGGTATCTCAGAGTCATTTTGATTTGCATTTCCCAAATAATTAGGGATGTTGAGCAATTCCTTAAATGTCTTTAAGTCATTTGAACTTCCTCTGTTGAGAATTCTCTGTTTAGTTCTATAGCCCATTTCTGAATTGGACTGTTGGGCATTTTGATGTCTAATTTCTTGAGTTCTTTATATATTCTGGATATCAGCCCTCTGTCAGATGTGGGGTTGGTGAAGACCTTTTCCCATTCTGTAGGCTGTCACTTTGTCTTGTGGACCATGTCCTTTGCTCTACAAAAGCTTCTCAGTTTTAACATATCCCATTGATTGATTGTTTCTCTCAGTGTGTGTGCTACTGTTGTTATATTTAGAAAGTGATCCCTGGTGCCAATGTGTTCAAGAGTACTTCCTACTTTCTCTTCTATCAGGTTCAGAGTAACTGGATTTATGTTGAGGTCTTTGATCCACTTGGACTTAAGTATTGTGCACAGTGATAGATATGGATCTATTTGCAGCCTTCTACACATTGACATCCTGTTATGACAGCACCATTTGTTGAAGATGCTTTCTTATTTTCCATTGTACATTTTTGGCTTCTTTGTCAAAAATTATATGTTCATAAGTGTGCGGGTTAATGTCAGGGTCTTCAATTTGATGCCATTGTTCCCCATGTCGGATTTTATGCCAATACCAAGCTGTTTTTATTACAGTAGCTCTATAGCAGAGCTTGAGGTCTGGGATCATGATGCCTCCAGAGGTTGTTTTATTGTATAGGATTCTTTTGGCTATCCTGGGTTTTTTGTTTTTCCTTATGAAGTTGAATATTTTTCTTTCCAGATCTGTGAAGAATTGTGTTGGTAATTTGATGAGGATTACATTGAATCTGTAGATTGCTTTTGGTAAGATCACCATTTTTACTATGTTAATCCTGCCTATCCATGAGCATGGGAGGTCTTTCCATTTCCCGACATCTTCTTCAGTTTCTTTTTTCAGGGACTTAAAGTTCTTGTCATATAGGTCCTTAACATGCTTAGTTAGAGTAACCCCAAGGTATTTTATATCTTTTGTGGCTATTGTAAAGGGTGATGTATCTCTGATTTCCTTTTCATCCTGTTTGTCTATTGCATATAGGAGGGCTACTGATTTTTTTGAGTTGATCTTGTATCCTGCTATGTTGCTGAAGGTTTTATTAGCTATATCATATCCTTGGTTGAATTTTTGGGGTCACTCATGTATACTATCATGTCATCTGCAAATAGGGAAAGCTTGACTTCTTCATTTCCAATTTGTATCCCCTTAATCTCCTAATGTCGTCTTATAGCTCTGGCTAGAACTTCAAGTACTATATTGAATAAGTATGGGGAGAGGGGACAGCCTTGCATTTTTTCCTGATTTTAGTGGTATTGCTATGAGTTTCTCTCCATTTAATTTGAAGTTGGCTGTTGGCTTGCTGTAGATTGCCTTTATTATGTTTAGGTATGTTCCCTGTATTCCTGATTACTCCAAGACATTTATCATGAAGGGGTGTTGGATTTTGTCAAATGCCTTTTCTGCATCTGGTAAGATGATCATGTGTTTTTTTTTCTTTGAGTTTGTTTATATGGTGTATTACATTGACAGACTTTCGTAAGTTGAACCACCCTTGGATTCCTGGGATGAAGCCCACTTGATAATGGTCGATAATTGTTTTGATGTGTTCTTAGAGTCTGTGCCAGTATTTTATTCAGGATTTTTTCATCAATGTTCATGAGGGAGATTGGTCTGTAGTTCTCTTTCTTTGTTGCATCTTTGTTTGGTTTAGGAATCAGGATAATTGTAGCCTCATAGAAGGAGTTAGGTAATATTCCTTCTGCTTCTATTGTGTGGAACAATTTAAAGAATATTGTTATTAAGTCTTCTTTGAAGATCTGGTAGAATTCTGAAGTGAAACCATTTGTCCTGGGCTTTTTTTGGTTGGGAGACTTTTAATGACTGATTCTATTTCCTTAGGGGTAATTGCATTGTTTAAATGTTTTATCTGGTCTTGATTTAACTTAGGTATGTGGTATCTCTCCAAGAAATTATATATTTCTTTTAGATTTTCCAGTTTTGTGGAGTAGAGGTTTTTGAAGTCTGACCTGATGATTCTCTGGATTTCCTCATTGTCAGTTGTTATGTCCCCCTTTTCATTTCTGATTTTGTTAATTTGGATGCTCTCTCTCTGTCTTTTGGTTAGTTTGGATAAGGGCTTGTCTATCTTGTTGATCTTCTCAAAGAACCAACTCTTTGTTTCATTAATCTTTTGTATTGTTCTCTTTATTTCTATTTTATTGATTTCAACTCTCAATTTGATAATTTCCTGCCATTTGTTCCTCCTGGGAGACTTTGCTTCTTCCTGTTCAAGGGCTTTCAGATGTGCTGTCATGTCACTAGTGTGAGATTTCTCCAGCTTCTTTATGTGAGCATTCAGTGCTATGAATTTTCTTCTTAGCAATGATTTCATAGTGTCCCTTAAGTTTGGGTATGTGGTGTATTCATTTTCATTCATCTCTAGGAAGTCTTTAATTTCTTTCTTTATTTCTTCATTAACCCATTGTTGATTCAGTTGAGCATTATTCAGTTTCCATGAGATTGTAGTATTTCTGTAGTTTTTTCTGTTGTTGAAATCCAACTTTAAACCATGGAGGTCCAATAGAACACAGGAGGTTCTTCCAATTGTTTTGTATCTGTTGAGATTTGCTTTGTGGCCAAGTATGTGGTCGATTTTAGAGAAGGTTCCATGGGGTGCTGAGAAGAAGGTATATTCTTTTTTGTTTGGGTGGAATGTTCTGTAGATATATATTAAGTCCATTTGAGCCATAACATCAGTTAAGACTATTATGTGTCTGTTAAGTTTCAATTTGGCTGATCTGTCCAGAAGTGAAAGTGGTGTGTTGAAATCTCCCACTATAAATGTGTGGGGTTTTATATGTGATTTATGCTTTAGTAATGTTTCCTTTACATATGTGGGTGCCCTTGTGTTTGGGGCCTAAATGTTCAGAATTGAGACTTTATCTTGGTGGATATTTCCTGCAATGAGTATGTAATGTCTTTCATCATCTCTTTTGATTGATTTTAGTTTGAAGTGTATTTTGCTGGATATTCGGGTGGCTACACCAGTTTGCTTCTTAAGACCATTTGATTGGAAAGTCTTTTCCCAGCCTTTTATTCTTAGGAGGTGTCTGTCTTTGAATTTGAGGTGTGTTTCTTGTATGCAGCAGAAAGATGGGTCATGTTTTCGTATCCATTCTGTTAGTCTGTATCTTTTTATAAGTGAATTAAGTCCATTGATATTAAGGGATATTAATGACCAGTGATTGTTTGTTCCTGTTGTTATTTTTATTTTTTGGTGGTAGTGTGTGTGTACTTCTCTTCTTTGGGGTTTACTGCTGTGGTGTTATCTATTGCCTGTGTTTTCATGGGTGTATCTGCCTTCCTTAGGTTGGAATTTTCCTTCTAGTGCTTTCTGTGGGGCTGGGTTTATGGATAAGTATTGTTTCAATCTGGTTTTGTCTTGGAAGGTCTTGTTCACTCCATCTATGATGATTGAAAGTTTTGCTGGGTATATTAGTCTAGGCTGACATCCAGGGTCTCTTAGTGTCTGCATTATATCTGTCCAGGTCCTTCTGGCTTTCAAAGTCTCCATTGAGAAATCAGGTGTTATTCTGATGGGTTTGCCTTTATAAGTCACTTGGCCTTTTTCCTTTGCTGCCCTTAATATTCTTTCTTTATTCTGTATCTTTAGTTGCTTAATTATTATGTGGTGAGGGGACTTTTTTGGGGGATCTGGACTGTTTGGTGTTCTACAGGCTTCTTGTATCTTCATAGGCATTTTCTTCTTTAAGTTGGGAAAGTTTTCTTCTATAATCTTGTTAATTATATTTTTCTGTGCTTTTGAGTTGATATTCATCTCTTTCCTCTATCCCTATTATTTGTAGGTTTGGTCTTTTCATGGTGTCCAAAATTTCTTGGACATTTTGGGTCATGACTTTGTTGGTTTTAGTGTTTTCTTTGACTGATGAATGCACTTCTTCTAATGTATCTTCAACACCAGAGATCCTCTCTTCCATCTCTTGCATTCTGTTGGTTTTACTTTCATCTGAAGTTCCTGTTTGTTTACCCAGATTTTCTATTTCCAGCATTCTTTCTGCTAGTGTCTTCTTCATTTTTTTCTATTTCCCTCTTCAGGTCTTGGACTCCTTCCTTTGCTTTTTCATGATTTTCTTTCAGGGACTTATTGTTTTCTTCTGCTTTAATTGTCCTTTCCTCTAGTTTTTTTATAGCATTCTTCCCATTTTTCGTTTTTCTGTTCCTCTACTTCATTTTTGATTTCTTCTATATAAGGCTCTAGCCTGTTCATTATGTTCCTTATAATGTTGTTTTCTTCTTCTTCTCCTCCTCCTTCTTCTTCTTCTTCTTCTTCTTCTTCTTCTTCTTCTTCTTCTTCTTCTTCTTCTTCCATTCTGTGATGTTCAGGTCTAGCTTTTGGAGAAGGGCTAGGTTCTGGTGATGCTGTATTGCTCTTTATTTTCTTGTATGTACTTCTGCCTTGGCATCTGCCCATGTCCTGTGGGTTCATTCTTGGTCTTATCAGTGTACTTGGTCAAGACAGAGCTGACAGATTTAGGGAGCCTCTCTCTGGTCCAGATGGAATCTCTGGGCCAGATGGGAGCTCTGGTCCAGATGACAGTGCTGGCAGTTTAGGAGCTGGGGGGCTGGACTCTGAGTCTCAGGAAGTCCCTGGGGTCTACTTATTTTGTCCAGATGGAAGCTCCTCTTGTCCAGATGTGAGCTCCTCTTGTCCAGATGGGGATTCAGGGACAGGATAGAAGCTCTGGTCAAGATGGGAATTCTTGGGCTGATGGAAGCTGGGGGCTCTCTGGTCCAGTTGGGAGTTCTGGGGCAGGATGGAATGCTGGAAACTGGTCTCTAAGTTTTTGGAATTGGCTGGTGTCTCCAGTAGATGGGTGTGATGGTAAAGCGTTGAGGTTGTAGTGTCCACTGAAGGGTCTCTCTATGGTCCAGATGGGAGTTCTGGGGCAGATGGGAGCTCTGTGCTGGTCCCTGAGTCTCAGGAAGTGGTTGGCATCTTGGGCAAATGGGTGTGGGGGCAGGGTTTGGAGACTGCAGGGTCTGCCTGTAGTCTTGGAAAAGGGAAGCCTCCCCATAGGGCCTGCAGCTTGGCCAGAAACTAGGTCCAAGTTGGGCAGGTCCTCCCAGGATGGTGCCCAGGGTTGGGATCCAGGGGCAGTTGCCTCTCTCCCTATAATCCCAGGCACTCACCTCTGGTCCAGATGGCAGTTCTGGGGTGGATGGGAGCTTGGGGCTGGTCTCTGAGTCTCAGGAAGTGGCTGGGTTCTTGGACAAATGGGTTTGGGAGCAGGGTGTGGAGACTGCAGGGTCTGCCTGCAGTCTTGGAAAAGGAGAGCTTTCCCACAGGTTTATTCCATTTTTTAATCCATCTACACATGCCTAAGAAAAAAATGTTTCATTTTTATAACAGGAATTGGGTTATCTGAGATTTAATTTTGCAATCAGTATCTCAATATGGGAATAGGCCAAAGGAATCATTCATCTACTGCTTCCCAGGGATCACTTTCTTTCAGTTCTTTAAGCAATCAAAAAGGCATCAGGAGCACATCATTCTCATTCTGGACTTTAATATAAACCACCCCAATTCGAATTTTATTTTAAGTTTGGTGCAGAATTATCAACTTAGAAATATAATCAAGTGAACCAAAAAACCAACCAAACAAAAAAATACAAGTTTTTTGATAACATATATTTTTTAATGAGATTGAATGAAAACAGAAAATAAATATCAGTGCACATAAGTTTTAAAGGGACTAATAGACTAATCAGTCCAGAGAATGTGGTCTTTGGTTTAAAAGATGCTGTCCCAGTTTCCATTGATACACCATAAATATCTTTTGCCTCTGCTAATTTTGCATGGTAGGAATTTCTTAAGAAATTTTCTTGCCTATTTTCTGCCCCATTGATTTGAACTCCACCTGGTTGATGGTTTTGTGGTGAAGATTAAAGTATAAAATTACCCCAGTGCAGTCCAACTAAGGATCTAAGTGTCCTGACTCTTTTCCAGTGAATGATGCACGGAGAACACATTCATTGCCTCACTCTTTGCTACAAGCAGTCTCATAAGAACTCCCTTTCAACTCCAACATTAATAGCCCTAGTACACCACATCAAAGAAGTCATTTAATGTGTAAAAAGCTAAGAAAATACTAAGTTGTGATTCTCTGAAGGAAGCAGAACATTTGAGGTACCCTCAATTTATCTTAAATACCTTGTACTTTAAAAATGAAAGCTTTAATATAATTTAGTGTTCCAAACAGTAGGTACCTAAAAGTTACAAAAAAATACTGTGCCTTTTCTGAATAGCTGGACCAGATGTTATCTGACAAAGTATCTTCTGCTCAGCATTTCAATTCTTTGCCTCAGCCTAAAACAACCGTAATTTAATGAAAATTGAAAAAGATACTATAAATATAAAATATATATTGTATTCTTAGCTTGCAGATTGTAACAAACTTCTCCAAAAGTATTATTTTCATTTGGATTATCTTCAAGAATTTGTTTATTATTCACACTCAAAGATCATATTCAATGAGAATTAAATCTCAGACAAATATTCCAATATGAAAAAAATCTAAATAATAAACTTAAAAGACACACATAATAAGTGGAGAAAATTACCATGATGATAAATTTATTATATGTATTTTGTGAAGGCAGTATTAAAATATAAACAGAAAAAAATGATATCTGTTTCCTTGTAACACAATTGTATTTCTTTTTTTTTCAATACAAGGTTTCTCTGTGTAGGCCTATCTGTCCTGAAACTTACACTGTAGGCAAGGTTGGCTACTCAGAAATCAGCATGCCTCTGCCTCTACAGTTCTGGGATTAAAAGCCATGTGCTAACACCATCCAACCCACAATTTTACTCTAAAATATAGCTACCTATTATGGTTCAATAATTAATAATTGCCTCTATTTTTGTACAGTAAAAATTATGGGTAAGTACATATATATCTCAAGGTATTTTTAGTATATAAAGATGAACTTTAAGTTTTTTTCTGTTTTATTATAACCATTGAATATCAGATGATTTGTGAATTTTCAAGTTATAGATTTGTGATAAAGAAATGAAAGATAAATGATAGAAGATAGATTTATAAATGGTAGGTAGATTAGAGAGATAGATGATAGATGGGTAGATAGATATATGATAGATTAGATAGATAGATAGATAGATAGATAGATAGATAGATAGATAATAGATAGATAGATAGATGATAGATGATAGATAGATAGACAGATGGTATATAATAGACAGATGATAGAAACTAAATTCAATTTAGCGTCAAAGATACTGATATGATGGAACATGAAAAAATAAAGGAAAAATAATAGAGTTTATCTTAAAGGGGATGGGATTCAAAGGGCAATTTTTTAAATAGTGTGAAATATACAACTCCAGAGCTATTACATATTTTTATTAATATAAAATCTCACAATAAGATTACTGATATCTTTTCTCTCCTGGTAGCATACATAGGAAATATTAATATTCTAAAAGTTTGATAGTAGCATTGAAGCTCCCAGGTCAGTACTAGCTTTAGTACAAAACATTTTTTTTTTTGTTTTATGACTCAAATATGCACTATCGGTGGTAGGGTCTTACAATCAGGTTCTAGGGGGTAACATAGGGCAAGGGCAATAGCCTACAATGTTTGGTGGTCTATCATACCTTATTGACCAACAGCTGGAAGAAAAGATAACTCATTGCTATAGCACTGTGCTTTGTTTTCTGTTTGCTTATTTGAATATCTAGTACAGACATTGTCAATATGATATGTTAATTTGATTTGAAATCTCTTTTATATGTGTGTATGCATATGTTTTATAAAGCTTCTACAATAGGAGGTTTCTGTATGACAAATTCAAAAGGGATTTTGTGTCATTTATCCCTTCCAGTGTCCCCTCCTCTATCCTGCCTTCCAGACACCAATCTCTGAGATATAATAACAACAGATTTGTCAAGGTATCTCCACTGGTGTAATAGTGTTACAAATGCTATTAGAGGAACAAACCATATACTGATTGGATGTATGTCCTGTTCCCCAAGATGAAGCCCAAACCTGGGACCATCATTGTTAAAATAAACTGTGATTAGACAGGTCATAGGTCCTAGAGGATTACCTACTATGCCTAGTTTACTAATTGGATACAGTATTAATAGTACTTCAACCATTTCTCTCTATATTTACAGATTAGTGCATCTCTCATCCCTATTCACAGAAAGTTCATCACATAGTAGTAGCTACTAGAGAGACATTCACAACTTGCCAAGGTGCAGAGAACAAGAAATCATGCAGTGTTCAATTCTAAACAGAATATCTGTATTGCATCCATCACTCAAAGGCTCTGGGATCATTTCAGAAGTACGGGTGGAATGATGTAAAAGCCAGGGGTGGTAGATGACTACAGAGAAATAATGAAACTTCATATGCACAAGAAAGTTGTACATATTTGAACTTCCAGTAATCATAATAAAATATGTAAACTCAATCCAGACAAAATCCTAGTATGACTATGGGGAGATGGACATGGAGTCTCACCCTTAGCTGAGAAGCTATTGATAATTTATAGCTGATGGAAATGGTAGTGAAACTTTTCTTTAAAGGTATAATCTCTTTGTAGGATGACTACACTCCAAGGCAGACACCAGTCAATAGAATATTTGCACAGCAGAAACTGGTCTTGATATTTTTATGGTGGTTGTGTTGGAAGTGTTTTGTTTCTGTTTGTTTGTTTGTTTGTTTGTTTTTAGATGCTGAGTACACATGGAAGGAAAGTGAATCTGGGAAGCATAAGATGGAGGATAAATATGATCAAAATACAGTTTCTGAAATTCTTAACAAGTTAGATAGAATATCATTTTAAAAGGAAATCAAAGAATTTGAAAGTAGTAAAAATACTTAAATATTTTTAGATAAATGTAAACATTTCAATAAGTTAGCTTCATAATAAAAGACAATTAAAATGAACACGACATGCTCAAATTATATGACCACATTCATAGCAAATTCAAAGGTGATGGTTTCCTTTCTTTGTTTTTTGATTCACACCAAAAATACGTTCCTTACAAAGAAAGAGTGGAGTATCCCCAAAGAATAACAATAGGAATTTTATATTGAAGGTTTATGAAATATTCATTTATGAAAACTTGACACAACTGAAATAGGAACTGCATGCTATAATAATTGCCAAGAACTTGTCAGTCACTGCCTTCACATGCTGTGTGCACAGTGTCAGGTAGTGATATATTAGAAAAAAGCATCTCTGAGCTCACCAGCTTATCTCTACAATGAAAAACAGGCCATACTTCCTAAGTACTTTTAAGTATCAAAGCATAGCAGTTTTATTTTTCTCATTTCAATTGACAGGTATTATGTACTCAATTAAATGAAGGTTTTGATTTTTAACCTAGAGCTAATTAACAATATAAAAAGAATATCTATACCATCCATTAGAATTTGTATCAATCAAAGATCTGAAGTATGATGGAGTAAGTTGAGTAGAAATAGTTGGAGATCATATTCTAATTACACACAAATACCAGTTAACTGTTTCTTACACAGAATGAGATGGAGTCACATTTATGGAGAAACTGAGATATATTTGTTTCCTACAGTTCTCACTTCAAAATTAAATTGAATATCAAAAATTATCTATTATTTCTGCCATTCAGTGTTTTAGATTTAATTTACTGTGTATAATTGTTTTTTCTTGTATGCATATTTGTGCACCATATGTATGACTGGTGCCATTGAATGTCAGAAGAAGGCATCTTAGCCCATAGCTCTTAGGTTATAGTTGGTTGTGAGCTGACATATGGGATCTGGGAATCAACCCAAGTCCTCTACAAGGGCAGCCAGTGTTCATAATGGCTGAGCCTTTTCTCTAGCTCCCTTTTTGTGCCATTTTACACTCTTTTATGCTTTAATATAAGAAAATTTCATTGTAGATATACTCATTTACAAGAACCGGTGATTCTCAAATTAAACACGGTTCATAAAATTAACACAAAATATTGCCTTCATTCTTTCTCCCAGTAAAGTTCTATGGGAATTCATACATGTTTCTTAAATAATGTTAGTATTTGCATTTGCATTAAATTTTATGGAATATATCAATAGTTTTAATGGACAAATATTTGTTTTGTTGTACAATAAGAACCACAGTCCTTAACACTTACTGGTCTGCTTTGTCTAGGTCACTCTCCTGACATTTAATGCTAGCAACAGGGTGATATAATTTTATGCTAACTAGTTGGAGGCTTCTCTCTCTGTAAAAAAAAAAAAAAAAAAAGCTCATCCAATTCTCCTAACTCCAAACATCCTGTAACTTTGGTATGACGGTTAATATAAGAAATGCATTTTTTTTTTTTTTGCCATTTCAGAATAGATTTTAGGGTTATCATATCTCCATGTAACTTTTGGGGCTTCAAAATGAATAACAATCACCTCTGGGAATAAGGATAATTCCAGCTGCCAAAACACAAGCTACATCTTTGATACATCTGATTCTTTCCTAGGGGCCAGTAAGTCATTCTCAAGCTTAGTTATCTTGTGTATATATCTCCACAAGAGGCAGAAAAAAAGAAACCAGAGCAGAGTAGCATGCAACAGCCCTCACATCTTTGTCTATGTGACACATAAATCAAACAGTTCAAAGAAGCATAACTGTATTACACTGTGGGTCTCTGCATCTGTTTCTGTCAGTTAGTAGAAGAAGGCTCTCTAATGACAGCTGTGTTAGTGACCAATCTGATAACAGGAGATGGACAGTTCAGGCTACCTGTGTACTATTGCTAGAAGTCTTAGCTGGGGTCACCCTTGTTGAGTCACGGGAGTTCCTTTTGTACCAGATTTCTACCTAACCCTTAGTTTACCCCATCTCAAGGAATCTCATTCAGTACTCTTCCCCTCCAAGCATCCCATTATCAAGTCTGTCATATTTGCATCCCTATGCATCCAGGAGATCTCTTCTATTTCCCCTGCCAAGCAAAATCTGTACATCCACTTTGGGCCTTAATTAGTACCTAGCCTTCCTTGGATGTGGATTGTAATATGGTTATCCTTTATTTTTATGGCTAATATCCACTTATGAGTGAGTACATACCATGTCAGTCTTTCTGAGTCTGGGTTACCTTACTCAGGATAATTTATTTCTAATTCCATTCATTTGCCTTCAATTTTCCTGATATCATTGTTTTTAACAGCTGAGTAATACTACTCCATTGTGTAAATATATCACATTCTGTTTTGTTTTGTTTTAAAGGATTGTTTAAAAGAATTATTTATTTATTATGTATACAGCATATATGACTGCAAGCCAGAAGAGGGTACCAGATCTCATTGCAGATGGTTGTGAGCCACCATGTGCTTGCTGAGAATTAAACTCAGGACCTCTGGAAGAGAAGTCAGTGCTCTTAACCTTTGAACCATCTCTCCAGCCCACCACATTTTGTTTATCCATTCTTTGGTTGAGGGGCATCTAAGTTGTTTTCAGGTTCTGGTTATTATGAATAATGCTACTATGAACATGTTGAGCAAATGCCCTTGAGGTATGATTCAGCATCCTTTGGGTATTTGCTCAAAAGTGGGATATCTGGAGCTGGAGATAGAAATATTCTCAACTTTTTGAGAAACAGCCATATTGATTTCCAAAGTGGCTGTACAATCTTGTACTCCAACCCACAGTGGCATATGGAAAGAGTTTCATATGATGCACATGTTGTTATTAATAGTGTTATTTGACTTTCTGCAGAGAAACTATAATGCATTGTGGGATATTTTTAAACTGTGTGAAAATGTATGGCTGTGATTGGTGTAATAAAAAGCTCAATGGTCAATAGCTAGACAGGAGACATAGGCAGGACTTCTGGGCACAGAGAGGAAGTAAGAGGAGATAAACAAGGCACAGGGAGACAGCAACAACACTTGGAGGGAGTTTAATATACAGAATGAAAGAAAGGTAAGAAGCCACAAGGAAAAATATTGATTAATGTGAATGGGTTAATTTAAGTTATAAGAGCTAGTAGGAAAAGCCTGACTAAAGTTGAACTTTCATAATTAATAAGAAGTCCCAGCCTAGAGGTGGTGGCTCACACCTGTAATCCTAGCACTCAGGAGGCAGAGGCAGGCTGATCTCTGTGAGTTTGAGGTCAGCCTGGGCTACCAAGTGAGTTCCAGGAAAGGTGCAAAGCTACACAGGGAATTCCTGTCTAGGAAAAAAAAAAAAAAAAAGAAAAGAAGTCCCAGTGTCATTATTTGGGAGCTGGCTGGTAGGACAGATAAAGATTCATTACAATTATATCAGTGTGAGATGATATGAACTGATAATTCCTTTAGACAACACTGTAGTTAAATACAAACAAACTACTTTTCTGATTAGTTTAGTTATGTATTCAATAGGTATTTTTAAAGTTCCTTAGTACCCTAGAAGTCAGGCGGTGGTGGCACATGCCCTTAATCTGATCTCATGGCAGGCAGAGTCTCTGTGTGGTCAAGGACACAGCCAAGCTTCGGAACATGAGCCTTTAATACCAGTACCAACCATAGAGACCTGGAGGTCTGTATAGACAGGCAATGACAAGGAAGTCATGTGGCTGGTCTTAGAGCCAATGAGAAGGCAGAACAGGAAGGCAATAAAAGCACAGTTTAGACAGGAAGAAGCTTGTTCTCTGTGGAGCTACTGCTGGTGGTAAGCTAAGGTTAGTCATGGCTGTTTGCTCTGATCTCTTTGGCTATTACCTCTGTATTTGGCTTTGTGTTTCTTATTTAAAAAGACTGTTTAGAAATTTGTTTACAGCTGATCTTGTGTCCTCAAACTGGAAGCCTCTGTGTCCTCATCCGAATGGATCTCAGCTGAACTGCTGCTCAAAAGCCTAAAAGCTTAAAAGACTCTAGTTCCTGTTCCTTATGCCTTACATACCTTTCTGCTTTGCGCCATCACTTCCTGGGATTAAAGGTACATGTCACCATTGACTGGAAAATATATGAAGCATAAACTACTGAACAAAATTTCTATTGTCTACATCAATTGTTGAAACTCAAGCTTTAAACTGAACGTTCCAGAAAATTATCTTTACCTCTAAATGAGACTTACTTTTAATTCAGATTCTCAGGTCCCATAAATCTAACTCCTCAAAATAATTACATGGTAGTGGGTGAGTTATGGTGATGTGTTTAAAGAAACAAACAGACAATAAACAAAACAATCATTTAAGAAGAAAAATATTAATATTTATCTTTTCTCATTTAAATATGTAAATATCTACTTTACTAGGTTCACATATATGCTGGAGAACATTGATTTCGGTATTTCTGTGATTGTGTGACATTACCGAATATCACACATTCTAAGTGCACCAATCTCATTGAGAATGTTGTGATTATATTTTTCAATAGTGATTACCAGTATTCTATTTCATATAGTTTCCAATGTGTCATTATTCTTTTATCTCTTGAGAGTGACAAGAGTGACTCTAATTCTATTCATTAACAAATAGAAGAGCAATAAACAAGATAGTACAAATATATTGATGATAGTGTCTGGAGTTCTATGGGTATATGTCTATGAGTGAAATACCTGGGCAAATATTTAGTTCTATTTTTAATTTTTTGAGTAATCTCTAAACTCTTTTCTACAATGGTTACAATGGTCACATTAGCTCTCATCCCAACCACCAATTTTTTATTCTCTCTGCAACATTGGTTACCAGATTTATTCATGAGACATCTTCCAGTTGACCAAGTGTTCTCTTAAAGTATTTTTAACTTGCATTTCCTAAGGTATTAGGAAGGACTGAATGTTACTAATAGAAATAAGTTATGAAAGAGCATATGAAGATTTGTGATTCTAACTTTACATGTATCTTAATTTTTTGTTTTGTTTTGAGTGGTGCACAAATGCATAATATTATAGGAAGTTTGGTAAGGTAAAATCCAATGTGAAGTTTGACATCTTCAGAATGTTTATTCTAACATATTTCAATGAAATTAAGTGAATTTAGGTGTGGTTAATTGCTGTATGATGTCCTTCTGTATGATGTGAATATGTGTTGCTCTCATTGATTGATAATAAAGTAATTTTGGCCAATGGTGAGGCAGGATAAGGTTAGGCAGCACAACCAAACTAAGGACTAAGATGAAGAAGGGATGAGTCAGGGCAGATGCCAGCCGGCTGCCAAGGAAGCAAGACATGTAGAAAATGAGGTAACAAGCCACAAACCACGTGGCAAAGCATAGATAAGAAATATGGGTTAATTTAATTGTAAGAACTAGCTAGTAATAAGCCTGAGCCACCAGTCAAGCATTTATAATTAAATAAGCCTCAGACTGGTAATTTGGGAAGTGATTGCCAGATATAAACAGGTGTATAGGACAGAAAACTCTGCCTCTATTTACAGTTAATTTTGGTATGCAATAATTCTTTGCAAGTTTTTTCTAATAAAGTTTATTAAAAATCTTTTGAAAAGTAGAATAATACTATAGGCAAATAAAAACTTTAGATATTAGTTGTTATAACAAATGAATTATTCATAGACAAACTGATCATCACCCACCTGTGGAAGCTCAGTATGTAATGTATGGGGATGTATTTGTATTGCTGTTACTATACATATGAAAGGCTGATATGAAAGTTTTAGAATTCTGCTTCCTGTTATGGCTAATGATTAATGATAGCTCTTTTCTTTTAAAATAATTGATAAAATTTACCTAGAGAAGTTGATTTATCAAACAAGAAGAAGAGGATGATTGGACTATGGGCCTGGGTACCAGGTATTTGGAAGGCGGAGGTCTTTTGCCTCGCCCCTTGGCATTGTTGTAAAAAGCCCTTTTGAATAAAGTTTTGGGCATTTGGGTATTGACCCAGGTCTTCCGGAAGCTATCCTGTGTTTCTGTCTTTCCTCTGGTTGGCTAGGCCTATCATTCTACCTAATACTTCTTATTCCTCTCTCCTCCTCATAGGAACCCTTTAAAAGGTGGGAACAGGTCTCCCACAAAAGGAGAAGGCATGGGATATGAGAGCATGAGGTGATGGGATGGCATTTGGGGGAAGGGATAGAGTGAGTGGAGGAGCAATGAAGGATATCTGGGTAGAGGGGACCATTATGGGGCTAGGGAGATACCTGATGCTAGGGAAGTTCCCAGGATTCCAGAAGTATTACCTGACCTAAGACCCCTAAAAATAGTGGAGAGGGTGCCTGAACAGGCTTTTCCCTTTAATCAGACTGGTAACTACCATAACTGATATCATAGAGCCTTCATCCTGCAACTGATGGAAACAGATGCAGAGACCCACATCCAAGCACAAGGCTGAGCTACTGGAGTCCAGTCGAAGAGAGTGAAGAAGGATTATAGGAGCAAAGGGGAGAGGTCAAGATCATGATGGGAATAGGCACAGAGACAGATGACCTGAACTTGTGGGAGCGCATGGACTCTAGACTGAAAGAAAGCTGGGAAGCCTGCATGGGAATGAACTAGGACCTCTGCATGAGGTGACAGTTTTATTACCTGGTCTGAATAACCCCTGCCAGTGGGAACATGATGTATCTCTGTCTGGTTCATGAGCTGCTTTTTCTTTTCTTTTTCTTTTTTTTTTTTGAAATCCATTCCATATGGTGGGATGCTGTGCTCAGCCTTGATGTGGCAGGGTAGGTGGGGGGTGAGGGTTGGTTCTGCCTCAATTGAGCATGACAGACCTTGTTGACTCCCTATGGAAGACTTTACCCTTTTTGAGGAGTGGATGGAGTTTTGTTGGGGGAGGTGGAACAGAAGAGAGGAGGCAAGGGAGGGGTATCTGTGGTTAGTACGTAAAATGAAGAAAAACATAAATTAATTAAAAAAGAGAAAGTTGGAGCAAAGCTCTTGTGAACATACTCTTATGAATAAGAAATATTTAAGATAATCAGAGGGAAAAAATCCAATATCATAATCTTACCAAAATTGATGATGTGTATTTTTATTTATGCCTGAATAAATCAATAACAAAAGTAATGATTTTAAAATTCATTTTATTTAAACTTAACAATTAGCAGCCTAGACCAAAAAAATGTCACACTGCATAATTCCAGTCTCTTAGTCACTGCATTTAGTACTCTGTACCAACACTGATGTGCCCACAACACTCTGTGCCAACAACAACTTTTCCTGGAGAGAAGCTTCTATGTACCAAACTGCAGAGAAAGCTGATAGCCTGGTATTACAATCAGCACAGGTAATTAAATGTGCCTTTAGCTCTATTTCAGCAGATTAATTTTATTTTGCATGCTCTTTGATGAATCTGTCTATTCCCCAGATGGTTGACAGACACTATACAGCTCCACCCCACTCCCTGCCCTTTTAAGATACTCTCTTTAAAGAATTTGTCTTAATTCTTTACAGGATTTCCTATTCTTAATCATTACATATATTTCAAAATTTGATTTTTTCTTCTCCATTGTATTCCATTATGTCTCCCATCTGTCTGCCATGGCTGTATGTCATGTCCACTTTCCTATCATAGCATCATTCTAAAACTCATTGAAATTGTCATATGCTTCCTACTTTAGCAATATTTATTTTGCAATACCTCTCTCTCTCTCTCTCTCTCTCTCTCTCCCTCCCTCTCTTCCTCCCTTCCTCCCTCCCTCCCTCTCTCTCTCTTTCTCTCTCTCTCTCTCTCCCCCCCTCTCCCTCTCTCCCTCTTTTGGTTTTTCGAGACAGGATTTCTCTGTGTAGCTTTGCGACTTTCCTGGATCTCGCTCTGTAGACCAGGCTGGCCTTGAACTCACAGAGATCCACCTGCCTCTGCCTCTGCTTCCCAAGTGTGGGGATTAAAGGCATGCGCCACTACCACCCAGCACATCCTCTCTCTTTGTTGATGGAATTATAGAAATTCTTTAATTTTTACAACAAAGTGCTCTTGTGTATTTTTATAGATGTCAGACTTCTACCATCATTTGAAAATGTGTCATATGTTACATCTGTTCAGACAATCCTCTTAATATGTCTGTCTTTGTACAAAATACTATTTCAACAGTTAGCATACTCAACTTCTACTCCCAAATTACAAAGTTTGGGGAGATTTGTGCATAGTTCTGAAGTAGTAAAATGAATGAGAATATATCTCACATTAGCAAGTCTGTGTAAAATTTTCATATAACAATTTAGAAAATTGTATGTTATAGGGAATTTAAAAGACACATTATATGTTAACTCATTAAAGAAATTTTACTCTTTATCTTTACTGATATAAGGTGCTTCAGTGAAGTTAAACACTTTTTATGTCAACTCCACATTAATAATATCACGTTTAATATTAACATTCATCTGCCTGTTAGCTTTTAATTCATTCTAAATTTATTACATGAGTGAAAAGGAATGGTACAAGGTCTACCATGTCAGTTTTTAAGAATTCAAGAAACTAACATGTATAATCTCCCAGTCCTGACAAAGTATAAAAAATTTCTTCTAATCCATGTTTTCCCTTGGTCCTTAACAAACTTAATACTCATACTACAAATTAGGAGTATCAGGGAGAACAGTTTGTGAGTAATGGAAGGACCTGACTATGAAGTCTGGAGCATTTTCTCACTATGTTATCTCAGAAATGTTATGTACACCAGATAAGCATCTTTTTTCACACATAGACTAGTTTCATCAATAAATCAATTCCCTGCTCCAGACAGTTTTTTATAAAATTAAAAAGGAATTATGTTCACCTGTGATTAAAATAAAATATAGATAAATTCTTATAAAATAATCATTTCTCATTACCAAATATGGAAACAGAAACATAGAAGCAGCCTTCAGGGAGAACAGGGCATGACCTCCATTTAAGCCTAGAATGACCAGCAAGGGAAACTCATGTAGAACAGAAAAGGATACAAATCCTTCTCTGGTTACCAGGTGACTTTGGGATTAAACCAGGTGACTCCTAGCTTCACCTGTGCTCCAATACACCCTGGCTTTCACAGTAGAGATATGAGGTGAAGATGAGGAATGCTTTTGTTATACCTATCTTAAAAAATGATTATGAAATTGCAAATTTTCTCTAAATATTTGATTTATTGTTGGCAAGTTCTAAAGACAGCAAATTAAGATGCATTAATGTTAAAAATCACATTTCACTTTATTGAAATGAATACTCTCTCCCATAATCAAATCAATTTCAGATCAAAAAGGATAGCTGAGAAGATAAATTTGAGATTATAACTCACTTATAGGCAGATGGGAATTATTGGATTTGTGGCTATTCCTTATTCTCTCAGGAGGATAACCATTGAATACAACATTTTTCAAATGTCAATAAATGCACTATACTACACATATAGAATCAAGTCAAGGTTGCACAACATTCAGTTTTACAGTTCAGTTGTCTTGATTGCTCTCCATTGATTTAGGACATTTTAAATACTCATGAAAATTTTATGATTTTAGATACTTGGTCTTTTTATGTAATTCACTCATTGAAGCAATAAATGTTTCTAAGTTACAGAGTTTAATTTCAAGAAAAAGGAAAAAAGAAAGACTTTTAACTTTTTGTTCTTTCTCAAAATGGATGGCATTTGACCCAGTATTCACATTGTTGTTATTTAAAACATGCTATTTTAATAGTAGTACTAGAGGGAACTAAAAACATAATAGTGTCAGTGGGAAATAAATACATAACTGTACCATTATGGGAAAAAATATCAAAACCATTATTGTATCTATTTTCAATTTTAAGTCAGAAAAGTAGAAGGCATATAAAACCTCTTCCTCTTCATACATCTGGTAAATCAGTGAGTCCTAGATTTTAATTACATTAAATTATTTATCTGTTATTAAAATAATCTGTATGTTCATGTATGTTCTTTCAGCATCTGTGTATTACAATATTATATATGCTAACATATCACACATTTTGCCCCTGTTTCTCAAACATTCACTTCCACTGATTTTTCCCTAATGTTGTTACTATGTGTCATTAATAATGACCATAAAGACAAGCCTTGACTGGAATAGTCAGGAAAATATTTACACTTACTTTTGAACAAGCGAAATTGTCATGAAAATTTAAAAGATAAATATTTAGCAACACATTTTTAACTTTTCCTTTTGAGGGTACTTCTAGAATATATTGTTCAATACTTGCCTGACTCTGTATTTAGTCACCTGTAAGATGCAATGTTCTCCTGCTAACTATCCTACCAGTCTGACAAACCTTACTTCATTCTTTCCTTTTGTTGAGTAAAGTCGTCAAAATAGTTATCATTTATTATTATTATTATTAATATTGTTGTTGCTTAATATATTTTGTGATTTATTAATTTAGAATATTTTAATTAATTATTTAATTTAATGATTTAGATATTTTAATTAATCTAACAGAATTATCGTTATCACTACTTAATTTGATTCAAAATATTCCCAATGTTCTCAAAATTAAAGTTCAAATCATTATTAACCTAGACATCAGCTGCTTTCTAGAATGTCAGCCTCATTTGATTTCTCTTCCTCATCTTCCTGCCTCCATGTTCTGTCATTTTTTTTTCGTTCTTTAGTCATTCCAACTTATTGTCTTTTCTTGTTCTTTTCTATTCAGGCAACTTTCAGAAATAAGACCCTCCTCCCCACCCCACACTGTTTTTCTTTACATTTCCTTAAGATTAATTTTCATGTGCATTCCTTCCTGGATTTTTTGAAATGATTTGCCTCAAGCATATCCAAGTGCTATGCACATTCCTATCATTTCCCATATTTTCTTCCTTATTATGATGACCTATCAGTGACATGTTCTATGACATCATGTACCGAGTTATACCACCTGCTGTGGCCAAATATATGATAAATACAAACTGAACAAATAATTCAAAGCTAAATACTAGGAAAAAATATACATATTTCACCAGGCCGTAGTGGCACACACCTTTAATCCAAGGTCTTAGGGAGGCAGAGGCAAGAGTATCTCTCAGTTTGGGGCAAGCTTGGTTTACAGAGTGAGTTCCAGAATAGCCAGAATTGCAGAGATAGACTGTTTTGAAAAAGCAACATATATATTGCGAGAGATTTCCTGCCTGGCCCATAGTCAGGACAAATCTCTCTTTCTCACCAGTCCCACAGCTGCTCAGACCCAACCAAGTAAACACAGAGACTTATATCGCTTACAAACTGTATGGCCACGGCAGGCTTCTTGCTAACTCTTCTTATATCTTAAATTAATCCATTTCTATTAATCTATAAGTTGCCACATGGCTTATGGCTTACAGGTATCTTTACATGTTGCTTGTCATGGAGGCAGCTGGCAGCGTCTCCTCACTCAGCCTTCCTGTTCTCTCAGTTCTCCTCTCTGTTAGTCCTGCCTATACTTTCTGCCTAGCTACTGGCCAATCAGTGTTTTATTTATCAATCAATCATCCATCCACAACACACACACACACACACACACACACACACATACAAACATTATTAAAAGTTTTAAACTAAAGAATTTAGAAAGAAAATATGATAATTTCATCTCCCATCACTAAGAACTAACTATTGTCCCCCACTGATTTGTTCTACAAGTTTTAAGTAGTTTAATATTATCTACTTTAAAATAATTCCATATAAACTATAAAACATTCTCCAACATATTTTCATGAGAATACTATGGTATGTCACATATTAGAAAAGCAAATATATATATATATATATATATATATATATATATATATATTTAATGTCCTAATGTCATTGTTTTACCTGATGGCACCAAATTATCTTTCTCATTTCCTGTAAGCTTATACAAGTGTCTGACCAAATTCACTATAATGATCAGCACCTTAATTCACTTTGATATAAAAGCTACCTGTTTTTGTTTTTGTTTTTGCTTTTTAAATATTGTGTGACAGCTACTTACTGAAGGGAACAATCCATTGTCTTATGATCTTCTGACTTTCTAAATTTTTTTGATTGATTTCTCAAATGATATTTTGAATGTTTTCTTTCCTTAGTATTCATGTCAGTGGGAAGTCATCTCTAAAGCACTGGTCATATTTGTCTTAAACAGGTGATGTTATACACCTGACTTACAGCACAATTAACTGAATGACCCTATGCTATGGTCAGTGCTCAGATATCTGTGAGTTAAAAATCCCTTTCAATATTCTTACCTTATCTTAGAAAAGACAGAACATAAAGGTGACATATAAAACAATTAAAATAATGGGCTTCATAAATGTACACTGAATATTTTATTTAGTGTTTGTATTTTCTGTTTCAAGTCTATTTAAAATAAATTCACTAAGAACACTGCTTATACAGTATTTCGGAAGCTAATATGACCAGAATCAATAAAAATAAGGAAAAAAAATAAGCACATATGGAGTTGGAAGTTTGTGGATTCCCACCAGGGCCCAGCAGTCCTGCAGCCTTTTATAAAATAATCACACAGAGGCTTAATATTATTTATAACTGCTCGACCATTAGCTCAAGCTTATTATTGACTATTACACTTGAAGTAACCCATAATTCTTATCTGTGTTTACTCACATGGCTTAGTACCTTTTCTAGATTCTGCTTCCTCATCTTGCTTCCTCCGTGTCTGGCTGGTGACTCCTGAATCTGCTCTTCCTCTTCCCAGCATTCCTTTAGTCTGCTCAGCCCACCTACACTTCCTGCCTGGCTACTGGCCAATCAGTGTTTAATTAAACCAGTGTACAAAAGCATTATCCCACAGCACACATATGATTTACAATAGAAATTTTATGGTTAAATGCCACAATCTCATATAGCTAAAGATCATAATGCACCCACTTCCATCAGTAGGATTCAAATCGGTCATTGACTACAAATTATTGATTGAGGCATACAATTAAAACTAATAACTATGACAAACTAAGTCATAACAGGCTTATAAGCTAATTGGTTGGTACTTTAGATTGCCCCATGCTACAGACGTTTTGCCTTTGTTTCTCATTTCTGTGTCTATCTATTTTCTCTATATTTTGAAAATAGTCATATTTTCAATCTGACTATTTTCAAAATATAACTTGAAATCCAAACAAATTAATTAGCCCTCTTGGTTGTTTCAGCTCCATTAACCTGGAATAATCACATCATTTCATTCCTAAGGCTTTCGGAAGATAAATGTGAAAGCTTTGAACTATGAAAAGGAAGAAACAAAGCTCACTAGAGGGAAGGGGCATGAACTGTCTTAAGATTAGGAAGGCATGTTGGAAAATGGGAAGCATCCACCTAAGTCTGAGGTTCTTGAATATCTCTATCATTCAATCTGAAAATTGTACATTATAACAAGTATGATTGCTTTCTGATGTTCTATCAGTATTTATAAAGGTTATGCCAGTGATATTTGTGATTTGTGTTGTGAAAGAGTTGTATCCATTTCACTTTTTATCTCCTAATTATGCCTTCATATTCTGAAATAAAAATTTAAATAAGCTAAAGCATATATATATATATATATATATATATATATATATATATATATTTACATATAAAAAACATTCTAGACAGACCCTATAACTTGAAGTGTGTGTGTGTGTGTGTGTGTGTGTGTGTGTGTGTGCGTGTGTTTTGAATCTTTTCTATGTATCTGTTACTGGTCTGATACATCTGATATCTGAAATGATAAGCAAAGATGCCCTGGGTGTTCCTGAAGCCTATGCAGCCAGGGCTAGTGCCCAACTCTGAAACAAATACTGTGCTTGCATGTATTCAGTGGGTAAGCTATAAGGACACAATGATTAGATACTTCTTTACCTTGCACTTTAAAACAAAACACAGTGACATGGTGCCTTTCAGCAAAATACATACCCTTAGTACTCCAGTATGCTAGGTGTGTGCAGTGTTTCATCAAAAAATACACAAAGAACAAAATGTGAAAATTCCTAGTTTGAATTTTTACTTAAACCTACTTACAAATAGATTCACTTGAGCTTCTACCTTTAAAACATCATAAACCATTGAAATTCAATTAATGAGACCACGGTGTATCTTCAATTAGTAGTGTTTTATATCTGCTACACAATTAATAGTTTATAATATTTTACAGCCTGAAAATATACCACTATATTGTGTTATTACAGACACTTCCCAGACTGAGTCAATCACAATTACAAATATTCCAAGACCGGCAAATCCATTCTAACTTCTTCATTCTGTACCACATTCATGAAAAATTATGACTATAATATACAATTGCACAGTCCAGAAAATAATAGAAAATGAAAGAGCAAACATTAAACCCTGGGAAAAGATAATTTTTAAACTAAAAATTAAGAAGAAATTGAAAATTAGGTAATTCAGGTTGGCAATGATGGTGTACACCACATTCAATTCCCCTACTCTGGAAGCAGAGGCAGGCAGATCTCTGTGGTTCTTGTTTTAAGTGGTCACTGCATTTTAAGCCCACAGGTGGCTGAATCAGCAACTGCAACTCCACAGCTACCAAAGCCAGAGGGAACTTAACTAAACCTGGCTCCCTCTAAAGAACTCCAGATTCAATGGTTAAGGTGGAATTCGGCTCTTCAGAGGCTCAATAGCAAGAAGCTCACCCCTCTTCTTGCCCATGTCCTCTAAAAAACCCTTCTGCTTCTCCTTGTACCTCTTTATAAACCCTTTTTTCCCTGGTTCCTCACTACCACTTGCTGACTCAGCCTCCAGACTGCAGGGGAATTTTATCTTTGCATCATAAAAAAAAAAAAAAAAAAAAAGGTAACACACCTTGAAATATTCTATTACAGATATCTATGAGTTCGAGGCCAGCCTGGTCTACAAAAACGAGTTCTAGGACAGCCAGGGCAATACAGAGAAAGCATGTCTTGAACAAACAAAACAGAAAGAAAATTAGGCAATGACACCTCAGTAGAAAAAACACCATGGCCTCATCACAGTTTCATTAGAAAGTAGGAGCCAGGTATTGGATCAGTAAGATGTTAGTGCACAAAAGCATCATATCATCTCCTACTACAGAGAGGAACATGGAGAAAAGTCTTCAGGTGTGAGCAGACCAGATCTGTTGGAACTCTGAAGTGAATAAATAATTATTTAGATTTGCGTAGACCTAAGTTTTAGTTTCCCAATGAAACTGAAAGGGCCATATATGTTTAATACTGAAGTGACATTATCTAAACCCTAATGTTAATTTTCATTTTCTTTCTTTTTTTCTTTTTTGTTTTTTTTGTTTTTTCGAGACAGGGTTTCTCTGTGTAGCTTTGCACTTTTCCTGGATCCTGCTTGGTAGCCAAGGCGAGTGCTGGGATTAAAGGCGTGCGCCACCACCGCCCGGCTATTTTCTTTTGTTAAACTTTAATTTATAATTTAGTTTAATTTTACATATCAGCTATGGATTCCCCTGTCCTCCCCACTCCAACCCTCCAGCCCATCCCCCATTCTCATCTCCTCCAGGACAAAGACTCCCCTGGGGATTCAGCTCAACCTGGTAGATTCAGTCCAGGCGGGTCCAGTCCCATCCTCCCAGGGTGAGCAAAGTGTCCCTGCATAAGCCCCAGGTTCCAAACAGCCAGCTCATGCACTAAGGACAGGTCGGGGTCCCACTGCCTGGGTGTCTCCCAAATAGTTAAGCTAATCAACTGTCTCTCTTATCCAGAGGGCCTTGATCCAGTTGGGGGCTCCTCAGCTTAATTTTCATTTTTTTTTTTTTTTTTAGACAGGGTTTCTCTGTGTAGCTTTGCGCCTTTCCTGGGACTCACTTGGTAGCCTCGCTGGCCTTGAATTTACAGAGATCTGCCTCGCTCTAATTTTCAATTTTTTAAATAGATTAAAATTGTAGCTACATCTAAAATTCAGACTCAAAATATATGGATTTTAATAGATTTTAGATGGTAGAAAAAGTATACATACAAACATGTACAACATTTTTATTTATGTATTGTTTTTAAGAGACTATATATAAAACTATTGTTTAAACCATTTTAGTCTGATTATTTCAATACTATTAACCATTTAGGTAGACTCTGGTTATAGCCTCAGAAATGATGTCTCTAAGGGTACACTTTGAGCTTTGTTAAATAATTTCCTTCTTGAAAGTACAAAAACATACGTTAAATTGATCTTAATAAATAACAATTTAATATGGAGCAATAATCATGATCGACAGTTACCTAATATGTGATAGACATATACTTGGCATATTACATGATTAAAACTTAATTAACATAATGCTTCAGGTAAGTGTTTTCATCCTCCCACACAGGTTATAGTGAATTATAGAACCTGTCTCACACTTGTTTCTGCACCAAAGCACTGGAAGCTTCAGGGTGGGTTTCTAAAAGTGATGGGTTTCAGTATACCCTCATTTGGAAGATATTCACTCATTGCCACATTTAAACATTAACTGAGAAGCATGCATCTTCTAAACTGGTCCCAGAGTCATCCGGTTTGTCATTGCACATCACTGAAGCCCACTTCCAAGTTCCAACCTCATAAAGGTTCTCAACTGAGCAGGATGAAAAGACATAAACCCAATTGCTCACTTTTTCAAGCAGCACTAATCTTTTACATTTCTGAAAATAATCTTCATTCATTTTGTGATATATTTATTATGACATGATTTTTCCCATTATTTCAGGTTTCTGGTGGCATTATTTTGATCTGCTGAAAATTAAAACATCACACAAATTACATAATTTTTAATAAAAGTAAATCCATTATGACTAAAGACTCAAAGGCTTGAAATGATAAAGTTGGTTTGGTTTCTTCCTATCTTTGGTAGCCATAATTAAGGCCACCTTTTGGATGCCTGCTTCCTTATTTGCTTTTCTTTTATAGTGATTTCCTTTTGTGAAAAAGTTTTGTGAAGCTGAAAGTATAATGGATCCCTGGCTATTAGCCACTCTCCTGACTCTATTACGCTGTACAAAACTCCATCTTATCAACCAGTAAGGACAGACAAAAAAAAGTTAGGGTCTTACCCCTGAAGAAAGCAAACAACTTCGGCATTCAATGCTTATGGGAGAGAGTGCTATGCTTTTCTAGCAGCTTAGATCAGTTCTTAGCAGCTGGCAAGTAAGATGAAATCTCCTCCAAACAAAACTGTAAGGAAGTAAAATCTTCAAATAATCCTTGTGAGCTTTCTGTGAACTCCCTAGGTGAGAACTTGTCATATTGATGAAGCCTTAACAAACCTGAAGAGACCTAGTTCAGTTATCCATATCCTTGCTTCTAATCCAGGGAAGCCCTTACAGCTAAAATGATTTATTACATATCCTGCATACTGCTTCCATATATATATGTGTGTGTGTGTGTGTGTGTGTGTGTGTGTGTGTGTGTGTGTGTCTTTATGTGCATTTGTATATGAATATTTATACAATATGGGAATCAATATTCATGGATTTGGGCTAGCTAAATTTTATTTATTTTTAAAATTTTCTTAATCTCATCAAATGTCATTGTTCAGTTTTAGAATTCCATCTGTGAAACATTTAGTGATCAAGAATCCTTGGGCTCCTTTGTCTTGATATACAACCAAACTATCCTGGTTTCTTGACACTGACAGTTTTTAAAATTATTTCTTTGTTTATAAGATTTTGATGTAATTATGTAATCTCCCTCCATCCTACTTCAAAACTTTCCATATATTATTTTTTCTCTCTTTCAAGTTATGTACTCTTTCTTAATTAATTGCTGTGGCATAGACTAATGTATATGCCTGTACATATGAATGTACATATACATATTCTTAAACACACAAATACAACATAATGGATCGCAATACTCTTACTTGTTTGTATATTTTCAAGGCTGTCCATTTGGTATTGGATAACTAATTCTTGTGCTTTTCCCAAAATACGACTATTTCTTTTGCCCTCAATATTTCTTGGTTGCCTGTAGTTTTTGTGTAGGTAGAAATGAAGAAAACTTGTAACATTATAGCAATATTTCTCTTTGAGTTAACAAAATTTTTCTATATTTTTCTTTGAGACAGGGTTTCTCTGTGTAGTTTTGGTGCCTGTCCTGGATCTCTCTCTGTAGACCAGTCTGGCCACAAATTTCATGAAGATCCACCTGTCTCTGCCTCCTGAGTGCTGTGATTAAAGGCATGCAACACCACTCACTGCCTGGCAAATTATTCTACTTTTAAAGCATGTGTTGATTGCAAAATTATTTTAGTGAAGACAGTTAACGTTGGATTATACTGTAAGTCAGTGGCATTTGTTTTGTGAAGGAGTTCTCAATAATCTTGTTCGTTTTAAATCTAAACATGGAAAAATGATAAAAAGGGAAGAAAGAAAGACTTCTTAAACTCCACTAAGGACCAAACATATTATTAAAATTTTTAAAAGAATTTTTACACTACATATGCCAGAGGTGAAGTAGGTTTGGAAACTCTATCCTAAATAATGTAAGTAAGTTTCTGAAGCCCATCAGTTGAATAATATCTGATAAAACTGGGACTCAAACCAAGGTCCAATCTACAAAAAAAGCGTATTATTTTCAAACTACATACCTACACAGACAATTTTGCCAAGTAATGCAGAATATTAAGAATTTTTTCTCTCAAAATGTAAATATGAGCTTTTCATTTCTCCTATGCTAACACAAATTTGATTCATTGACAATTTTTAATCAATAGAATAAACAGTTTGGGACATGCAAGTAACTAATTGCTTAGCATATGAAGGAAGGGCACCTATTCCCAGAATACTTTTATTAATGTGTGCTTAATGATTGTTTTATCTGCTTTGGTCTGAATCAAAAATAGCCAAATGATTTTCTAAGATGCCATGAACTCATGCTGACTCTGAGAATGGTAATTATAAAAATTACTCTTTTGAAATTAAAAAACATACTGGTGGAAGGTTGGAATACCTTCCTGGAGTATTTGTCTGATTTTTCTTCTATATCAAGGTTGGAGAATGCAGTATATTGGTCATTTTAATCATCTGGCTCAATAAAATAGATTTGGTGAATTCTAATTTTCTTGAAAATTAAATGGAATTGAAATGCTATTTGTTAATGTATATGACTAGGATTCAAACATATATGCTCAAGAAGTACTTTTGATAGCACTCCAGGTGTTAGACAATTATTCATTGAATTGAATCTCTTCAGAAAAGGTGACACATTTGAGTACTAATTTCAACGACTTCTTCAAAATTCTTTCTTACTATCTCATTTTCACACTGGGTCCTCTGCAACCTATTGAAGACAAAATTAGAAAGGAAATGTTACTGCTGATTGGTGATCTTAATTCATAAGTACATAGTTTTGTTTTGTTTTTTTTCCTTTACTCCAACAGAATTCTTTGAAGCCCAGGTGCTTTGGCTTAGCTATATCAACAAGGAGTTAATTTAAGAGAACATCTGCTTTTTTAAAAAAGTGTCTTCAGTGGGAAGAAAGAACTCCAGATGTTTAGATAATTCACCCCTGCATCTTCCTCTAGTTTAAAGTAAAAATATCTTTGTAGTAGACATAGTAAGTAAAAATACAGGACTATTTTACCTCACAGATATCTAACATACATGTGGATTTATAAATGGTGATATTTTATTTGTAATGAAATGTGATTTTATTTGTATGTTAATAAATAAGGTTGCCTGAAGATCAGAGTTCAAAATGAGCCATAAGCAGAATCAGGCGGTGGTAGCACACGCCCTTAATCCAATCACATGGCAGGCAGAGTCTCTGTGTGGTCAAGGACACATCCAAACATGGTGACAGGAACTTTTAAACCCAGTACCAACCAGAGAGATCTGGAGTTCTGTATAGACAGGCAGTGACAAGGAAGTCATGTGGTTGAGTTTAGAGCCAATGAGAAGGCAGAACAGAAAGGCAATAAAAACACAAGTCAGACAGGAAGAAACTCTCTCTGGGGAAATGATGACAGTGAGGTGGTAAGATAAAGCAGTTGTGGCTCTCTGATCTTTTTGGCTATTACCTCTGTATTTGGCTCTGTGTTTCTTATTTACTAAGACTGTTTAGAATTTAGTCTGCATTTATATGTATGCATACATTTATATATGTGTATGCATATATATACATATATATGTGTGTGTATATATATATGTGTGTGTATATGTGTGTGTATATATATATATATATATATATATATATATATATATGATTATAGATGATAGATAGATAGACATACAGGCAGATAGATAGGTAGATGATAGCTATCTCAACTTGGGAACACATGTAAACCTACTTTAAGAGTGAGTATTTACATACTTCTGTTACAGCTCTGAGAAATACTGCATACTTCTGGAAACTGTGCTGCCTTTTTCTGTTTTCCAGTTTGATGTCTGGAAGCATCTTCTCCTATGGAGTATGGATTTGAACACTGAGTTTGAAGGATCACATTCTCATGATACAGTGCGTGTTATGACATACTTTATAGATGTAACTCTCTTGATCAGTTTTTCTTCTTAATCACAATGGAGAAGAAAATACTGTGTTTTTCTGATGTAGTTAAACTCATTATAAAAAAAAAAATCAAAGTTACCACAAAGCTCTTTTATTGTTCTGGGAAGGTGAGACATATCCGCAAGTACCACTGAAAAAAAGAATGTCTACTTTTAACCATGTGAGTCAAGTCCCAGATAACACCTTGGATCTAACAATCCCAGACCCAGGGCATAAGATACAAATGGAATGGGCTCTGTTCTGACTCCTGAGGCAAAGTAGATCTGAGATAGAAAAGCAGTTCTCTTTTAAGTGGCTGTGATTGTGTAAAAATGTATAACTGAAGCAAAAACAGACCAATTTTTACATGTACATTTCAATATATTTCATACATAGAAGACATTATTTAATTCTCCTACAATGAAGTTTAGTTTGACAAACTAATGTTAATTTAAAAATCATTATACACTATTCAGTGTTGTTTTCATTTTTGAAATTAGCAGAAAGTTCATTAGTAAAACTTCTATTAAAAAGTAGCAGTTGTGAGTAAATCCTTAACTAAGAATGAATTAAAGTGCATCCTTGAATGTAAAAAGATGTTTTTATGTAGACAGGTCGAGGACAAAAGAGCTTATTGTTATACATTGAAAAATATAAGGGATTTACTGGTAACTGAATGAACTGTAGCCTTTAATACTAAGAATATTTTCTGAGTTGACTGTGTTTGTGAGTTGGGATGAAAAGTGTCTTTCAAAAAAGTTTCTTTTCAAGGCATAATTACAGAGGAAGATCTATAAGCAGAGAGTGTAAAAGAATGTGTTTTTCTATAAGCATTATTTAGTTTCACTATAATACTTGAGAAACGCAACATCTGCACTTAAAGGAGAAATAGGAGGAACAAAAGAAGCTTTATTTCTATGAACATATACTTTTCTCCCCCTCTTATGTCGAAATAAGAAAATAATTCAGCAAGACTCCTATGCAACTATTGTTACAACTGTCAATAGGTAACATAGAAATAGAGGATGGCACTGAACGGGTAGACATAACAAAAATTAGCACCTTTCCAAGATGAAAATCACAGTCACAGAAATAGCAAGTATTCAGAGGACCAATTACAGCATAAAGGTCTAGTTTATACTATGTTAGACAAGATTAGAAACAGCAATCCCTAGTAGCAAAATCAAAGGCAAGACGCCATCACTGTCTAAAAATTAGAAAGCAAAGATATGTCACATTAGTATGAATACCTATTAAATATTCCAATTTATGTTGGAAGTTTAAGTAGTGCATCAAATAACCAATAAGTCTATTGTATTTATCATCATGAGTAAGCATTGTCTCATTGTACCTTGTTTCATCCTGCTTGGCTGTTGTGTTTTGGAGGCATACTCTTTTTCTGAAGAAGAAATGAAGGGGATGTATATCTTCAGAAAAAGGGAAGTAATGGGGGAAGCTGAGAGGATTGGAGGGAAGGGAACTATGGTTGGGATGTACTATATGAAAAAATAATGTATTTTCAATAAAAAAAGAAAAAGGGTAAAGAATAGCCAATGCTAGAATCTTCTATAGAGCCCTTGGAGTATTTCAATAAAGAAATTCACAAAAGTGTTTCAAATGTGGATTGTAAATAAAATTAAGATAAAAAGGCATTGAATTAGTTAATCAATCAATATATTACAGTCATACTGCATTCTTGAAAAGTAAATCTAATTAATATCTAAGCCCTGACATTTACCTCATGCTATAAGCCAGCTACACTTTTCAGACTTCCTAGGTATACACAGATGAACACAAACCGTACAGAAAAAATTGTAAACAATAATGTGTTAGCAATCAAATAGCACATATTCTTTGGACAGCTACTAGTGGGGCTTCCTACATTATTTTCCATAATGTAAATCTCTTGGGAATACATGTGTAGAAAAAGCTGTGTTGAAATATTAGTAACACATCTTTTACATGAAAGACTTCTCAAAATGTGTATGTGATGGTATGGCAGGATCCTTACTCCTAACAAGACTTCTGATACCAACAACTGAAGACAGTCATACATACCTCTCCCTTAAGTCTCCACTTCTCTGCATTGCTAAAAAATAATTTGTACTGAATATGAACAAGCAACAGTTCTTGAACGACTCTTGTGTTTTCCAGAGAGAACTAAAGAAAAAGGAGAGGAACACAGGTATGCATTGGTCTCTCCAGTAGTCTGCTTTTGACCTAGAGCCCTTTATAATAAAACACAAGCAAAAATGTTCCCAAGCAAAGAAACTTCAGAGCTGAGAGAGGGCCTCTACTTCAGTGAAGCAATTTAGGGCTATGTTTTAGTTTGTTTGTTTGTTTGTTTGTTTGTTTGTGTTTTTTGTTTTGTCAAAGGTAAGAAAGGTTCCAATAACACTGAGTAGGATTTATTTATTTATTTATTTGTTGTTGAAAAAGTATTAAAACACTGTTACCACTTTTTTCATAGTATTATTAAAATTCATTAAACATTAAACAAATATGTGCGGTAATCACAGAAGTAACTAGAACAAAAGATAGAAAAATATTCTGTGTATATGAGTCAACAGTTTGAAATGGGTTATTAATAAAGAAATTGGAAACCATCTGTTTTTCCAATTTGATTAAACTAGAGAGTAATGACTATGAATGAATCAGCTGTGGATCATACAAAACTATTACATATAAATGAATCATGCATAATTCTCTACAGATTTAAAATGTGGACTTTTGTATCTAATCACTATGATATACAATCAGATAGCTCAGCCAACTTGGTTCATTATTGCAAATTAACACTAGGAATATTCTAGCATTTTACAATGGTAGACTCTGTTCTTGTTTGTTTTCATGAACAAATACTTCTTAATAAATTTTAATTTCTACTCTCTGCTCAGCAAGAAATAATAACAAAGAACGTGCTAGATACCCTGCTCTTAAGTAATCTTCAAGCCATATAGCAGACAGAATGACTGAACATGGTAAACAACTAAACATTGCAAGAATTATAAAAGAAGGTAAAGGAATTTGGATTAACTATAATTCTATATAATTTACATAGTTTAATATCACTCATGCTCAAAATTATTTTTCTGTGGATCCTTGGAGTTATTCAATCATGACTGTAGGCCAAAGTCTTACAAAGATTTAAAAATATAATATAACAAAATCACCTGTGAAATGCTTGGCAAATTCTTGATGTTCATTCAATATTTATGTAAATAAAAAAGGAAGAGCTCAAATCCCCCTGAACTAAAAAGATATCTTCCAACCCATCAAAGCACTCAGAGTTTTACAGGCTGTTGGAAAAAAATTTCTAGGTTACCATGCTTGTTTTTTGCTTAAGTTGCAGCATTATTAATGCTTTCAGCATTAGTAGCAATAGTATTTGTTTTACGTCATTATTAATCTTCCTGTCAAAAGCCTCTGACATCTCTGTGGAAGAATGGGCATTAGAAGATCTGTTCCATAAAACAGTCAGAAAAAAGTTCTGTTCACTGTCATGTTTCTGCCTTTGCACAGAGAACTATCTGCTTTATCACTTCGGACACACCTCATCAATATCTACAGCTCTTGTTTGGCTCATTTTCATACCCAAAAAAGTGTCTACACTTACTGGATATTTGAAGCCTGGAAAAGGTAGAATTTCTACCTTGTGTATTTTTATTTATTTATTCATTTATGTATGTATGTATGTATGTATGTATGTATGTATGTATGTATGTATGTATTTTGCCTGTTCAGCTTGGTACCAGTACTAAGAAATTTCTTATTCTTTCTATGTCCTTTACTTTAGTTTAATGACACATTTTGGTTTTGTTGGGCTTTGCAAGTATTGATCTTACAGTGATTTTGTTATGGGATGCCCCAGGCCACAGACTTGAATCCTAAATGGGCCTCATACAGGTTTTTAGGTAGGATTTAATCTTCTAAGTCCAAATTGGAATCTTGATAAAAACAAAATGAAAGAAAATGAGAAATGTCCTCAAACTTGGCTACATGTATGTACCTAGGTATTTTTTGGGGGGCAGGGCATTCCCTAGGCAGTAATGGATCACCAAAAATGATGAGTCACAGAAGGAATAGGTTTCATTTAATATACATAACCATCAGATAGTCCAGTTTCTTAGTATTGTATTTTGACTAACAAAAAGTAAGCATTATATTTTCAATTTGCTATTACTGTCACCTACTTGATATAGTAAGCAGTTCTTTGTAAATATCAAATACAGAAATGCAAGTACAAACTTTTACTATAGTACCTTCAGCTTAAATGTTTTAATTTTTTAAAAATCATTTTTCCTTCACTACAGTTTGGTGTTAGGGACATTGTATGTCATTTATTCTCACTAAGGATATCTTTTCTCAGACATTGAAATGCTTTAAAGAATAACTGTGGCTTCACAATCTTGAAGGAGAAGAGTCAGTGGCCTCTAAGTGAATCCTGGGGACCACCATGGGGTCCCGACTAAGAATGTTACATTTCAGGTTGATTAGAGCATGGAAGAGAAGAAATACTATGCAGGAAGGGTGGCTGTGCCCAGCATTGTATAAGATGAGTCAGAAACATAATGATAATACATTTTAGATATAGTTTAATCAATTAAATGTTAATCTACTATAGTAATTATAGTTTAATTTTATGTACACTCAAAAATTATATAAAATATAATAGCCATAAAATAATCTAGAAGAGCTAATAAGATCAACTGTATAAGTGAAAAATATCTTATCATTTTTAATTACAATATTTTAAAATATCTGAAATAATATTTGGCATGTCAGGAGCTGTTAGACATTAACCTACTGCCAGTAGTGGGATCCTTATTTTCAGTATATATGTGTTTACATAGATATAGATACAGGAAATAGTTACTAACTGTATTAGTACAACATCCTCAGAAAACAAGTGAATACATGTATGCAGGAATATTATTGGCCTAAGACATATTAATGTGTGACTTCAGTACAACATAATGGAGATGATTGAAAATGTAGGATTGAACAGAGGGCGGAATGAGTTGAAATGCGATTCAGTATAAAAAGGAACAAGGGCTCCCCATAAGCCAATTACATGTAGATTTAAGATGGCTACTTACAATTTGTTACCCTGAGGCAGGGTTGTCACTGTCTTTTTATTTCAATCATGGATGATTCCTGATACTAATTAATTTTTAGATATATGTTTTTCAAGAAAAAGAGGAGAATGAGGAGGAGGTGGAGGAGGAGGGAAGAAGAGGGAGTAGGAGGAGGAGAACAACAACAACAACAAGATGAATAATAAGATGAATAACAAGAGGCAGAAGAAGAAATGGAAGAAGAAGAGGAATGGGAGGGGGGGGAATGACCTGATTGTTTAGTGTCTTTTAATCTGAAACCTATTTTCTAGAAGGACTAGTCTCAGGGATAATAGTCACCAGACACAGGCAGATGGGCGATGTACTACTGTATGTTCTAGACTCCTCAAGATTTTATTTCTATCCCCTTTCTCTTTGGTGTTTAGCACATTCACTATCTCAATGTTGACTGTCATATTACTGCTTTTTTTCCATAGTGACCCTCCATATTGCCTAGAGCAAGCATACTTATCTCAGTTGGCCCATAAACCCGGCCCCATTCCCTTACTCTCCAGCAAATACTGATCATCAGATCTGTTGTGCAGCTGCACCTCCATTTTTATAATTATAAGCACAAACATACGCTATCCCCTCAGACAAAGCTTTGACAACTCCTCAGGGAATTGTTCAATTGTGGAGAACACTATGAAATGGCTTTGAAAAATGTGCTTGCCTAGACAACACCAGAGTACACAGCCAAAACTAAGCCAGTCCTTAAGCCAAGTAAAGTCCTTGTCCAACAACTTGACAATGTTATGAAATGATAAGTAAAGTTATGAATAAATAATTTTTATTGTGAAAAACTACAGTAACAAAGGAAGTAAAACACCTAACTCTTACACCCTTAGCTCCCTTCCTTGGACCTCAGAAATATGTCAGAACAGCAGCATACTATAAGACACATTTTAATTTATGAAAATGTGTGTGATATGTACTGTGTACCTATTATTGAAATTAGAAATACAGCATTATTCCCGGAATTATCAATATGGAAGTGTAACTTTTCAAATTAGTAAGGAATACATCCTATTCTTGGAAGAGTTTCCAAACCGTTCTTGCTTGTTCATTCACTTCTCTCTCAACGCTTTGCTCTTCAGAGGCTACGTCCCAGGTCCCAGCTGTCTTGTCTAACTAACAAAAACGTAGGTTACTTTGTAAGTAAGTTTTTCTTCTCCATTCCTGATCTGCAATAATCCTCTCATCTCCCTCTTCTATGTTTCTTCAGACTCTTTTCCTGTGTCTGTTAGTATCATCCTGATTTTCAGTTCTTCAGGGAATAATCCGTACAGTTTTCATGTCTCAAACATAAAACTTGGTACTTTTTTATATATACTTGATAGTTTTATAAAAGAAAAATGTTAATAGCCTGAATAGAAAAAAATATAAATGGATGAGGGTACAATTGCAGTTATACATGTTTAATTTAGTTTTTTTGTATAGAGGAATAAAATTGACCCATCTGTCTTCAGCAGATAACAATTAATCTCTCTTGTGACTTTTAGCCACTTGGCAAAGATTTTATAATATTCCAGTGAGTAAAGAGACCATGGTTATTGTGGTCAGTCTCTGTAAGGAGGACTTCATAGTTTACTCTGTTATGAACTTCTGAGAATGAATCCTGAATGACTTGCCATCTCCTCTTTTATAATACTTAATTTGTAGGAGATTTCCAAGAAGAGAAGAAAACATTTATGTGATTTTCCTCCTGTGAACTACAAAATAAACAGAAGCTCCAAGAAGGATTCCTAAGACAGGAATTATTCAAACTTGGTAATGATTTTCTGATTCAAAAGGTCACATCACCCATGTAATATATTCCTGGAATAATCATAAATTTGTTCCAGTTTTCTCCAGTTAGGAGAGAGGACAAGGAGCACCTCTCCTGCAAAAGCCTCCCTTCATCTATAATCAAGCCATAATAACTGAATGTAACCTGACTCCCCACCCACTAAACCAGTATATCTCAAACAGGCGAACAAGAAAGGGAACCCAAGTGGTAGATATTTCTATGTAAATCAATAAACATGTTTTGAAATGTTTTCCACTGTTGTTTAATATTTGATGCGTGAGTTTTAAATGAGATAACTTTGATTTAGCATCTTTAAAATTGTATCTTATGGTTCTATAATTTTATATTTGGTTAGCTCATGTTATTAATTCATTTTCTAAACAATATAGCACATTATTATTTTCATTAAAGAAAATACATAATCCTAGTCATAAATACCTTAGTAAGCATGAAAGTCATGACTGGGCACTCTTTGTAATCTCTCAAATTAGCGTCTACAGATTCATAGATGCCAGCAAAGGTAAGAAGTCTCTTAAGTCAGTAGCACATAATGGTTGTTACTATTGGTACAGTAAGAGCTGTAGTTTTATGTCTGCATTAGTTGTCTTGGAGTTCCAAGTCCCATGGGTGACATATGCAGGCCAGGTAAATGCTGTGGACTCTGTGAGTTTGCACCAAAATCAATGAAGTCTCAAAACAACAACAACAACAACAAAAACCTGACAGAACTCCATGGTCAGAAGACACACATATAAAATGTCAATACACAGAATACACAAAAGAAGATAAAGTTATCTACTTTGGTGTGTGACTGTACAATCCAATTTAAGAAAATAATTTAGAAAAAGATTCATCACTGTTTTTGGAGGTCTAATACATAAAAACACAAGAAGCTCATGAAATTATCTAACAGAATATTAAACGTTTTCCTTTGCTTTACATGTATTTCTGATGATGATGATGATGATGATGATGATGATGATGATGATTATTTTGGTTTTTTGAGACAGGGTTTCTCTCTGTAGATTTATACCTTTCCTGGATCTCGCTCTGTAGACCAGGCTGGCCTCAAACTCACAAAGATCCACCTGCCTCTGCCTCCTGAGTGCTGGGATTAAAGCTGTGCACCACCACTACCTGGCTTGATTATTATTTTTGAAAAATATGGGTTGGGGATTTAGCTCAGTGGTAGAGCACTTGCCTAGCAAGCACAAGGCCCTTGGTGAACAAGAACAAAACTATTTTTACTAATTGAAAGTATATTCATTTCTTATCTTTTTACTTTACCTAACAAAGTAAAAAGAGAATTAAAAATAATGTTCATATGTATAAGCTTAGGTCTAAGCATTTGATTCAGTCATACGTACGAACTATTCCACTGGAAAAGCCTCTTAATCTCAATTTTTTGCATTATTTTTTACCTCAAAACAGCACAGTATATGTAAAACAAATCTTCAATATACTGCAATTTACTTCTATCTCAAATCTTTGTAATAAGCCTCTACTAATTCCAATCCATTTTTAAAGTAAAGTAAGAGACTTGTTAAAAATATTTTGGATTATAGAGTAAGTATATAACAATAGTTGGTCCATTTTCCTCGCTAGGGTGATGGGTGGTTGCATAGAAATTTAGAAATAATTTCATCTATATACATAATGATTATACTTATAAGCAAGTAATATAATCTATTTTGGCTACTTCTATACCTATATACTTGTGTCTTGGCACCATTCAATTTTTTTTAATTTTTAAAATGACATTAATTTTAATTGATGAATTCATTAACTGTGTGACTGTATATATATATATATATATATATATATATATATATATATATATAGTATCTATCTATCTATCTCTATCTATCTATCTATCATATGTGTGTGTGTGTGTGTGTGTGTGTGTGTGTGTGTGTGTGTGTGTGTGGTGTGTGTGTGTGTGTGTGTGTGTGTGTGTGTGTGTGTGTGTGTATGTGTATTGGGCAGGAACATCCATGCCATGTCACATAGGAGGATATCAGAGGAAACCTGTGGGGGTCCTTTCCTCATCTCTATTTATCATGCAGATCCCAGGAATTGTACTCAGGTACTCAGGCCTAGACACTAATACTTTTACTACACAAACCATCTTGCCATGATTCTTTGGAGTCTTAAAATTAGCAAACAATTGTGTGAGAATTTGTAATTACCAATTTCTTTTATAGAAAAGCATAACTAACTAAAAAGTTTATTTAAAGGTGTTTTTAAAAAAGTATTCCATCATATATCTTGGGATGAGCATATTAGTGTCTAATATTATGTGCTAAAATTTAAAAATGTCACTGGTAATGACAGTGTCACCTTGCTTTAATTTGTTTTTAACTACATCACTATGCAGTGTTCAATATAATACATGTATCCTTATTTTAATCTACACCTCTCATCAACGTCCCTAACAGAAGTATCCAAAATTCATAGATGTTGTTTGATAAATTGTGATCCAGCATTCATGATTTATTTGGTCTCTCTCAGCCATTTCCACAAATTTGTCTGGTATGTATGAGGCAGAGACTTGAGAGAGAACAGTCTGTGTTTAAAGTCAGAGTTATGCAGAGCTTTCTCCATTTCCATTTGTTAACCCTAAGGCATTAGAGAACAGAGCTACAGATGCTGTTCAGGACAAGATAGTACAATGGAGGTGTGGGTTACCTCTAGAGACGCTGAGTAACACAATCACAGCCCAAAAGGTCTTCAGGTCATAAAGCTGAAGTTTTCTTAGCTTCATGTTCTGAAGATGGAAAAAGAGCTGGTTTATGAATAAAGAATTATAAATGAATTGAAATTGGAGAGAGTGGCATTTATTCTTTCATCTCATTCATGCTAATTCTTATTTTTATCGTTCGCTTTTCTTGTTAGTAAATCATTTTTGAAAAAAATACAAAACAAAACAAACAAGAAGGCAAGGCAAAGTATGTCTCTTACAGGAAATTGCAGTGAAATGGAAGATTACTGCTCTGGATCATCCATCTTACAGCAGGCACAATATAAAAAACAGACAAGCAAACAAACACCATTGATGCTTAGACTTCTGAGAGCACACCACTAACAAAAGGCTCATCACTGAAGGCAATAAGAACTCTACTAGTTGATCACAGCTGTTTGCTCTAAACTTTGACAATGTCTTCTCAACAAGTAAACTTTTGTGACAAACTAAACAAGATTGGCCAAAATCCATGCTTTCACCTAGTTTTCCATCAAAGCCTAATGGTATTGCTGGAGATTTTGTTTGTTTGTTTTACTGTTGTTTTGTCTTAGTTTGCTTTATTTGAATTTTTTTTCATTACTGATCTTTTGATATAGTACATTATGGTTTCTAATTTTGTATTTTAAAGTGTTCGTATCTCATTTCCTTTGTTTTTTTATTTTAATCTTTTTTTTTTTTTTCTGTTTGTAAGAAGGTTTGGTGTTGGGTGGATGAGAGGTGGAGAATATCTAGAATAAGTTGGAAAGGGAAAATGTGATCAAAATTGATTGTATAAAATAATTTTGAAAAAGTAATGATACTATAGTACTAATAGATACTAAGTAAGCATGTTCACAAATCGTTACATAGTTTTTGACCAAGTCTGGAACTACAGGATCTCTGAGATAACTTGTCTTGCTCCCTGTAGCATGCCACAGAGGACTCACAGCCACACAGCTTTATACTCAGTCTTCATACTGCCAACGGTTTTTTCTAATGTTTTATTGAAGTGCAGAATTCTTCTGATTCTTGAATCTGCATTAGGATAGAGTCTGAGACCAAATTTCCTGACGGGCCTCCGACAGAGCGTGTCAGGAATAATGACAGATATAGCAATGTTCACAGCAATATGGCAACTGCCAGAGGGAAGCAAATAATAAGTTCTAAAAATGACAATTTTAGCTTAAAAACAAATCTATAATTTTCACAAGGTAAGAACTCTGCCTACCATGGATATTTGGAAAACAAAGTTGAAGACTGTGGATTCATTTGTCCTTGAAACTGATTTTAGCTATGTCTGCTTTAGAAACAAAGATAATAGACAACCTTTGTTTGGATTTGTTTTCTTTTGGCCTCTAAGGTCTGATCAGAGAGAGATGAGCACATTGTGGAGAGGTAGATTACGTTGGAACCAATTACTAATATCAATCCAGTGGGGGACTGACCTTTGCAAAGGAATTTTCAATCAACTCCTAAAGGTGTCTCATGGTAATTCCTTGCCAGTTAGAATCTTAGTAAAGTACAGGATGTTTTGAATTTTCATACCTCACATAAAAGAATATCATCAAGCTTTGGGTATTTTGGTAAACTGGGTCTCATTAATTCAGATCATACTATATTTTAAAATCCTTAAAGCCCAAAGTGGTTGCAAAAACTATAACCAGTTTCAAATATAAATCTCACATGTTGCAGAAAGAATTAAGCATTTGTATCCAGAGCATCAAATTATATATTTTTTTCTTGTGTGTGCATTAACAGGGTTTTATAATTATTGTTATCATTTTAAGAATAATATACAGTACATTAAAATCTATTTTCATCTACCCTTTCTTTCAATATTATTTGTTCATAAACTTAGATTTGTTAATATTTTGTAGCAGTCAAAAGTTAATAAACACAAAGAAAACATTCTCTGAATCAATATCACTGTTTTATTTATTTAAGTTCTTTGCAGTTCCTGATTGCCAAAATTCTCCAAGGAGGCAGAACCATTATGCTAGGTATATTAAGACATAGTTTGATATTGTATGCATATATCTACAGATGGACAGATGATAGATAGATAGATAGATAGATAGATGACAGATACATCATAGAAAAACAGATTATTGATGATAGAAAATGGATGTATATATGGTAGATCAATATATAGATAGTTGATAGGTAATAAATGATTAATATATCTATATAGTAAAATAGGAAGATATATACATGATACATACATAGATATATAGATTATAAGTTAGAGAGATTATATATATATATATATATATATATATAGATAGAGAGAGAGAGAGAGAGAGAGAGAGAGAGAATTGGGAATTGGATACACAGGAAATTATTGATAAAAATATTTTAGATAAAATTAATGAAGGGGTTGACTCTTGCTGTTACAGAAGCTAAAGTATTCTCTAAGATGTTCTGTGAAAGACGGGGGCCCTAAAATCTGAGTAGTATTTATCTGTCAGTCTAAGTTATCAAAATTTAAAAACAAGGAACTCATAGCATAGTTTTAACTCTGAGACAGAAAGTCTGACTAACTGGAAACTACTGGTGCAAGTCTTGAAACCCAGAGGTGAGAACTCTAATAGTATTATGTTCAATGACAGAACAATTATATGTTAATTCTAGGAGAAAAAGAAATGATTCATCTTTGTTTGTTTGTTTGTTTGTTTCTTTGTTTTTCGAGACAGGGTATCTCTGTGTAGCTTTTTGCGCCTTTCTTGAGATTTACTTGGTAGTCCAGGCTGGCCTAGGACTCATATCAATCTGCCTGCCTCTGCTTCCTGAGTGCTGGGATTAAAGGCATGTGCCACCACCGCCCGGCCAAAATGATTGATCTTTAATCTATTTTTTATTTTTTGTATCATATGTATGCTTTTGCCAAAAGGATGATGTCCCATACATTTCTTCAATAGTACACTAACATACCAGTCTCCTTGGTAAAAATCCTTATGTACTCTTCTGAGAATGATGCATTGCAAACAATACAGACATTATTTAATCCACTTGAATTGATACTCAAATTAATCTTTACAACATACAGTAGCATATATCAATCTTTTCTGGTTTTCTTTATATATTAAGTGCATCTGTTACCACTCTCAAAACATCTTTTTAAATATTGACAACATAGTTCTTCATCATTGTGTTGACATTAAGGTCAGATCTTTTACTGGATCACCCCAAGATCTTTCCACCTTCCTATTTTTTCATACCTTTATTGTATGGTAACTTCTGACATATGACTGTCAATATCACATCTCCCTACACATTTGTTTTCCTTTTTTTTGAGTTTTGCTTCTTGACTTCTAATCTTGATTCCTTTCTTTCCTTATGCTTTTCTGTATGCTCATATTAACCTTTTAGTGTTTCAACAGAAAACTATATATTTACTTAACATAAATTCATTTTATATAAGCATACATGTTTATGAATATGCACATTTATCAACACAGCTTGTCATAGGCACAGGTTCCAAATATGCTAAATGAACTGACTGTGGTCAGTTCAAAATTATTGTAAAAATAATGATATGAAAGCGTTTCATGCATGTTAAACAGGTGGGGACTTTTCTTTTTAAGTTATTGCTTAAAACAATATAATATAAAACTATTTGCCTAGCATCAACATTTTATTATGAACTATGAATAATCTAGATATGAATTAAAGTATACAAAGGCATATGGGAAGGTTAATTGCAATTACCTAATAATACCTATTTTATAAAAGGGTTTTTAATAGCTACAGTTTTTAATAACAAGTAATCCCCAGGGATACCAAAAATGTCCCACTCAGCAGCTGCTTCTGTCAATCAATGTAGTTCTCTGCACACACACACACACACACACACACACACACACACACACACACGTATACATATGTATGCATGTGTTGTGATTTTTGTTTGAATACAAATGCAATGAGTTAATAGAGCTAAGTAATGAATATTTAACTTTAGTATAAATTATAAGTTTTTAAAAAATTTAGTAATGTAGCCTAACTCCTTCCTTCCTCCATCCTTCCATCCCTCCCTCCTTCTCAGATCTTACCTTCCTTTTTTCATTTCTCTGCCTTACTTTCTTTTCTGCTTCTTATTTTCTCCAGGTTTTAATGGCAATCAGTATTTGGTAAATGGAAACGATATGTGTGGGAAACTATTTTGGAAATGATAGAATCATGTAAGTCACATAAAAAATGATCAAGTCACATAGATGTCTTTAATTTTTAGTTTAGGCTATATTAAAGAGAATATTCCAGAATATCTCAGTTTTGGATTTCAAAATAAAGCTGGAATCAGCTTTCTGATAACCACATGTATATCTGAGTGTGGATTTTTTAATTAATCCAAAATTTAATATTCCTTAAGTGGCTGACTTGGGAGTAGCCATTTGAAACTTACAGTGTGGTGCAGTGTGGTGTTGGACCACAGGACTACTTGTAGTGCCAAAAATGTGGCTAGAAATAAAAAGACACATAAAATAGGTGAAAAATGCAGAAATAGGGAGGTGGAGAATAAAATTCCTAACTGCAAAGGAGATGATAATTATAAACAATCAATACTTTAAAGTCTGTCACGAAAACCCCACATTTTCTTCACCAAATTTCCAGATGGATCATGGGACTGCATCAAATGTTTCATGTCTCTGGTTGTCAATTAAGCATTGTTCCTAAGCACTCAATGCCCCTGTAGAAACTGTCAGAAAGCATTAAATGATTGTGTATAACAATCTCTTCATAATGTAAGACAGTGAAATTCATAGCAAGTTTTGTTTACCTGCCAATTACAGTCCACCTAGAACATCTTTGCTGCTCTGGATCAACATTGACAGTAAACAAATGAACTATTCTGGGCTTTGTTTGATATAAACATGATGCATGTTGGCTTCTTCCTCCCCCCCACTTCTATCATTTTCTACACTAGCCACATAATTAAATGTATTTAGCAGCTATCTTCCCTCACCAACACTTACAAATGCTTACTACTTAAAAACCGAATTGTGATATGATGGAATAGCCAAGATTGCATATGTGAAGATCAAAAACAGGTACTCCTAGAAATGGCTCACGTGGAGTTTATATTTATTTGGTGGTATTCTTTGGAGATGAGTAACAAGGTAGAGAAAATATTTATGAATAGATAATATGATATGATAAAACTAACTGTAGTATAGAAATGACCCTAGTATAGTAGAGCCTGTAGGAGAACTGACCCTACCCCACGCTCGACTGTATGTGGTGGTATGGGCAAGGGTATGGGTGAGGGAAAGATGTGGCAGGCAGGTGGTGAGGGCTCAGGGGCAAAGCTGGTCCTGCCCCTTATCAGCTGCAGCACTAGGGATAGTACACCCTGACCCTCACGTGGTAAACACTGTGGTGCTGCTCCTGGTACTGTAGGTGCATGTGAGTTGGACCTAAGCTCCTGAGAGCAGAAAGGACCCTGCCATTTGCTTCACACTGCATTGGGTGAGCTAGCTGGGGTAGTGCTGAAGAGCTTGCTCTGGTGATGAGGATGAGGGAAAGCTTGCAGGCTGGCCAATCTAACTGCTACCCAGGCCTAGAACTAGGGTTATGACTTGTCCTACCCAACGTCCACCCAATCTATGATATGCTGGAGCGCATAAAAGGTCCAGACCCAAAGCTGCAGATCTCCATGACATAAGGAAACAACAGGATAACCAAGAGGAGTCCCAGTGAGGGCCAAGTATTGATCATGTAGCTAAAGCCAGAGGTCTTAAACCAGACCAATGGTTCATCACAGTGAACACTTATAAGTAAAGATGTGTGCACTAAAAGGTATACTGTGTGACACTACAGCTTCCATGATGAGATACTTTTTCTTTTAAATTTTATTTTATTTCATTTTGTGGGGGGAGTTTGCAAGGGCAGAAGGCAAATATGAATAAATGGAGAGATGAATGGGATTGGGATGCATGATATGAAATCCACAAAGAACCAATAGAACGTAAAACAACAACAACAATAACAACAAATCCCAAGTGATTTGCCTTTCTGAAAAATGGACACCATGTGTCCTTATTCAACATTGTGAAGTAGATAGATCAACTGTGGTTGCTAGAGAATTGACTACTTTCTACAAAGGAAAGGTACTGAATTGACATTAGAATGCATTTGTAAACATTTTTTTTGGATAATAATGCCACCTTTTATTCAAGCCATTCTATTACCAAAGCATAGCTGTCAAAATTTAATTTTCGTATCAATTTAAACTGCTAACTTATTGAACATGATTCTTACCACTTTAAGAAATTATACACAGATTAAAAAGTTAGAATTTAAAAAGTTAATGAACTCATTCTTAAACTATCCAATTGCAATTTTGGGATTTTTTTAAAAATAATTTCAAGTCATTAATGCTAAATAATTTAACATAATATTATTACATGAATATGAAAAATTACAAGGAGATTTTGCTGATAATTTATTGGAAATATTTATGCAAATGTAGCTAAGGAAAATGTTTGTATCAATACATAAAAATTAACTCATTTTTCATTTGGATATGATCAATTTGTCTTTAAAAATTACATTATCCTTTTATAAGTTTCTATTTTTTATATTCTTACAAATGTAAAATTTGCCACTTTAAAGCTTTAATTTGAATATTCATTTTATTATACTAGTTTGTTTTCAAGATGACAAAATTCCTTGTTTTACAGGATACAACATTTTAATCATAATGTGCTAAAACATAAGCAGTGAGTAAAAATATTAAAAGTAGAAAATATATCTGGTAATAAAAGTCTATACTGACCATTACAGTAGTTTTTCCTGCCCCTCCAGCTTATAATATACTGTATTAAAATTCTTATTGGTTATTACTGGCAATTTTTATACTTATATAATTAAGATCTTGTGTTAATTTTATGTAACTACAATTTACATTTCATTTCAAGATTCTGTATAGAAGATAAATTTTATTAAACCTCTAGTCCCTTGATTTCAACTCATTATAAATGTACCATATACAATTACTTTAGCATTTAACAACAGCCATTTTTAATGATTTTATACTATTTAATTTTTATTATATTTAATATAATTTCTTTATTTAATCTTTGGGAATTTCACATCATGCACCCCAATTCCACTCACCTCCCAGTCTCTCCATATTCTCCCTTCCCCCCCACAGTGGATCCCCAAATGAAAATTTAAAAAAAAAATCAAACCAAACAAAACAACAAAGAAAAACAAAAACAAAAAGGGAACCAAACCAAAACAACAGCAAACTACCTTTTGGCTCCTCCATCTTTCCTGTGTTTCTAACACTTCTTCATTCATCCTGGTACCATTGGCAGCTGCTGTGCTATGTCCCACAATACACCCTTTGGTCCAATAAGCTTTATAAGCAAATGTACATTGCAGTGAGCCATTGGTCTGGTTCAAGGTCTCAGGTTTCTGGTACACTATCACTAGATCCTCACCAAAACTCATCTCAGATAGCCAATGTTATCCCCAAGTCAAGGTATCCTGTGGTTATCATTCCACAAGCTCAGTCCTTTCACAAGCTTCAGCAGGTCCTAGATGGGGTAGATGTTAGGATGGGCCAACCCCAGGCCCATGTATGGCCCTAGGTGGTAGTAGAGCTGGTCAGTCCAGGCTACTGTGTGGTGGGTATTGTGTTCCCTGAAATATTGTGTGTTCCCTGAAATAAACATATCTGGGGTCAGAGAACAGACAGCCACTAGAACAAAGCCAAAAATGGTGGCTAGAAAATAGGAAGAGTAAGCCCTAACAGAAGTTGGGCAGTGGTAGTACACATCTTTAATCCCAGCACTTGGGAGGCAGAGCCAGGTGGATTTCTGCGTGTTCAAGGCCACTTTAGAAATAGCTAAGCATGGTGACCCACGCCTTTAATCCCAGAAACCCAACCTTTAACCCCAGGGAGTGGGGGCAGAAAGAGAAAGGTATATAAGGTGTGAGGGCCAGGAACTAAGAAAAAAGCATGTAGTGAGTAAAGCATTCGGCTGGTTAAGCATTCCACATTTCGAGCACAGTTCAGCTGAGAGCCATTGGGATGAGGATTCAGAAGCTTCCAGCCTGAGGAAAAAGGATCACCTGAGGAACTAGCAAGGTGAGATAGCCGTGGCTTGTTCTACTTCTCTGATCTTCCAGCAATCACCCCAATAACTGGCCTTGGGTTTGGTTTCATTAATAAGAACTTTTAAGATTCCTACTACACTAGTGGGGCTGCCTCTTCAGGTGAAGAGTGGAGCCAGCTTCCCTATACCCATGCATGACATCAGGGTGAGCAGCTTAACCAACACCACCTCCCCATGACCTGTTATGAGGGTTAGGGCCATTTCTCCTTAGTGTGTGTGTGTGTGTGTGTGTGTGTGTGTGTGTGTGTGTGTGTGCAGGGGCAGCTCTCTCACAAGGGTCAGGCACAGCTCTCTTGATGCAGTATCCATTGAGGAGGGAGAGTCAGCTATCTCAGTGCCAGAGAAGGGCAGGGTTGGCTCAGTATGGCCTTCTGATTTCACCATGCATGGTTTCTATGGCCTCCTGATGTGACAGTGGCCGCAGACATCAACACAGACACCAGCTGCAGCAGGACCATGGACCCAGACATGGCCCTCAGCTGGGCAGTATCTTGGGCCCAGATGACATCCTTGCTCTGGAAGGAAGCACAGGCCACTCAGATAAAGATGGCTGTGGGAGGTGGCATAGCCCCTAGACACCAACAAGGCCACATGTTTTGGCTCTGTTGCCAGGCTTCCATGTACTTTTGGTAGCAATGCACCTCAGGTGCAGTAAGACCATGGAGTCAGACATGGTTCTCTGCAGCAGCCCAGGTCTGGATGTCACCATGGCCCCAAGCGGTGGTACAAACCACTCAGGTCAGTGGAGCTGCAGTGGTAGCATAGCCCTTGAACACCAACACAGCCCTAGACCCACGGAATCTGCATGACCCTCATGACAGGAGGAGCCATGGATATCAACATAGAACCTGGCTGCAAACCCAGTGGCGGCGGTGGCACATGCCTTTAATCCCAGTACTCAGGAGGCAGAGCCAGGCGGATCTCTATGAGTTTGGTGCCAGCTTGGTCTACAGCACAAGATCCAGGACAGGCACACCAAAACAACACCACAGAGAAACCCTGTCTCAAAAAAAAAAAAAAAAAAGAAAGAAAGAAAGAAAGAAAGAAAAGAGAAGAAAAGAAGAAAAGAACCTGGCTGCAGTGGAGCCGCAGACCAGACATGGCCCCCAAATGCAGCCCTGGCCTGGACATCACCATGGCATCAGATAGCAGTACATGCCACTTAGATCTGTATATTCCCAGATGCAGCATAGCCCATATATCCCCAATATAGTCCCAGGTGTCCGATGAGACCCCGGGCAAACTTACAGCCCTTGGTTGCAATAGAACCCACAGACATCCTCAGACTCTGGCTGCTGTAGGGCCACACACTCAAACATAGCCCTTGGCTATGGCTCTGGGTGGCAGCACAAGCCACCAAGATCAGTGTGGTTAATATGGTGGCACAGTTCTTGGACACCTGTATGGCCACTGGTGGCACCCCGAGACGCTGGGCATCCTTGTGGCCAACAGTATATATACTAGTTATTTGTTTAAATTGTTTATTTCTAAGGAAATTCCAAAGTTAATTAAGTTTTTGTGATTTAAAAATGGACCAATATAGAGCCAATGATGACATTTTTGAACATTTTTTTGCATATTTGTTTCATTTTATCTTACTTTATAATGGTTTGCCATATTCCATAAGATCTGATACATATATTAATGACCTTTTTGAAGATATGCGAACCTCATGGGCAATCAGTTAAACCCGTTGTCTATCTTCTGCCTTGGTGAGGCCATTTGTTGCTGTTGTAATAAGCTCTGGCCCCTCTTCTAGACAAGGGCAGCCATGATTTTAACACTTTTGTCGTGCAGATCACTCTTTACATCTTTTCAGGGTGAGTTTTCTCTTTCTTGCAGTGAACACTTTATATGTGGTATAATTAATTGCCAAAGAAAACAAACAAGGTAAATATTGATGTTGCTCTGATTACTGTTTTTCTCTTCTTTTCTGCCCTTAGGTTTGTTAAATTTTCAGGTAAGTATATTATTTCAAGGAAAAAGTTATTTCTTTGAAAAATTATAATCACATATCAAGTGAAGAATCCTGTTGAAGGTGAAAGTCTGTACTTTTATTCATAACATGGCTTTTCTTTCCAAGTACTGCTTCTTCTAGTCCTCATATGTAGACCATGTGAGAGTGTGTGTTAGCATATGTTTTACACATCAATTTTTATATCGTATTGGGGAGTTGGTTGAATATTATACTGTGTATGAAGATTTTAAATATTAAATGTGTTTTAAATAAATAGTACAAATATTTAACCATTATAATTTTAACATTTTGATACTTTATGTGTTATTTATTACATGTTCTTAATTTGTTAGACTTTTTGTCATAGAGAACTTATGAGTTCAACTCTGACTTAAACACTGCATATCTGGATAAGAAAAATGTACATACAGACTATAGTAACACAAGTTGGTGTTGGTGCAGAATTTCATCATGGACTATAAATGCAATCCATTTTGTGATTTTTGTCTGAGGCTTCATTTCCTATAATGGAGGCTCTCAGCTCCCTGTGTACCCATGTTCTGTCTTTATCATTTACAAGGAATTCCTCTTTTAGGACATGCATGCTTTGCTGACTCATTTGTCTTAGTTAGCTCCTGGGCCAAGTGTCACCTTTTTCTTGAGAACTTCACTTCCACATTGTTGGAACTTAATGACGCACTTCAGTTTCGTGTTGAGTATGCATAGTGTCATGGTTATTGTCCTAATAATATGAATTAAAATTTTTAGACCTCATTTCTTTTCTCAGTCCAATCCTGAAGATTACTCCCTTCACTAACATGGTGACTTTCTGTTGTGGCTCTCTGAGGACCTAATCTGAAACAAAAGAAATAGACTACAAGTTACTGCCAAATGCAAATATTTAATTTTTAGACCCAATTGTAGTTTTCATTTAAATGTACTCATGATCGGTTATGTTGAGTGTTGTTTCACAAACCAGTTAGTTGTTAAATATTCTTCATAGTGAAATGCCTGTTAAGTTCTTTCATCTAGTTTTAAACTGATTGTTTTAAGTATTGAGAGCTTTGCATATATTTTTTAATCTAAAATATGTTTTAAGTGTCTATCTTTATATATAAGTCCTCACTTGACCCTTAAAGTTCTAATTAAATGTTTACTTTCTATGTTGCCTATCTCCCTCAGATGCTCTTCAGCTGTTGGTCAGTTCCTCAGAACATTGGGAAATCAATCTACCTCAATACCCAGGTATACCACTCTTGGGCAAAATCCTACAGGATGCTCCATCTTCCCCCAAGCACAGTTGCTCAGCCATGCTCATTGTTGCTTTATTTATAATAAACTTTGTCAGAAACTATAAACAAATTAGATGCTCCTCAACCAAAGAACAGATAAAGAAAATGTGGTACATTTACACAATGTAGTATTTATTACTCATTGTTTAGAAAATGACTTCATGAAATTTGCAGGCAAATGGATACAACTAGAAAAAAATCATCCTGAGTGAGGTAACCCAGACCCAGAAAGACAAATATAGTTTGTATTCACTTATGAATAGATATTAGTTATTAAGTAAATGATAATTAAGCTACAACCCACAGACTCAAAGAGGTTAGAAGAAAAAGGGCGTGGTGAGGATGGCACATGGTTCTCCCTGACAAGTGCAACTAGAATAGAATTTTCAGGTAGACTAGGGGAGTGAGGGGATAGGAGCAGGAGAGATCATGAGATCAGTAGGGTGGAGGGAAGTATGGATGGAAAGAGTGTGAGGACTGATAGTTGGAATTGGAGGGCATTTGGAGGTAGTATGGAAATTTGCTATAGTAGAAACTTCTTGAAATCTATAAGGGTGACCCTAGTGAGAACTCCTAGTAATGGTCTGAACCCACATCTTTTGGAGTTAGGGGAGATTTTCAGTGGTGGGACTGGGTTGTGTTCAGTTGATTTGTTGGCACGGGAGTTTTTATGGAGATCTCTAAACAACCTAAGCTGATGATAGGATTGTCAGTCTCTAAAAACTGATGGTGGGGGACAAATTGCTGAGAACAATATCCACACGGCTCATGGAACTAAGAGAGGTTGAATTGGTGCCTACATGTAGCCTTCATTCCTATGCTCTAGATTCTTTGACAAGGGAAGGTCTGCTGCAAGCTATGTAAAGAGAAACCTGAATACCAACACAATCCCAAAACACTGGACCTAAAATTGGTCCTGTCTGCAAGATGTTCTAGGACAGATGTGGCAAAACACTTGTGGGAGCAGCCAATCAATGTTGGGCTTAACTTGTGGCCTACTCTATGAGAGGTAGCCCATGCCCTACACTTCCAAGACAGGAAATGGAGACTGAATATCCTAGATACCTGTAGTAAAACTAAACACTGCTTGCCAATAAATAAGTAAACAAACAAACAAACAAAAACCAATGGAGAGGCTTCCTCAGGCAGCAGATGGGAGGGAGTGCAAAGACCCACAGACCGACATTATGCAGAGAGAGTCTAAATTGGATGTCTCCATCAGATCCCTCCTGCTATAGTTCTGGGAACTCTGGAACTGGGGGATGAAAGACTGTAGGAGTCAGAGGAGATGGAAGACACCAGGAGAACATGATCCATTGAATCAACCAAGCAGGGCTGATATGGGGTCATAGAGATTGAAGTATCAAGCATGAGGCCTACATGGATCTCCATAAGGTCCTTTGCATATAGGTTATAGCTGTTAGGTTGGTGTTATTGTGGGACTCATAACAGTAGGAGTGGGTGTGTCTCTGACTCTTTTGCCTGATCTTGGGGCTCTTTTCCTCCTATTGGGTGGCAATGTCCAGCCTTGATATGAGGGGTTTTGCCTTGTCTTATTGTATTTCATTTTGTCATGTTTGATGGTTGCCTCTTAGATGCCTGCCCTATTCTAAAGGAAAAAGGAGGAAGAGTGGATCTGCTGAAAAAGGAAAGTGGAGGAGGAATGGAGGGAGGGGAAGTTGTGGTAGAGGTGAATTGTAAGAGACAATAATTGGTTTTTAGTAACAATAAAATACTCTCTAATCTGTTATAAAATAAAAAGGAAATCTTTCTTTAGTGGTGGGGATTATTATTGCATTTTAGACTCTAAGATTATCTATAATCTAAAATTTATACAGTGTTGGACAATTATTAAGATTTAATAACATTTTGTATGAGAATGGAAGTGATATTCTTTCCTCTTTTCTGCCTCCTCAACAAAAGCCTTAAATAGCTTCTTTTCTGTTTTACGTCATTACTGGGTATTATCACAAGTATTTGTATTCTCTTTCTTGTGTGAGAGATAAGTGCACCATTGTTTAACAATATATGACAACTCTTCATGTTGAATCCTCAGTTTCTGGGGATGTCTTTTTGTATGCTGTGAAAATGTGTTACTATGATTGATGGATAAATAAAACGCTGATTGGCTAGTAGCCAGGCAGGAAGTAGAGTATAGGCGGGATAAGGAGAGAGGAGAAGTCTGGGGAATGGAAGGCTGAGTCAGAAGACACTGCCAGTCCTGAGAAGCAAGATATAAAGTACTGGTAAGCCACAAGCCATGTGGCAACTTATAGATTAATAGAAATGGGTTAATTTAAGATATAAGAACTAGTTAGCAAGAAGCCTGCCATGGCCATACAGTAATAGAAGTCTCTGTGTTTTTACTTGGATCTGAGAAGCTGTAGGAGCTGGTTGGACACAGGAATACATCAGTTACACTCAGTTATTTACATCAAACTGCAGCCATATTAGAGTACTTTAAGCAGGATGTTATGGAACCAACATATATGCACAAAACATAATATTTCTAAAACAATATGTGATGCTCATTATTTGAGCTACTTTTTTACTAATATTAGCTATAAAATATGAGTATATTAAACAGAAAAGTATAATTAAACATCAAATAACTTACAAAACTAAACAAATTCATCAATCTAAATATTCAACAAATATATCTACTATCTAATGTGTCTTACACACCAAGGAATATGGTTGATTTACAGGAGTATACATTGTTTCATATTTGTGATTATAAAAGAGTTAAATAAAATATATGCAATTTAATTATTTAAGAAGGGAGTTATAGAAGTTTTAGGGGCTTTGGAGTCTCAGTGCAAAGACGATTTATTGCCCCAGATGGAACAAGTGAGGCTGGGCTGCCTTTGGATCAGACAGAGAGTACAGCAACTTTTCTGCAGGAGTGATTTTTCAGGAGAAAATGGAAAGCCTGGGCTAATGTAGGTTAATAAGTCCTGTTCATATGTGTTAGCCAGTGCAGCCAAATAATGAATTTTGACTGCCTGCAGAATCTTGGTGTTTTTATAGCTAGACTTTAAGTCAGGCATAAGGAAGTGGCCAAATAAAGGAACAGACCTTGGGGGACAGCTTCCAGAATAAAATTGAAAGGTTTAGCAAGGTAGGGGGAAGGACAAGACTTGACACCACCATGTTTGCAGGGTTTGAGTCTGTTAGAGAGCCCTTCATAAGGGATGAAGATATGAGAAACAAAAAGGAGTTCACTGTAAATCAACTATATCAGGTATAAGGAGATGGTTCATCTGGTAAAATGTCAATCACATGCACATGAAGAACTGCCTGAGTTCTAATAGCAAGTATTCACATAAATATTTGGGTGAAAAATTCTTTATTTCCTAACTAGATAGACAGTAAAAGGACGTATAGTTAGATGGGTAGCTGGAGGAAGATTTGGGAGGAGTTAGGGGAGAGGAACTGTGAGCAGAATATATTGTTTGAAAAGTGTTGTTTTTAATAAAAAGAAAATATGGATACAGTGGTACTCATGTGTAACTGCAGTAAAAGATGAATAGGGAAAAGGCAGGGCCCTGGAGCTCATTAGCCAGCCAATCTACCTGAGCTGGTAAAATCCCTAATCAGTGAGAGATCCTTTCTAAAAATAATAATGAAATAAAATAAATGATAAGATTGAGGGGGAATATGGAAGGTATAGTGTCCAACTTTGGCCTGCACATCTATTCATATATATATATGAAAACATATACATAATCCCATACACATACATAGAAAGAAAGTCTTGAGTGTATCCACAACACATAGAAGAAAAACATAGAGATATGTATACAAAATAAATATTAATAGTATTCAGAAAACATTTTTTGAAGATATGAGAAAATGGTCTTTGATGGAAAATTTAAATGCAATGAGGTTAATAACAAGTTGAGATGGCAGACACAGCTAGGCAGGGTATTTCTTGGGTTTCCAGAGGTTATGGAAAGAACAGAATATTTGGTATGTGTTCCTTTTGAGTAAGGTGATATTCTCTTGTCTAAATATAGTTGTTTACTCACTGAGAAATATCTCCTACCTTTCCATTCTCTTAAACCTCTGGTAATCCCTATCATTCATTCTTCATTTAAATACTTTCAGATTGAAGCAGTAAAATCGTATGTATTAGTTGATGTGTGCCCAGTTTAATTAAGTTAACATAAGCTACTCTCTCTTCTCATAAGTTGCCACAAATAAGATTTTTCATTTTATTATTTATCATTTATCAATGAACAATATCCCAAATATAGATAAAAATCTAAAGGCAGTGGTGCTTATGAGTAAGTACAGTGCTTGGCAAATGGAGATATACAGATCCCTGAATTCATTGGGCGAGCAAATCTACCTGAGCTGGTGGAATCCATAATCAGTGAAAGATACGGTGACTATGTATGGAACAGAGAGGAAATTCTATATCATATAGAGCAGTTAATTGCAAATTTTTGCAATGTTTATGATCCACATTGAATGTATTATTTCACACTCCAATCCAACTTTTCATGTGCCCTAAATTCTTGTTTTTACATTTTTGTGGTCCTGAAGTACGAATACATGGCATTGTACAGTTAATAAAAGTACCGTACCAGTGAGATTCATACTTGTCTTTCTGGAGTAGTTATTTGTTTCTTTTATTGTTTCACTGTTTAATATATTTGTTTTTAGAGGAAAATAGCTAATTAAAATTATTATGTGTCTAGTGCTTTGAATTTTAAGCACAGGTAAATGTGCTGAGGATACTTCAGGAGTAGAACACATATCATTTATATAAGAAGTCCTTGGTTCAATTAGAGTGTTTGGAAATGCTCTTCAAAAAGAATTATGACCATTCAAAAATTTCCTTAAAAAGCAAGATTAAGAGTATTTCTTTTATTATTATTATTATTATTATTATTATTATTATTATATTTGTGTTTTAATTTTACACATCAGCCATGGGGTCCCCTGTCCTCCCCCCTCCCGCCCCTAACCCCCACCTTCCACCAAGCCCCTCCCCTCCATTCCCATCTCCTCCAGGGCCAAGATTCCTCTGGGAAGTCATTTAAACCTGGTGGATTCAGGACAGGCAGGTCCAGTCCCCTCCTTCCAGACTGAGCAAAGTGTCCCTGTGTAAGCCCAAGGTTCTCAACAGCCAGCTCATGCACTAAGGACAGGTCCAGGTCCCACAGCCTGGATGTCTCCCAAACAGTTCAAGCTATTCAATTGTCTTACTTATCCAGAGGGCCTGATCCAGCTGGGGGCTCCACAGCCTTTAGTTCATAATTCATGTGCTTCCATTCATTTGGCTATTTGTCCCTGTGCTTTTAAGAGTGTTTCAACATTATTAATTCAGATAGACAACTGTAGAAAAATAGCATAAAACAGTTTATGTATATTAAATATCTTTTTGTTTCTTTGTTCATTCTTGCTTCTTTTGCCAAAGATAACACAGTTCAAATTACTATAGAAATAACAAAATGACATACCTTGTTCTGTTTGTCAAATCTGTCACTTTCTTAGCTGTTGTCATTTCACAGTTCAATAAAACCACTCTCAATACTCACACAAGTGGTAGCATCTGGAAGCTTGTGTAGTCGGGTCTCAGTCTTCATCCGCAATTGTGACTTGTGTTGGCATTAGACATCTCCTTTGACTAATGTCTTGCAAAGCTCACTTATGCTTTACTGGAAAACCTGTCAGTTTTTATCCCTGACTATGCAATCTAAGGACCCTCAAGCTCTCCTCCTCTAAAGTTGCCTTCTTCAGTGATTAACAGTGTCATTGAAGTTCTTCTGATTGAATATGCCTTATTTCTAGAAAACTTCCATTCATATTTCCCTGTAATTGGTGGGAAAGAATTAGTAAAGTGTAAAGATACCTCTGCTGTCTACTCTGTCTCCAACTCACATGAGTTGCACAAATGTGATTGGAGCAACCCCAAAAGCACACTACCTGGAGTGCCAGAGCACCTTGGGTGTCCTTATTATCAGTCTCCTTTTGTTTACCAAAAATAGGGTATCTCTCCTTATCCTAGCATTTAGGTTTAAAGCCAACAAGCCCCATGGAATCTCCAGTATTCTCTCACCATACTATTGCGATGACAGTTTTGCCAGGAGCAGGACCCATTGCTCTGTTTTTTATGTAAGTGCCAGAAACTGAGCACACCAATCACACCTCCTGACTGAAACATAAGAGCAAGCCCTCTTAACAATCACTATTGTGGATTATTACCCCAAATTATTGTAAAGTACTAGTCCCCTTTAAAGAGACTGATAGAAAGGTTCATATTGACTTTAGAAGCAAGAAACTTTTGTTCAACCTGTTGCAGAGACATTGACTTCTTTTGACAACAAATTTAAGCACAGCAAGCATCATAAACATAGAGCTGATGAAAAGGACTCAGAATAAAGGATTCTGAAAATGTTTGTTAGGAAATTCTTCCTCATAGTAGCTCCTTAGGCAGTCACTTCTATGGGAGGTTGAGCCAGTCATAGTAAAAGAAATAGTAGCCTCCACCTCGGGGTTCCCTTTCTGCCCTCACAGTGTGCTCCCCACTGAATGAACTATCCAGCCACTGAACCGTGTCAAAGCAATGGATGTGGTAATAGGAATTCACTGGTATGAATGAGGTTAACAACTGGGGAGGAGGCATTTTATTCCATACTGTATTCCAGAACCCTCACATCTCGGTGCTGTGAAGCTCCACAGAAATAGTGCCTGTCCGTGGAGAGCTAATGGCTTCGTCATGAAGTTAATACACTGTGCTTCAGTAACCTTGGAACTCATTTCTGGAGTCACATTAATCTAACTTTCTTTCTTCGTGTTTTGTTTTCCTCCCTGAACGGTTTTCTTATTCCCGAAGACTTCCAGCTGAGTGGAGAGCATTTCAGCTGCTTCTTAGGCTATTTCTAATCAGTGGTAACACTTTTGTTTTCAGACACTTTTTTTTTGCATTTCAATTTTTAATATACAAAGAAGCAACTTGTGAAGGAAACAGTGTTTTCAAAACATCAAAGCTCTGTGCTAATACTGATGCCTCATGATCCCATCTCTCACCATTGCCTACCGCTCAACCGCTCAGTGTCTCAGGGGGAAGTTTCCTTTCTGCCATTTCTTTCTTGTATTTTTACTCTTTTTAAAAAATGTTTTGGGGCTGGAGAGATGGCTCGGTGGTTAAGAGCACTGGCTGCTCTTCGAGAGGACCCAGGTTCAATTCCCAGAATCCACATGGCAGCTGATCAGAAAGGAGCAAAGCTACACAGAGAAAACCTGTCTCCAAAAACAAAAACAAAAACAAAAACAAAAACAAAAGATGTTTTAAGGAAGTTGAATGAAGCATCACAGCCAGGCAATTATACATATGTCTAGTAACTCATCTATGTACATATTTGTCTAAAAAAAATATCCACCTACTTTCCTACCAACAATCTATCTATCCAGTTGCTTACTCTCTCTGCATGTTCCATGTCATGTCATCTCTTAAGTCTTGTTGAAGCAAGGCAACCATGAGTTCACTTCTACAGCCTCATCTAATGGACTCTTGGATGCCCCACACAGTGACTCCTCTACCATCCATTGCCTGATATTTACTTGTCAATTTACTTGGGATATTTTTAGGTGCACAGATCCTTACATATCATAAACCACAGAGATGCTTGAGGTCTGAGAAATAAATAAGATATAAGCATTTGAGGATAGTCTAACTTATATATAACAAAAAAGCTCAAGTTAAAACAATTGACAAGCTATCCATTTTTTTTTTTTTTTTTTTTGGTATGGAGGCTTCTTTTTCAAAGCAAAAATATGGGAAAAGGATAAAAAAAATGTTTGATTGTTTGACAATCAATAGCTGGAATTTTAAAACAGCTGTTTTCATTGTGCACCATGCCTAGAAGAGATTGCCTGGATATATGGAAAGAAATAAGGCACGAACCCCTCATTCGATGTTCTTCCTCAAGTAAGAGTGACAGACTAAGACAATTCCTAATAATAAGTGTAAGTACAAATTCAGGGATCTCATGTTATGGAAAAGAAGTCAAGGGAATTTGGTTTTTTTACTGCAAATAATTTAGAAGGAACTTCTTCAAAGATAAAATTACATTTGCTTAGCTATTTGAACAGAGGCACTGAGGTAAATAATGAGGATCCAAAAGCAATCAACTTCTTACATTAAGACTACTTAACCAACAATGACAATATGTAACACTGGAGGTATAGAACAGGAGAACTCTGCAGTTTAGAGAGGCGTAACATAAATACAATCAATGTTAATCCCATGGCAAATCAGATTATATGTGCTGAATTCCTTTTAATCAACTTAACACAAGCTAGTGTCATTTGTGAAGAAAGAACAACTGAAGAGCATAACTGCATCTGACTGGTGAATAGTCTGTAGGTTAGTTGGTATGCATTGTCCTTAATTAGTGATTGCTATGGAAGAGTCCAGCTCACAGCTGGTAGTGCCAGGCCTACCTAGGAAGTGGTTCTCAAGTAGCTACTAAAATTGGGAAATCTAAAGGGAGCAAACCTCTAAGCAGCACTCCTCCGTAGTCTCTTTTTCATTTTCTTACTCCAGGTTCCTGCTTTGATTCCTATGATGATGTGGTGTAACATTTAAGTGAAATAAACCCTTTCCTCCCCTGGTTGCTTTTGATCATAGTCTTTCTTACAGCCTTAAAACTAAGTGCAGGACAAAAAGAGAATATTTCTGACAAGTGTCATAGTTAATTTTAAGATCATTCTTAAAACTAAAGATACAATCTATACATTAACCCAACGGGATGAATTAGAAAATATAGTTGTCCTTCACATTTGCATGTCTTAAAATCTATACTTATTTTTGGATTAGCATGATAAGAAAAGCAAGTTCGCTAGGGATTTGGACATTCCTCTGTAATTTCATTACTATGGTAATTCTTTAAGAATGGAGATGAGTTTGGGTGAAAAGTGAATTTATCTGCCAAAATTCTTACATCAAAATGGTAAGAATATTTAATAACATCCTTTGTGACACAGTTTTAGAGTTTAAAATGTGTTTTTATATTTAATATTGCTAATTGTGCCAATGATGTTATAATTTTGCTACATACAAGTATATTCTCCTTAATTTTTATATTTACATACTGCACTTTATGCCATTTGTATATTAGTAATGAAATATTACTTACTAAAGACATAGTAAAAGGTCAATACTTTGCAACAGACATTACAAGCTGTACAGTGTCACTGGTATCACTCTGTAAAAAACAATAGCAAAATTCAAACTAATTTTATTTGGTCAGCAGATGGCAGTGGAGATGAGAACACCTTCCTGCTTGTTAACTATCAGATTGGAAGACTGAGTGTTGACAGGTAAGTTGTTTTTGTTCATAATTCTGAAATTGAGAAGTTGATCTGAAAGCTATGTTTGCTATCTTGGAAGTCTGAATTTAAAAATTTGTGAAGCACACCCCTCAGAGCTATGCTTATAAGCTTTTCACCCACATTCTTTAATTTCACAGCCTGCTGTCCTCCCTCCCTCCCTCCCTCCCTTCCTTCCTTCTTTCTTTCCTTCCTTCCTTCCTTCCTCCCTCTGTGCCTTCTCCCCTCCCTTTCCCCCTTTCTTCTTTCCTTCCTTCTTCTCTCTTTTCTCCCTGCTCTCTTATATTGGATCTTCCTACATTTTCTTTCTGTTTCTTTCTCTTTTCCCCCTTAAAGCCACTATAGAAAAGTTACTTAGTGAGTTTAGAAACATGGGCAAAGAATCTAAATATTAGCCTTACAAAACAAAATAGCTTTACTAGAAGTCATCTACTAGACTTCAAGTAGAAAATAATTTTACTGTTAAAATAATGCTTTGAAAAAATAAAATAATGCATTAAAATAAATGAGATTGCTGGGCAGTGGTGGTGCATGCCTTTAATCCCAGCACTCACTCTGGAGGCAGAGTTAGGCAGATCTCCGTGAGTTTGAGGCCAGCCTGGTCTACAGAGTGAGATTCTGGACAGGCACCAAAACTATGAAGAGAAACCCCCGTCTCGAAAAAAACAAAGTAAATAAATAAGTAATAAATAAATAAATAAATAAGTAAATAAATAATGCAAGAGATTATTTCAATAATACATCACCTATAATTTTTAGTATGTAAATCAGAGGGTTTTCCTCTTCTTGTTTTTGTCTGTTTGTTTACTGATTTCAACAATTTAAATCAGGAATTCACATTTAAAATGTTGAAGATGCTTGGATTTCAAGTGCTATGAAGTGGATTTACAGAGTTAACTTATAAATCTTTGCAATATATTTCTATTTCCAGGTTTCAATTTATTTATTTACATGTCTAAAATTAAACTTATTTGCTGTGGATATCGCTCTGTGTAAATAAAGTTCTGATTGGGCAGTGGCCAGGCAGGAAGTATAGGCGGGACAAGAGAGAAGAGAATTCTGGGAGGTGAAAGGCTGGGTGGGGAGAGACACCGCCAGCCGCCCCCATGAGAAGCAACATGTAAAGACACTGGTAAGCCACAAGCCATGTGGCAAAGTATAGATTAACAGAAATGGGTTAATTTAAGATAAAAAAAAAAAAAGTAGATAACAAACAGCCTGCCACGCCCATACAGTTTATAAGCAATATAAGTTTCTATGTGCTTTCTTGGTTGGGTCTGAGCAACTATGGGACTGGCGGGTAAGAGAGATTTGTCCTGACTGGGCCAGGCAGGAAAACTCTAACTACACTTATTAAAAAGGAAATTTTAGTTTATACTCTCCAAGGCTTGCTTTAAAATAAAATTCTCCTATGTTATTGAGCTATTTTATTTTGTCATTGATATTTCATAGCTATGATCCAATGTTAAGTAATATTCATGATAAGGAAAATAACATTCAAAAACCTAAGAAAAATTTCTTCTGTAAAATGAGTGTTTTAATTAAATACTAATTAGTGTTCATCAATATAACTGATTGTAATTTTTTGAGAATATTTAAGTATATACCTTTATGTTTCTTAAGATGTCAAATTAAATGACCATGTCTTTATAAAGATGCTATAAATCTTCAGTCCAATGTTTATGCCTACTCTATTTTAAAGAGTCGACTTTCTTTATGTGCATTTTCAAGTTTCTATGTAGTGATATATTGTGTCCCCCAAAATAATGTGCATCCTAATAAAGCTTATCTCAAGATCAGAGGAAAAAGCCTGCTACTATATTAAACATAGAAGTCAGGTAATGGTAGCACACGACTTTAATCCTGGCATTCAGGAGGCAGAGATCCATACAGATCTCTGTGAGTTCAAAGCCACACTGGGGAACAGAGCCAGGCATGGTGACACATGCCTTTAATCAAAGCACTAACCATAGAGGTCTAGAGATCTGTACAGACAGACAGGAAGTGATATAGCTAGGTAGAGAGAGGAAATGAGATGCAGAGTAGAAAGGCATATAATCATAGGTATACAGGAAGTAGGTCTCTTTGGCTGAGGATTTCCAAGTGGTAAGAAAGTTTATGGATTCTTTCTGCTTTTCTGATCTCTCAGTTTTTACCCAATATCTGGCTCCGAGTTTTTTTTTTTATTAATAAGACCTTTTAGCAATTCGTCTTACAAGTCTACCTATGGAATCCCAGTTACTCTTTGAAGTGGTGTAGTAACATACTGCCTGGTCAGTCTTTACCTACTTACCTTCTAGGAAACAGTTCTGAGTGAATCTTCTGTGACATAGCCATAAACAACCATAGAGTCATGTCCATATGATCCAAATCTGTGCAATACTCTGAGCTCAATGCCTGCTGAAAACCTGAACACATCCTAAAATCTCGAGAAAAGGAGAAATGAGTTACACAAGCTTTAAAAAAATAAATAAAGGCCAGGTGGTGGTGGCGCATGCCTTTAATCCCAGCACTCGGAAGGCAGAGCCAGGCAGATCTTTGTGAGTTCGAGGCCAGCCTGGGCTACCAAGTGAGTTCCAGGAAAGGTGCAAAGCTACACAGAGAAATCCTGTCTCAAAAAAACAAAAAAAAAAAAAAAAAAAAATGAAATAAAGATTAAGTAGTAGTCCACTATCATCACTTTTGCTGAAATTGAACATTCAATGAAGCATATTTTTTTTTGTTGTTGTTGTTTGTTTGTTTGTTTTTTTTTGGGGGGTGTTCTTGTTGGTTTGGGTGTGAGTATTTAATAGATTCACCTAACATTTCATGACAGTTATATCTTGAAATCGTGAGTTAGGCATTGAAGCTTAAGATATTTATAAAGTCAGATAGTGGCTTATACTTTAGGGAATAAGAACACACTGAGAGGCTCTAAAGTCCAAATGACTAGGAACTGACAGAACAAGAGGGCTGATTTGGACTGTAGTGGAGGGGTACCTCACAGGCATCCCAGGAGAATCTTGATGAGATAGCATATAGGGGTTGTATGATCAAACAGGAGAGAATTTAGTTCTATGGAGGTTTTATAATAGACAATTGACAATAATGGATAGATACAATGATACAAAGATATCTAATTTGAAGTTTCACCCAATTGATTTGCACTGGAAAAAAAAGGAATATGCAATACATTTTCCTGTATACCTATGATTATATGCCTTTCTACTCTGCATCTAGAAAAAAAACATTGTTTCTAGGAATGTCTTGCCTACAAATCCTTTTCAAATGACCTTGCTTACCACAATTAAAACATCTGAGAGTTTAAAAAACTTTAAAAATTACTTCTCCTATCAGAATAGCATAATAAATGTGAGATCAGCTGTATTTCTAATCCAGACATCTACTGGTGCTGTTCTTGCCTTTAAAGAACTAATCATCCTTTTGCATTCTGAATTAGCATTTCCAAAAGCCAAATATTCTATTAATATTTGTCTGATTTCAGTATCTGATACTATTCTTATTAGAGCTGAAGTCAATATTAGCAAAAAATATTAGTGGATGTTTGTTTCTATTGGGTTTTGTATAATTTAAAAAATGACTCAGACCTCTTTCCTGATTTATTAACCTTGTTACAAGCATTTAAAACTGCTAAGTGACATAGCACCAAAGTGTGATTATAAAATTCAAGGTGCTTTTGTAATTCAGAATATTGACATTCACCTAGAAAATTATTTTTGGAAATAATAATACCACTAGCCCTATTTCATTTTTCTGTGCCCCAGCTTTCTCTTTCCACCATGATTACCATTGTAACTGGGGATCAGCTTCCTTAAATCTCCTCAAATCTAATATTTCTATAGTATTCCATTTATCTTCTTGATAATCTTGTGGGTGCCTATTCTCTCCCTGTCATTCCCTTATAATAACTGGATAAACTAAGGTTGTTTCTTTACCCTTTTGTACCCCTCTTCAGTTTTATCATGCAATGGTATAGTAGATTCTGGTCTAAATTCCTCTGTGTGTGCATGAGTATTTTTCTTATTTTCATTATAATTCTGAGGCTTAAATTTTATCAGTCCAGTTTTCATATTTGGCACAAAAACATTATGGCTATTGAGGATAAAATATGGATTTCCTAACTGATAATAATTATAATTGGTGTTATGTGGATTGCAGTTGTTATTTATCTTTTTCATTTTCTGCTTTTATTTTCAATCCATCTAAAGTAGCATTATACAGAGTTCTAAAGCCTTGTATTAAGGTATTTCCCAGCCTTAATGTGGAAACATTTTTTTTTTCCTTTTAGTATTACTTTACTCTCCTTTTTTTTTTTTTTTTTTTTTGGTTTTTCGAGACAGGATTTCTCTGTGTAGCTTTGCGCCTTTCCTGGAACTCACTTGGTAGACCAGATTGGCCTCGAACTCACCAAGATCTGCCTGGCTCTGCCTCCCGAGTGCTGGGATTTAAGGTGTGTGCCACCACAGCCTGGCTACTTTACTCTCCTTAAGGACTTCTCAGATGTTTTACCAATTTGGTGACTTCTCAGTTTGTCTGCTGTTGGCATATTTTCTCTGTCCCTGTGGCTGTTGCCCCATGTAGGGCTCAAAATGTTGCCTTTATAAGTAAGTTTTTATCCTTTTATTTTATCAATAAGGAGTTGGAAGCCAGATGCTAGGGTGAAACCTGCTAGCTCAGAGAGGCAGAGAAAGTACCCAGCCAACTCCTCTTCTGCCATGATCCCAGAAAGAGACGTATCCCTTACACAGTCTCAAAGAAGACACCTCCAATTGGATTTCTCTTCTGTCTTCTTCCTGTACATCTCTCTGTTCTGTCCATCCTTCTTACTTCCTCTTACTCTCTGTGTTTTTTTTTTTTTTTTCTGTCAAATGATCACTTGCTCTATCTCTTGACTATAGTTGTCTTTACTTAATCCCATTCATAATATTCAAGCAGAAAGCTTTTGGATTAAATGTATACCCTAGGGCTGATCCACACCACAAACAGGAAACAGATTTTTCCACTAAATAACACACTATTGAGGTTCACTGTGTGATCAGATATCCTACATCACATATGTTCTTCCAAGGATAGTATGGTATAAAATATTCCTTATGACATAGAAATACAAAAAGCCATAGAAAATACATCTGAAAAGACTTCTCTGTTTATTTTCAATAAACTGACCTGTTTTATCTATGTGAATGAACCTCTATAAATTATTTTAGGCATGATAACCCATTAGTTTTATATTTCTACAAATCTTTAAATTAATATATTATTTTTAATTATAACATTTTCAAACAAAAGAAAGTTTGTCTGCTCCTTTTCTTTCTCATGTCCATGACCTCCCTACTTGAACACTTTCACATACCATCTATAAACTTTAATTTAATTAAATAGGTTAAGCGTGATATTTCACCATTGCAAGGATGGGATGTAACACACTCTCAGACCTTAGCACAATTAATTCCATGTTAGAGGCACCATTTTGGCTGTAGAATCCAGCCTGAAAGCCCCAACACCTTCCAAAGCAAGAACAAAGACATGTTCTATCAAAGATCTAGTCCATAGTTCTAGCAAAGTGCTAACATGTAATAACCTGTATTTTAGATTTTGTAGCTCCGTTTAAAAAAATCTCTTAATAAAAAAAGAAAAAAAGAAGTAGCTATGGAGGGCATCTTCATCTTGTGTCTTATGTTGTCTTTATTTTTCGCATCAAATAGAATGTTAGCCACAGTCATTTTTAGACATCTCTTATGAGATTGAAGAGGGTCCTCTCTAGTTTGCGAAGTGTTTTGTACTTAGGAAAGGGTGTTGCATTTTTGACAAATTTTTCTGTGTTTATTGAGACGATCATGCATTTTTGTTATTAATATGACATTATATGAATTGTTTTTCATATACCAAATAAAACTCACATTCTTGTGATAAAAAAATGTTGTAGATAGGGTACAAATTTAAGGGATAGGAGTGTAAGGGTCAATTATAGTTTTCATATATGAAATTATTAATAAAAAGAGAAAATGAGAGGCAAATTAATATCTGAATAAAGATACAGATTACAATTTTATCTAAAGTTGTATAAACTAATTCTATTTTTGATGGTCAAATTTCCTATATTTGGAGAATGAAATACTATGAAAGCTGAGTGGTATCTTTTCAACATCTGTCTTTTTCCTTATTGGTAATTTCTTTTTCATAAAAATTTGTCATTTTGTAATTGAGATATGGCATCAATCAGTGCTTACAGAAGTTCGCTATCCTTTTAGAGGGAGATTCTATTTTTAATTTTATGGTCTGCCAAAATTATAGCACAGAAACTTACATGAACACAAGCAGTCAATTACTGAGCTACGTTCAAAGCCCCTGTGCACTTGGCCATCTCATTGCTTCAGAGCTATTAAATGACATAGTTCTTTAACTAATAGATGAATTATATGTATGTCCTATTCTGTTTTTAATGCCACATATTTATACATATATCACTCATAAACATGATTCATCTATTTTTTCACACATCTATATTTGGGTGTCTAGATTAATGTCTGTAATATGATTAAAATTATAAATTTCAATCTAATATATTTCCCTCTTTTTAATTTTCTCTTTCTCTTGCTGATAGTGAACATCTGAGCTTCTATAATTTCAATATATTTGCATCTTTTCTCAGTTTCTCCAGATATTCCCAATCTCCTTATGTTGCCAGCAATGTACTAGAGGTCGGTTCACTTTGTTGTCACCTTGTGTCCATGGACTCTTTATCCTAGAACTAAACCCAAGTCTCTGGCACTCACCATCCCCTTGGATTTATCAAAAAATTTTCATTATTCTACTGACAGTGTGATTTCAATGGAATTGAAATAATAAAGAAGGAAACCATTTTAATCATTATGTTTAGATAGTCATTATTTTTATATTTATAAAAGAAAGTTTTTGTTTTTAAACAAGGAACATTTACATAATAAAGGCCTAAAGCAAATAAACTTCAGTGATGAGCTGTGCTGCCCTACCTTGCCTAGAACTGTTGTACTGGGATTGTGTGTGCTTAAGTAACAAGGCAACGTTTTTCAAATGTAGCGATGACCAACTATTTTTGTCTCCCTGTCTTGCTGTGTTACAGATGACATTTTACCAAATCAATAAAATGCTGTTTAAGATAATCCCAGTAGTATGGGGTTTCTGAGAAAAGGCAGAAACCAGTGGCTTATCAGAAATAACATCTTTGAACCGTGACAGGTCATCATATATGTTCAGCAGAATGGGGGCATTTGGGTCCCAAGAGTTGCACATAAAACTCTGAGTAACTTAGAGATTGTTTTTTTTACAAAAAGGAAATGTTAGAGATGACTTGTTATCTCTTCAGTATGTACACTGAGCAAAAAAGCCAAATGACTAATGAAAGGAATGTAAGCCTATTATCATAGCAAGTTGAGTGACAGCTAAAGAGTTTTATAAAGCTTTGTAGATGTACCACTTTTAAAGTGTTAATATTGTACTCTATATGTTGATGTATGACTATTTCTTCTAAGGATTATACACATGTTCATACTATCTGTTTCTTAAGTGTCTATTTACTTATTCTTTGAGAATTCCCTATATGTATATAATGTGTTTGGCTTAAATCTGCATCCCAGTCTCTCTTTTCCAATTCCTTCTTGGTCCCTGCCACATTTTTATTCCAATGTCAGTTTTTGTTTTGTCCACTAAGACTAGTTGGTGCTGATGTATTTGTGGATATACATGAATGTAGGGCCATTCACTGGAACATCATAAACCTGTTGCTGGAGTATCACTGGTAAATGTTCCCTGTCATTTCTAGGAGAAAATCTCACATCAGCTTTCTAGGTCCTCTGACTCTTTCAGTCTTTCCAGCCACTCTTCCCTTGTGTTCCATGAAATTTAGGTGCAGAGCTGTTTGTAAATACATCATTTGGATGCCCCACAAACATGTGTTCTCTGTATTCCAACTGACTATAGTTTTCTGTAATCGGCTCTTATTGCAAAAAAACAATTATTTTTAATGAGGGATGAAAATTACACTTATTGGAAGGTATAAAGGCAAGTATTGTACTGGTTTATTAAAAGTAACAGTGGTAAGTTTTCTTCTTAGAGCCATTACTTCACTAGTGGTTGGGTGGCTGGCTAGGTACAACACATGGTTTCTCTTCTGTTGAATAGGCCTTAAATCCAAGCATAACTCTGTTGGTTACCACAATGATATTTACCCCCTTAGAGTGGCCATGCCATACTTGACATCATTGTAGTACCTATGTGTAGTACACAGGTAGGACTACCAGATAGTTGCTTCCCTTCCTTGGATAGTTGCCTAGCACTATCCCCCAAGAATACAATAAAAACTACTCCTCAGAAAGGAGTCTTGCACATCATACCTAGCTTGACAAATAACTGTTCTTACCAGTTTAGCATTATCATTCTTGTTGAGGACAATGAAAGTTGGATGTTGAAATAAAAGCCCATTCTCTATTACTTTCTTGATCTGGATTAGGCAGGAGTTTGACCATGCAGCAGCAAAATAGTCCTTCTCATTCAGCCAAAATGATACTACAAGCTATATGCCATGGCTCGAACTAAAATCTGAATATCATGTAAAAACTTTGACATTATGCTTTCTAAAACAAAAACATACTTAAAGTTGTATTATTTATTTAAATGTTATATTAAAATGTAATTGTAATAAAATAGTAGGTGTTGACATTGGGAAAAATTCAATAGTTGCATAGATTGGCAAATCGTAGCCCTGCATGATTTTTTTTTTGTTTTTGTTTTGTTTTTCAAGACAGGATTTCTCCATGTCACTTTGTGCCTTTCCTAGAACTCACTTGGTAGCCCAGGCTGGCCTTGAACTCACAGAGATCTGCCTGGCTTTGCCTCCGAGTGCTGGGATTAAAGGCTTGCTCCACCACCAGCAACATTTTAGTGTATTCTTAACAAATTGAGATTCAGACATTCTCTACCTTCTGTTCTTTGTCATTTTTGTTTACCTCTGTTTCACTTAAAATTTTGGTAACAAGGAAGATTTACTTCAGAGCTATTTTTTTTATTATTTCCTTTGCTAATGCCTCAAAAGAATTTACAGTATTTCTAGTGATATATATATATATATATATATATATATATATATATGACTTTCTTTTTTAAATATCTGTTTTCCTGTTGTCATTTTAATCACCTCCACCTTGTACATGTCATTTTCCATTAAAATAAGTGGACACAGTTTTAGACAAAGCCAACCTTCTTTGGTTTATTGCAATCAAATGGAATCAAATAATCAATGATAAAAATGGCCAGCTGATACAAAGAATTCTTGCTTTCTTGGAGATGAAGCTATAATGATTTTCTCCATAAGCATTAAAGTTATGACAAACTTCATCTTGAAAAAAATTAAGGGACATAAATGGAAAAAAAAATACCTTTTTTTCTCTACCTTTTTAATGGGTCTGTTCATATGCAAATAAATAATAATGCATATAAAAGTAATTTGAAAAAGGATGGCATTAAACACTGATAATGTTTCCAGAGGAACAAATGTACAAATATGCAAGGTTTCCAGGATGTCATAGCTAGCCAGAAACTACTCAGAACTAGTGAATTACTCTCTGTTCAAATATTAAAATCTGAGAGTTCAGAGTGCTTGTGATGTTCCAATTTAAAAGTAGGTAAGTTCCACACAGTAGAACTGATACCTAAATTTAAATTTGACAGGTAAAATAAAGAAGAGAGGGAAGAGGAGGAGGAGGAGGAGAAATTTTAAAAAAGACTCAGTTTAAAGAAAATTATTAAAAAGGATTCTCGATTTGGGAGGGCTGGGGGTGGGTGGGAGAGGAGGAGGGGGGATCTGTGGATGGTATGTGGAGTGAGTAGAAAATTTCTTAATAAAGAAAAACAATTCAGAAAAAAAAAGGATTTTCTTCATCAAGTTAGGGCCAGGCATTCATCTGAAAGAAGGGGGATTATAGAATGTAGAGAGAATAAAATACTGTACTGAGTTTGATGATAGAAATATTAATCATACTCAATCATACTATCACAGAAAATATTTATCTAAAGTGGGCCACTGTAATTTAGATAATGTTAACATTTACAAGTGTATCACTTGTCAAACTGATATCTCTTAACATTCCTGTAAACCGTATTCAAGCTTAAAAGAAGATAATAGCAAAGCTAGCTTGGGGAAGCATGATATGTCCTGTGTTCAATTGCAAACACATTCCTAAGGAGTTAGATTACTTGCCTGATATTTATTCATTTCTTTGGTATCTTGTAACTAATATATAAAAAGGTAAAATTAGTGAAATTTATCATCTTGATGTAAAGTCAATGATCTTTATATGATAATGGAATAGACACAATAACATTCGACTGAATAGGAAAAAAAAGTTCCATATAATATTATTATGCTGGATGCTTAGTCATTTTTCACCATTATAAGAACAATGAAATTTGATTGCAAAATTATTTCTAAACAGCCTTCTTACGTTTTGGTATAAAAGCTGTGAACTTCATAACTTTGTAAGGGAGATATAAAGCAAATACCAGAAGAGAAACAAAGTACTTTTACTAAGTGATACTAAGTGAAAAAAAAAACAAAAAACAATGCCAATTTCATCAATATTTCAATATCCCATTTGGCAGTGAGTGGTGTGATTGTGAAAAGAGGCTTTACAAACTAGAAAGACTAGGCTGGAGAGATGGCTCAGTGGTTAAGAGCACTGATTGTTCTTCTAGAGGTCCTGAGTTCAATTCCCAGCAACCACATGGTGGCTCACAACCATCTGTAAATAAATAAATAAATCTTTAAAAAAAAAATAGAAAGATTTATTTCAGCTCATGGTGTCAAGTACCCCCATCCATTAATACCTGGATCCTTTTTTGGGGGGAATGTTGTGAAGTGGAGATCATCATGCTATTAGCATGATATAGCCAAGTAAAGAAATTAACTCATGCAACTCTTTTCATCCACATACACATAGGGTGGGGAGGTGGCAAAATATTTCACTCAATAGCATGCTTTGCTGTACTTGACCTTCTGTTTCCACCTTAACTTGACTCTTAATAGTTCTACTACACAGAATAGCCCCATCTTGTACACCAGCCCTTCAACACGGGTCTTTAATGTCTTTTATATCCAAACTATGAAAGCACAAAAAACATTCATTTTAGTATATCATTTTAGATGTTGGTTATCATGATAACAGTCATATTGCAATGGAATAGAGGGTTTAAGAAATTTATTAGAAGAGTTATTGGCACAATGTGCAGATGGAAAGAAGTACAACTATATGGTAGTGGGTATGTGACAGTTCAGGCCTGGGCACCAGAGACAAAAGCATGGCAGGACTCTAGAGAATCAGAGCCCCTGGGGCAGAATGGGAAGTCTCTTCTTATATACATCTCTGAGGATGGTTTTGTTCCTCAGCAGGGCCAGCCAGGCTTACTGATTCCCATGCAAGAGGCAGGGAGGAGGAATGGGGAGCAGGATGTCACCCTTTTCATGTAAATTCACATGTCAAGTAAGATGTGGGACTGGCAAATCTGTTAGTCAGGGACTCACAGAAAATGTCTCAATCAAGTAATTGTCCATGCCTGTGATAGGGAGTGGTGGCTGCTACCAAGCAGCAACTTGATTCTAATATTACATTCTATGTATAGACGTGCAGGGCTGGCAAATTGATAAACAAGATAAGCATATGATTTCAGTATGGACATTGTTTTCACTTCAGTAATGAAATAGACAACATAATACTCAACTGGTCACTAAGCAAATGGCTAATTTATTAATGCAATAATGCCATAATTGAGTTCAGAGTTTGTTTTGGCTCTTAGAAAATTGGGCACTGAGTAGTGAAGTTATGCTGGCTTCAGTTAGACTCAGTCCATGCTATAGATTTATCTATACTCTCCAATACTGCATACTTCACCTCTCTTTCCTGATTTCATGGGGTAATGGCATGTTCACTGTATGAAGAATTTCATATGCACAGAATGGATCTTTCTATCTGCTTTGTTATTCAGTCCTTTTCAGATAAGTTTATTTGCCCATTACCAAGTATTCATATAAGTCATACACATTTGCAGTTTTTGCAATCTGTCCTTATACCTGTCTTCATGTTTCTTTGAAAGTGACTTATCTCTTATTGAAGAAATTCTGTCACAAATTTTCTAAGAATGTTTCTTCTAAGTCTCTGATCATTCTTTGAATTACTAGGCATAGGTCACAAATTAACATATAATACACAACTGAAGAAACATGAATGGAGACAGTTACCTGGTTTCTCAAACCTATGAGTACTTCCCTTTACCTTTGTGATTCAGAGATGTTTCCTAATGTGACTGTGGTATGGCATGCACTTTCCAGTCTTAGGACTGTATAGTGTGGCTGAAGTTGTTCATATTTAGCTGGTATCTGCATATAGTGAAGAATGATCTACAAGCTTGTCCTAGGAAAATATCCTTGGAGTCATAGTATAATTAAATAAGGAAAGGGAATACAGAAGGAATGGGAATGAGCATTTGGATCACTTGTTAATATAATTTAAGTCTCAGTATCTTTACAGTTTCTCTCAAATACTTTGGTCTTTTGATGGTACAATGATACAGTATTTCTTTCATACTGAACAATATGACATTGTAAGCTCAAAAACACCTGGATCATGATGGAAAGCTCAAGTAACAATATGATCAAGAATTTACTTACTGGTAGATACAGTAGATAATTTAAATTCTTTCTCCCTTATCATGTGGAAATCAATTCCACATATGAAGTTCTACATAAGAGATACCTAGCCAAAGGTAAATATAAGAGATGAACATATAATATAGTAACTGCTAATCTCATTTTCAAAATCTAAGCAAAATTATTGGGCTGCTTTAAAATGAAATATATAGTATATATGAAATGTATTTACATTTTTCATATCTAAATTTATTTGACGTTACCATAGACATGATTTTAAACTTACTTTACTGATCACAACCGTTTCGAGGGTATAAAAGCTCTCATTTTAGTGGGATATAATCTGCACACAGAATTCAGAATTTACTCTAAGGCAATTCACCAGGTATTTTCATGTATGAAGAATTTTTAACTTCTATGTGGCTTCACATGACATTCCCTGATCAAAAACCACACCTCATTTCCCCCTGGCCAATGGAGGGCCAGTTTCATTCTCTCCACTACTCTATCATTAAGTGATAGAGATTTAAATATATTTTATGTAATTTTTTTCTGAGGAATTGGGATTTGGTAGTTTTCTCAGAAATACAACAATAATATCATAATTAATCTGACATAGGGTGGTGATTCTATGCTAATTGGAATGGTTCATAATCCATTGGTTTTCATTTCAAGGATATTGAACGTCTAGGCCTGGCATTTAACTTACAGTAGCATTACATTTCAGCTTGATGTACTTTGGAAGTTTTTCTGTGTTCTGGCCTGTGGGCAATCAGGATAAATCTCTCCTACTCACATTCCCCAGTTAAAAACATAGAGGCTTATATTAACTGTAACTGCTTGGCCACTAGCTCACGCTTATTAATAACTAGCTCTTACACTTAAACTCAGCCCATTTTTGTTAATCTATATGTTGTCACATGTTCTGTGGCTTTATCTATATGCCATTACATGATGTCCCCTGGATGGCGGGCTGGCATCTTCTGACCCAGCCTTCTTCTTCCCAGCATTCTCTTCTTTTACTGGTCTTGCCAATACTTCCTGCCTGGCTACTGGCCAATCAGCGTTTTATTAAAACAGTGTACAAGGACATTATCCCACAGTATTTCCTTTTTTTTTTTTTTTTTTCTGGTCTAAACAAAGAGGAAGGTTTTAACTTCAACGTAGTAAAATTACATATAACAAAACAACTATCAAGCAAGAATTAAAGTTATAATATCTAGTCTACTTGTATTTGAAAAAATTAAAGAAAATATTTTATCGTTTATCCTATTTGTGAGTCTAAAGTTTCATATATAATTTATCTTTTATCATAATCAAGGAAAATTATAACTATCTGGTCTTCAACTACATCAAAGACCTCAGAAGGATATAATATTACCTAAGTAAACAGGAAATGCATTGTAAGCAACTTTCAAAACTCTGGAAATGACAGAGACAGCTTCCTGCCTGGATAGACATCCAAAGTTCCTCTGTAATGTTGGGGCATCCTTTTTCAGCCTATACGCCTAGTCTCTCAGTCACTTCTCTCTGTGTCCTATAGAATGCTTGGCAGTTTTTTTTTTCTGTGAGGTAAAAATCAGAAGGGCCATCTCACCTTGTAAAGTTCAGTGGTCACCTTCCTATGGGTCCTGCATGTCCAGTTTATACAACATACTGTCAATCAGTCGATGCAAGGCACTTTTTTGCCCAGTGCCTAACTTTTGCCATAAAGAAAGCAAACTCCATTATGAGATTCTTCAATGCTTATTATCTTCTTTAATGTAGATTGGTGCAGTAGCAGACATGTCTCAATGTCCAAAAAGTCTAAATTCTTAAACATTTTAAATGCCATATTCTGTATGTCTTTGAAGTGTGTGAAGATTACCTACATAATTGACATATAGCTATGGATGTCTAGAAGACTTAACGTGACTACAAGTGTGATTATTATATAAGACTATTTATTGATCTGTATTTCTTAATGATATATTATAATTTAAACAAGCTGTATAAACATAATGCCTTAAACAAGAGTAAAATATAGCAAAATTAACTTTAAATTTGTATCAATAAACAAAAATTAAAGAAATGTAAAACAAGTTGCTTAACTGAGCAGCCTTTACAATCAAATGTCTCTCGGTAGTTAAAAATACCAAAGACAAGGGCTATAGAACTAAATAGAGAATTCTCAACAGAGGAAGCTCAAATGGCTGAAAGACATTTAAGGAATTTCTCAACATCCCTAATTATCCAAGAAATGCAAATCAAAACGACTCTGAGATACCACCTTACACCTGTCAGAATGGTTAAGATCAAAAACACAGAAGACAGCTTATGCTGGAGAAAATGTAGAGCAAGGGGAACTCTCCTCCACTGCTGGTGGGAATGCAAGCTTGTACATCCACTTTGGAAATCAATATGGTGCTTCCTTTGAAAACTGGGAATCCATCTCCCCAAAGACCCAGCTGTAGCACTCTTGGGCATATACTCAAGGAATGCTCAATCATACCATAAGAGCATGTGCTCAGCTATGTTCATATCAGCATTGTTTGTAATAGCCAGAACTTGGAAACAACCTAGATGCCCTTCAGATAAAGAAAATATGGTACATATTCACAATGGAGTACTACTCAGCAGAGAAAAACAATGACATCATGAGGTTTGCAGGCAAATGGATGGATCTAGAAAAAATCATCCTGAGTGAGGTAACCCAGACTCAGAAGGACAAACATGTTATGTACTCACTCAGAGGAGGATACTAGATGTAAAACAAAGATGACTAGACTGCTACACAACTCCAGGGAGGCTACCTAGAAAACGGGGACCCTACAAAAGACACAGGGATCACCCAATGGCAGAGAAATGGATGAGATCTACATGAACAACCTGGATGAGAGTGGGAGAAATGAAGGGCAAGGTTTGAGGGAAGGGAGGCTTGTGGTAGCAGGAGATACCAGATGGATCAGGAACAGAAAGGGAGAACAAGGAATGGTAGACCATGATGGATGAGGACCACATGAGAACAGGAATGGGCAGAGTGCTGGAGAGGTCCCCTAAGGTCCACAGTGATGCATCCTCTGTAGACTGCTGGCAGTGGTCAAGAGAAGGCCTGATCTGGCCTAGTCTGGTGATCAGATGGCCAAACACTCTGAAGGTCGGGCTGGAACTCTCATCCAGTGACTGATGGAATTGGATGCAGAGATCCTCAGCCAGTCCCCAGGTGGAGCTCCAGGTGTCCAGTTGTTGAGAAGGAGGAGGGATTATGGGAGCATGAATTGTTGAGCCCAGGATTGGAAAAAGCACAGGGACGAAAGGCCAGACAAATGGAAGCACATGAATTATGAACCAAAGGCTACGGAGCCCCCAGCTGGATCAGGCCCTCTGGATAAGTGAGACAGTTGAGTGGCTTGGACTGTTTGGGAGGCACCCAGGCTGTGGGACCTGGATCTGTCCTTAGTGCATGAGCTGGCTGTTTGGAACCTGGTGCTTACACAAGGGCACTTTGCTCAGCCTGGAAGGAGGGGACTGGACCTGCCTGTACTGAATCCACCAAATTTAAATGAATCCCCAGGGGAGTCTTGGCCCTGGAGGAGATGGGGATGGAGGGGAGGGGATGTGGGGGAAGGTGGGGATGGGGGCGGGAGGGGGGGGACAGGGGAACCCATGGCTGATGTGTAAAATTAAAACACAAATATAATTTTTAAAAAAATGGGAAAAATACCAAAGACAATATAATCCAGATTCTCTGTATGATTTCTATGTTTATGTGGCTTATGTTTTATATTACTTTTATTGTCTCCTTAAAAGAATTTAATTTTTAAAACTTTCTATTTTTTTATATAGTATTTCTTTTCCTCTCTCTTCCAAGCCTACTTTCATTTTTACACACATTGTAAACTGTTTAGGGTTTATCCCATGTGAATCTGTCTTATTGTGAATCTATTGCTTTAAACTGTAAAGTGGTTAGAACAGAAGCATCAGCCTTTTCTGCTGACTCCACCTACCTCAGCTTCCCAATATGGCAGCAGTATGTTTACAGACAGCCCTGGATGCCGTGCTGTCCACTGCCTATGGGAGACAGAGGATTCATGCCTCCATTCATCAGTGTGTAGCCCAGACCCCCCTCTTTTTTTTTTTTTTTAGCTCAGTTGGTAGAGCATGGGACTCTTAATCCCAGGATCATGGGTTCATGCCCCACATTGGGTGCCCAATGTAGTTGGAAGATTTCCTGTGTTCCGGCCTGTAGGCAGTCAGGACAAATTTCTCCTACTTGTTTCTGCCAAGTAAACACTCAGAGGCTTATGTTAATTATAACTGCTCAGCCATTGTCTCAGGCTTATTACTGACTGACTATTACACTTAAACTCAGGCCATTTCTGCCACATATTCACTGGCTTTACCTGTGTGCCATTACATGCTGCTCCCTGCATGGTGGGCTGGCATCTCATGACTCAGCCTTCCTCTTCCCAGCATTTTTCTCTTCTGCTGGCCCTGCTGACACTTCCTGTCTGGCTACTGGCCAATCAGGGATTTATTAAACCAGCGTACAAGGGCATTATCTGACAGCAGTTTGGTACCTTAATGATATATCTACTAGTTATTGTTAATATTACTTAAGCCTGAAAATTATTAGTGAAAAAAACTGCTATAATATGGGTAGCAAATTTTATAAATATATACTCTAAATTATTTAATCTTTTGAATCAAACTTTTAAAAATGTTTCTAGTAGAACTCTACAGATTGATGGACCATTTGATGTGAAATTAGTTTTCTTTTTTAAACCTTGCATTTCAATCAGTTGTTCAAAGGTCATGCTTAATGTCACATTAGCACATTCTCAGAAAGATATAATTTTGTTTATGCTTCATGTGATAAGATAAAAACTCCCTATGTGATGAATTCAAATGCAACTCCTAAATCTCACTCATGGTTTTAGCATGGCTCTATAAAGGCATGCATTTTCAGCCAATGACATCTATCTTCTGTGAAAGATTTTATGATACACTGCGTCTCTGTTGGCTTTTATTTTATACATAGGCAAAAAATATTATATATTATATATAATATGTTAGGTTACTCTAACTTTAGTCTGTGTCTTAATTGGTTTATTTAACCTTTTGGTTTGTGATTTTGCTTTTCTAATTGTATTCTAGAGAGATCTTGAATATTGTGCTCATAATTAATTTCAATCCTCTTTATCTGTGAATATAATCATTTTTCATATAAGCTAATCTTTGGTCCCTGATTATGACACAGAAAAATTCAGTGTCCTATATTGGGATTCTTATTTTGTTAATACAAATTTTAAGAATAGACTCAAATTGGAAGTCATGGAAAAAAAATGGGTGGCACTACCCCATGTGCTGGAGTTCTACAACAAGTATAAATGGAAATGGGAAAAGGGAGAAATCCTGGTGCCAGTGTAATCCCTTCTTTCCTAATTTCTGGTAAGTCCCACTACCAAACTACTGCCACTGACATTTCATTCATACAATGATGGACTATATTGTTATGATATTTGAGAAAAACTTAACTCTTCTCCCCCTAAATTTTTGCTGTTCAATTACATGGTAGTAGCAATAAGAAAAATAACTGATATATCTTATTTGTATAGACCATTAATATTTAATTGATTTAAATTATACTTTGCCTTTAATTATCATAATTATTTTAACCAGGGAAATTACTTAGTGCTTGAGCTAAATTATTTTGGATAATTTAAACAAAGAGCAAGATTTTAAAGAAGGAATATTTTATAATGTTTTATTTTTTTCTTCTTAAAAGTAAAATTAAAACTTTGCTAATGCTTAGAGGTAATCAGGATTTTACAAGCTTCCATGAAAGGTATTATAGGTAAAAGATACTTTTTTTCTCTTCAAAATTATGTACCTAGAGGGAAGAAACTTTGTTAGTAAGTGCTTTATTGCAAAAGTAAATACAAAAGAAAAATATCTGATTGTATACATGAGAGCAACCCTTCATCCTACCGTGGTTGATTGTCATTCTCAGAACGAAGTGTAACAATGAGAGCAAAGAGTGCTGGTGGCACATGCCTTTAATCCAAGCACTCGGGAAGCAGAACCAGGTGGATCTCTGTGAGTTCGAGGCCAGCCTGGGCTACCGAGTGAGTTCCAGGAAAGGTGCAAAGCTACACAGGGAAACCCTGTCTCCAAAACCAAAAAAAAAAAAAAAAAAAAAAAAGGATGAGAGCCAAATATGGCTATAGCAGTTTAGGGCCATGAATATGTATGTTCTGAATGTCTGTTATAAGAGTTTTCATTTAAGTTGCTTTTTGAACAAGGACTTTTTATAGATTGTCCTGTAGTCTATAAAATGGAAAAGCAGAGACATATCCATATTTAATTGTGTTAAATCAAGAATGTGTTCTATTAATAGACATATGCATTGCATGGGATTTATGAACACAGAGAAAAATATTCAGTATTCCATCAGGAAGTGTTAAAGAAGAATAAAGAAAAGAGTTAATTTTTGAGCTATGAAAATAATGATGATGAGCTATCCAGGAAACCTAAGTGAGATATAAACAGGAAGAAGGCAATATAGACATATGAGCAATGGCTGGGATTAAAACTGCCACCAGATGTATTTGAGAAATTAATGGGAGCCTGGGTTTGCTGTAGTATCCATTGTCAGGTAGTAAATAAACAGTTTTATAGAGGATCAAGAGGGTCTTTGTCTGACAGTTTAAATACCTAAACGATTTACTGATAGGCATCACTGAAGGGTTTCAAAGAGCTCCCATTCTCTTGTAAAGAAATAGCTCCTTTTACCTGCATTGTAACTTTCTTAGAAAGTTAGGAAAAGTTGCTTTTAAAACTTCTAACAATCTCTGGATATCCGATTAAATAAATTTAGAGGAAATGTTTTGTGAACAAAACCTACTCAGTAAATAATGTAACAGTAGCAACAGTTTGAGTAGGTAGTACCCATTTCTTTATGTCATTCTGTTTTCTAGACAGGGAATGACAAGAAGTTCACTCCACTATGCAGTCTCCTTTCTCTCTCTCTGTCTGTCTCTGTCTCTCTGTCTCTGTCTCTCTCTGTCTCTCTCTTCTCTCTCTCTCTCTCTCTCTCTCTCTCTCTCTCTCTGTGTGTGTGTGTGTGTGTGTGTGTGTGTGTGTAAGTCAGAGTGAGAAAGTTATTAGATATAGCTATAGATATAGATAGGTGATAAATGAGAGTTAGAAAAAGAACAACAGAAAATCCAAACAAGATAAGCATATTTAATTATAATTATAAATGTAACATGCTAACACCTTGATTTTGAACATCAAGTCTATAGAAGCCTAAAGGGAAAAATATCTGGTTTTTAAGATCTTCAGTTTGTGATATAGACACAAGCAATTTCGGGCTGTCAGAAAGGACAGCATTATAAAAATATTAAGGTACATTGTCTATACAAACATCATTTAAAATGTCAATACAAAGAAATATGAAGTAAAGGCATGAAAGAAGCCATAATCTGGAAACAATAAAGAAAGAAAGCTGATATGCTTACCTTATTTTCCCACAAAGCAGGAAGCAGAATAATTGAAACAATGATATCCATTTCCAAATAATAAAAAGATCAAGACTCCATTGAATTGCAACATGTGTGCATCAAATAGAGTTTCACAATGTCTGATGTGTGAAAGTGTTAAAGAATTGAGGAAACACATGACTTTAAAAAAAAAGTTAACTTCCTTCCTGAGTTTCTTTGCTCTTCTTAATCTTGATGAAACACATTGAATGAAAGAAGAAGAAGCAGAAGGATCAAGTGTTACATATTTTCCCTAATATGTAGAATCTAGTAGATTCTGGAGTATAGATTCAGTAGGAGTGTGTGAGATTAGCAGCAAAACTATTAGGGACAGGAAGTGTATCACAGTGTGGGGGAATGAGAGTAATGGGCATATGACTACAATCATATTACAAAAGCATATATGAAATGAAACCAGGAAACCTTATTATGCAAAATTAGTATGGAGTAACAAAAATAAAATAACTTGGAGGCCCTAATATTTTTTTTAAATGCAAGATAAACTAATGCATCAAGCAATAGAATTAATATTGTCCTCAAATTCATTTGGAATTTTTACTAAAGCCACAGATACTATGTATCATAAAATGTAACTTAAACTGGAAATATAGAGCTTAGAGCATAGGAAATGTATTTTTTAAATCATGATCCAATATGCAAAGTAGTAAATGAGCCTACAGCTAGCAGAATTGAAAAAAAATTGCAAATCTTGTATTTTAGGAAGAAACTTTACTTTGATTTATTTTTGAAATCATCCTTAAAACTTTAAAAGTAAAATGTCACACCATCCAATTAAAATTAATCAAAGTGTCTGAACAGATATTTCTTCAAAGGAGTCATGTAAATACCAAAAAAAACATAGAAGTAGGTTTAAAATTTTTAGTTAGAAAATGCCAATTAAATCCAGCATGAGATACCATTTAATATCAAATGAGATGTCTGTAATAAAATCAGATGATAACTGGTGTTGTGAAGGATAGAAAAACTTGTAATGTATTGGCTGTAGGGACATAAATTTGTACAGCTACTTGGAAATTTACTCTGGCAGTTTATAAGACATTAACACCGAAATTACCAAGTGATTCAATATTATAACTCCTGTGCAGTTACCCAAAGGAATGAACATAAGTGTATGTATAAACATATCCATGGGGTCATTATTGTGAAAAGTAAAATACAAAAGGAGCTTAAATGTCCATAGACTTATCACTGTGTAAACCAAGCATTCTAAGTCCACCCAGGACAATTTTCTTATAGCCACAACTTAACCTTGATAATAATGATACAATATTTACATTAGCTGTCAGGCAAAGCCTGAGAGTAATAACTGAATGAGATTATTTCTTTAAGATAAAATTTCAAAATATTTTGCCACATAAGTCTAAACAAAGATACCACATGTACTGGTGAATCTTAGTTGTCAAATTGACAATATAAGGAACCAACTAAACCTCAAACAGCTAGGAATGTGCACAGGGTACTTTTTGATTGAGTTATTTGAAGTCAGAAGACACACTCTAAACCCAGGCCATGCGTTCTGTTGGTAGCCACATAAAAGGACATGAAAAAGGAAGGGTTTTGTATTTGTCTGTTTGCCCTCACTTTCTCTGGCGAGCTCATCTCTCTAGTTGCTGTAGAATTCTTGTTTATCATGGATTAGAATCTAGTTCTGTGAAAGTCTAGTCTAGATTTAAGACCAGCAACTCTATAGGAATCCTCCAGAAATCCAGCAACAGATTTTTCACTGCTAATGCATCTACCCTCTTGAATTGAACAGATTTTTGGATTTGTGTTAGGAGATAGCCATTATTGGGCTACCCAGACGAAAGTATGTAATACAGTCAAAAAATTTATGATATATCATATATTTATCCTATCAAGGCAATTCATGTAGAGAAACCTGACATGATTCTATTTATATAAAATTTCCATAATAATCAAGTTCATATTTTCATAATGTGTCAAATGGATTATGATAGTATTCTTTTTAAAAATTAATTTATTTTTAATTACACTCATGATATTCATTAATTACACTCATGATATTAATTGTAATTGTGGTATTCATTGATTACAGTCACAGTATTTATTCAATAACTATATTTACGATATTCATTAATTACATTAATTGTATCAATTTATTACATTCATGATATTATGTCCTGATACTACTGTCCATTTGTGGGTTTTTTTCCATCACACAAAACAGAGGTTCTGTACTTGGTAAATCATTGCTCTATATTCCGTCCTTCTCTATCTTGAGATAACATCTAATCTTTCTATCTCTATGAATTTGTATATTCTATATGTTTTATGTAATACAATTCTATAGTATTTGTCCTTTTTTTGAATATAAAAACATTTTATGTACAACTGGAGGAGAAATAATATACAAATAGCCTGAACATAAGAACTGGTTATAATTTAAAAGTCCAGGGTTATTTTAAACAGTAAAATATTTTCTCTGTAGAAAACAGTATAAATGATAATATTTCCCAATAAGACAAATGAAAGCTGAATTATACATATAAATATTGATTAGATTCTGGGATACAGAAGAAACCTATCTTCATCTGTTCAGAGAGCTATGTTTTACTTAAATTGTATAAGTGAGATTCCTATTCATCTTCCCCTTCACTCTTTGATTTATGGAAGGCATTTTTCTATAGGCTAATTCATAATCTAAAAAGATTTTAGCCTCCCCTCCTAAAAATAAAGCCAGTATATCCTTTCAACAGCTTGATACAGTACACATTCTTATCCTAATAGTGAAATGTCTCACTAATGCTTGCCCAGTGATTGGGTAAAACCAAAACATATTATAAGCCACAGTCATCCTAGGGTATCCCTACTAGGTAGCCTCCCCGTATCTGTGGGTTGCATTCTGATAGTCCTTTAATTTACAATAGTATCCACTTATGAATGAGTATATAACATGTTTGCTCTTCTGAGTCTGGATTACCTCACTCAAGATGATATTTTCTAGTTCCATCTATTTGCCTGCAAATTTCATGATGTCATTGTTTTCCTCTTATGAGTAGTACTCCATTGTGTATATGTACCACACTTTCTAAATCCATTCTTCAGTTGACGGGCATCTAGGTTAATCCACACACATATGAACACCTGATTTTCTAAAAAGAAGCGAAAACTAAACAACGGAAAAAAGAAATTATCTTCAACAAATGGTGCTGACATAACTGGATATCAACATTTAAAAGATTGCAAATAGATCCATATATGTCACCATGCACAAAACTCAAGTCCAAGTGGATCAAAGACCTCAACATAAATCCAGTTACACTGAACTAGATAGAAGAGAAAGTAAGAAGTATTCTTGTACACCTTGGCACAGGAGATCATTTCCTAAATATAACACCAGTAGCACAGACACTGAGAGCAACAATTAATAAATGGGACATCTTGAAATTGAGAACCTTCTGTAGGGCAAAAGACACCATCAATAAGATAAGACAGCCTACAGAATGAGAAAATATCTTCACCACCCCACATCTGACAGGGACTGATCTCCAAAGTATATAAAGAACTCAAGAAACAAGACATCAAAATACTGAAAAATGCAAATAAAAATGGACTATAAAACTAAATTGAGAATTCTCAAAAGAAGAATCCCAAATGTGTGAAAGACATTTAAGGAAATGCTCAACATCCTTAGTCATCAGAGAAATGCAAACAATTCTGAGATACCAACTTACACCTGTCAGAATGGCTATGATCAAAAACTGACAGTCTGTTCTGGAGAAGAGGCAGGGCAAGGGGAACACTCTTCCACTGTTGGTGGAATTGTAAACTTCTACAACCTCTATGGAAGTCAGTATGGCAGCTTCTCAGAAAATTGGAAATTGATATACCTCAAGACCCAGCCATACTACTCTTGGGCATATACCCAAGGAATGTTCAGTCATACCACAAAGATACATGCTCAACTATGCTCATAGAAGCATTATTTATAGTAGTATGATAGTATTCTTTAGCTTACCTTGACAATTTGAAACTCTAAAGGCATGGCATTTGTATGAAATCATTGACCATTTCTGAAGTGAATTTATAGGAACTAGAAGGTACTCTGTATCCTTCTCCTGGGCCCATGTTGAATGTGGAAGTAGTAGACGTATGCTCATCCTAATCAATTACTTTTGTCTTTTTCTGTGGTATGGTAGTCAATCTGACACCTGCATGGAAACACAGACTATACTTGGCATCAAGCTCCATAAGAAGGTCCCACTTTCAAATCTGCCTATAGTTTCATAAACCTTTCTAAATTCACTATAATAGTTTGTGATTCTCCACATTTTACTTCTCTCAATTATTATACCATACTCCTTCCCCTATCATGTTACAATTCTTAGTGATATCAAAGACTCCTGAATTTAACTCAAATGTTTTATTTTTCATTTTTAATAACAGCATCAATGTTTATTGATAATATATAGTGAGGAAATTATATACATACATATATACACTATAAAATTTGGTTAAGCATGTCTCATTCAGAAATAAACTTTTATGGAACTAGTCCACTGCTGTTACTAATCAAGGTATTTTCAACCTTCAGAATAATATGCAAAAATAAAAAAATAAAAAAATAAAAAGCATCTGCCCATGCCACCTTTTATTTTCAAAGAGACAGGATTTGGTTTTGGTGCTGATTTGAATTTGATTGGCCCCATAGACTCACATATCCGAGTATCCTGTTCTCTAGTTAATAGACTGTTCAGGAAGGTGTGCCCTTTTTGCATAAGGTGTGTCACTGGGCACATATATTGGGGTTTAAAAAGCCAAAGTCTGGCCAAGTCTTTCTATTTCACTGCCTGCTGCTTGTGGATCAGATGTAATAAGCTTTCAGCTACTGCTCTCCTGTCACCATGCTACCCACCATGATAATATAAGCAATATTTGAAAATATAAGCAAGTCCCCAATTAATTACTTCCTTTTATAAGTTGCCCTGGTCATGGTTTCTCTTCACAGCAGTAGAACAGTAACTACCACAGCTTGGAAGTTGATTTGTCCACGGTTACTTTATTTAGCTTAGTACTCCAAATGAGTCAAATTTTATTTAGGTATGATTCAATAAATAAATTTTAAGTTAGCTCTCCATATATTAAAATTATATTGAGGTCAACAGGTGTACTAGTAAGATATCATATATGTAAATGAATGTTTTACTTCCTTCCAAATGCTGCTTATAAGCAAAGGTATAATTATTTTCAGATAGCAATGTATATATTCTACTGTCATTTGAATGGCTTTTAATTAGGTAAATGGAATGTAAATCATACTAATACCTTCCCCAAGTGGTATTTTTTTATACTTTATATTAAATAAAAACAAAACTTTACATATTTTGAAGACTCAATAATATATTTTTTGTATTCTACTTCTTATACAAATTTGGTAATAATCATATCTAATGAATACATTTGGAATTCAGAATGTAACTTTACTACACCAAGACACTTATTTAAAAACTTAGAAATAGTAATGATGGTATTTTCTAGTTATCTGAGGAATAATATGTGATAAAAAAGCAAAATATTTGATCAGTATTTTATTTTAGTATAAGCCAATTCAAAATATAGTTTATGATAGTTGTTATCCTTATAAATTTTGCTCCAAAAACAATCTAATGAGCTATTCTCTATAACATTTTGCCTTTCTATGTTAAATAAAAGTATTTGAGGAAAAAGTGAATATCTTCTTAAAATGTTATTCAGTCCATCTCAGTCAGGAGGTTAGTTCAAATACATTCTTCAGTCACATGCTGCTGACAACCCCTCCCCCCCAAAAAAAAAAACCCTGCAACATGCCATTGGAATACATTTCAATCAGGAGATCCTGGTTATTATTAATATCAGAGTTGGGGTTTTCTATACTTAGCCCAGCAAAATATCACACTAGTCTCCAAGGAAGCTCTAATATTATTTTCTCTTAGTTCCCCATTGAGATGATAATAAATCTTTGAATCGCCCACCTAGAAACATTTTCTTTGAGAAGAAACTGCTGGGGTCATTTAAAAAGTCACTTGATACTATGCCAGAGAGAGAGAGAAAGCTTTTCTCTTGTGTTGGCTATCAATAGATGAAATAGCTTTCTTCTTTCTTCTCACCTCATCCGCACCCCCATCACTCATGCCCTTTATAATGTTCAACAAAAGCATTGCTCAATTGCATCTTGTCTGACAGTGAAGGTACATAAAGTTCCCATTTTGTTTAAATGAATGGCAGTAACCTTTGTGCTACACTAACTACTACGGCCCCACAGGAAACAGCATGGGCTCTGTTTGTATCCTTTTACTTTCGGCTCACAGTGTCTTACAGGTTTTATACATCACAGTCACCTTCAATGTCATGACTGTTCAACGTAAGATCCTTGTGTGTCGTTCAAGTAAGCACTTTGTATTTTTAAGATACCTGTTTCAAAAGCTGTGCATTATCTAACAGGGAAACAGTGTGTTTTCAAGTAAGGAAAGAAAAAATTCATGCATAAACCATACAACAGTTTTTCAAATCCTGCAATAATATTGTATATTTAGAAAAACGTATCAATAACTATCTAACTTCAGACCTTAAGGAATTCAGTAACAAAGTGTTTGATAATTCTGATAAAATCCAAGTCAAGTTTCATGTGTGGGCATATAGTAAATTAAAAAATAACTTTGCTTTTATATATCTACTATCTTCATTTTTCATGTTCTTTAATCTATAATGTGATATATTCATATATTACTTCTTGTATCTTATATTCTGACAAATATGATTATTGTTTTATAATTATCAGAGCCATCAATTATCTCTTTTATAGTTCTTCTATAGGAATATTAACAAAAAATCAATATTTTGTTACTATTGATTAGTTGTTGGCATATGTACACCATATTTATAAATTATCCCAAACTAACATTTAAAACTAGAAATAAAACAAAAATTACAGTCAAAGTTAGAACCAATTAATATGTAGCTGTTATTATGAATCAATTCAAATTGGACAAATTGATGGTATCATCACATGGCCTTATTTTAAAGTTCATTTTGCTTTGAGCAGAAAGGGAGCTGATGCTACAAAGACTTCCTTGTATGATCTAACAGCACCTAGACAAAAGGGATGCTCACCTCTAAGTTTTTGTAGTTACTAGAATCTAGTATAATAGAAGAGAAGGATACCCCCAAAATTCAGGGAAACTGCTCAGGGAATGGAATTTGCTCATTGGAAATTGGAGATTTCTTACCATGAAGGGTAGTGTGCTAGTCAGAGAAACAGAAAACTTCTTAAAATAATTGGTCTAAACAGAAATTAGTAGTTTAGAGAAATGGCCAAAGTAGTTGTGACAGAAATGAATAAAGGAAACAATTAACAATTAAACAAATATTCACAAGTTGTTGTGTTCCTGGCCTCCCTTCATTTTCTAGACTTCACTGGGTTTTCATTCATCCTATATATATGGATGAATCTTACTGACTTAACCATATAATCAAGATTAATACATTCCACTACCCTCATCAGAGAAGCTTCTATTTATAGTAGATGGTGATTCATATAGAGGCCACAACTGGTCAAAATAGAAAGAGTAAGAGCCTACGAGATGTTTAGGTCTAAATGGAGGGACAATATCACCTGTCCTCTTTTGAAGGCCTAGGAATCATTACTGAATAGGGGCCAGGAAGAGTTTAAGAGCCAGAGCTACAGGAAACTCTTTCCAGCAGACCAAGCAAGTATACCTATGAACTCACAATGGTTGGGGCCAATATGCACAAAGCCTTTGCAATCTCAAGACAGGCAAAGTCCTAGCATTGATAGGGAAGATGTACAAGGAGTCCTTTGATATTCAATGGCTGCTGGGAGAGGGAAAGACAGTTTTCTTTAAGAAGGTAGTTCTGGTAAGCCCATCATGCTCCACTGGAAGGCCACAAATTCAAGAATATGAGCATATTCTTGAAAAAGTAACTTACTGGTACTTTTTAAAAGAGAACACAAATTGAGTGGATAAGGAAGGAGGGTGAACTCAGAATGAGTTGGAGGAAAGTAGGTGAATATGATCAAAACAGTTCATATAAAAAACTCACGAAGAAAAAATAAAGTATGAGTAAAATAATACAGGAAATATTGATTTGTATATAGTTACATATTTTATGCTATTTTACTTAATTAAAACATAATTACATCATTTACCCTATCTGTTTCCTGTCTCCTCCCTTTTATACTTCGCATCCCCTACCATTTCCTCTCAAATTTCTTTGTTGCATGTCAAAGACATCATGTAAGATTATATATACATATATATAAAACATACCACACACTTATTCATTACACACATGCAGGAATTACATTTCAAATGGCCTTATATAGTATTCTGACTTTGCAATAATTACTGAGTGAGCATTTCTTTGTCAATAGAAAGCATTTGTTTTATATGAGGGCCATACTTAACTTTTGGAAATAATTCTGAGGCTGTACACTATGCCATCATGTTCATGGACTTCAAAGTTTGTCTTTTACATAATTTTTGGTGGAAGGTTGTGATGAAAAGGAATGTTTGATATTATATGATGGTATAATTAATTTTAGGGTAGCTCTGAAACATTCCCACTCTTTGCTAGTAGCTTTGCCCACGTGAGTCAATTCTACATGTGGGTTTGCTAAATTCCAATCCTAAAGGTTGTAGGTTGTGGTCATAGTTTGCATAGTTTGACCTCTACTTCTTTACTTAATATTTCATTTACCAACTCTATTGGGGCAAAGATTTCTAACTTAACCAGTGTTCTATTGCTATGAAGAGATACCATAGCCATAGCAACTCTTATAAAAGGAAACATTAATTTGGAACTTGCTTACAGTTTCAGAAGTTTAGCCCATTATTCTCAAGATGGAGAGCAGGGAGGCATGTAAGCAGACATGGTGGTTAGGAGTTATACATCTTGTTCTGAAGGCAGTAGAAAGAGAAAGACAGAACCACAGGCCTTGGCTTGTGCTTCTGAAAGCCCAAGTCCAATCCAAGTGAAATGCTTCCTCCAAGAAAACACCTACTCCAACAACACCACACATCCCCAGCCCTCTTAAATAGGGACACTCTCTAGTGATGAAGCATTCAAATATATGAGTCTATGGGGACAATTCCTACTTAAACCACCATTATATCTAACAATGAATGGATAATCTTCCTGCAGACAATTCTATTTGTAGGTGACATGAACTATTACAAGGCAAAGCATCTCTACCATTTGTTGCTCCATAGATACAATTAGGGAATACAGTTACAACTTTCTTTCTCTTCTCAGTTTAAATTCAACTTGATACTCATTATTTTTATTTTTATTATAGCCATTACCTTTTTTCTGAATGAGAATAAGTCACTCTGTCTCAAAATCTTATACCAAACTACGCCCCAGCAATAATATATATATAAATATGGTTAAAAAGATTATCACATTGTAGGAATATAAATAGAGTAGGATACGTTTTCATTGGCCTTCTCATCATCTATAATACCAAGTCAAATTTAATTACCTTTCATAATTTAGCACACATCTATATTTACAGATAAATATACATTAATAAAAGTTCTTAGTTTTTAATATAAAACATACAAATGCAGAATCAGAAATCATATGATTATGGGTTTCCCCAGGATGTCAAATTAAACCTCACCTTCTCAAAAAGTCTTTTACAAGCTGGCAGTTTCAAGTAATCCATAAATGAATAACAGGGTAAAGTACCTTTGGCTCCCTCATTGGGTATTTGATCACTCATCTTCATAGCCACCATACATCATTGATTAGTAGCAATCAAACCCCTTGCTAATTCCAGATTAAAAAAATGGAAAGATTAATCAAACTGTGAAAATTCTTAACAATTGTCACAACCCATGACTTTCTGAATTGTAGGGATGGACAGACTTCAGTGAATGAAATTAGTGTGAATTGGGAGTAGTAGTCTGTTAAATATGTGCAAGGTAGTTAGTTGTCCTAGGTTTGAAGAATAAACTTCTCTGTAGAAGTGCAGCATTTATTTTTAACACATTTAAGTTGGCTGACTCATGACCATCCTGAGTGATCACAAATCAGTAATTTCAGTAGCCATTAAATCATTCCTGACAGCTGCTGCAGAGTGAAGCCTATAATTATGGATTAGCACAGGATGCTACAGACAGAAAGAAAATTACTACCTACAACTTGCTTTCAAACAGAGAGAAAGAATTAAATGGTTTCCCTACTATCTTCTTTCATTTTTTTAATAAAAAAATGTTTAAAAGTTGAGTAATATTAGTAATATTGGATCAGTATGAGTATACACAAAGGCACACAGTTTGCAACATTCCTATTAACACAGAACTCTTCTATAGATATACCAACATTTTACATATTTTTAATACAATATCTTATGAATAAGTACATATTTCACGTTTTTTTTTCATGTAAAATAAAACATTTACAGGAAAGTTCACTTTGTGAGCTGCTTCACTGGATTTGTCTTTGTCTCGCCTTGTTTTGAAATCATAATCACTGCCAGTCATTGTTAGAATTGATAGTGTCAGGAAGAACTAATATTTCTCATTGTACAGGATCATAACTTCCCCCTCTTTACCAAGTATTTCAGTTTTTTTTTCATTTACTTTAGAATATATACCACTTGTGTATTTTATAGTCCAACTTATTTCTCTGCAGTTATTATAGTATGTCAGCCTGATAACCAGTTTTTACTATGATGAACATTATCAAAGAAGATCAGATCTTCAACTGGCAAGTTACAGGCAATTACTGCACCTACATTTTTCTTCTATGTGCCATTTGATCTTCATATTTGTAAATCAATTCTAGTGGGGAAATAGAGAACAGTCATACGTAACTTCTTACTTTATATTTGTGTGTGTACTTTTTCTCTCTGTGTGCCATGGAAGTGCAGGGAACTGAGGAAGACAAGAGATTCAGATTCCATCTTCTGAATCTCTAGTTACAGGAAGTTGTCAGGAGCCTAATGTGGATGCTGGGAGCTGAACCAAGGTTCTCTGGGAGAGAAGTATCTGCTCTTACCTACTGAGCTTTCTCTCCAGCTCAACAAATGGAATTTACTGATCTCATATCAGTGTGATTGAGTAATTTATTTCTACTGAATTTATTATTTTTTACCTTAGCAAACATATCCTATGATTCACAGGTCTTACATGACAGCAATTCATATGCTTACATTCAAGAAATAAAATGAAATTGAGTAATCATAGCATGACATTTTGACACTGTAATAATTTCATTTAAAAATAGTGTGGGACCTAGACCTGTCCTTAGTGCATGAGCTGGCTGTTTGGAACCTGGGACTTACACAGGGAGATTTTGCTCAGCCTGGAAGGAGGGGACAGGACCTGCCTGTACTGAATCCACCATGTTTAAATGAATCCCCAGGGGAGTCTTGGCCCTAGAGGAGATGGGAATGGAGGGGAGGGGATGGGGGAAAGGTGAGGGTGGGGGCAGGAGAGGGGAGGACAGGGGAACCCATGGCTGATATGTAAAATTAAAACACAAATATAATAAAAAAGGGATAACAAAACAAAACAAAAAATAATAAAATAGTGTTAAATCAGGTCATAGGAGCTAAAATGTCATTAACATAGAACTATACAATTTTGAAATGGGAACTTTTCATGAATTAGTAGAAATTTATCACAAGAGCAAAATTATCAGATGTAGAAATTTATCAGAATCATAATTGCAAAAAGTTAAAATGTGATACATATATAAATTCAATCTGTATTTGCTACTTAATAAATATATAATGCATATACAAATCCATTCATTCGCTTCCAATTTGGCATACATATATCTGGACTTGAAATGTACATTTACATGCAAAACTTTTCCTTCTGAAGTTTACAATTTTGTCAATATAGAAAAATTAGTAATGAGTCAAAATATGATCTTAAGAAACTCATGCCTTTATTCATAATAATTATAATATTAATAATAATAATAACAATAACAAGTTATAACTACTAGATGGACTATGAAAAACTACAAATTGAAGTAATTAAATTTATTAAGATTTTAAGATTTTCAAAATTGAAACAAATGTTTTTACACAATATATACTTATACTTACTTTACTTGCTTCATTTCTTCTCTGTCTCTCTACTACCACAATATTCTAGCAAACTATTTCAAGGATTTTATTTTCAAATCTATTTTTCTTGTTATGGAAGTCAAATGCTCCCCATTACATATCAATGACCATGTTGCTAAATGAATGCATAAAAATGTAGCCAGAAAAAAATTATTTTTAAGAATAACATAGGGTCAGTATCTTTTCAGTTACTATTTGATTTACAATCCCTGATGTAAATCATCTCTCACAGTCACCTTTATGTACAGTTTGATCAATAGCTACTAAGAAGTTTGACTAATGTATCTATATAGTTACCCTTACAGTATTATGCAGCTACATTCTATTTCTCCAGTAGTTCTTTTTCAGAAATTAAATAGTAAATATTTGTGTAGCAGAATTGTTAGAAGGTCTTATTAGTAAAATCAAACCTGAGTCAGGTATTGGGTTAAAACTGGAAGATCAGAGAAGCAGAACAAGCCACAGCTTCCTCTCCTAGATAATTCCTCTGCTGATCCTATTTCCTCAGACTGGAAGCCTCTGAGTCTTCATTCAGAATGAATCTCAGCTGAACTGTGCTGCTCAAAGCTTGAAAGCTTAACCAGCATCTAGTTTCTCATCCTCATGCCTTATATACCTTTCTGCTTCTTGCCATCACTTTCTGGGATTAAAGGTGTGAGTCACCTTGCCTGGCTGTTTCCAGTGTGACTTTAAACTCACAGAGATCCAGACGGATCTCTGCCTCTGGAATGCTAGGATTAAAGGCATGTGTGCTACCATTTTCTGGCCTCTATAACTAGTGGCTGTTCTGTTCTCTGACCCCAGATAAGTTTATTAGGGTGCACAATATTTTGGGCAACATAATACCACCACATATTTGGCTTAACTTTTCACTGGAATTTGAGTTAGTGGGGATTACTACAGAGGACTATAATGAAACTTTGCCAGAGACATTAGCAGAATAATGACACTGATGTAGATGACATGCTTATTAGTGATCTTTCTGTCCCATTTTGTACTCATCCTAGGTCTATGCTTCCAAAGGTCTATAAACAGACTTTTGGCATCAATCATACCATTTAAAGAAATTTTTTTCTCATATATGCTTTTTTCTAACTTCTTGGTCAAACCAAACACTGGTTAAGCCCGAGTATGTAACTCCTCCCTGTGAAGCTTTTTTCTAAAATAGGATGTTCATTTATAAAAAATGGTTTTGTTGGCTATGCAACCACATGAAAATAAAACACATGGAAGCCTTCAGTATTCCAAAAGACATACTAGATTGGAAGTTCATCTCTAATGGGACACCTAAATTCATCCCAGCAGTACTTTGTCCTGAATAAAAGCATCCTCAAGGGGCTCTCTACTATGCTTCTATATTATAATGAGAAAATCACCATCCCTTGAATAGAGTAGTGATGCTTCAAGATTTCTGCATCAGAATGCCCCTGAATAGCATTATTAATAATTACTTAAATTTAGACCTAAAATTCAGACTTCTTAGCAGCTGATGGCCACTTGCTTGTCTAAGATGCTATGTGCTTCTGGAGTCTCCATTCTTCTCAAGTTCAGCAAATTTCTCCATGTTTATTGATATATTGTAATATTTGCAAAACAGCGAGAACATTAGATTAAAAAACAGGATTTTAACATTGATAATTAGAATAACTGAAATTGGGCATTTTTAATTTCTTTAATAAAAATAATTATAAAATTTGGTATTAGCCAGAAGTGGTCAATTCAACTCTAGAAAGTGCTGCTGTATCAGGTAGCTACATGTCTCAAATTATCTTATTTTTATCCATACAATATTTTTAGGTTTTCATTTTTAAATTATTTACCATTTTTAATATTTTAAAGCTTCATAGATGTATATGTTATATATTGATTATATTTATCTATGCTTACCACCTTCCTATTTTGCCTAGGACCTCCACATTATGTGCCTCTGAAGCAGAATTCTGCATTTTTCATACTGATCAATTTTGCTTAATTTATGTCTTTACCAATCTATTTTCCTTAGTGAAATATGAGATAAAGCTAAAATCACAGGTATAAAGAGGCCGATGGGGTCTTAAGTAAGTATCACAGAGGAATATGAAACCCATTCCTCTCCTTGCTGATCCAACATTCCAGACAGTAGGAACACCTTGTTCACTCTTATGCTTGTTCTACAGGATGGTTGACACAAGCCAAACTGATACCTCTCATTGATTTCTTTTTTTCATGGTTGTTAAGGAGTCAAGGGCTGGGAATCTGACATCAAGACTTCAGGAACACCTAGACCACTCTTAAACCAGTCAACGAGGCCTCCTCTTCTTGAAACTGCTGGTGCTGCCTTGAATTCTTGGCCTTGGTCCCTAAAGTGACTGTTTTTGTTGTCACACTGCATTCTCTGTGTGTGTCTTTGTCTTCAGTGGTGATTTTCTTCCTGTCTTTTAAATTAAAGTATATTTGCAGCATTTTGCCCCTTATTTACCTTAGTTGTCATTGTTACACACATTACATATATATACATACATACACACGCAGGCACACCGTGTTTCTGTATGTGATTTAGAGCATGCCCCTTGATTCTGGATAACCAGTTAAGGATCTCACCCCTGCAAAAGACTATTTCTCCTGCTCTCAGCATTCCTTAGTTGCCTGTGCCTAGTTGTCTATGGCTGGGGCCACATAAGAGATCCCCATAACTTCCATGTTATGATCTATATTTATGTCCTATTTCTCCAGGTCTTTCCTGAAAAACTGAATTTTTATTTTTATTAATGATCCATGTTTCAATTTGTGATACCTATGTATACATGGGTTTGTGACATCCACTGAGGCATGAGCAACCTATTAGGTCACGTTCCTAAAGCAGAGGTCATTTTTCTCCCTCTGCACCTTCAAATACCAGCTGATAGGATATCCTACCTCTGATAGGAGCAGTGCCTCAGATTCCTTTCTTTATTTGCACTGGAATTTTGATGGCTTAATCTCATATATATATTGTGAAGGTAGCAACTCATAGCCTCTGGCAAACATTTCATTGCCTCCTCATCATCCCTTGAGTCTTACATTTTTCCACCCCACTTCTTCAATATTTCTTCATCTTGGATGGTTGAAAGTTGATACAAATGAACATCCACACCTGAGAAACTCAGTTATTTATCATAGGCTCAAAGCAGTTAAGATTCTCTGTATTAATCACAACCTACAGAAAAAGGAAAATTCTCTGACCAGATTTGAGAGTAACAAACATCCATGGGCACGAAGTTAATATTTAGAATCCAGATTGACATGACTATTTAGCAAAACAGCAATACATTTCCCACTAGGGTCTTTGAATTCCCCAGTCCCAAGCTTGTGACCAGGTTTATAGTACTGACTATAAAACCCTTCTTCTGGACTGGTCTCACATCCCAATAACTATCCTGCCATTAAAAATTATTATATTTTCATTAGATCAGTTTCATTCTTATTGTCCTGTATCTGAAGTAAGTGTTTTCTTTGGTAATGATCACTTAAAATTTAGGTATGGTTAGCAGTAAAAAGAAATGGCAATACCCTGTTTTCTTTTAGATGCTTTTGAGGGCTCTCCACCAATAATTTGTGTGAAAGTAATTCACATCTGGCATTGAATTTTTTTATTTAATAACCCTTGTCTGGGAATAGCAAAAAATTATGAATTTTATTGATAATAACACAGATTTGAGGTGACATACTCTTAGGGAAATTAATTTAGATATTTTTGTATTATCATTTGGTCATATGTAAATTAATAATTTGTCTGAAATTTTACACAATAAGGTACATGTGTTTTTTTAATTACTTGCATTATTGATTTCACAATCTTAATGTAGTCTATGGGTATTATTTATTCATTATACTTAATAGAAAAATTTTAAACTTAATTATTAAAATTAAGTAAAATATAAAAACAACTTTTACATGTTTAGTATGTCACTTGTTTGTTTTACAAGGTTGAATTCTTGTGTGTTCTTTGTTGGTTTTTCAGGTAGAGCAGTATGGAGCCACAGCCTGACCTCAAACTCACTCTGTGATTGAAAATAGCCTTGAAATGTCTTTTTCCTGACTCCACAACAGAATGATTATAGATACTTTCCTTCGTGCCAAACTTACATTTGTGAGTACTTGTAAGGATATTTTCACCCATATCATAGATTTTTAAAATACATATATTTGTTGCTGGAGACGTGTTTCAAAATTTAAGAGTTCTAACACACCAGTTGGATGGCTCACAACCTCCTGAAACTTCAGCTCTCAGATATCTGAAGTCCTTTTTTGGCCTTTGCAGGCAAAAATGCAACACACACACACATACACACACACACACACACACACACACACACATATATATATATATATATATATATATATATATATATATATATATATAATGTGTTCACAAATGAAAAAACATTAATATGTTTAAAAATAATGTTTAATATTTTAATGCACAAAGCTTTTGTAATCATATATGTTTCAGTATAGAATAAAAAAACTTTAATTTTTATAGTTAATGTTTTATTTGGGTTAATTTTGCTATATTTCCACTATAACATGATATTATATATGGAAGGATGACAGATTGTTATTTTAAATTATGTTACAAAAGTCTTATACTATCCTCTTCTATCATTTATGATCACTTGGTACATGTCAGCAAGTCCATCATTGTCAACAATACAACTGAGTGGTTTCAAACATCTGTTGCAATGACCAGGACACGAAATACGTTTCTGTTATTTTCTTGTATAAATGAGTATCAGACGATGTATTTCTTTGTAACTACATAGATCATAATAGTTTAAAAGATTTTTAACAAGAGCCTTTGAAAACTACTTTAACCAATACAGATAATGCAATTGCTTAGAAACCTCTGATTTTCCTTTTTGTATTTAGTTATCCACTAGTCTCTGTGCATATTTAGTCCACAGGGAGGTCAAGTAGCATAAACATAACAGTACATTAACATCATGAAAACTGGCTTTTGAAGGGTTTGTGAAATGTTAGTTCTTCCTTTCTTATTCACTGCATATCTTCTGAGTTTCCAATTAGAGTAGGTAACCACCTCTCCTTTTTATTTTCATACTGAAACAAGACAATAGGTACATCATACAGCAACCATTCCTCATGGGCTTAAAGTCTTGTATTCTTTATCCTTTGGTGATTTCTGATGACAAACACTAGAAACTCTGGGGAAATCATCCCAAGTGGTAACTCTAGCAAGGGAAAGGAAAATTTGCTCCTAAATGGTGGATTGATTCTGATTGTGTGTCTTATATTAGATGATCCCCAGTCTCAGCAGGATTTTAAAAAATGACTATTGACTTTCTGCCCCAATGTCTCAGACCAACAACCTGTAAATCATATGTCAGAGACTACAGGAAGTTTATTTCTTTGGACAGACAAAAACAGAATTCAGATTCCTTTAAAGAAAATTGATACTTGAATGATTGATTTTTGAGAAACAAAATTAATAGAATTTTTGTCTCCTCTCTAGTCAAAAACTAAGGTTGTTTGGTGGAATGCAAACTGTCTTCTCCTACAAAATTATATTTAAAAAAATGTAACTGAATAATGTGAATGTGGCTAATACTTGCTTTTTGAGTAATGGATAAATACAGTCACAAATGTAGATCCTGCTCTACTTCACAGTGGTCTGTGTCTCTGTCCTTCTGACAGCCAATTCTTCACATCCATCTAAGGATGACATGACAAGTGTCCTGTATAGATAAAGTATTTGAACATCTTATGTCTAGTTGGTGTTGTTTTGGGACTTATGGAACCAGAAAGAGTTGGAGGTCTCTTGGAGTACACACTACAGGTTGGCCTTGAGTTTTCATAACCTCTCTTTAATACCCATTTGTTGTCTCTGCTTTGGGTTTGAGTTTGAAGATATGAACCCTCAGCTTCCTTCTCCAGCTGCCTGGAGCTGCACTTCCTCAACAGTTATGAACTCTCCCTCTGGAACTTGAAGCCACGGTAAATTCTTCCTGATCTAAGTTCCCTTTTTTTAGTGTTTTATCACCATAAGGGAGAAGTAATTAGTATATTACCCTTAATTTCATACCCCACCTTCAGCTACAAAATATCAGCAACCTTATAGTTTTCATTAGAGACCCTAGCCATATCACACATATTAAAAAGATAAACTTTGAATGTGGAAACATTTCAATGAAAGACTGCTATTGTCACACCTGTAAGAAGGAATTAGAAAATATTTCAAGTGGAATAATAAGTTTGTTCCTCCACACTCCACAATGCTTATGGATACTGTGTCTCCACAGTATGACTATATCTCTTCCTTATACCGGCTGCCCATCAGACATTTTTTCTATATTATATCCTTCCTACTTTTTGTCAATTGCAAACAATACCACAAATATTAAGATATAGCTGGAAAATCAAGAATTTGAAAGCAAAGTTCTTATTTCTGAAAATTCAAAATTTTGAAGAAAATATATATATATATAGAAATGTTTTGTTATTGAATTTGTGAATGAAAGAAAAGGCAAAGACAATGAAAGGAAGGATTCCAGCAGTGGCTGAAAATGCCCTCTGTTATAAGAAATGCCCTCTTTTTCATGTCACATGCTAGTATACTGGCTATGAGGAATTTGGCCAGAAAAAAAAAAAAAAAAAGATTAGTACTCTCCCCTCATTTGGATAGTTATAAAATTCATCAGTGTTCATTAATTGTTGTCAATGTATTTATCTCCAGGCACTCTGTCAGACTTCATAGATATAATAGTAACATAATTTACTTCCCAGGCTGGTGTATATTAGATTTATCACACAGCCTTCAGAAGGCACCAATTCTATGGGCACCTTGATATTGGTCTTCTAGATTCCAGAACTGTGGGACAATAAATTTTTGTTTTTTCAGTCACTCAGCTTGTGCTTTTTATAGCAGCCATCAAAAGCTGATGCAGATAATATAATTGAAGAACAGAACTATTCCTAGTACTTATTAGATCCGCTCTGTCTGATGATTTAAGTGGAGTCAGTCTAAGTCATCTTGGCAACCTCTCTTGGTAGAAACTGCTGGTGATATCTACATCTCTAGCTGGAACAGATGCCAAGCAATCTTATACTACTTTTTGAAAAAAATAGTCAGAGATCTACTTGATCATAGAAGACAATAGGATGTGAAAAGTCAGGGGCTTCCTCCCATATGATGACCAGTTTCCTATTTATTTACTTTAAAACCATTTTGTTATTACTTTGTCTATATATGTATTTTTTGTGTGTAAATACATGTGGATGTTATGACAGCTAGATGAAGGCATATGATTCATTGAAGTTGGAATTGCAGGTAATTGTGAACCTTCTGTGTTCAGCATTGAAAACTGGACTCAGGTTCTCTGCCAGACCAATAAGCCTTCTTAATTGCTTAGCCATTCCTCCAATGTCCTGCCTATTTAATTGTTAAAATGTATTCTTCATGCATGTATGTGTTGTAGTTATGCATAACACACATCTTTTCTTATCTTTCTTTTACACCTTTTAACCCCCTTCCTATTCACTTACCAAGTTGACATCTCACTTGCAGATATTTTGTTATGTTTTCACATTGCTCTATGACCTATTGGTCTAACCTGGGACAATCATGCTGTGTGGTTATGACTGTGAAGCTTTCCACTTGAGCATGAGTAAATCACCAGTGGCTACATATCTGAAGGTGATGACCACCCTCTATCAGAAGCCCTTTACCACCTTTTCCTGCACTGGTTGGCAAAGGGCCCTATGACCTGCCACCTCTCATGATGACAGACAAATCATTGACAAGTGATTTTTTTTCTAGAGAAGAATGCTACAATGTAATGGGTGAAAAGTGTAAAATAAGATTACAAGACAGGGCCTACAAAAAAAATAAACAGCAACAAAAACCTGTGTATTAGGAATGTTGAGAAGGGACATTTCCCATTACTATGTTTCCCACTCCTTCTAATTTTCTCAGAGATTTTGGGCAAGGTTCAGTGTTCCTTTTCTGTGGAAACATCAATCAAATTATGTAGATGAATTTCTAAGCAGTCTTATTAAATAAAAAAAATAATAAATAAATAAATAAATAAATAAATAAATAAATAAATAAACCACTGAGCCAAAATAGGGGTGAACATCTGACAGGGAAAAATAAATTTCTGAGCAATAATGTTTTTCCATGAAACATATACAATATAAACTTTAAGAACTAATTCCTCAAAACAAAAACAAGTGTTGTAACTTTTTTTAAAAGGGAGGAAGAAATTAGTTGATAATAGATACTATTTTAACTTTAATATTTAGCAAGATATGAGACTCAGATAAGCAGAAAGAAGATAATGTAGGACTTTGTTATTGACCTTAATTTTATCTTGAAGAAAATGTGGTAATTGGTTTGAAATCATATTATTTCATATTTTCTCTATTATTCTCATAATTTCAGTAATTTCTTGTTTTTATATCTGCCAGTATGAATATACATATGTATTACAAAGTGGAAACAGAGAATTTCTCTTGAAATATATTCATGATTTTCAATGTATACACACATATTTATTACACACACACATTTATGTCACATAAAAACACACACACATATATATATGTATATATATACATATATATTTGTACTTTCACATGGAGCTATATATGACCATAAAAATAGAGAAACATCTATAAAAAGCTGAAAATGGTTTTCATGAAATTAAATTAAATTTTATGCTTTTAATGTATTAAATGCAATATTCAATGCAGTCTTTTATTTGGTTCTTTTAGCAAATTATGTACAACAAATGTCCTGTCCCTAAGGGTCATTATTTTACATAGTTCCATTATTACTCCTATTTTTCTCCTTCCTGAAACAAAGTGAAGTGGTTATAAAACATTGGTAATGACACAAATGCAGTTAAATTTATGATCTAGTAGACTAATAACATCTAATGCATTCCATTTCAGAACATTTTAACCAAAGAACCCTATTTTATTTTGTTATGCTTTCCAGAATCCAAATATTTTCAAATCACAAAGCAGAGTAAATAGTTTCTGTGCACAGACTTAATTTCTTAATTCAATTGTACAAATGTCCACTATTGGAACTTGAGAATGTGATTTTTCAACTGAGTTAAATACTAATATTTAAAACTTTGTGATTGAATATAACCATATGGTGCATATCATGTCAAATCATTAAAATGTCTAGCTTTTTAAGTCTCATGCTCTTCTGTGGCACTGGCTTCATAACAACACTGAATGCTAACTGCTTTTACTTGGTGGCTAATGTCACTTTCAGTGGATTCATGTACATTGTCTTTCTGACCTTCATGAACATTCTTGTTTGAGACACAGGTTATTTCATTCTCTTATCTACTTCAGGATTTCTTCCTACTTTATAAAAGGAAAACATCAATAAATATAGTTCATTTCCCCAGAATTTTTACTTCATTGTATGACTGACTATTTTTCAAGTGAAAATGTCTTTAATATTGAACACAGATCTTGTCTGAATAAAAAACTCTTAGATGTGTATTAGCTGTCACTTAGCATAAAAATGAAAATTAAATGAAGCATTAATTGTACCTTCTTGATTACGTAAATGAGTACAATGCTGACAAAAATATCTTTAAATAGAATAAATCATTTGTTTTACTATGTTTTAGTTAAATTTTGGTGCATAAAATAACATACCCAGTGGGCAGGAGGGCACCCCTTTTCTAAGACTGCAGGCAGACCCTGCAATCTCCACACTCTGCACCCACACCCATTTTCCCTAGACCTCAGCCACTTGCTGAGACTCAGAGACCAGCCCCCAGCTCCCATCTTCCCCAGAACTCCCATCTGGACCAGAGAGACCCATCCTGTGGACACTACAACCTCAACACCTTGCTGCTGCCACACCCATCTGCTGGGGACCCCAGCCATTTTTGGAGACTTAGAGACCAGCATCCAGCATTCCATCCTGCCCCAGAACTCCCATCTGGACAAGAGGAGCTCCCATCTGAACAATATAAGGAAACTCCAGGGACTTCCTGAGACTCAGAGTCCAGCCCCCCAGCTCCTATCCGGCCTGCACTCTCATTTGGACCAGAGCTCACATCTAGCCCAGAGCTTCCATCTGGACCAGAGAGAGGCTCCATAAATCTGTCAACTCAGTCTGGACCAAGTACACTGATAAGAACAAGAATGAATCTACAAGGAGATGGGCAGACGTCAAGGCAGAAGTGCATAGCAAAAAATAAAGAGCAATACAGCATCACCAGAACCTAGCCCTTCTCCAACAGCTAAATCTGAATATCACAGAAGGAAAGAAGCAAAAGAAAACAACCTTATAAGTAACATCATGAAGAGGCTAGAGCCTTATATAGAAGAAATCAAAAATAAAGTGGAGGAACAGACAAACAAGAAATGGGAAGAGTGCTATAAAAAACTAGAGGAAAGGACAATTAAAGCAGAAGAAAACAATAAGTTCTTGAAAGAAAATCATGAAAAAGCAAGGGAGACAGTCCAAGACCTAAAGAGGGAAATAGAAAAAATGAAGAAGACACTAGCAGAAGGAATGCTGGAAATAGAAAATCTGAGTAAACAAACAGGAACTTCAGAGGCAAGTATAACCAACAGAATGCAAGAGATGGAAGAGAGGCTCTCTGGTGTTGAAGATACGGTAGAAGAAATAGATTCATAAGTCAAAGAAAACACTAAAACCAACAAAGTCATGACCCAAAATGTCCAATAAATTGAGGACACCATGAAAAGACCAAACCTACGAATAATAGGGATAGAGGAAGGAGAATACCAACTCAAAGGCACAGAAAATTTATTTAACAAGATCATAGAAGAAAACTTTCCCAACTTAAAGAAGGAAATGCCTATGAAGATACAAGAAGCCTATAGAACACCAAACAGACTAGACCACCCCAAAAAGTCCCTTTGCCATATAATAAGTAAACAAGTAAACATACAGAATAAAGAAAGAATATTAAGGGCAGCAATGGAAAAAGGCTAAGTGACTTATATAGGCAAACCCATCAGAATAACAACCGATTTCTCATTGGATACTTTGAAAGCCAGAAGGACCTGTACAGATATAATGCAGACACTAAGAGACCCTGGATGTCAGCCTAGACTAATATACCCAGCAAAACTTTCAATCATGATAGATGGAGTGAACAAGACTTTCCAAGACAAAACCATACTGAAACAATACTTATCCATAAACACAGCCCTACAGAAAGCTCTAGAAGGCAAATTCGAACCTAAGGAAGGGAGATACACCCATGAAAACACAGGCAATAGATAACACCACAGCAGTAAACCCCAAAGAAGAGAAGTACACACACACACTACAACCAAAAAATAAAAATAACAATGTAGTTAAGAGTTTTCCTGCCTGCCCCAGTCAGGACAAATCTCTCTTACCCGCCAGTCCCACATTCGCTCAGACCCAACCAAGAAAGTACACAGAGACTTACATTGTTTACAAACTGTATGGCCATGGCAGGCGGCTTGTTATCTACTTCTTCTATCTTAAATTAACCCATTTCTGTTAGTCTATACTTTGCCACGTGGCTTGTGGCTTACCGGTGTCTTTACATGTTGCTTCTCATGGCAGCAGCTGGCAGTGTCTCCCTCCAGTCTTCTACTTCCCAGAATTCTCTTCTCTCTTGTCCCGCCTATACTTCCTGCCTGACCACTGGCCAATCAGAACTTAATTTACACAGAGCGATATCCACAGCAATTCCCTTTTTTTTTTTTTTTTTTTTAAGGAAGGTTTTAACTTTTACATAGTACAATTACATATAACAAAATAATTATCAAGCAAGAATTAGTTACAATATTAAAGAAGATATCCTAGCTATCTCATATTTGTGAGTCTAAGGTTTTATATCTAACTTATCTTTTATCATAACTGAGGAAATTATAACTATCTAGTCTTCAACCACATCAAAGACCTCAGAAGGATATAATATTACCTGAGAACCGGGAAAAGGATGTAAGCATTTTTCAGGAGTCTTGCAAGAGTAGACAGAGACAGCTGGCAGCCTGGACAGTCACCTAATGTTCCTTTGTAAAGTTGGGGCATTTGTCTTCAGCCCACAGGGCTAGAGTCTTGGTCACTTTTTTTAGTGTCCTGTAGAATGTCTGGCAGTTTCCTCTGCAAAGCAGGAACCTGAAGGACCATTTTTTCAAGCAAAGTTCAGTGGTCACCTTTCTATGGGTCCTGCATGTCCAGTTAATCAAGCAGTCCAGGCAAGAACAGTTTCTTGCCCAATTGGCTATTTTTGCAAAGGTGAAGATAAGATATGAAGTGTCTTCAATGCCCATCATTGTCTCTGAAGTAAATCGGTGTTGCCAGGAGCAGACATGTCTCACTGTCCAGAAAGTCTAAATTTTAAAAATATTTTAAATGCCATATTCTGAAGGTCTTTGAAGTATTTGAAGATTACCTATCTATCTGAAATATCTCTATGTATACCCAGAAGACTTAACTAACATGGCTATGAGTATGATTATCACAGATGATTAATTATTAATCTATTTTTAATTATCCATTACAATTTTAAATGAGCTATACAAACATAATACCTTAAACACGAGTAGAAATATATACATAGTATAACAAAATTAACTTTAAGTTTGTATCAATAGACTAAAATCTATACCAGTGTAAAACATTTTAAACAAGTTGTTGCTCTTTAGAAGTAAGTTCCTTCCTTAATCTACCCTTTCATCCTATTATATCTATATCATATCCCCTTTCCTTCTTTAAAAAGAGATCGTGTTTATAATCAATCTACTTTAAAGAAAAATATTGGTTTTTCTCTGTCCCACACCAGAGGGCTCTTCTGATTTAGGACATATAAATCTCTTATCCTTTTCTTTTAGCAATATGTCTGGGTTTAGAGAAGGAGTGAGCCAATTCCATCTCCAAAGCCAGCTTGATAATTTTGGGAAATTGGGCGTAGATTCTCTTGCTATTTCCTGCTGTGGGGGGGCGCTGTATCTTATGGGGACACAAAGAAAATTTTAGGATTATGGAGTAGTCCATTAGGGTGAACCTCTGAGCCAGTTGCCTTGAAACCATTTTGGATGTCAGATCATCTGGGCCATGGTGTCATCGGAGACCTTTCAGGTGGTCTTGGTTGATCAAACCTGATGTATCTTAATCTGGAACAAATCCACAGCCTCTGGCTTTCTGTGGAAACAAAAGCAGAGACTCTTTTCCAAAGCTACATATCCTTATATCCAAATTTTGAAGTCAAGTTACCTTTAAAATTTACATATTTGTTTAACTCAACAGCTTTTATGATCAAATCTTTTTCTGCAGTTAAAAATCCCAAAGACAACATAAACCAGAATCTCTGTGTAATATCCATCTTTGTAAGACTGAAACGCTGCTGTTGCTGCTGGTTCCACCCACCTCTGCTTCCCAACATGGCTGTGGTACAGTTTACTGCCAACTCTGGGTCTGGGGCGATGTGTACCATCAACTGTCAGAAGCAGTTCTATCAAAGCAGTTCATAGCCCAGAAACTTTTGTTGTTGTTTTCAACTAGCAAAGGCTAAATCTACCACACAGCAGAGTAAAGTGCTGCTTGTAGATTCTTCATTCCCGCCACACTGCAGGTCAGACACAAACACCAGGAACCCGCCATAGTAGCTCAAACCCGCAGGCTGCCGCTAACTTGAGAGAAACAATTAGGAAGCTGTTTTTAGCTCTGTTTTAGAATCTTTTTTCTCAGGTTTTAGGTGGAAACTCTTGCCCCACATTGGGCGCCATTTGTAGTTAAGAGTTTTCCTGCCTGGCCCAGTCAGGACAAATCTCTCTTACCTGCCAGTCCCACAGTCGCTCAGACCCAACCAAGAAAGTACACAGAGACTTACATTGTTTACAAACTGTATGGCCATGGCAGGCTGCTTGTTATCTACTTCTTCTATCTTAAATTAACCCATTTCTGTTAGTCTATACTTTGCCACATGGCTTGTGGCTTACTGGTGTCTTTACATGTTGCTTCTCATGGCAGCAGCTGGCAGTTTCTCCCTCCAGTCTTCTACTTCCCAGAATTCTCTACTCTCTTGTCCCGCCTATACTTCCTGCCTGACCACTGGACAATCACAACTTTATTTACACAGAGCGATATCCACAGCATAACAACAGGAATGAACAATCACTGGTCACTAATATCCCTTAATATCAATGGACTTGATTCACCTATAAAGACACAGACTAACAGAATGGATATGAAAACAGGACCCATCTTTCTGCTGCATACAAGAAACATACCTCAAATTCAAAGACAGACACCTCCTAAGAATAAAAGACTGGGAAAAGATTTTCCAATCAAATGGTCTTAAGAAGCAAGCTGGTGTAGTCATCCTAATATCCAGCAAAATAGACTTCAAACTAAAATCAATCAAAAGAGATGATGAAGGACATTACATACACATCGCAGAAAAGATCCACCAAGATGAAGTCTCAATTCTGAACATTTATGCCCCAAACACAAGGGCACCCACATATGCAAAAGAAACATTACTAAAGCTGAAATCACATATAACACCCCACACATTAATAGTGGGAGACTTCAACACCCCACTTTCACCTCTGGACAGATCGGCCAAATTGAAACTTAACAGAGACATAATGGACTTGACTGATGTTAAATATAACACTAGTAGCACAGACACTGAGAGAAACAATCAATCAATGGGGCCTGTTGAAATTGAGAAGCTTTTGTAGAGCAAAGTACACGGTCAACAACACAAAGTGATAGCCTACAGAATGGAAAAAGGTCTTCACCAACCCCACATTGGACAGAGGGCTGATATCCAGAATATATAAAGAACACACAAAATTAGACATCAAAATGCCCAACAGTCCAATTAAGAAATGGGCTATAGAACTAAACAGAGAATTCTCAACAGAGGAAGTTCAAATGGCTGAAAGAAATTTAAGGAATTGTTCAACATCCCTAATTATCCAGGAAATGCAAATCAAAACGACTCTGATATATACCTGTCAGAGTGGCTAAGATCAAAAACACAGAAGACAGCTTATGCTGGAGAGGAAGTGGAGCAAGAGGAACTCTCCTCCACTGCTGGTGGGAATGCAAGCCACTTGGGAATTACAGCCACTTTGGAAATCAATATGGTGCTTCCTTAGAAAATTGGGATTACATCTGCCCCAAGACCCAGCTGTAGCACTCTTGGGCATATACCCAAGGAATGCTCAATCATACCACAAGGGCATTTGCTCAGCTATTTTCATACCAGCATTGTATATAATATCCATAACCTGGAAACAACCTAGATGCCCTTCAACTAAAGAATGGATAAAGAAAATATGGTACATATACACAATGGATCACTACTCAGCAGAGAAAAAAAATGACATCATGAGGTTTGCAGGCAAATGGATCTAGAAAAAATCATCCTGAGTGAGGTCACCCAGACACAGAAGGACAAACATGGTATGTACTCACTCATAGGAGGATACTAGATGTAAAACAAAGATGACTAGACTACTACACAACTCCAGGGAGGCTACCTACAAAACGGGACCCTAGGAAAGACACAGGGATCACCCAATGACAGAGAAATGGATGAGATCTACATGAACAACCTGGATGAGAGTGGGAGTAATGAAGGGCAAGATTTGAGGGAAAGAAAGCTTAGGGGAACAGGAGATCCCAGCTGGATCAAGAACAGAAAGGGAGAACAAGGAATTACAGACCATGATAAATGATGACCACATGAGAACAGGAATAGGCAGAGTGCTGGAGAGGTCCCGGAGCTCCAGGAGTCCAATTATTGAGAAAGAGGAGGAGAGAAAGAGGAGTAAGAGCGTGAATTGTTGAGACCAAGATTGGAGAGGCACAGGGACAAATAGCCAAATGAATGGAAGCACATTTATTATGAACCAAAGGCTATGGAGCCCCCAGCTGGATCAGGGCCTCTGGATAAGTGAGACAATTGAATAGCTTGAACTATTTGGGAGGCATCCAGGCAGTGGGATCAGGACCTGACCTTAGTGCATGAGCTGACTGTTTGGAACCTTGGGCTTACACAGGAACACTTTGCTCAGCCTGGAAAGAGGGGACTGGACCTGGCTGTACTGAATCCACCAGGTTTAAATGAATCCCCAGGGGAATCTTGGCTCTGGAGGAGATGGAAATGGAGGGGAGGGGAGGAAGGAAGGTGGGTGGGAGCAAGAGGGGGGAGGACAGGAGAACCCATGGCTGATTTTTAAAATTAAAACACAAATATAATAATAATAATAATAATAATAATAATAATAAAACATACCCAAATTTGGTATCTCGCATCATCAACTTTTGTCTAGCTCATTGTTCATAGGTTGACTGCCTTGTGACTATGATCCAGAGAAATGACTAAATTTATGCTGGACTCATCCATATAGCATTGGTCATTAGCTATAGACTACTCCTAAAATGACTTTGTCCTTCTTGCTCATTTTCAAATGAATTTGATTGACCACAGAATGATCCTAAGGATTCAAGGGCACAGATTTGGCAATAGAAAAAAAAAAAAAAGTCTTTTGAGAACTAGATTTGAAGAATGTTTGAAGTTGGAAGCCTATTTTAATACCAGTTAAGATTCAAGAAACATGAAAATATATTTCATCACTTAATAGAAAAGGAACCAGAATTATTATTTTTGAAATCTACCAAGTTGCATTTATGAATGTAAAACAAATGAATCTCAACACTGGGTGCAATCTCAGGAAATTTTTTCCTTTAATTAAATTCACCTTCTCATGCATCATTGGAAAATACTTTAGTCTGCTCAGCAGTGAGAGAGCTAACCTGCACATTAGAAAACTTATTTCTTCTAACAATTCTTCGACTTTTCACAGTCACTCTTATGCAGATATCATCATAGAAGATTCCCTCTGCAGAAGATTGGAACAAATATCAGAAGGTATTACACAGAGAAAGAATTAGAAAAAACACTCAGCCTTATATGGGATGTCTCCACTCAATTTCGCAACCTGGGCCTCAGGGAATCCCAGGGAAGAGGAGGCAGAATTAGTGTAAGAACCAGAGGATATAGAAGACATCAAGAAAATAAGCCACTCACACTAAACTACCATGAGCAAAAGCTCATGGGATCTCTCAGGGGCTGAGCAGCACACACAGAGCCTGTACAGGACTGCACCAGGTTCTTAATATTATGGCTTCTAGTTCAGCATTTTTATGGGATTCCTGAGTGTGTGAATTTCTGGGTCTGTGGCTCTTGTGCCCTCTATTGGGCTCTTTTCCTTCTGTTTATCTGTCATGTCTTACTTTGATATGATAGTTTTTGTTGTTTTCCTCATTATATTTTTTTTATATTTGAGATAAATGAATGGATGAAGTAATAAATGAAAAGTTTAACAATGAAAATGCCATCTAAACCTGCCGATAGAGAGAAGTCAGTTTCATAGTGACTTCTCTCTGAGACACAGGGCCTATCAACCACCTGGGACAGGCTCAGGCTCATGTTGAGGAGTGGTTGACTAACATATAATGGGTTCCAAAGATTTTTGTGTGTGTGCTTTTATTTGGGTACGGTTTGGTGGGTCTTTTCTTTTTTGGGTCTGGTCTTTTCTTTTTTTTTTTTTTTTTGGTTTGGGGAGTTGTTGTTTATTGGGTTGTTTGTTTTGTCTGAGAAAGAACTTAAAGTTGAAAGGGGAGGTGATGGAGAGAGGGCCTGGAAGGATTTGGATCAGGGGAATAATATGACCAAAATGTATTTAGTTGAAAAATAAACACTAGAAGACACACAAAAGGGAGAAAGAAAGAAAGAAAGAAAGAAAGAAAGAGGGAGGGAGGGAGGGGGGAGGGAGGGAGGGAGGGAAGGAAGGAAGGAAGGAAGGAAGGAAGGAAGGAAGGAAGGAAGGAAGGAAGGAAAGAAAGAAAGAAAGAAAAGATAGTCTCTCAGTTTTACTCCTATAATGTTCTAGTCTCTAAACTTGGATTCTGACAAACTTGACAATTCCCACATACATAAGTAATCCCAAATTAAACTGACCTTACTGAAGAAATAATTTACGTTTTTTGTTTGTTTGTTTGTTTTGAGAAAGGGTTTCATAGTGTAGCTCTGGTTATCCCAGAACTCACTCCATAGACCAGGCTGGCCTTGAACTCACAGAGTACCACCAACCTCTGCCTCCCAAGTGCTAGGTTGAAAGGCATGTTCCACCACTGCACAGAAGAAACAATTTAATAATATCATTCTTCTGCTCAAAAAGTCATAGCAGCTACATGAGCTGACACATAAAATATTTGAAACAATTTTTAACTTAAGAAATTTTTTATTCATTTTACATACCAACCACAGATCCTCCTATCATCCCTCCTCCCATTCTCCCTACAGCTTTCTCCCACACTCACCCCCATGCCCTCTTCCAAAAGCATAAGGCTTCACATGGGAAGTCAGGAAAGCCTGGTACATTCAGCCAAGGAAGGATCTAGTCCCTGTACACTGCATCAAGTGTGATCAAGGTGTTTCACCATAGGTAAAAGGCTCCAGAAAGACAGCTCATGAACTAGGAATGGATAATAATAACTCTGCCAGGGGCACCTCAAACAGTCCAAGCTACACAACTGTTTCCCACATCCAGGGGACCCAGTCCAGTCCCACTCAGGTTCCATAACTATGGTTCTAAAATTTGTCAGTCCCTAGGAAATTGGTTCACTTTTCTTTATAGATTTCCCCATAATGATCTTGACTCCTTCTTGCTCATATAATCCCTCTTCCCTCTCTTCAACTGTACTCCTGGAACTCAGCCTAGTGCTTGGCTGTGAAACGCTGTATCTGCTTCCATCAGTTACTGGATGAAGGGTCTATGGTGACAGTTAGGGTAGTCACCAATTTGATTAGCAATGAGGTTTTTACATAACCCCATCATGTCTCCCTCTAACAATGTATCTCTTTCATTGCTCTTCCACACTGTCCCTTACCCAGCTCGATCAGCCCATTCTCTCATATTCTCATCACCTATTCCCAGTTTACTCTTGGAGATCTCATCTATTTCCCCTTCCCAAGGCAAATCCATGTGTTCTTATTAGGGTTTCCTTGTTTATTAGCTTCTCTGGAGCTGTGGCTTATAGTCTGGTTATTCTCCACTTTATATCTAGTTTCCACTTATGAGTGAGTACATGTTTGCCTTTCTGAGTCTGGGTTACCTCATTCAGGATAATAGTCTCTAGTTTCATCCATTTGCTTGCAAATTTCTTGATGTCATTTTTTAACAGCTGAGTAATAATCCATTGTGTATATATGTACCACATTTTTTATCCATTCTTTAGTTGAGGGGAATCTAGGTTGTTTCCAAGTTCTGGCTATTATGAATAATCTGCTATGAACATAGTTGAGCAAGTGTCCTTGTGGTATGATTTAGCATCCCTTGGATATATGTCCAAGAGTGGTATCATTAGGTCTTGAGGAAGACTGATTCCCAATTTTCTGAGAAGTTCCCATACTAATTTCCAAAGTGGCTGTACAAGTTTTCACTCCCACTAACAGTAGAGGAGTGTTCCCCTTACTCCACATCCTTTCTAAGAGAAACTGTCACCAGTGTTTTTAATCTTAGCCATTCTGACGTGTGTAAGATGGTATCTCAGAGTCATTTTGATTTGCATTTCCCTGATGACTAAGGATGTTAAGCATTTCCTTAAATTTATTTCAGCCACTTGAGATTCTTTTGTTTATAAATCTCTGTTTAGCTGTATAGACCATTTTTTCTTTTAGTGGATTGCTCATTATTTGGATGTCTAGTTTCTTGAGTTCTTTATATATGTTGAAGATAGCCTCTCTGTTAGATGTGGGGTTGGTGAAGATCTATCTTTTCCCATTCTGTAGGCTGTCATTTTATCTTACTTACAGTGTCCTTTGCCTTACAGAAGCTTCTCAGTTTCAGGAGGTCCCATTTATTAATTGCTGCTTTCAGTGTCTATGCTACTGGTGTTATATTTAGGAAGTGGTCTCCTGTACCAATGCGTTCATGACTACTTCCTACTTTCTCTTCTATCAGGTTCAGTTTAACTGGATGTATATTGAGGTCTTTGAAATATGTGGACTTGAGGATTTTGCATGCAGGTAGATGCAGAATTATTTACCATCTTCTCCATGTTGACATCCAGCTTTGCCAGCAACATTTGTTGAAGAAGCTGTCTGTCTTCTATTGTATAGTTTTGGCTTCTTTGTCAAAAATCAGGTGTTCAAAGGTATGTGAATTAATGTCAGTGTTTTCATTTTGTTTATATTGATCCACATGTCAGATTTTATGCCAATTCCAAGCTGTTCTTATTACCATAGCTCTATAGTAGATCTTGAAGTCAGGAGTGATGATGCCTCCAGTAGTTGAAACTTTTTTTTTTATCAGATTTGTACAGCCCAAACTCTTTTTTATGTGCCTAATATTTTAATTTTCCACTGACTCACATGCATGCTGTGTCTTTGAGCTCCTTCTGACATTCCCTTTCACAGATTTCTTTTCTTATTCTTCCAGTCATATTCTAGGGAAGATTTAGTATTTAATTACAATGCAATCTTTTGTAAGAACTATTTATGAATCTTATCTGTTTATTTCATCAACACAATAATCTACTTATTCTAACCTTCATCATTTACCCCTTTATTATGCTTTTAAATCCTGTGTATCACCTGTTTTGGTGGTGCTTTCCTTCAATTTCAGAACTACGGAGGTAAAAGTAGGAGTTAGAATTTTATGTGTGTATATATACATACATACACAGACATATACACATGCATGCATAAAGGCATATATACATATATGCATCAAGTTACTTTCATAACAAGCTGTTAAGGAAGAAAACCCTATCCTTTTGTAAATAATTACAACTTCCAAAGCCAAAAAAAAATACTACTGGAATCACAAGAGTGTTTTAACAATGACTTTCGTTCCTCCCATTTGGAAACTTCTCAATTTATATTTTTTTCCACAGACATTTGTTTCTGTTTGTGTAATAATTATGTTGGAAAAGTGTATGTGCTGTGTCTGAATGTTATGTTCAATGCAGTATTGATAATGTGGCAAGCAAGTCTGATTCTTACTAGAGGTAAACCTAAACCTGTGAATGTTTATTTAAATGGGACAGAGAAATAGAAAAGAAAAACTACTTTTAAAGGGAATAGATTTTATAATACTCTTTGCTGTAAGGGAAATTTATGGTTCTTTAGAAGTTCATTTTTTGCACTAAAAAGGGAAAAATAAACAGCATGAAAATATTACTGCATATTATATAATTCTACAGTTTTACCTCCCATTAAAACAGAGAAACATATTCATTACTTTTAGTAGCATTATCCAAACTACTGATCTAGAAAATCCCAGTTATTGATTTGTATTCTGGAAATCTCATTCAGGTGTTTGTAGTTTGATATTCCTCTTTATCTACCAATATGAAAATGGGAGACTAACTATAGCCTAATAAATTAATCAAGGTGATTTTTTTAGGGACTTAAAAGTTAATATTAACATCACTACATTGCAAGTATAGAAACACATGATAAAATAAATGTCTATTTTATGGAAAAATATAGATTATACTTAGAAATAGATGTTTGATTTTAATTTCTAAGAAGTTACCTTTACTCCACATATAATCTAAACCTTGAAAATTATGGACAGTAAATAGTGTTCTGAAACTAGAAATACATCTTTATAGTATAAGAAAAAATTGCTTACTTATTCAATAACAGTAAACAATAGAAGTTTAATTGATGATCTATGGGGTGGTCATCAAAAGTATCTTTAATCTTATTAACTAATCACTTATTAGGAGATGTAATGTTCAGAATTATTGTGTAATTTATGAATATATTGAATAGAGAATTGATCTTCTATGCTGTGGATAGAATCTTATTTCCAATATATAAGATTTGTTAATTATTGACAGAATTTTAAAAACCATTATCATTCTTGTATTTTTCCTGATAATTTTGTTTTAATTATTATTTAAATTTCAAATTTATATTTTATATGACTTTCTCACTACTTCTTTGATGTATTTTATATTACTCTCTTTGTTCAGATATTGGTCAATAATCTCATTTTTCTGAATTTATTGGATTAACACTTAATATAATCATATAATAATGAAAATATAACCATATGCCTATATCACAAACATATAATTGCCTATTTTACCATACCAGTATTTGAAGTAACACAATAAGACTATTGGAAACATGAGGCATGACTATATATGTGCATAGACACAGACAATGTACTCACACAAATACACAATAAAACACATAAAATATCAGACTGGAACAATACTAATTAGAAAGTAAATAAAAATGGACATATTATTGTTGTTTTGAAGTGAATACATTTATAAAGCTATTTAAAAATGGCATGTTTGGTTAAAATACTTCAATTTTTCTAATGACAATTTGTATATCTATTTGAATATTGGTATTTCAAAGGAGTTTCAGTGTTCAAACATATGTATTTTTTCATAGAAATCCTTCATAATTGAATTCAAACACAAAGTGGTATTTATAGTAGAAATGCTTCTGAATATTATTGCTTTCTTGAAGGTAATTGATTATTTTTTTTGAACCATAATGCATTCAGTTTAGGAACCTAATTCTAGTATCACAGATGAGGATGAAATTTCTATAACTTTTAGATCAAAGTTACTTATAACTAAATGATGTTTATTTTCTTTGTGTGTGTCTGTCTGTGTGCACATATGCCAATATGTACATGTTTGTGTAACTTTATATGGAAGTGCATGTGTGTGTGTGTAAATCAGAGGGAATCCTCAGGTCTCATTCTTCATGTGACTTCTATCTTTTGTTTAAGACAGATTAGAACTTAAATAAGAAGATAGAGTAGTGAGTTAGCAAACTCAGGCCATCTTGTCATAGCTGGTATTATAGATACACCATCACTTTTTCAACAGCTTCTGATAAGCCTCATCTGTGTTTTCATACTTGTGAGTCAAGTGCGGTACCAATGGAGCCATTTCCTCAGCCTTCGTTTTATTTTGTTTCTTAATGTATTTTATGTGTTTGTTTTCAAAAGAGTAACTTTAAAATATGATAAAATGAGAATCAGTTTTTTTAAAAATTACCTTGATTTACCAATTAAGCCTTATTTCATGTGTTTAAAATCATATGCCTTAGTAAATGAATTAATAATTTGTTCTTCCTAGGGGAATGAAACATTCCTGTCTCTTAATCATAATGAATTTATTTTCTACTTTTAATAATGAACACTTTATTCCCTTGGAGGAACATTCTTGAGAGATGTTAGTTCCATTCATTTATAGTCTCTTAAGCATCATTATCTAGCAGGTCATTTGTTTTTCTGTTGATTTGGTCACACTTTCTCTAATTATTCATCAATGGAGACTCAGAGTCACGTAGATTGGCTTGCTATCTGAGCTGTTATGGATCAAATGGGAGCTAGTGATGGCCTGAGGCATTAGACCCTGGGTTCTAGGTCAATTTTGCTTTTCAATGGTTCATGGGAATCATCATAGGCCTGGCTGCTGGCTAAGCCATGCTCTTACTTCACTGTCTTTTTTAACATAATCCTCTCTTTTCAACCTTAGGATGGAGCTAACACAGGGAATGCACATTTTTGAAACAGTCTTTTTTCCCCTTTATGATCATGTCTTTGTATCCAGGTGGTTATTCAAGTTAATGATTTGTTAGAGGGAATCCTTGAAAACTCCTAATCTACCATATATTAACCTTACTAACTGCTAGTGACTTCTGACCAACTTGTGTGGTAACTGTGTTTTTCTGCTAGTTAACCTATATTTTAGTATTTTATTCATCACTGTTACATTTTAATATCCAGAAATTATGTTTATTACTTTAGAATCTGTTACCTGTACATATTTTGCTTTTGTTTTACTCTTTGTATCTGTAACACAGATTTTAAAACTCTATTTTAGACAGTGAAGTTACCCAAATGCTTTAAGACATCTATTTTCTACTTGTTTACACTAGAATTCTCATTCTCTTTGGGAATTTGACTGAAATAGCATTTTGAAGTACATTTTGAATTTACATTCTGTAATGAGGGGGATGGGGCGCTGTAGGTGTGAGTAGCCTAAAAACGATTATGACTAAAGAAATTTAAAACAAATGTAGAATCTGAGTTTTACATTTTTAACTACACAGGAACTATCAACAATGAATGCAAAGGCCACAGTGAACAGTTATGGTTATCAACTTTATAAGAGATGTTTTTATCTTCAAACAATATTGAGCTGTTTAATTTACTTAGCTATTTGTTTGTTTTTGTGTTAGATATATAATTGAGTGCTCTGCCTACTAGGTAAACAGTCAAACACTGAGCTTTAGCTTAAGCCCCAAGAAAAAGTTCCTGGCAGGTGAATTTATTTTGTGCCTGTCTGGAAATATCACCATTTATTATTTACACAACCTGTGGTCGCTATGTAATTGTGGCATCTTTGTTTTTTGGATCTTATAACAGTGCCTGGACTTAGTCTTCCTTTTCTTTAGCTGTTGCTTCCATCTAGTACAGTTGTCTTAAGCTCAGCAGAAACCTTAGGTGCTTTGGTGCACACTTTCTTTGGCCAAATTCTTTATAACTGAAACAGTAAAAATTTGTATGATTACATCTATACCTCTTTTTAAATCTGTCTGTATCAACATAGCTCAATGTATATACATTACCATAGCTATAAGTATATGGAGATATATCAAATATGTTTTTAAAGATATCATTTGTATTAAGAATTTAAATTAATTTTCAGCTTTTGCTAAGGTTAGTATTAACACACATACAATTTCATGGATTACTGGCGTGCTCCAGTTCGATATTAATAGTATGTTGTGAAATAATTAATTCATTCAATGCACAAAGTAGCACTTTGAAGATTATATCATTAAGATATTTAATTATAAGTAAATGATTCTCATGTTTAGCTAAAAGCAACTACTAATGTTCCCATTCCATGGATTACTCAAACTCAAAATAAAACTCAGTCAGTCATTCAAAAGATTTCTAAGACTTAAAATTATTTTGATTTTTTTCAAAATAATGTTAAAGCTGACATAATGAAAAAGCGTACATCTTGCTGATGGATTCCTTATGTTTTGGGGATATGATTGGGTTGCAGTTCTTTGAAAAAACTATAATTCTTCCTGTAAATGAGGAGAGGAAACTCCTGTGTACATACTTTCTTAGAAAAAGTGAGGATTTCTTTGTTAATTGACTTTGAGATCCTAGGATTAAGGGTTTAAATACTATCTTTATGAAGGATAGAAACTAATTAAGGTTTTAATCTCAAATAATCTTAGGATTAAAGGTTGTCTCTTAAATTTATGGAGTGGTTAATTGAAATTAATTGTTTCTTTACAGTTCCGTATACCTTGGCTTCTACCTTCCTATGCCTGTGAGTGTTTCTGCTATTTTTCAAATTTATGTGATATGATTATGACCTTATTGTACTTGTGCAATTCTACAACCAAAGTTGTCTATATGAAGTCTAGAAATACTCTTGTTCTCATTCCAAATGGATTGTTGATCTATGTCCTAAGGATTCCTCAATAAAATATCAAAAATATAATCCTAAAGAAATGATCTTCTATATGGTTCTTATCAAGAACCATCAGGCTATTGTTTCCCATCAAAGTTTCAGATATTTCATTTTAGTGTGAGTACTGACAGAGGTTTTAGAATGGTGTTGAACTTACATGAAAAACTTAACCCCTGCCACACACTTTAAGGTCTTAAAGAGAAAACAGTAGAGAGAATACAAATTACAGGAGTAGAAAATGTGAGAATCAGGAAGGAAGGTACAAGAAGGAGGATGATGAGATGGAAGGGAGGGCTCAGGTGGAGGAATGGATAACACTAAGAACCTTTAAAATTTTCTTGTGGAAACCTACTGCATTATAATCCCCCCTCTCTCTCTCTCTGTGATAACATATACACATATGTATTTTTATCTCAATTAACTTGTACTAAAAACCTTCACATTTCATGTAAGAATAGACTCTCAAAATCAAAATGCCTAAGCAGTTATCAACTACTAAGAGAAAATGTACTTTCTTATTATACAATGATATTTCCCACAAAGGAAACATGGGAGGTATTTATGACATTCTTAATTAACTTCAAAACTGTGAATGTATGAAATCATACCTACTAAAAGATAAACATGCATAAGCATGTGCTAGGTAAAGACTAAGACTAGAAAGTTAGAATACTGAAGTTTATGCTGTCATAACATTTCATTTTGTGAAGTTAAGCAAATTTTCTATAAAAATTGGAAGTTTTCTTTTATGAGTGATTATAAGTTGGAGATAGCTTCTGTGTTACAGGTGGGGCTTATGTCTACTTCTTTCTCAGTGCTAAGACCCCACTTGGCACAGACATGAGAGGACCCTGTGCATGTTGACACTCTCAGTGAGTTTATATGTGTAATGGTTCTGCTGTGTTCTTTTTCTGTTGTTCCTTTGTATGCTTTTCTGTCTTATTCTAGTTTGCCTGTTTTTGTTTTATTTTATTTTTCTATCATTGTTCAGATGCCTGACTGTTACTTTTTTTATTATTATATTTGTGTTTTAATTTTACACATCACCCATGGGTTCCCCTGTCCTCCCTCCACCTGCCCTGGCCCCAACCTTCCACCCATCCCCTCCCATCCATTCCCAACTCCTCCAGGACCAAGACTCCCCTGGGGATTCATCTCAACCTGGTAGATTCAGTACTGGCAGGTTTAGTCCCCTCCTTCCAGGCTGAGCAAAGTGTCCCTGTGTAAGCCCAAGGTTCCAAACAGGCAGCTCATGCACTAAGAACAGGTCCCAGTCCCACTGCCTGGATGCCTCCCAAACAGTTCAAGCTATTCAATTGTCTCACTTATCCAGAGGGCCTGATCCAGCTGGGGGCTCCACAGCCTTTGGTTCATAATTCATGTGCTTCCATTCGTTTGGCTATTTGTCCCTGTGCTTTTTCAAATCTTGGTCTCAACAATTCACACTCTTACAGTCGTTCCTCCTCTTCCTTGACAATTGGACACCTGGAGCTCCACCTGGGGCCTGGCTGAGGATCTCTGCATCCACTTCCATCAGTTATTGGATGAGAGTTCCAGCACGACAGTTTGGGTGTTTGGCCATCTGATCACCAGACTAGGTCAGATCAGGCTTTCTCTAGACCATTGCCAGCAATCTACAGAGGATGTATCATTGTGGATTTCTGGGGACCTCTCCAGCACTCTGCCTATTCCTGTTCTCATGTGGTCATCATTTATCATGGTCTGTTATTCCTTGTTTTCCCTTTCTGTCCTTGATCCAGCTGTCCTGCCTGTTTTCTAAGGAGAGACTAAAATGGTGTATATTCAGACAGAAAGGGGAGGGCAGTTGGAGATCTTGGAGGAGTTGGGTAAGAGAAAAACTTACCAGAATGTATTCTGTGGAAGGTCCCTCCTGCCTTCCCCTCCCAACCCACCCTACATTCCCTCCTTCACTGTAGATGTAACCGGCTTGTTAAATAAGAAACACAGAACCGATTGCAGAGTTAAAAACCACGAGGTCAGAGCAAGAGTGGAAAACCTTACCCTTCACTGCTTCTGCTGTTCTTCCTCTCCGCCAGAGACCTACTTCTGTGCATCCTGTCTGTTTAAAGACTTTCTGTTCTGTTTTCTCATTGCTTGTAAACCCAGCCACATGACCTCCTCGTCACTGCCTGTTTGTACAGACCTCCAGGTCTTCTATGATTGGTATTGAGATTAAAGGCGTGTGTCTGCCATGCTGGCTGTGTCCTTGAACACACAGAGATCCTCCTAGCTCTGCCTCCCAAGTGCTGGGATTAAAGGCGTGCCCACTACTGCCCAGCTTCTGCTCTGGCTTGCTCTGAGCTCAAAGCAACTTTATTGACATATAAATAAAATCACATTTCAATACAAATAAAATATCACTATACTTCACCAAAGCAAGGTCTCCCACAGGGAGTCTGCAGAGCCTGATACATTCAGTAGAGGATGGTCTAAGCCCCTCCTCTGCATCAAGGTTGTTGAAGTTATCCCACCATAGGTAGTGAGCTCCAAAAATCCAGCTCATGCACCGGGGATGGATCCTGATCCTACTGCCAAGGGGCTCCTTAAGCCAATCAAGCTATACAACTGTCTGACTTATACAGAGGGCCTAGTTCAGTCCCATGGAGGCTCCACAGCTATTGGTCTAAAGTTCATGAGTTATCACTAGTTTGGTTTGGTTGTCTCTGTAGGTTTCCCCATCATGATCTTGATGCCCCTTGCTCATAGAATTCCTCTTCTCTCTCTTTAACTGGACTCCTGCAGCTCAACCTGGTGCTTGGCTGTAGATCTCTGCATCTGCTTCCATCAGTTACTGGATGAAGGCTCTATGATGACAGTTAGGGTTCTCACTGATCTGATTACTGAATGTCTGTCCTGAGCATCCTTTTCTGAAGATCACTACATGACTACTAACTGGTTTACCTCATTAGTTAGGTCCTTAGGAAGTAAGTATGTTTTTCATCAGCAGTGTTAGAAATTATGTGTGTTATTTCTCCAAGTGAATTTTTATGGTGCTCTTATCCTATCAGACAAGCAATACCTACAATCCTGCATTCATGCTTAAAACTCTGTTGTACGAATATAATCAGCTACTTGATCATCTCCCTACATTTCAGATTACATATATTTTTTTTAAACTTAAAAAAATTTTGTGTGTGTGTGTGTGTGTGTGTGTGTGTGTGTGTATGTGTGTGTTTGTGTGTGTTATGGGTTGAGGAACATGATGGTTATACATTTGATTGCAGGTACCTCTGAAGGCCAGAGGTATCAGAACATCTGGAACTGAAACACTGAAGGTTTTTACTGTATAAGTCAATACAAAAATAAATAAATATTACAAGTATAAAATAAGTTATAATAATCAGAAAGATGACTATTTAAAACTTGCATATTATACTTAAATCATTTACACCATCAACTTCTGTTACATCTATAGAATGTCTAGAGTGAGGATTTCTCAGAAACTCTTCACGTTTTCTGTCTTCAAATGTCTTCAGGCTTATGGAGGTGTTTCTTCATTCCAGTGTTTCTTTAACTGGTAATTCTAAAACACCTACTTGTTAAATGAACATCATACTACTCAATTTAATGAAATGAAAACACAAGTTGAGGCACCAATGTTGACATTATCATTAAATGATATCAGTGCCATAATGTTTATAGGATCTACACAGTAGCACTTTGTGTCTATGGATCTGAACATTTTTCCAAAATAACGTAAAGCATGTCACAAAACATAATTCAATGATTTCTGCTAAAAGTCAATAGTTCTAGAGAAGAGTGGAGTGTTAATAGATGCTAAGAGAAACAGATTGGATAAAAATCAGAGCAAAGTGCAAGCACTATTTTTCTAAGTATTGGATTTGATTTCAACATAAGAGAAAAAGACAAAAAGATAAAAGAAGACTATCTTGTTAGTTAGAATTTTGGGGAAATTGATAAATTTCTCATAAACTAGGTATTATTAGTGGAAGAACATGAGGTACAGAATACTTACTGGATAAATTGAAGTAGAACTGGAATTTATTTGATTTTATGGTGTAAAGTAATTGTGAGATAAGAATATTGTTCTGATCCTTAAAGTAAACATAGGTATTATTTGCATGAAGTGATGTAAATTAACCTTAATTGGTTAAATTTATATAACAAAAATTAAACCACAGATGTCAAATTTATGACATCTCACTTTCAGTGATAAGCTATTGGTATTTTATGAGTACTAGGTGAGAGGGGGTCATTTTTATTCTGGTATGAGGCCCCTGTTATAGAACATGGCACTACACTCATGTAATACTGACAAGAAACCAGGGTATGGATTCACATGGAATTAAGAGGGAAAAGTGGTTGTGGACTCTAATAGTCAGGAATTAAAGGGTAAGAATTAGGATGAGTTAATCAAAAGAAATTCTCAGTCAATAAAATTAATGAAAATTAATTAATAAAAATTGCCTAAAATGCAATTTTGCCTTCTCATTAGAGGTCCTGGTTTCATTGATCTATAGTCACATGACTGTCAGCATTCCAGTAGTCATAAGCAATATCTCAATCACTAGAGAATATATTATTCATAGTCTATGTTATTCATCATTGTGCAATAATCAAATTGCAAATACTCTTAAATGCTACAAAGATGCATTTTGAATGAAAAGACTATAGACAATATTAACTGCCAAACCTTAGGTTCCTATCTCAACAATCAAAACATTGATTATAAACCTGTGATGAGAATGGCATATGTACATTCTGCAGAAATTTTTCATACATAGAAAAGGCTTAGTAAGGAAGAATTCATTCTAACTTCCCTCCTGTCTTTTAGCAGAAAACTCAAGTTTTCTGTTGGATAGGAATATGAATGCTAAGATGTACTCCACTTGCCCCCCATCAAGTTTGACCTTGACATGGCCTGAAACTGTATTTATCTCACTTTAATCTTTCCAGTTTGCCAAATGCAAAGAATGAAAATGCTCAGCCTCTGTGATTTTCCTATGTAATATCCATCTAACCTCATATGGGATAGAAAATGAGAGAAAAACTTGACCAATACACTTTCTGGTAGTTAGTAAGTGGCAATATATGGTAAAAACTTTTCCATTTTCCTCTTTCTAAGCAGTCCAGTGAAAGATAAGATGCCTAAAGGTACCAAAAATGAAGAAAGAAATCAGCTTTCCCCCACTTCATTCTCAACTATGATTTACACATTTTGGCCTAAGGAGTGAAAAGAACTAAGGAACTCACAACTTGATCTTTGTTTAAAACTGGTTAGAGTTTCCTGATTTACTGACCCAATTTCCCAGAGATTCTAGAAACATCTATTCTGTCACAATGAAAGAAAAAAGTCTGCTTCTCTGAGAGAAGGTTTAAGGAAAAACATGATGAATGCAATACTCAGGCCAGTCCTATCACAGGAAGGGTAGATTTCTCTGCAAACTGTGATATTTGAGATCTAGGTTCACTGAGGAGAAAATCTGAATTCCTCATTTTAACATCTATTTCTCAGCTGGGTTTTCATGGTGAATGTACAAAGTAATTTCATAGAAAGAGTCAAGAAATCACTCAATGACCTTTGTGGTTATAGACAGAACTAAAGAAAACACAAAGATGAAAATCTAACTAAAAGTTCCAACTGTATGACTATTTTCAAGGTGTTTCCTTTAATTTTCTTTTTAATGATGTTTGAACATTTTCTTCTTAAAAAAAGGGAATGAATTTGGACAAATTTAAATATGAAAGTAAAGTATGAAAGTATGTTGTTACCCATTTTCATTAGCATAAGCACTTAAACCTTAGTTTTGTTACAAAGCTTTGGGGTCCAGCATGCATGTTGGTCTAATCATAACCTCCTCACAGAATGAAGGGTGAAGTCAGTCTATCAGTGGTCGACTACCAACATAAGTCTATACAGGGAAATTTTTAGGTTTGCTTGTTTGAGACAGGGTATCAAGATATAGCACAAGCTGTCCTGGAACACAGAATTCTCCTGCTTCAGCTTCCAGAGTTTTTGAATTATCTGTATTCATTACTGATCCCAGCTTAAAAAAAAAAAAAAAGACACTTCAGGATATATTTTAGTAAATATTATTAATTTATTGACTACTTCTCAACTATGTTGAACTACAGTGACATAGTATCATTGATCATAGAATTCATATAGTTCATACATAAACTAAAAGTAAATATGCATTATAGAAGCAAATAATTTGAGAAGATTTAAATGATATGAGGTATTTGAATGACATGAAGAAAAAAACATGGAAAATAAAAGATAAATTGAGGTAGAATTTCTATTTTGGATGGTTAGGAAGAATGCCACTGTTTAAAGATTCACAGTTCTAGAAATAAATAAAATGTGAAAAATGATCAGCTGGTCAAGGACCTGCAGTGCATTATTTTATGTTAACAGAGCTATGTGCAAAAACTCTGAAGAAGAAATCCTTTGTTTAAAAAATTGAAAAAGTCAGTATTGGAACACAATGATAGAGAGGACCAGAAAGGGACCATTTCTGAAAATTTGGGGATAGCATATCCATAAGGATATTATGTGATATGTTAAGTGGGGTTTCTTGACCTATAATAATAATGGATCCAATGAGACTTAAAAGATCCTTTTGATATTTTGGGAGAATGGAGAATTGATTATAGAAGCAAAGGTGAAAATGGATTGATCTACTAGAAGGTTCTCTTTTTTTGTATTCAGGGAATTTGTTACAATCTTCTTTTCTTTTTCTTTTTTTTTAAATTAAGAAACTTTTTTATTCATTACACATACCAACCACAGAACTCATCCTGCAGTGTAAGAACTCACCACAAAATTTGAACAAGGCTAAGTAAGGCAAAGCTGAGCAGTTCATACTCAAACTACAACTGTACTATAACTTTTAAGAAACTGTCAATTTTAAAGTCCACAGTGATTTGGGAAGCCATACCTCAACTTTCTCTGTACTTATAATGCCAAGGAAACTGAACTGTATACTAGGAATTACAAAAGTGTACATATGATCTTTATGATCTTGTCATTTTATAAAAATTACTAATAGTTACCATCTCTGTACCAACTCTGTTCTTATCCTAATGATAGGAACAATCCAGGAAAGAATAGTGCCCTTTTTATATGAAGTAAAATTCTGATACTGAAATTAAGAGATTGGAAAGTACATCTCAAAAATATACCAAACTTTTCATGTTACTGATTGCATTCTTACCATATTAATTAGGGAAGGCTGATAATGAATGCTATCATTAATCTACTACGCATTAAAAAATATGTAACACTAATTCCTTAATTACTCCTAGTAATGCAGTCAGTATAGAATGATTATTAGGAATGTAAATACTGCTAATAGTCCATATGTGCATATGGGCACAAAACTCAAAGGATGGAAATGTCATCAGTACTTGTTGATAACTTGAGGAAAGACTGGAGTACTAATTATGTTTGTGTCACTGTGACCAGAATATCTGATAGAAACAAAAGAGAAGGAGTGCATTTGTGCCCACGGTTCCAGATGTTTGTAGTCCATCACAGCAGAGGTCATGGTGAAGTGACTCAATACTTTTAGAGATGAACATCAGGTCATAGCTGATAATAGCTGCAGACCAGGAAGCAGAGAGAAGCTAAGCTCTGGGCAAAGCATAACCTCCAAACATTCATGATTAGTGACCTATTGAAGATATCCAGATCTGACCTTCTGGAGATTCCACAGTTGCCTAAAATATCCCCAGTCACTACGAAGAAAAAAGAAACGTTCTAAATTTGAACCTGTTTGAAGACATTTCAAAATCAAACCACAAGGACTGAAAAAGATAATTATTGTGTATTTTGTTTTACTTAGGCTAGAGTGAGAGCAAGCATGATGATCGATGGCAGAGATTATTGGTATAGCTCTAGAACTGAAGAGATCAGTCAAAACAAGGTGCATATGTTTATATGTGCATTTGTGTGTGTATGTATGTATACAGAAATAAAAATATCTAGAGAGAATCACATTATTATACAACAATATTCAAAATTCATTTTAGAACCTGATTAATATTTTTACTTTGAAGAATACAGTGATGCATGATAGTCATTCTTAGTGATGTGTTGGAAATGGTTATAAATTGCTTGAAAATATCACTAAATTTTTTAAGAATTTGTGACCTCATTTTTATATTCTTGGTATCTTAAAATTAAGCATAATATGAAGAGCCACAGCACAGAGACAGTAAATGGTATCCATTCAATCTTGTTATTGAACCTCTCACTTCTTTCCCGAGTGTTCCTTCATCAGTATCTTAAAGTAGACTCTCTCCCTTGGCCTCTTTGATGACCAACCAGTGGTGACTGGTACTGGGAATGTCTCCTTATTAAAGACAAAATCTTAGCTTAGTATAGAATTGTTTGTGTGTGCTTAATGCCTTGAGGAAATAGTGCAGTTTAATTCTTTGTTCTGTTTGCTTCAAAATAGACGCATTTTTAAAATTCAAGTCTCTCTGGACAAGTTAAACAGTCAAATTATTTTACCACCAGACATTTCACACCCTTTAAACATAATATTCACCCTCTTATGTATATTCCAGACATTATACTAAAAATGAGAATCAAGAACTTTAATATTGCCGGGCTATGGTGGCACACGCCTTTGATCCCAGCATTCAGGAGGCAGAGGCAGGTGGATCTCTATGAGTTTGATGCCAGCCTGAGCTACCAAGTGGGTTCCAGGAAAAGTGCAAAGCTACACAGAGAAACCCTGTCTCAAAAAAAACAAAAAACAAAAACAAAAAGAACTTTAGTGTTTATATGCTGCAACTGTCACCAATACAATACCTTATAAAAGTTTTTTTAATGGAAAATAATATTTATGGAAGTGAATTACATGCTTCTTAAATCACTTAATTAAAAAATACCATTAGAAATTAGACATCAATAAAAGAAGCCATCCAGCAGCACATCATTGTTATATACATGAATATTGGCAGTAACATTGCTGTACGCATGAATACCAGCAGGAATAAATCATCATCATTTAATACATGAGAATGCCATGTCAGAACTGAAAGCATAATATGGACCTTAACATTAATTAGGATGTGCTAATATTTAAACTTTCAGTCTGGATTCCATAAACTTTGTTTTATTCATTTTTTTCATAGTATAATTTTGAGTATCTGTGCTTGGTATCTTGTTTCAGGTTACTATATAATAGGGAAATCCTTCAGTTTCCCTAATGGACATCTCTGTTCAGAAATCTCTGAATTAATTCAAAGTACAGTTCCAACTTTGCCTAGTCTGTTAAATATTCTGCTTTGAATATGTAAAACCAAAGCCTGTTTCTTTCATTTTTCTTTCCCAATCTTTTTATTCATTTTTGTCAGTCGGTTTTGTTTCTTTACCATTAGTTTGAACTGCTAAGTGACCTGTTTTAGATAGTCAGAAATGAAAGTTATGTGTCAAAACTCGATTGGATCCTGAAGTGGAAGGGAAGGAAGAAATCCGTGATAAGCCTCTGAAGTTATTACCTTGGAAAATCAATTATCTGCTTAGAGGTAACAACAGTGAGCCACTTTCTGGAAGGATGAGAGAAAAGCAGTGGGAGAGGATTAATGGAGCAGTTAGAGGAGTATTGATTAGGCCTCAAACTAGCGAATTTAACTCTGGATTTTGCTAAAAAGGAGAAAAAGTCAATTTACTCCAATAATAGTTTAATAACTATTTAACGAGAAAAATCTTGAGACATTCCATTGCATTATGTGGTAAAGCCCAGACTTGCCAGATTCATTACATACTCAAGGACACATGCAAATACACATACAAAGAGCATGGGACAGTATTCCAGCAGCATCCTATGATTTATTTTAATATTTTCATCTTATCTTAATAACATGCTAATTATTTTGTCAAATATTAATAATTTTAATGTTCATTTAGATAAATATCATCATTCCAAAAATAAAGAAGTTCCATTAACTTATACAGACATTGACATTAGGAGGTAAATAAAGAAAATATTAAGAATATACAGTGGGGTGTTTAGTATAGATCAATATTTCACTTTACTTTTCATTCTGGTATAGTGGTACTTCACTGTAATTGAGACACAAAACAAGTACAGGGAGTTTAAAAGTTATAGACAAGATAGGGATAGAGGACAAATTTTGTCCCATATAAACAAATTCTGGGATGCACCAAAGGGTAGGGCATTTTCCTAAAATGCACAGGAACCTAGGTCTAATGCCCAACATCCCACAACCCCTGACATGTGCTCTATATCAGAGGTAGTGACTTAGATGTTGAAATAATCATCACCATTTGGTTAGATAGTATTCAGAAAATAGTCACAATAATATTGCGTAAGGAACAAAGTAATTAATTTTGAATATATAAAATGTAATAGGCACATATATACAATATTCATAAGGCTATTTTATATTCAAATTCATAGGTATAGTAAGGTTTTTGTGTTGATGATACACTTTAGGAATAGCTTGAAATTAGCCTTTCATGCTTTCTTCTTTAACTTCACCATTCTGAGGATGAAGTGGGATTAAGGATTACAGATTCATTTTGTTTTTGTGTGAAGATACACAGTGGTATACAAACTTCTAGGAAATTTGTATTTCATTTCAAGTGAATCTTGTTCATCAACTCATCTTATTTTTCCATTTTTGAAGTAGTATCATTTGCAACAAACTTCACTTTAATCATACTCTGCTATTTGAACAAAGAAATAAACAAAATTAGTTGTCAAGGTGGTTAAAGGCAAACATTAGCATTTCATATCTCTCTTGTTGTCCCTAGATACACATGGTATTTATTTTAAAACAATGTGCACCTGAAGATAGTTCAGCATCTGTCTGAATCACGAGCAGTTGTCCTGCCTCTAGCATTTGATTTGGCTTTTTTTTTTTTTAATGTTAGACTCCATTGGAAGTAAGTAATTTTTGCTTCCATTTCAGCTTATATATTATCAAATACAAAGGAAAGCCTTCTGTACTGATACACTGAAAGGCCTATAGTCTCACTTATATTTGGAGAACTGATAAGAAAAATTACTTTAACTATAAACTTTCACTGAGAAAGTGCTGAGGCTTTATATAAATTAGGACTGAGATAACTACTCAAGGCTTTTAGAATTTGCTTTTTAAATGAAGCACTATACTACATGGAGTTTGATAGATTAAACACAACAGGCTTATAAGGTGTAGCAGGGTCCTGTGCTGTTGTTACCTTTCAGGGAGGGGGCCAAGTAGGTGCAGAGTCAAACCACACAGACTCCAGAAGAATGTTGAAACAACAACCTCAGTTTATCCAGGAAGAGGCAAGCCTTACATACCCTCCACCCCACACTGGGGGCGGGGGGGAGGTCTGATGAATATACATCTGCTGGTGTGACATGGCTGCCTCTCAGTGGTCCAGGTTTCATGTTTCAGCTGCTGTTGCTAAGGCCCTTACCAGATCCAGTTTGGCTCTGGGAAAGTTGTTTTTTACTGGTTTGGGTGGGCTGGCCCTCAAGCCTGTTTAGGATGAGTCATCCCATATATCCACCCCTTTTAGTATATTATTTGGGGGGGGGGGGGTGAGACAGGGTTTTTCTGTGTAGCTTTGTGCCTTTCCTGGAACTCGCTTTGGAGACTAGGGTGGCCTCGAACTCACAGAGATCTGCCTGCCTCTGCCTCCCGAGTGCTGGGATTAAAGGCGTGTGCCACCACCACCCAGCCTTTTTTATTATTTTATAGGACATGCTCAGTGGGAGCTAAGGTGCATTGCCCTAACCTTGTTGACCCCACCTCAGGAGAGAGAGCTCAGCATAATGGACTGATTAGCTTGCCAAACAAGCTCATATTTGTCATTGACTACCAGCTCTCAAAGAGCATCAGTCCTGGAGAGCTGTCTCGGTGGTGGGCTTTAGGCAGTAGCTTTCTGTATCTCAGTGAGCCAAGTGTGTATTATTTCTCTAGGAAGACTTTGATATAGGTATCTGAGAGACAATAAAACCTGTAGGGTTGCCTTTGTGGCCGCCTTCTGTTGGTGAACCTGTTGTAGAAGACATTTGAACAAGAGAAGGATTAGTCATAAATTCAGTCTCAAGGACATGGGTGGGACCATAGTCACATTTTATATGAAGTGTACCAATTGAAGTTTTTCTGGTGATGCATTAGTGACCTTGTGGGGGGTGAGACAATTGCTTTATATCTAGGGGTGCATGCCTGTGATGCCACAGTAGCAGGGCAAATTATGCATTACCCTTCTGAAGGTTCTTCTTTGTCCAAAGTCACTTGGTCTGTTGCTGGACTCATATCTCTGGAGAGTGGGTATCCATATGGGCATGGTGGTATTCTGGGGGAAAATGTAAGCATACCATCACCCTGGGTTAATAGAGGAGCAGAGTGTTGTCATTGAAGGGTGATAGGATCCCTCCAAAGCAACAAGGGCATTGGTGTCTCCCAAAACATGTACATAAGCTTGTTTTCCAAGTTGGGCTTGTGTGACAGGCCCACAAGTGAGCATCTCAAGAGAAACAGCAATGTTGCACTGTATATTAAAACTAGCCTGAGCCTCAGCCTGGACTACATAGGCAGCTCACCAGTTAAGGAAGACTGCAGGCTCCAACACAGTCTTCATCAAATGGTGCCAGTCATAATATGTCTATAAATGCATGGTCCATTGCCGTAGGACTTGCTCAAAATACAGCAAGTCAGTACCTGATTTATTAGCAGTCTTAAGGACCAAAGACAGGTCTGCAAGAGGGTAAGGTATCTATGGCTGGTTGGCCATAGCAGGGCCCACATACCTGGAAATGCCATGGTGGGCATATGCAGCACCATAGGTGGAATAGGCTGGGAGGTATGCAGAGCAGCTGGCTCGGCAGGCAGACATCCAGGCAAATCACTCCATGGATACTGTACTTTGGGGATAGCCACTTGAGGCATGGGGGAAGCAGAGAGAGGAACTGCCAGTGTATGCTTGGGTGCTGCTGCAATCATTTCCTCTCTCTTTTCATCCCTCTGGCTTTGGTACACCATCAATACTGGACCTCCACTGATATTCCTTTTAGATGTCCTTCAGTTTCCAATAGTCATCACAATCCTGTGGCTATGATTCCACATGATCAGTTTCCTCACGCACTCCAGCAGGTCATAGACAGGTTGTGCCAACTCCCAGCTCTGGATGTGTGCCTGGGCAGCAGCTGAGTTACTCAACCCATGCTAGTGGGATCACTTCTCTCAGATGGGAGCAGAACCAACTCTTACATGCCAGTGGTAAGGGGTGGAGCAAGCTTTTCCACATGTTGAGGACAAGCTCTCCCACTAGACAGAGACAGCACTCCAGTGTCAGGGTCATCACTGTTCACTTTCTCAGGGCTGGGTAGGTTCAGGGTCAGCCCTCCTGTGAGTGGGGTTTGGGGGCAGTTGGGGAGGAGATGACTATAGGCTAGAGAGGGGTGGGGCCAGCCAAGTGGGGCCACATATGGTTAAACACATGGTTTGCGTATATACCTCCTGTGGTAACACAAGCAATGGACATCCACACAGACACCAGTTGCTTCAGGACCACAGACCCAGATGTAGTTATGGGCAGCAACTTGGGGCTATATGTCATCATGGCCCCAGGTGTTGGTGCAGACCACTCCTATATGTATGGCCCTGGTGGCACCATGACCCATGGACACCAACATGGCTTCAGGTGTCAGCCCATATCCCAGGTATCTGCACAGCCCTCAGTGGAAAATAGAAGCCACTGACATCCATGCAGACCCTGACTGCAGCTGAACCATGGACCCAGACATAGCCCCTGGCATCAACTCTGGCCCAGTCAATACCATGGACACTGGTGGCAGTGCAGGCCACCCAGATCATAGTGGGCCCAGACACTGAACATTCTCTAGTCCCCACCATGGCACAGGTTGTGATGCAGATCCTGAGCATCCATGTAGCCCGCAGTTATGACATGGATCATGGGCATCATCATGTCACCTGTCAAAAAATGCATAAACTCATTATAAATCTTAGACATTGAAGTACAGCAGGTTGAAGATTAAAAAAGAAATTGAATTTAAGCAGAATAAGCTTAAAGTTATGATAAAACAATCAGTTAAAAGTACTATGAAATAGCAAAAGTGAAATACTTTAACTGCATAATTTCTGTGTTAGTGTTTAATATTATGTAGATTTAACATTTTTGGCAAATCTTGTTTAGAACTAGAAAAGTTATTTCCAATTGAATATGTTAATATAGCTGTATCTCTCACAAAACAAACAAACCAAACAACATTGTTCCCATGAAGAGAGGTTTGGTCCCTAATTCCAGATATTTAGTTTCATCTCTCATTCCTGCAGTCATGTTTTGGTGTCCTTAAATTAAAGTGAAAACTATTCCATTAAGATAGATTGGTGAGCAATATAATCTAATGAGTTTCCTGTATATTCTCCTATTTCTACAAGACAGCAATAATGTGACCATATTATAATGGTTCCTTTCCTCTCAGTGCTTCTTATTTCCTCTAAGTGACTGCAATGTGTAGAACAGAATAATAGTTAAAGACGACTTATATAAATAGAAACAGTATTTACATTTCAGTTAAAAATTCCCCAGTGACAATAGAATTTGACAGGTTTTCATGTGTTAAATTATAATTGGGATATCATTGGTTCTCTATTTATAGAATGCCTATTAGTACCAGGAAATATTTATTTCAAGAGCAAGAAAAGAAATCTGCATATAAGGCATGATTTAGGGTCACATAAAGTGTCAAATGAAATTCAGATTTATATGTCATATTAGAGTAACTCTGAGGCCGGGCAGTGGTGGTGCACGCTTCTAATCCCAGCACTCAGGAGGCACAGCCAGATGGATCTTTGTGAGTTTGAGGCAAACCTGGTCTACAGAGCGAGATCCAGGAAAGGCTCAAAGCTACACAGAGAAACCCTGTCTCAAAACGAAAAAAAAAAAAAAAAAAGTAACTCTGACTGATAACCTAGGGCCTTAATAAGAGAAACCAACAGAGATACTTTTATTTTAAAACCACACTAGTACTCCCAACATCCTAAAACATCACAGACAAGCAATATATTAGGTTGAATGTGAGACTCATATACAGGATATTTTCAAAATTAGGAATTATTAAGTAAAATGTTTACTTAACATATTGAAACTTAAAACAATTGCACAAATATGTATGTAAATTATTCCAAAAGTTAAAAATATTTGGATAATTAAATCCTTATCAATAATTTGGGAATATCAGTATTATTTTGTGAATGATATTTTGTAAAATATATCTTAGTAAAATATATTGGAGCTATTGCATTTTAGGAAATTGGGACTTCTTTAGAAAATTATTCTTTACAGTCTAGGTATTTTAACTGATATTAAATGTTTAGCTTCTATCAAATAGTTTTTATTTGAATTATTCTGAGCAGATATATAAAAATAGTGGTTTATATGATTTTGATACTAAGGCTCACAAATTAATTTCTATGGAAATTTGACATATCTTCGTACTAGTTAGCTGGAACTATGATGTTCTATTTTTTAAAACTAATTCTAGATTTCACTGTACCAAAGTGTGCACACTGGATCATCAGTTGCTCAATCACAGTACGTATATAATTTTCAAAGTACTCTGCTGTGCTGGGAAAGTTGTTTTTATTGGAAAATATATATTATATAAAACCACTTCCTTCCCAGGGATTTGTCAAATCTGAAATATAAAATGAACACACACACAAAATCTTGACTTGTTGAAAAGAATAAAGCAGTCCATAGATAGTTCATATAAAAATAGAAATACAGAGGTAAACATAGCTTTCATTCCTCATCAAAGAAGTTTCTTTGTTGAAGCAGATACAGAATATTACAGAGATTTATACTTGGTTAAAGTGCAGAGAATAAGTGATGATGGGGTACACAGGCTCCACTAATACATCTACACACAGTACATACAACCTGTAGAACTCAGCGTCAGGGGAAAATGCAGAAGAGCATAAGAACCAGAGAGCCAGAATTCCTGCTGCAAGACAATGGCTTCTAGACATGACAAGGAAGTTGCACAATTGAAATCTCAACAATATGATTGTCTAAAGGAGACTTTCAAAATGACGATGCTAATTGATGTCAAAGGGTGGAGGAAATTTCACAAGGACTCACCCTTAGATGAAGTGTTATAGGCAATAAATGGTTAGTGAGAATGGTAGAATCATTCTTATGCAAGGATGATTACCTTGATTTGTTATCTTATCAGTCATTCCTAAACATATGTATAGATGAGTACTAAACGGCCTTCATTGTGTGTGTGTGTGTGTGTGTGTGTGTGTGTGTGTGTGTGTGTGTGTGTAAAAGAATCAAAGTTGAAGAGGCATGACTCTGAGAGTGAACATTTTAAAAGAGTTTAAAATAAAATGCATTCTTGGGAGACTTTGGAGAGTAATGTGATATTTTGCAAACAGAGTAAAAAGATTTGTAGTTATGAGAAAAGAAACAAGAAAATAAAAGTGAGGTTTAGACAGGTTTCTCTGGTCCTGCCTGGCCAAGTCACACAGCTGTTTATAAAATAATTACTTGGAAATATATATATATATATATATATATATATATATATATATATATATATATACATATACATATTTTTTTCTTCCTCCTCCAACAGGAAGGCAAGGCCTCCCATGGGGAGGCACTTCCAATAGAGGCAAGTCCAAGCCCCTCCCCCTGCCTCAAGGCTGCCAGAGGTGTCCCATCATAGGTAGTGGGATCCAAAAAGCCCACTCAGGTGCTATTGTCTCTCCCCTCTCCCATTCTTCTTCCTCTCTCTCTCTCTTCAATTTTGTGCCTACCTATACCCTGACTTGCCATAGGTCAAACAGCTTTATTTATCACCAATCAGATCAACACATATTCACAGTGTACAGAAAGACATCCCACAGCAGCAAAGCAAAATGTGAGCTGTAATCAGATTTTTTTTCTTTTTCTTTTTTCTTTTATTTTTTTTTTGGCAAGACAGGGTTTCTCTGTGTAGCTTTGCGCCTTTTCCTGGAACTCACTTGGGAGCCCAGGTCGGCCTTTAACTCACAGAGATCATCCTGGCTCTGCCTCCTAAGTGCTGGAATCAAAGGCATGCTCCACCACTGCCCGGCGTGATCAGATTTTTTAAGTGTGTTAATTATGGACAAAGTAATCTGGCATCAAGAATGTGGAATGCAAGCTTCAGTATGCAGTATGAGCCAGGTCTCTCAAAGGAACAATACTAGAATAAAAGTGACTTTGAAAGGAAGCTTATTCAGTGCTTTGCCTCACAGTTTTCAAAATGTTTTATGTGCTTGTTTTCTTGTGAGTGATCTTTTATTTTTTATGAAGTGGTATAATTACCTTTATTTTAAATTTTATTGTTATTCTTTGGAAACTTCAAACATTGTGTGTTGAAATTTTCATCATGCTTTACAATCTCAGCCTTGTATTTTACACTGAACAAAACTTGTACACTCACTTTTCTTCATAAACTCGTATAGTAGTAGTTCCCCTAGGGCATATGACCATCTCACCACAGGTACTGGGCCCCGTTTTTTTTTTTTTTTTCCAGAAATTCTTTGTTTTGTTGTATTCCTTATTCAGACTGCCTTAAATCCAAATAGAAATGTGTTGGTACCTCCCATTAAATTTGTGCCTCTATAGCACCAGTAGAAATATCGTGCCAGGCAAGTCACTATTGTAGTTCACAAGGTCCACAGCTGGGTAAGATTGATGATTGCTTTTCTCTTCTTGAAGCATTAACAACAACTCTAATAAAAATGAATGTTAACCAGTAAGAAAGAAGCTTCCTGAATACTATAGAATTGACTTTTTTCATGATGCATGACTTAAGTATGTGATATCTTCAGCAATAGGATATTGATTTTAAGGTCCAGATAAGAAGGGAAACCAAGAGGAATACTGGAGCATTTATGAAACTTTTGTGTCCAACAAACACAGTAGAGCCATGTATTTTTGACATAGGCTATTTTATTTGTTAGCTTTTCAAATCTAGTAGCAATGTTGTTGCTAAGGTAATTCCATTTAAGATATTTTGGGAGATGTTATCTAAAGACTTTATTTTAATGCACTTTTATTTTATTTTTGAGATATAATTACACTAATTCTCCTCC